>NC_044387.1:65550078-66175078 GCF_006542625.1 Nomascus leucogenys
AATACTAGGGTCCTGCTGGGAATTATGGGACATAGAAGAAGAGAGTTTCAGAAAAAAGATGGTAAGTTCAATTTGGCTTGATTTTTGAATCTGAGCCATCTAGGTGAGCATGCCTCCTAGTGAGTTGACAATCAGGCCATAGAGCTCCCTCCTGTTTTCACATTCTAGAATTCCCTTTCTCTCCTCTGTCATCCGTCCAAAGTCTAAAATTTTCATGATCATTTAAACTTCCAATGCTGTCTTCCTTCTCTGAGGTGCTTACATTTGAAATTAGCATACCTCATTTAACATGGGCCATTTGTGTTATATATACACATGCACACACGTATGCACACATAACAATTCTGTACCCAAAAGTAAACTGCAAGTTACATAATGACAAGGCCTTATGTGACTTTTGTATCTTCTTCAGAACTTTAGCACAGTACTAGAAAAATGTTGAAACCTAACTAAAAAATGCATTTGATAATTAACTATTTCATAGTACTTTTATGACCTAGTTCGAACAATTGAAATAATTCTTATTCTTTAAATGCTTATCCTGGTGTGTATCTCCATGACTATATCTTTGTGCAGTAAACAATTGTTGAAATTTTAACCTTGATTCATACTAAGTGGCAGACAAAAGTTAACCTGGTTTAAAAATTAGGCCATAATAATCAATAATCAAGAGTCTTGAGAGTTGACAGTTTGTTTTTTTTTCAAGATGGTAGATTAGAGGCTTTTAGCACATCTAGGCTACTTGAAAATAGCAAGATAGTACATAAAGATCAACTTTGTGAGCTTTAATTCAAGAAGAAAAACAAGAATCCACCAGAATTATGAAGGACACCCCAGATCCCGGAGATGAGAACACTGGCAAAGAGCCTCCATGACAGTATCAGGCTGATAAAAAAGTGAATCCCCAGTATGTAAGAGAGGCAGAGAGCCTTCCTCCATGACTCACCTTTCCACTGGGGATCTGAGCAACCCAGGCCAAGTGAGAATACTTTGTTTCCCCCAGGCTCTGGAGCTAACTTGGGGAGAGTCTAGGAGACACTGTAAGGGAAAGATACCAGGAAAAGCTGCAGACATTTTCCTAGACTCATAACTGAGAGCAGAATGCCATTTGTAATGGCATTGGTAGGAATATAAATTAGTTCAGCCACTTTGGAAAGTAATCTGGAGATTTTTCAAAAAAATTTAAAGCAGAACTACCATTTGACACAGCAATTCCATTACTGGATATATACCCAAAAGAAAACAAATCTTTCTACCAAAAAGCACATACACTTGCATGTTCATCACAGCACTATTCACAATAGCAAAGACATGGAATCAATCTAGGTGGCCATCAGCAGTGGGTTGGATTTTTAAAATCTAGTACGTATACACCATAGAATACTACACAGCCATAAAAAAGAACAAAATCATGTCCTTTGCAGCAACATGGATGCAGCTGGAGTCCATTACCCTAAGTGAATTAACACAGGAACAGAAAGTCACACACTGCACGTTCTCACTTACAAGTGAGAGCTAAACATTGGGTACTGATGGACATAAAGATGGCAACAGTAAAAACTGGGGACTACTAGAATGGGGAGGGGGAAGGGGGAAAGAGTTGAAAGACTAAGTATTGGGTACTATGCTCAGTACCTGGGTGACAGGATCAATTGTACCCATGCCTCAGCATCATGCAATGTACTCAGGTAACAAACCTGCTCATGTACCCCCTGAATTTAAAATAAAAAATGGAAAAAAAAAGAGTTGACAAGACTGAATTGTCAACTGTTTTGTGGTTTCTTTCCAAGCAGATGCCAGTCAAAAGAAATAATACATGTTACAAATGTAAAAGCATCCAGAAAATCTAAGTATTTTCTTATAAGTGGTTTTGATTTTTTATATACTTTACATTCAAGTTACTGTCCATTCTACGAGAGAAGGAAGTATAGAGAGTAAATGATAAGCTCAAACTTATACAACTTTTTGTTTGGAGGCAGGAATAGAAGACAGGTCTCTAACTTTCAGACCAGAGCACTAAGACGAAGTGAGTGTAAACTCATAACCAGCTGCTTGATCCTAGTAGGGCAGGAATAAAAGACACAATTGGGGCAGCTAAAATTAAAGGGAATGTTTTTAAGTCTTTTAGTTCCTTTTTTAAAGGTAGGCTTTGAAAAACTTCATTTTGTGAGGTGTTCAATGGGGACCTGGAAAACTGCTCTTAGCATTTTAACATAAATTAAAAATCATTTAAGCAGACCTCTATTCAGCTCTTGCCAACTGCACATTTATTTTTCTGGTAAAGGAGGCTTTGCTGTTGCAAATGAAGGGGAAATGAAGGCATTAGAGTTTGGGCATATCAGTGAAAAAAAAGAGTGAATGTGGATGTTGGATTAAGTTGCTCTCATGGCTGCAATTCCATTTATCTGGGCAAGGAATTTGCCCCCCAACAAAGTACTCTTTAAAACATTCTCTGAAAACTTAAGTCGCTGTGTAGAATCTGGAGTTGCTGCAGGTGTTTCTTAAAAGCTCATTAGCCCTCCAGAGAACTATGAAAATAAAATCACATCAGACCTAATGAGAGTCAGAGAGCAAGGTGGTCAGGGAAGAGCTAAGTTAGGAGGGAGCTGTTTTAATTGCACCTGTATTGAGAGGTGGGTGACCTCCAAGAAGCCTGTAAGCTTAGTTCCATTTTGGATAAGCAACTGAAAGAGTGGGGGATGGGAATGGGGAAATGAAGGATAAAACATTACTTGCTAATTCTAAACATATGTAGCCTGTGCATTGGTGAGTTGAGGTTGGCAAAGGGTAAAACAAAATCTTGCTGCACTGCTTTCCTCAGTGACAGCTATATTTGTTGATTTTTCCATTGGCACCGAGCATTTTGAGTCTCCATTTTCTTAATTCTGAAACAACAGAGGGCAGTCATCTCTCACGGCTGAATACAACACTTGACATCTATGTTTTCATATAGAGAAGATCATCCTCTGTGGGCCTGCAAAACATCAGTCTCACTCAGGCCTACGGAGTAGAGAAATTTATATATCCACAGTCTGGTGGGTTCAGAGACCACAGACTACACCTCTTCCTTTCCTTCTTGGCTTCTTCCATTTCCTAAAGCATAACCAGTATCTGAATAGAATACGGCACATAAGGTTCTTCCCCACCCGTTTTCTCCTATTAATAGAACATGGCAAAGGAAAAATCCCATGAATGTCAACAGCTAACTCAATTAAAGATAGCCCACCTGGAGTGAAAATTAATCAGTAGCCTCCTCTTTTAGAAGGTGAAAGAGAAGTCAGGAAGGGATGTCACAAGTTACCGTATCATGGAACGTGAGAATAACATGAACCAGGAAGCTGCATGTTCTGCAGGAACTAAGAAGACAAGGTATATTCTATGATAAGTAATGTAGCCAAAAAGCTTCTTTTTCACTGTGCTTAAGCTAGGACTGGCTGGGAAATAAAGCAGCTTTGTGAATATTTTATTAGTTCTTTCTTATGGGTGAAGTACTTCTTGTAGAAAAACCTTTATTAATTAAAAATGAGCTTTACGAGAATAAGTTTCCTTACTTCTCCCTACACTTCTGCCAAATCTTGTCCCAGGAGGTTGTGAGAGAACCCAACCCACTAACTGTGGTCCCATTTAAAGTATTATAAACTTTGTCCTCTTTGAAGTTACAGAGCTGAAATATTGTACACTTTGAGCAGTCTGTAAGCTCCTTGAGAGTGAGTACCATCCATATTCATCTCAATATTTAGCACAACACCTACCATTGTCTGTGAATATATTTCAACTGGTATCAACTAATATTTATAGAGAATATACATTGTCCAAAACATGTTATTAGCATGACACGGGATATAAAGGTAATTAAGAAATTTATCCCTATTCCCAAGGTCTTTCTACAATAGAAGAATGTGATTAGAGATGTACAAATATTACAGTAATGCCAGGTGAAATAAGAGAAGTATCGTGAAAGAAGTACAAATCATGAAAGAATTTTAAGGGAGAGAAAAAGCCTCTCTTTCTGGAGGTATCTGATATGGTTTGGCTCTGTGTTCCCACCCAAATCTCATATTGAATTGTAATCCCCAGTGTTGGAGGATGGGCTTGGTTGAAGGTGACTAAATCATGGGAGTGGTTTCTAATGGTTTAGCACAATCCTCCTAGTGCTGTCTTGTGATAGAGTTCCCAGATCTGATTGTTTGAAAGTGTGTAGCACTTTCTGCCTTGTTCTCTCTCCTGCCAGCTATGTGAAGATGTACCTGCTTCCCCTTTGCCTTCTGCCATAATTGTAAGCTCCGAGTCCTCTCTAGAAGCAGAAGCCTGCACACCCTGCAGAATCTTTAGCTGATTGAACCTCTTTTCTTTACAAATTACCCAGTCTCAAGTATGTCTTTATAGCACTGTGAGAACAGACTAATACAGTATCCATGAAAGCTAACTAGAGCCAATAATTTTTTAGATAACCCTGACAGATCAACAGGATTTAAATAGGCAGAGCTGAAAAAAGAAAACTGCTTAGTGTGATATGCATACAGAGAATAATGATTCTGTTTGGCCAAGGAAAAGGACACACAAAGAAAAGTGAATGTTAAGGCTGGAAAGGTGGATTCAGTCTAGCAGAGTTTTCTCAAGTTGCAGGTTATGAATGGATAAATATTGTCTGTTGGTATTTGGTATCTATTCATGGCCCTTTCTATTCTATATTATGGTCCCATACATCAAGCTCTAGAAAGCTAAATATTACATGTGCAAGACTCTTTTGCAGCTTAGGTTTTATATATGATTTAGAATCTGACAATGAGACGTATTCCTATAGAGTTTGGAAGGCAAAAAGGAGATGTGAGCCAGTGGTGTGCAGCAGTGTCAGCTAACAAGATTGAAAATTTGGAAGACATTTCAGAGAGCATTCCAGGAGTCCAGTTTTCTGAGGTTATGCTGGGAAATCTCCAAAGTTGAAAGATAAGACACTGTGCCTTGAACACCCTATAACTATGAAAAAGGCAGTATTTGGTAGTCTCTTTCCATTCAGAAGGCAATATGTATGAGTATGGCAACTATGGGATAGTCTCAGCTGGGAAAACTCAGCTCTTTGACACATGGTGTCATATCTTCCAGCAACCTAATACTGTACAGGATTTGGAAAAAGAAACAAACACACAGCACCTTTTTCAGCTTCTCCTTCAGTCAAGTTATCTGGTATCCCATTGACCAATGCAAGTCTCATTGCTAAGCCCAACAACAGATAGAAAGGGACTATAAAGTTACAAGTCAAAGTGTATAGATACATGGCAGCCATTAAGTGGGGCCATTAATGCAATCATCTACCAAACTGAGTACGTGTTGAAGCTGCCAGTTTTGAGTAGGTCCCAGAATAAGAGAAGGCTCTGCAGCCAGTCTAGGCTGCAGTTCAAGAAGCTCTGGCTTTATGACCCAGTATATCTAATGATTTTTAAATTGTTACAGATGCAGATACTATACATGCACTCCAGCAAGTGTTGATAGGAAAATCCTGAAATTATCAGAGCAAGCTATTTCCCTCTTGGGAAATACGTATTTACCAAATACTCTTGCTACATTGCAACCTCTCCACAAACTAATACACATGGCCTTATGAGGAGTTCCCTGCAACTAATTAATTGAAGAAGAAGAAAAAAATGTCAGCCTGGTTTGTAGCTGGCACCAGCCAAAACTGAACTGCTGCATATTAAAGCCCCAATTGTAAGTTGCCCAATAAAAGAACAATCAGAAAAAGCAATATGTTCAATGAGCAAAATTTTACGCATTTTTTTTGTCTTTTTTTTTCTTAAGATCCAATTTTAGTTGAAAGAAAAAGCAGAGGAAGGATTAAAGGTCACTTGAGCTGGTTGAAACAAATATACACCTCAGGGAATATCCGCACAGGAGCCCACACCTTTGCTGCCACACAAACACAGAGAAACAAGGTGCGTGAATAACAGGAAATGTATGTTTAAGAAGTCACGTGGCATGCAAAGTGAAAACAAGGAAGCAGGCTTGCCCTCAAGGTGGAAGGTCCAGCAGTGGCTTTCCACTAGGAAAGTATCCAAGTCATGGCACCAAATATGTTAGCGGTGGAAGGGATCCGAGTTACACCAAGTTACCAGTGGCCTATCTTCGGGTCTGTAGCAATTTCAATTCTTGCTTCCTCAGAAGACAGAATTCGACTGAGTGGCATAAGGCAGAATTAGAGACTGAGGCAAGCTTCAAAGCAAGAGTGAACATTTATTAAAAAGCTTTAGAAGAGTAAGGAAAGGAAGGGAAAGAGAGAGAAGAAGGAAAGTACCGCTTGGAAGAGGGCCAAGCAGACAACCTGAGAAACCAAGTGCACCCAATGAGCAAACTTAAATAGTGCATCTGGCTCTACACTTTGCCTGAAAAGACAGAAAGAAGGGTTTGAATCTACAGTCCATGGGAAAGAGCTAATGGTTTGGCCAGACAATCTTGCATGGGAAAGAAAAAAGATTAGAGAATTAGTTACGAGAAAGTCTGGAGAAAAGGCCTATTGCTGGACTCCTCAGTATGGCAGAGTAGGAGAACATTGTGTTCCACTGAATTCTCACCACAGGGCTGGCTTCTCCATTGAGGAGAACCTACCTAGTGAGAAGAAGAAAACCTGGTTTGTGTATTTCATTTAGGCTTTTTCACTGGCTACCCTAGGGCTTGGTCAATAAGCATAGAAACTTACTGGCATGATAGCCAAGATGGAAGTGATGCATGACTCAGCAATATGAACTTTCTCTCACCAAGGAAGATGCAGAAAACGATACTAATGAATATCTGCTACATCAAGGAAACAGCAGAAAACACATAAATATACACAAACACACATACAGAGAGAGAGGGAGAGAGATGTGAGAATATTGTATCCATAAAATAGAACAGTTATGGTATTGAAAAAGGTAAAATTATTTTAGAAATAATTAGAAGTTTAAAATATAACTCTTGATTTAAATAATTCAATATATAGACTAAATAGAAGAATGGAAAAACATAAATATCAAATAACTTAGCTTGAAAATTGAAATAAAAAAATTATCCCAAAACACAGTAGTAACACAGTACAAAGACACGTGAGTAGAAAACTGGAGACATAAAATATGGATGTAAGAGTTCTAATATTCAAAAAAGAGCCCAAATAGCCAAAGCAATCCTAAACAAAAAGAACACAGCTGGAGGCATCACACTACCCAACTTTAAACTGCACTACAAGGCTATAGTAGCTAAAACAGCATGGTACTTGTACAAAAACAGACACATAGACAAATGGAACAAGTTAGAGAATCCAGAAATAATGGGGGTACACTTACAACTATCTGATCTTTGACAAACCTGACAAAAACAAGCAATGGGGAAAGGACACCCTATTCAGTAAATGCTTCTGGGATAACTGGCTAGCCATGTGCAGAAGATTGAAACTGGACCTATTCCTTACACCATATATAAAAATCAACTCAAGATGGATTAAAGATTTGAATGTAAAACCCAAAACTATAAAAATCCTAGAAGATAACCTAGGAAATACCATTTTGGACATAGGACATGTCAGAGATTTCATGACAGAAATGCCAAAAGCAATTGCAACAAAAACAAAAATTGACAAATGGTATCTAATTAAACTAAAGAACTGTTGCACAGCCAAAGAAACTATCAACAGTATCACCAGACAACCTACAGAATTGAAGAAAATATTTGCAAACTATGCATCTGACAAAGGTCTAATATCCAGAATCTATAAGGAACTTAAACAAATTAACAAGCAAAAAAACACCACCATTAAAAATTGAGCAAACGACATAAACAGACACTTTTCAAAAGAAGACACACATGGAGCCAACAAGCATATGAAAAAATGCTCAACATTGCTAATTATTACAGAAATGCAAATCAAAACCACGATGAGATACCATCTCTCACCAGTCAGAATGGCTATCACTGAAAAGTCAAAAACAACAGATGTTGGTAAGGTTACAGAGAAAAGGGAACCCTTAAACACTGCTGATGGGAATGTGAATTAGTTCAGCCATTGTGGAAAGCAGTTTGGCAATTTCTCAAAGAACTTAAAACAGAGTTACCATTCTGCCAAGCAATCCCATTATTGTGTATATACCAAATGAAATATAAATTATTCTACTTTAAAGATACATGCACATGTATGTTCATCAGAGCATTATTCACAATAACAAAGACATGGGATCAACCTAAATGCCCATCAGTGATAAACTGGAGAAAGAAAATGTGGCACATACACACCGTGGAATATATGCAGCCGTAAAAAAGAATGAAATCATCTCATATGCAGCAACATGGATGAAACTGGAGGGTATTATCCTAAGCAAACTAATGTATGAACAGAAAAGCAAATACCACATATTCTCATTTATAACTGGGAGCTAAACGTTGAGTACACATGGACACAAAGAAGGGAACAACAGACACTGGGGCCTTCTTTAGGGTGGAGGGAGGGAGGAAGGTGAGGATCCAAAAACTACCTATTGGTACTATGCTTTTTACCTAGGTAACAAAATAATCTGTATGCCAAACCCCTATGACACCCAATTTACCAACATAACAAACCTGCACATGTACCCCTGAACCTAAAATAAAAGATAAAAATAAATAAATAAATACATAAATAAATAAATAGAAAAAATGATGTGGGAAAAATGTTTAATCATAAGAACTCAAATACAAGTTTACGCCAAACAAATCTGAAAATTAGTTGAAATAGATAATGTAGTAGAAAAAACAGTAAGCAAAGTTGACTCAAAAAGGAGCTGACAGCCTGAAAAACCCAGTAACTAGAAAAGAAATTTAGAAGAAATCAAAACTCTAGAAAGGGCACAATGCCCAGACAATCTTATAGGCACATTGTATTAAACCTACAAAGAACAGATAATTCCTGTATTATTTACACTGTTACAGAACATAGAAAAAAATGGAATGCTTTCGGCTCATTCTACAAATTTAACATCACACTGAACCATAACCAGATAAAAATAGAAAGAAAGAAACCCACAAAAAAATCAAAAAATCCAAAGACAAATGGAGGCAAAAATCTCCCCAAAAATATTGGAATTTTTTATATTACACTTTAAGTTTTGGGATACATGTGCAGAACGTGCAGGTTTGTTACTAGGTGTACACATGCCATGGTGGTTTGCTGCACCCATCAACCCATCATCTATGTTAGGTATTTCTCCTAATGCCATCCCTCCCCTAGCCTCGCAACCCCCAACAGGCCCTGGTGTGTGATGTTCCCCTCCCTGTGTCCATATATTCTCATTGTCCATCTCCCACTTATGAGTGAAAACATGTGGTGTTTGGTTTTCTGTTCCTGTGTTAGTTTGCTGAGAATGATGATTTCCAGCTCCATGCATGTTCCTGCAAAAGACATTAACTCAACCTTTTTTATGGCTGCATAGTATTCCATGGTGTATATGTGCCACATTTTCTTTATCCAGTCTAACATGATGGGCATTTAGGTTGGTTCCAAGTTTTTGCTATTGTGAATAGTGCTGCAATAAACATACATGCACATGTGTCTTTATAGTAGAATGATTTATAATCCTTTGGGTATATACCCAGTAATGGGATTACTGGGTCAAGTGATATTTCTGAGTCTAGATCCTTGAGGAATTGCCACACTGTCTTCCACAATGGGTTGAACTAATTTACATTCCCACCATCAGTGTAAAAGCATTCCTGTTTCTCCACATCCTCTCCAGCATCTGTTGTTTCCTGACTTTTTAATGATCACCATTCTAACTGGCATGAGATGATAGCTCATTGTGGTTTCGATTTACATTTCTCTAAAGACCAGTGATGATGAGCTTTTTTTCATATGTTTGTTGGCTGCATAAATGTCTTCTTTTGAGAAGTGTCTGTTCATATCCTTTGCCCACTTTTTGATGCGGTTGTTTGTTTTTTTCTTGTAAATTTGTTTAAGTTCCTTGTAGCTTCTGGATATTAGACCTTTGTCAGATGGACAGATTGCAAAAATTTTCTCCCATTCTGTAGGATGCCTGTTCAATCTGATGATAGTTTCTTTTGCTGTGCAGAAGCTCTTTAGTTTAATTAGATCCCATTTGTCAATTTTGGCTTTTATTGCCATTACTTTTGGTGTTTCAGTCAAGAAGTTTTTGCCCATGCCTATGTCCTGAAGGGTATTGCCTAGGTGTTCTTCTAGGGTTTTTACAGTTTTAGGGTTTTTATGGTTTTAGGTCTTACGTTTAAGTCTTTAATCCATCTTGAGTTAATTTTCGTATAATGTTTACACATTGAAGGGCTCCAGTTTCAGTTTTCTGCATATGGCTAGTCAGTTTTTCCAACACCATTTATTAAATAGGGAATCCTTTCCCCATTGCTCGTTTGTGTCAGGTTTGTCAAAGATCAGATGGTTATAGATGTGTGGCATTATTTCTGAGGACTCTGTTCTGTTCCATTGGTCTATATATCTGATTTGGGACCAGTACCAAGCTGTTTTTGTTACTGTAGCCTTGTAGTATAGTTGGAAGTCAGGTAGCATGGTGCCTCCAGCTCTGTTCTTTTTGCTTAGGATTGTCTTGACCATACAGGCTCTTTTTGGGTTCCATATGAAATTTAAAGTAGTTTTTTCTAATTCTGAGAAGTGTTGCGGGAAGTCAGGGACCCCAAATGGAGGGACCAGCTGAAGCCATGGCAGAAGAACATAAATTGTGAAGATTTCATGGACATTTATTAGTTCCCCAAATTAATACTTTTATAATTTCTTACACCTTTCTTTACTGCAATCTCTGAACATAAATTGTGAAGATTTCATGGACACTTATCACTTCCCCAATCAATACCCTTGTGATTTCCTATGCCTGTCTTTAATCTCTTAATCCCGTCATCTTCCTAAGCTGAGGATGAATGTTGCCTCAGGACACTGTGATAATTACCTTAACTGCACAAATTGTTTGAACAATATGAAATCTGGGCACCTTGAAAAAAGAACAGGATAACAGCAATGTTCAGGGAACAAGGGAGATAACCTTAAACTCTGGCTGCCTGTGAGCTGGGCAGAACAGAGCCACATTTCTCTTTTTTCAAAAGCAAATAGGAGAAAGATCTCTGAATTCTTTTTCTCAGCAAGGAACATCCCTGAGAAAGTGAATGCATCCCTAAGGGGAGTCCTCTGAAATGGCCGCTTTGGGGACGGCTGTCTTTTACGGTCATAGATAAGGGATGAAATAAGCCCTGGTCTCCCGTAGCACTCCCAGGCTTATTAGGACGAGGAAATTCCTGCCTAATAAATTTTGGTCAGACCGGTTGTCTGCTCTCAAATGCTGTCTCCTGATAAGATGTTATCAATGACAATGCATGCCCGAAACTTCACTAGCAATTTTAATTTCGCCCCGGTCCTGTGGTCCTGTGAGATCACCCTGCCTCCATTTGCCTTGTGATATTTTATTACCTTGTGAAGAGTGTGATCTCTATGACCCACACCCTATTCGTACAGTCCCTCTCCTTTTGAAAATCACTAATAGAAACTTGCTGGTTTTATGGCTCAGGGGGCTTCACGGAACCTGCCAACATGTGATATCTCCCTTGGACACTCAGCTTTAAAATTTCTCTCTTTTGTACTCTGTCCCTTTATTTCTCAGACTGGTCGACACTTAGGGAAAATAGAAGAGAACCTACGTGAAATATCGGGGGTGAATTTTCCCCAGTAGAGAAGAAAGTCAATGGTAGCTTGATGGAGATGGCACTGAATATATAAATTACTTTGGGCAGTATAGAAATTTTCATGATATTGATTCTTCCTATCCATGAGCATGAAATGTTTTTCCATTTGTTTGTGTCCTCTCTTATTTCCTTGAGAAGTGGTTTGTAGCTCTCCTTGAAGAAGTCCTACACATCCTTTGTCAATTTTATCCCTAGGTATTTTATTCTCTTTCTAGAACATAAATTATCACATAAACAGAACCAATGACAAAAACCAAATGATGATCTCAAAAGATGCAGAAAAGGCCTTCAATAAAATTCAACACCGATTCATGCTAAAAACTCTTAATAAACTCGGTATTGATGGAACGTATCTCAAAATAATAAGAACTATTTATGACAAACCCACAGCCAATATCATACTGAATGGGCAAAAGCTGGAAGCATTTCCTTTGAAAATCAGCACAAGACAAGGATGCCCTCTCTCACCACTCCTATTCAACATAGTATTGGACATTCTGGCCAGGGCAATCAGGCAAGAGAAAGAAATAAAGGGTATTCAAATAGGAAGAGAGGAAGTCAAATTGTCTCTGTTTGCAGATGATGTGATTGTATATTTAGAAAATCCCATCATCTCAGCCCAAAACCTCCTTAAGCTGAAAAGCAACTTCAGCAAAGTCTCAGGATACAAAATCAATGTACAAAACTCACAAGCATTCTGATACTCCAATAACAGACAAAGAGAGAGCCAAATATTGGACATTTTAACTCAGTAGTGCATTAAGAGAATTACAGCATGAACTGGCAGTCTTTTTCACAGAAATGCTAGAACAGGTTAACATTAGTCTGTCGTTTAGTGTAATTCACTACACCAAGAGCTTAAAAAAGAAAAATTACATTATTATCTAAATACACACGAAAAGGTACTTGCTAAAACTTAATGATCACTCTTGATAAGAAAAGTTTTTATTCAGCAAACTGACAGAAGCTACCACCAGAAACCTATATGATACTTCTGATGAATCATAAAGACTATTCCCATTGAAGTTTAAAACAAGAGGAAGGTTCTGTTACTCCCTTAGTGGGAACAAACTCCAACAAAGCAAGGTAGTAAATCAAGAAACAGAAAGATATAGGATCCAGGAAGCAGGAGATACAACACAGAAGAGAGGCAAAGGAAATCCTCAGGATTACTGTGAAGGAAAATCCAGAGTGATAAATGTGCAGCAGATCTAGAAAGTAAGGTACGGGAGGTTGAATGATTACTGGAAGGATAATTCAAAAAAAACTAAACTGATAGGAAAGTGTTAAAATTCATTGTGACAATATGTAGACTTCAGGCAGAGAGTTTGCATACAAATTAGTAATACATTTACAAAAACTAAGCAAAGAAAAAATGAATTAATGATTAACCCTTCACAGGGAGACTTAAGAAAAATAAATATAGTATTCTATATGACTCAGCTGAAAATACTATTTATAATCATTGGGCCAGGCACAGTGGCTCATGCCTGTAATCCCAGCACTTTGGGAGGCCGAGGCAGATGGATCACTTAAAGTCAGGAGTTCGAGACCAGACTGGCCAGCATGGTGAAACCCCGTCTCTACTAAAAATATAAAAATTACCCCCACATGGTGGCAGGTACCTGTAATCCCAGCTACTCAGGAGGCTGGGGCAGGAGAATCACTTGAACCCGGAAGGCAGAGGTTACAGATAGCTGAGATCATGCCACTGCACTCCAGCATGGGTGACAAGAGTGAGACTCCATCTAAAACAAAAAATAAAATAAAAATATAGCCATAATAACATGTAATATGTAAACTGAATACTGATTTAACAAAAATTGTGATATAAATCATTTGGGAATATGGGGGAGGGTATGTATTAGAGAGCTACTTTCTAATCTTCCATAATGGTAAGTCAATGAATAATGCTTAAAATTGAAAAAATTTAAAAGTAGTAATATAAGCATGATATTTAGAAATGTAAGTATAAAAAACAGAAGAAATAGCTATGAGAATTGAAAGTGGTTGCCACTGAGGAATGACCGAGGTGAAGAAGGATGCAGCGAGGACTGCCAGTTTCTATGTCGTGTAAAACCAATTTACTTACTTAAAATACCTTCATATATTCCTTTAGTAAAAATTAAAACTAAATTCAGATTTTAAAAAACACTGACAGTATCCAGTAAGGACACAGAGAAACATATGTAGTCTCAGACCTGATAGCTAAGAGAATAACTTAGTACAGGCTTTTTGGAGAGCATGTTGGCAATAATATCAAAATTTCAAATATCCTTATTATCTAATCCAACGATTCTTCCTCTGGCAAGTTATTTTAAGAAAACAACAGGACAGATGTAAAAATTTACCTAAAACAGTGTTCACAGCATCATACTTTAAAATACTGGAACATTCTGACTATTCATGTACATTAATAAGGACAGATTAAGTACATTATATACTTCCATACAGGGGAATACCTGCAGACTTTTACAATATTGACAAAAAGTAGTGGTTTCAAATCATGTTTCTGGAAGTCTATATTCATTTCTCTAGGGCTGCCATAACAAAGTACCAAAATCTAGGTGGCTTAGAAAAACAGAAATCTATTGTCTTACAGTTGTTGGCTAGAACTTTTAGATCAAGGTGTCAGCGGGGTTGGTTCCATCTGAGGGCTGTGGGGGAGAATTTCTTTCACGCTTCTCTCCTCCTTCTTGTGTTTGCTGGCAATCTCTGGGGTTCCTTGGCTTGTGGATGCACCACTCTGATATCTGCCTTTATCTTCACATGGCAGTCTTCCTATGCATGAACCTGTGTCTGTGTCCAGATTTCTCTTTTTTGTAGGGACACGAATCATGTTGGATTAGGGTCCACTCATCTTAACTTTGTAAATACCCCGTAAGCATTTGGTCACTTTCAAAGGAACTGGGAAAGTAGGACTTCAACATCTTTTTACAGAATACATGCAACCCATAACAGAATTGTGGGGTCTCTAAGGGGTGCCTCAAAAACTATTGCAATTAACTGTTGGTCCTGAGCTGGTGAGCTCTAGACTTCCCTCGTCCACTTTAACTATAAAAGTTCCAATTTTTATAAATTAATATTCTGAAAGTTCATATGAAGAAAAGCTTCCACAATTTAAAATGTTTAAAAGCAACCATTATAAAGCTTATTTATATATGTGCCAAATATATTACTAATTAACAAAAGCAGTTTGCAAGCATGTGAATATGTTCCCAGTTCTATATAAGTTTTAAAAAGTCACCGTCTATATCTACAGTGCTTATATTTAGATGAACATCATTTTTGGTGCAACATATCCCCAAAATATTCGCAGTATTAACACGGCTACAATTTTTCAAGTTCCCTTTATATTTGTCTTCATGCTTTTCTATATTGTCTAGTTTTTTGCAATGATATATCTTGTAATTTAAAAAGACTATATTATTAAAGAGACAAAAAGGTGGCCAGGTGCAATGGCTCATACCTGTAATCCTAGGACTTTGGGAGGCCAAGGCAGGCAGATGGCTTGAGCCCAGAAGTTCACAATCAGCCCAGGCAACATAGCAAAACCCCATCTCTACAAAAATAAAAATAAAAATAGAAAAGGACATGATATTCAGTAAATACATGTTGGCAAATTGATCAATATAATTTTATTAGTCTGGCTTGACTTATAAGACTTTTGAACTGAGGGAATTTGCATAATTATTCAAGTTCTACTCTTCAGAACATCAGTCCTTGCCATTCAAATCCTATTGATGCTCTCTGATAAAAGTGAGTCTGCAAACCCAAGTCTATTCATGGATGAACAAATAAAATGTAGTACAAACATACAATGCAATATTATTCAGCCTTTAAAAACAAGAAAATTCTGACACATAGTACAACATGGGTGAACCCTGAAGACATTATGTTAAGTGAAATAAGCCAGTCACAAAAAGACAAATGCCATACGATTCCACTTACATGAGGTATTTAGAGTGCTCAAATTCATACACACCAAAAGTAAAATGGTAGTTACTAGGGACAGGGGGCAGGGGGAAATGAGGACTTATTGAATGAGTATGGAGTTTCAGTTTTGCAAGAACAAAAAAAGTTCTGGAGATGGGTGGTGGTGATGGTTGCACAACAATGTGAGTGTGCTGAACACCACTGAACTGTACACTTAAAAATGGTTACAATGGGCCGGCCGAGGTGGCTCACGCCTGGAGGCTGAGGTGAGTGGATCACCTGAGGTCTGGAGTTCGAGACTAGCCTGGCCAACATGGTGAAACCCAGTCTCTACTAATAATAACAAAAAACTTAGCTGAACTTGGTGGTGCATACTTGTAATCCCAGCTACGTGGGAGGCTGAGGTGGGAGAATCACTTGAACCCAGGAGGCAGAGGCTGCAGTGAGCTGAGATTGCAGTGAGCCGAGACCGTGCCATTGCACTCCAGCCTGGGTGACAAGAGCAAAACTCCATCTCAAAAAAAAAGTTAAAATGATGACTCTTGTGCATAGTTTACCACAATTAAAAAAATAAAAATAAAAAAAAGACTTTGATCTTAAAACACTTCAAGGTAATGTGTACCACCTATCTGACTTTCATTTTTAATATCATAAACTCATTTACTTATTATTTTTCATTAATGAATCATTATAGTCACCATTTTCATCATCCCCATCAGCATCAAAGTACTGCAAAAACCAGTTGTATGCTTTATTCTAAAGATCACTTTTCATTTTCTTTATACAGGCAGCATAAATACTTTTTGGAGAAAAACACTATGAGGAGCATTGAGAAAGTCCTCATTTGGAATACTTAGCTGGACTTACCTAAACTGAACTTTCCCTTCCTTGACCCAGGGCAACCTCTGCCAAGCCCACCACCCTCCAGCTCCTATGCCATGAAAGATGGAAGAAGATAATCAGAAAAGCCACCCAAGAAAAGGAAAAGGGAGAATCAGTTACATATCCAGCAAACCAGAAAACAAGAAAACCCAAATCTGTTCCAGTTCTCTAGTTTCACCTTAAAGGCAAAGAACTGTAGATGCTTGTGAGGAGCTCTTCAAAGCCTGAATTCATAGCCTCTCTATGCGGGAGGTTACCAGCATCTGAAGAAAAACAACCACTACCAGAAAAGCTCTTCTTTGTTTTCATTCTTTGCAGTCCTTCAGGAAACTCTTGATAATGTGAAATGTTATTACTGCAAATGTTGGCTCAAGCAAGTTTACTCTAGAGTCTGACTATCACTGACTTGTTCGCAAAATAAAATCATTTTTAAAGCCTACGAGGAAAGCCAAGAGCAAACCACAAATCAGAAAACCACCAAGGCGGGCTGGTCTCATTGCCAGAATTTAATGTGATCTAATGGGAGGACAACAAGATGTGAGAATTTGATTTTACGATGCTCCATGTAACATTTGGCAATATGGAGGGGTTGGGCCCAACTTCCCCATCCTTAAGCAAACATTTGAAGTAATGTTTCACTTTCTCATCAGTTTTAATTCTGTCAGCGAGAGGGTAGAGATTCAGCCGGCCCTGCTCATTTTAAAAGTGCTGTCTGCTTTGGATGCTCATAGATTTGCTTAATATCCATTTGTATAAGATGAAGATGGGCAGATGGGGAAGGGGCCAGGAAAATAGGATGAAGCTATTTAGTGGCAGTTTACCAACTGGACTGCCACTCTCTTCTGCACTGGTGATTTATTCCATGGGTGGGAAGGCAGGAATAGGGCTAACTTAAGCAACATTCTTTCACAAGCAAAAACTAACCCCAATGAGAAAGAGTCAGATCTGGGCTGAATCACATTGCCCAGTCTCACATCAAATGGGACTGGAACTCCGGTGGAGCTCTATTTCCCATCACTCATTCTTTAAAAAAGAAATAAAATGGTAGCAACAGAGAAACGCTTTGCATATGTCAAATTAACAATGGAGGACCCTATGGAATAAAGAAGCCAGTCAGGAAATCCCATAGAAGGGCACGTGAGCAATGAAAAATACATTAAAGTTACGTATTTCATGCAGTTTTTATTTCTGTTGCCAGGACAATGGAATGAGAATCAGATCTCTTTTTTTCCTTCTCACAGAATAATGCAACCTTACCAATGCCAAACTCCTACTTACACTGTCATTTTATAGCAGTCACAAAGTTGGCCCAGTAAAGAAATGTAAAACGCATAGAGTCAAGTTTCTTAAAGCAATAGTTTGCTAAGGGAAGTATAACAAATACAGGGTCTAGGAAAAAATTACTAGAACTTCTATTTCTATTGACTTTTAAGCTAAACACTAAGAAGGAAAGAAAGCCTCACTAAGAGTTAAAATCTGGATGACACCAGTTGTCCTCATTTGGTGCAGATACAGACAGTCACCTCTCACCCACCACCTGTGGACTGTGAGTCTTCCTGAAAGAAGGTTGAGGGCTCAACTGTGCTAAGGGTATGATAGGGGTAGCATCAGTTCAGGCCGGCTGGGCTGCAGTAACACATAGACCAAGCAGATAATGGCTCAACACAATAGGAAGTTTGTTCTTGCTTAGGGTGCCATTCTGGTGATGAGATCAGCAGGACAGCTCAAGCCATGCCATCACTTAGATGAGGCTCTGCCAACTTCGGCTTATGGTTAGCATAGCCGTCTGCATCGCTTCCTGCAGGAAGAAGGAAGAACCTTGGAGAATCACTTCTAGAAGGCTTTTTATGGGACCAGACTGAAAGTGGTACATATCATTGAAGCTCATCCTCCATTGGCCATGACTTAGTCTCAGAGCCACACCTAACCACAAGGGAAGCCAGGAAATGTAGCCTGGTTATGTGCTCAAGAAGAAGAAACAAATTATGGCAAACAGTCAGCAGTTTCTACCATAGGTGTGCTCATCCATTCAGTGGATTGCAATGTATTGCAATCGACATGTTCCCCTTACACAGATTTAACCATTTCAATAAAATTTAACCTCATAAAATGAACAGGTAGCTGAAAAATATTCCTACTACAAAGTTAAAGATTGAAGATAATATTAATAATACGAACACAAGCCAATCACAAGAAAAGAACAGAGCTCACGCCTCATATTTTAAACTCTTTATCAACAATAATGTGAGGTTTTTTTAAAAAAGACTATTAAATTACTTCTGGAAAGAAGTCAAACCAAATATTTTTTAAAATTTTAAGTTTATTTGAAATACAGATTTATATCCACTTTTATAATAATGAACCTTATATACCATATATACCTGAAACATGGCTAATAAGAATGTGAACATATCAAAATTAGCAAAAAATTTAAGTAGCCATAAAATAAACATGGAGAAAAGCTTCTATAATTTTATGTGCAGTTTAAAGTCGTGTTATACTTAACCTATTATTTTGAAAAATTTTACTAAACTTGATGAGAGATGTTTAGAGGTCTCCTTTGAGATTTCTCATTAAATAATAAAGTACAAAAAGCCACATATCACTGGGTTCTCATTTTTTCTTCACTCCGTAATTTAAAATGGCAAAATAACATATGTAAAACAATCTGGCAATAGGCTGGCATGGTGGCTCACGCCTGCAATCCCAGCACTTTGGGAGGCCAAGGCAAGCAGATCACTCGATGCCAGGAGTTTGAGACCAGCCTGTGAAATGTAGCAAACCCCGTCTCTACTAAAAATTAGCTGGACATGGTGGCACACACCTATAATCCCAGCTACTCAGGTGGCTGAGGCACAAGAATCACTTGAACCTGGGAGGCAGAGGTTGCAGTGAGCTGAGATTGCACCACTGCACTCCAGCCTGGGCAACAGAGCGAGACTGTCGCAGAAAAAAAAAAAAAAATCAGGCAACAAAATTGTATTCCTTTGTTAATATAAAAAAAAAAGCTGGCCGGTGCAGTGGTTCACACCTGTAATCCCAGTACTTTGGGAGGCCGAGGCGGGCAGATCACGAGGTCAGGAGATCGAGACCATCCTGGCTAACACAGTGAAACTCTGTCTCTACTAAAAATACAAAAAATTAGCTGGGCGTGGTGGCAGGCGCCTGTAATCACAGCTACTCGGGAGGCTGAGGCAGGAGAATAGCGTGAACCTGGGAGGCAGAACTTTCAGTGAGCCAAGATGGCGCCACTGTACTCCAGTCTGGGCAACAGAGTGAGACTCCATATCAAAAAAAAAAAAAAAAGCTGAAGTTTAAAGAAATAATTAAAATATGTTTTGAAGTGTTGGGAGGTTGATTTACAGATAAATGAAAGCACAGGTTTCTAATGTATCTCAGCTTATGGTATTTTCTAGATTCTGTTTCAATGGTTAAATATATAACTATTTGTGTGCATGTGTGTGTGCACGCATATACCTGTGCATATACCACAAAAAGATATGTATTAAAGAATGTATCTTCTCAAAAATCACTCAAGTAATATTTATAGAGCACCTGCTCCTTATCCTGATGCAGTTTTAATTACAGTAGCAATACTCAATCTAGCAAAAACAATATTTTAAGAGAAAATTGTGTAAGTGTATCAATGATGGAGCAACTACTTTGATGAAATGTCTTAAAAGGTTTTTGGAATAAGTTTACCGAGGCAGCATAAATGAAATCTTTTTGCTTCACTATTCATAGGCAAGCTATTGTAACAAAATGCTACAAAATGTCACTCATAAGTTCAATTTTAGAAAAACTAGAACCTTCAAATAAAGGGAAGTCAAATACCTAATACCCATTAGGATGACTATTATCAAAAAACAAAACAGAAAATAGCAAGTATTGGCAAGGATCTGGAGATAGTATATTCTTGTGCACTATTGGTGGGAATATAAAATGGTATAGTTGTTATGGGAAACAATATGGTAATTCCTCAAAAAATTAAAAATTGAATTACTATATGATGCATAAATTCTACTTCTGGGTATATACCCAAAAGAATTGAAAGCTGTGTACTGAAGAGATATTTGTACACCCATGTTCATTGCACCATCATTCACAAAAGCCAAAAGGTGGAAGCAACCCAGTGTCCATCAACAGATGAACAGATAAGCAAAATGTGATACAGATATACATACAATTAAATAGTGTTCAGCCTTTAAAAAGAAGGAAATTCTGACACATGCCATAATATGGATGAGCCTTAAGGACATTATGCTAAACGAAATAAGCCAATAACGAAAAGATAAGTACTGTATAATACCACTTATATGAGTACCTATAATAGTGAAATGCATAGAGACAGAAAATGAAAGGGTAGTTATCAGAGACTAGGGAGAAGGAGGGATGGACAGTTGTTTAATAGGTACAGAGTATCAGTTTTGCAAGATCCATATAATTCTGGAGATTGGTTATCCAACAATGTGAATGTACTTAACATTAATGAACTATACATTTAAAAACTGCTAAAATGGTAAATGTGTATTATGAGTATTTTACTATAATTAATTGTTTTAACGTAGAGGACTCTACAGTTTGACATTGAGATATGGAGCAACGTTGAAAATATTTTCTATCACTCAGAGTTTGCTGATATTTAAAAAACAAGTGACACACACATGCTATCTACTTTCAAGGTAAAGATGATATTTTCACAATCAATTTAAAATAACTGTTCTTTGAAAGAAATTCAAGCTATGCTGATAACATTTTGAAAACATATTTAAAGCGTTTCCATCACTGTATGTGTTGTTGTCAATAATTACACAAATGCAGCCCTATAAAAATTTTCATAACTGAACACTTACACTTAGAAATGGAACATTTAAGCTATTTAATAATTTATCAAAGAGTTTTAATGGTTTAGAATTCAATTGGTAAAACAGTAACAAGCAACTCCCAATTAGTTTGTAAGAGCAAGTGGTTAGCATCAGGGAAGATAAAAAATTTTATCCAAATTTCAACAGAAGTTTCTGCATAATTGAAGTATAGACTAGAAAAATGATCATCATGATTTGGTAAGCCTTGTCAATGATGGGTTCCTTCCATTCCTTCATTCCTTTCATTTGTAGATTCCATTCAGATCTACAAATAGTTACAAGTGATCTTTTTAAGATAAGGCAGTCAAAATTCAAAAATTCTCTGATTGTGGATTCATTAAATTCGAGTTTTATGCTAGGATTTTAAAAACATATTGAACCATATTAAATCATACAACTCTCACTAATAAGAGCAAAAAGAGCTAGGCATCGAAAGCAAAAATAAGTAAAATAATTTTTAAAGTATTCTTTCTTTCATCTATTTTAAGCCTATGTTATTTTCTATCTTACATACATCTTATAAAGTGCATAATATATTGGTACATAGCCTATGCATATAACTCACAAATTAATTTTGTTCACACATAAAAATGTTTATTAATATGGATATAAAATACAGAGACTATTGGTCTAAAATGTCTTGGAAACCAGTTAGGGAGGAGTCTACAAATTTTGGTTTAAAAAGCAAATGGTCTAAAACTGCAATATGGAAGACCAAGGTTATATATGAGACAGGCTTTTCTTTATGGTAGAAGCAAGAAGCCACAAAACTAATTCTCATCCATTGAAATTATGTAGGTATAGCTCTTCCTTAGAGTAACGAGATCAATTCATTTTATTCATAGGAATATTATGTAGCTCTATTGTCCTTAAGTGCCAGCCAGAAGATAATTCTAAGTATATATCTACAGTCAAGAATAGCATTTTGGTAGTAAAATAACACTGTACACATAGATTTTCCCTTAGAATATTTAAAATACTTATGCTTTCATCAATAAGTTTTCTTGAATCTGTTTTGGAATGTGATGGGACATATTTAAGTAAACAAACAATCACATACATAAACACTGTATTAAGCTTTTTATCATCTGATCCCTCCTTTCATGTAAAACCACTGCAGAAGGAAAAAATTTTTTATCACAAAATAGCTATGTCATTCCCATTATTTAGAATGCCTTTCCTTTCTTCTTTCATTTTATCTGAGTTTTCTCTGTAATTTGGGGTTCACTTCCAAAAAATTGTATTCAACAACTAGTATACTACCTGCTTCTATGGTAGATTGATTGCAAAAATGGCCCTGTTTTCTGTATCTACATGCTCTTTGCAATGTGGCTTTGCAGTTCCTCTTATTAGAAAGTGAAGTAAATTTTCCCATCTCTTGAATATAGACTAACTTTGGCACTTTTATTTTTGGCCAATAAAACATGGCAGAGGTGATAGTGTGTCAGTTCCACTCTATGCCTACTTTCACCATATGCCTTGGAAAACTCACTAACCCACAGAATAAGACCAGGATGGGTAAGAGACCACATGCAAGAGAGCAGAGGTGTTCTAGATGATCACTAACAAATATCCCAGGCTGGGCATGGTGGCTCACACCTGTAATCCCAGCACTTTGGGAGGCCGAGGCAGGTGGATCACTTGAGGTCAGGAGTTCAAGACCAGCCTGGCCAACATGGAGAAACCCCGTCTCTACTAAAAATACAAAAATTAGCCGGGCGTGGTAGAACATGCCTGTAATCCCAGCTACTTGGGAGGCTGAGGCAGGAGAATCGCTTGAACCCAGGAGGTGGAGGTTGCAGTGAGCTGAGATCGCACCATTGCACTCCAGCCTGGGAAACAAGAGTGAAACCCAGTCCCAACCCCACCACCGCCCCCCAAAAAAATCATTAACAGAGTTGCCTAATCTGCATGTGGCTAACAGCAGATGCATGTGGAGGTCCAGCCAAGGGCAGAAGAGCCACCCAACTGAGCCCAGACCAGATTACCAGCTCATAGAATTTTGAGCTAAATGAATGGTTACTATTTTAAGCAGCTAAGTTTTGGGCTGGTTTGTTAAGAAGTATTATTGTGATAATAGTTAACAATCCTTACTAGGCATACTAAAAAGATGGAAACAATGTGGTCCTTTCTGCCCTTGAAGGACTCATCTTGTGTATAAGGTCTTTTAATCTGGGGCCCACAGATGGACTTTAAAGAGATTTTAAATTCTCTTAAATTATATGTGAGATTTAACATGTCTTCTCACGTGTTTTTCCTCTGGGGAAGTGGAGTTTATAGTTTTTATCAGATTCTCAAATAAGGTGGTCTCTCACCAAAAAGTTAATACAGCACAGTTGTGAAGATATTGATGCAGTTATAAAAAGTATAGTATCATACATCAAATCCAATAATAGAGGTATGTACCCAGGTAGTATGGCAATACAGAGAAGAAAACGTTTAAAATCTCCTGAGGAATTCTAAGGCTTTCTCAAAGAAATTATTCTTCCCAAGTGTCTCCACAGACACAAGGAACCTTTCAGGCAATGGGATAGCAGGTACAACTATCCCATTTACATGTACAATTTCTTTTCCCTAAATAAACCAGGCATGGAAAAGTAAAACTGCCTGGTTTATCTAGGGAAAAGAAATTGTACATGTAGCAAGATACACAGTCAAGTATGGAAGATAAAACTGAAGAAGGCTGAGGTCAAGATGTGAAGGGCTTGTAGTCCATGCCAGGGAATTTGTTTTTTAAAACTGTAAGGATCTGCCACTAAAAGTTTTTAAGCAAAGAAAAAACATTGTGGGCTGGACGCGGTGGCTCACGCCTGTAATCCCAGCACTTTGGGAGGCCGAGACGGGCAGATCACGAGGTCAGGAGATCGAGACCATCCTGGCTAACATGGTGAAACCCTGTCTCTACTAAAAATACAAAAAAAAAAAAAAAATAGCCGGGCGAGGTGGCGGAGGCCTGTAGTCCCAGCTACTCGGGAGGCTGAGGCAGGAGAATGGCGTGAACCCTGGGGGGCGGAGCCTGCAGTGAGCCGAGATCGCGCCACTGCACTCCAGCCTGGGCGACAGCGAGACTCCGTCTCAAAAAAAAAAAAAAAAAAAAAGAAAGAAAAAGAAAAAACATTGTGAAAAATCGCATTTTATAAGTCCTGGTAGCAGAGAATAGAACAGCTTGCTTGGAGAAATGACTAGTGCAAGCTGGCAATAGTACAGGCAGGAAATGATGGAAGTCTGAATTCAGGGAGTGGCACAGAGATGTAGAGGACAGAGGTGAGGTTTGAAAGTAGAATCATCAGGAGCTATTGACTGATTAGATATAAAAATGAGAAAGCAATCTGGGATTAGTATTTCTTGATTGCACGAATGGAGATGGTGATAAAAATCACTGAGGAGAGAATGCCAAAGGAACATCACAGACAGAGAAATTATTTTAAATCCCATTTTGAACATGTTCAGTTATAGATTGTGCAGCAGGCCTAGAGCTCAAACAAATAGTGAAGAATGAAGACTTGGAAGTTACTGACTATAAATTCTGAGGAATTTGAGGAGCCAAGGGAAATGCAGCATGAAGAAAAAATTGAGGGTGATACATATGTTCTAAACATGAAAATACACACGCCTTGGTCAAAGGCACTTAAAGAATTGCCAGCACAGTACAAAGATGACTCTTCTGTGACTGGCTCTTGAAAAGAAAAAAAGAGACAGAGAGAGAACAAAAAGAGAGAGAGAGAATACCAACCTTTCCTCAGTACATGGAGCAGCAGTGTGTCCTCACAGGCCAACTCCTGTGAGCTGAGGCTGGGGTTGAGGTCAATGCTCTACCCCTTGAATTGCAAATGCACACAAGCCTCCAGTCCATGCTGTCATCCTGCACACACTTCTTGCAGATCAGCTCCACACATCTGTCACTTGAACCAACACTTCCTAAGAGGAGGAAGTTATAACAGCACAGAGAGCGAGAGATATTTCCAAAAGCTTTGGATAAATTAGCATCAAATTCAGATTTTATAAAGCTTTTATGTACAAACACTGACTTATCCTGAAACAAAAACAAAGCAAAATAAGAACCTCCAGAAAATGTTTAAGAGGATACCTAGTACAGAGTCCATGGCAGAGTACTGTGAGAATGAAAAGATGAATAGAGCATAAAGTCTGATCTTAAAGGAGGTATCAGCTACCACCCATGGTGACTGTGAGATACATAATTTGCAAGTTACAGGTATAAAGCCCATGAAAATGGATAAGGCTAACCAGAAGGTGGGGGAAATGCAGAATTCACAAATGGCAGCCTGTTTTTCCCAGAGTTTTGTTTGGCCTGTACAGTGATTTTTAAAACGATGTTATCTGCCAATATTTAAAAATTGGGAGATTTCACCCCAAAAAATCAAATTCAACTTCTCTTGGAAAATTAATTAAAAGAAATTGCAACACTGGGCTCATGTTGCCACTCAGCAATAACTGGAGCTGAAAAGCAGCGGCCACCTTTAGAAAAACCATGTGTCCTTCAATTAGCCGCCTTTCTCATTGTCTTCACTAATTGTATTTACCTGCCTGCTGCTTGTAGGCATCTGAATTTGTGACCCTCTGTGTAGAATCAGAAAAGAGGTCTAAGAAAGGAAAACTGAATCATGTACATCCAGCTATGGCTGTTTATAAGACAATATCTCTTCCCCACTAAAAATTAGCTGTTTAAGATCAGACTTGATGCTCCATTCATCTTTTCATTCCATTACTCTTCCATGGGCTCTGCACATAACAGGTATCCTCCAAGCATTTTCTGGAAGTTTTTATTTTGTTTTGTTTGTTTTTGGTTTGGGATAAGTCAGCATCTATATATACAAACTTTATAAAATCTGAATTTGATGCTAATTTACCCAAAGGCGTGTTCATTATTCATTTCCCCTATTCACTGTCATTACCCTAAACATCTGCTCTGATCAGAATAATAAAACAGTAACAACCTATTATACTTCTAATTCACTTAAGATCAGAGGGTCTTACTGAAGCTTTATGACCTTCTGTGGTCAGTAGCTAGAGTTGCACATCCAGAGTTAAGTGATATAGTTAATTCTGTGTCATACAAAAAATATAATAAGAATATAATAAAACCTCAAGAAATATGAAAAAAAATTCTTTTCAGTTTATTGGGCTACTTTTTAATTTTCCATGCCATTCTTCATTTAGAAAGATCAAAAAGAAGGACTTGAGATCATATACTTTGATGACTGGAACACTAAGAGAAGGAGAAAGAGCAGAAGTTTACATTCTTAAAAAAAAAAAAATCAATGTGCTAGTTAGAATTGTATAAGAATCCGACAGTTTCACTGGCTTTTGGCAATAAGTTCCTACTGCCAATTTAGGAATATAAAAGAATTAATTGTATTATCAAGATAAAAGAACTATCAGAGCCACTTATCTGACACCCTCAATCCCAGGGTTTTGCTCTATTTTAATTTTCTCATCTTTTTCCTGCTGAGTAAAGAAAGTGAGATATTAGCTTATATTAAAAAAAAGATACAGCAACTATGACATGAAAGTTACATCAGTGATAAAGATTTACAGTCTAAGGTTTACTCTCATTTTCAATAGTTCCCCCAAACCAAAGGTGATAAAAATACATTTTATGTAATCACATTAGCTCATTAATCACCTAAAGGCCTGGCTGTTGACCCTTCACCTTTCCCAATGGGACTGAGGAAGTCAATCAACTGATAAAATAAAGTCTCCATCAGACTTTAAAGAGAAAAAAAACTTTTTTAATGATTATGAATAATATATATGTGAGATTCAGGTTAATTTCCCAAAATTTACATTGAGAAAAGAATCAAGAACATTAATTATACCAAAAAAATGGGATTTTTGCAATCTCTTTTTAAAAGTGAAAGTGAAAGAGAGAATAGATTTTAATGAGCTTCCCTGTTCACCTTGATTAAATCAGAACTTTAGAGAAAGTAACCTAGCAGAACTTCAGAAATGTGAAGTTCAAGTTCAACTAACGAAGGAACAAAGACTTTAATTTTAGCTGAATGATCTTCCCATTTCTGTGTCAGTTTCGCACTCTATTAGATCCTCTGGAACAAAAGGCCTAGACCCTCCCACTGGGAATCTTTCTCTGGAGCCCTAGGCTCTATTGTTGATTTTATCTTAAAGGGCTTGGGAACACATTTTATAAACATGAAAACAGAGAGCAAGTAAGTGTGAGAAACATCCAGTGAAAGAAGGTCAATGCTGTCAAAGCCCCACTGAATTTCTTTTAAAATGATGTAGGTAGATGCATTTCTGGTTGGTATGTTTAGTCAGATAGAGGTTTGAAAATGATATTCATTTGTCCCTTTTCTTACATGTGAAAATAATCACAATTTCTCAGGGAAGAATCTCCTGCTGGGTTACCAGCTGCTGGGCTCATCCTCTCATACAACCAAATACCTTATTTTCAGCCTGAGACTTGGGGATGCTTTCTTTGGACAAATCAACATTGGCTTCATATATGGAAATTCTCCTTCCTAGGGTTACCCAATGCAAGTGAAACCATGGAATTCCATGACACCTGTAAACCATTTCTCCTCTTCTGACTGGATTTGGCACAGCTAAGCATGGAATCAGAACCAGAAAGCCAGAGACCTACCTGCCAGATGAATGCTATTTCAGGATGTCTTCGATGTTGTTGTTTTCCTTTTAAATAAAAATGAAATAAAATCACATAATAACACCACAATGAATTCTGCACATGCTAAAATATGAAAGAGACGACATTATTTTTTGACCTTTCAATATATGTAAAACACATTTTGTACTGGAACAAACAACTTGAAAATGTATTATATGCGCAAATAGCATGTGAATGGAACAGTTGCTTATGAGACTGGGAAAGAAGAGAAACTCTATTCATTGACAGAGGGCTGCCAAAATTAGATATTAAAAACTCCAAACCTTTCTCAGTTTAAGGAATAAAATTAGTCTCTTACAGATCCTACTCCTAAATCAAAAGATGAAAATTACCAAGCTTTAGTACACAACCACATGAATAATTCAGCCTATGAAAGCCACTATTATCCAGCATAGAATCTCTAATATGCAATAGAAAGTTTTCTCAGAATCTCAGAGGAGTTCCAAGATTGAATTTCTCGTGACAAATAGTGGTTTTGACAAATGAAAATTCTACCATGAAATATAAAGTCGACATTAAACTAACAATCTATTTAGTCAGCAAGCATTCAGTAACTACGAACCAGCTGGAAAAGACTCACCCAATACAAATCTATATCTGTTCTGTCATCTATTCAGGAAATATTTATTGAGGACCTACCACATGCTCAGCACCACGCTGGGAGCTGGGGTGTCAGCAAGACCGACATAGTGTTTTTCCCATGGATAGAAATAAAGAGTCCCACTTTCTACTACTGGGCATGCCAAACTATAAGTGATAGTGACAACTCAGATTGAAAAGGTGCTGTTATTGGTGGCAGAATGATAAAACTCTTAGATCCAATTCTCTCAAGGCCAAAAAATTGATGGGGTTACATATAATTAGATATAGATATTTAAATCACTTTTATTAGTTAAAAAATTTACATAAAGTCGATGTGAATTGTTTTTGTTTTGTTTTGTTGTTGTTGTTATTCTTCTGTCTTCTCTCCTTGTAGATCAAATTACGGGTGGATTGAAGTAGGATTAATGTTACCAACACAGAACACTGACTCTCATTTACAGCCTTTGGCATTGAACTGATCCAGAGAAATATCACCAGCATCAACATCATCATCATCATCATCAAGAGGCTTGCAAGGCCTACTTTATCAATCCTATTTATTATATCCATGGAACATGTGTTGTTATCACCAAAATGGCACTGGAGACTTACAGAAAATGTCTCAATTCATATCTCTGTTTATTGAATAGCAAATGGATTAAGTATTTTAGAAGTTGCAAATAGGCTGGCAAATGCAGATGGGCTGGGACTACAAGAAAATGTAATAAACTTCTCATAAAACATTTGAGCAAACTCACACATCTGTGGACAGATGGGAGGCATTATGTAATCAAGTCATTGCTACAGCAAGCTCTAACCGCGCCCCCCTCCTCTCCACCCCGCCAACCCACCCCTACCCCCGACCCCACCCCACTGCTGCTGTTGGGCCAAGGTTGAGGGTAAAGGGCCTCTGTGAGTTTTCCTTCTCTGTCAGCATTCAGAGAAAGTATTTTTAATATTTCTAAGATGAACTATTAAAATAGACAGCCTTTGACCCACACCCACAAAAACACACAAAAAACCCCAAATCCTTGACCCAGGAAGCAAGGTTTCACTGCTTGTATTTGTTTGTTTTTTGAAAACATAGTATTTCCATGAATACACTTTGCCACTTGCCAGAAGTTTTTGTCTCTGACAATGGCACTAGATGGTAATGTTTGAGGTAGGCTCCTTAATGTAGCTTTGGGGAGTAATTTCTGAAGTGATCAATCAGCTGTACAAACCACTAAACACAGACTAAGTGAATAACATGAAATTAACACTTAGAAGCCCTCCTTTTAAAGAGAATGTAAATATGTGTGGGTGTGTATAAATTTTACTGAATTCCAGAGTTACATTAGAATTTTCTCTTTACAACAACTGACTAACCTTCAACTTGATATTCTGGAATGACTTTCCTCCCTTGATCAAAAGTATATCTCCTGGAGTATTAAACACTTAAGGTGCAAAAATCTGGGGTGAGGGACAGGGGAAAAGAGGAAAAGGGGAAAACACTTCTACAGCATCTAAGAGAGAAGTTATCACAGAGAACTGAAGCAAGTATGTTTTAGAGATGAAACACTGACACAAGCTTTAGAGTCAGCTAAAACAGGATTCAGTCTTATCACTTTTCTGGCCATGTGACCTTATAGTACGTTTTTCTAATTGGTAAAATGGAGACAAAAATACTGTTGCAGTAGGTAGCTAGTCAGGCATGAGCAGGACAGGAGTGGGCTCCCCCCACCCCCGCTCCAACCCCAAACACATACCAGAAGTGTCAGGTTACCATCAGGTGATGGTCAGGTGGTTGTTAGCTGTCTCTCTAAAATAATAATTGGTCACAGCTGGCACTAGAGAAGGCCGTCTCCTAATAGATAGAAAACACCTGAAACTGGTGAGCAGCAGCTTCCCCATAAGATCTTAGGAGTTGGGCAAGTGGGCTCAAGCACGTGCACTAAGAGGCAAAATGGCGGGGTTCAACTGATATATTACCTTCCTCTGGGAATGCTAGTAGACTGGTAGGGGAAGAACGCCTCAAGTGAGCGTGCATACAATTCCAGTAAACACATTGCATATGCAGCCCCTCCCAAGTGCTGACCAGCCACTGCGCATAGCCCACCCTGAGGGAAGAATCAAAGAAGTAAAGCAAGACCGCGGAAGCATGCCAACATATAAAACCCCAAGTCAAAAGGTCAAACCATGCACTTGATCTCTCAAGTCACTCGCTTGGCCCTCTTCCAAGTGTACTTTACTTTCTTTCATTCTTGTTCTAAAGCATTTTAATAAACTTCCACTCTTGCACTAAAACTTGCCTCAGTCTTCTCCTTCTGCCTTATACCTCCTCTGTCAAATTCTTTCTTCCGAGGAAGCAAGAATTGAGGTTGCTGCAGACCCCCTATGTATATGGATTTGCCCCAATGACGATAGTACCTAAAATAGAGATAAAACTGGTGTTTAAAATTATTGTAAGGTTTAAATGAATTATGTATATAAGGCACTTAGAACAATGCCCAGCACATAGTAAGTACTCAATAAATGTTAGTAACAAATATTGTGTATTTCAGACCAAAGTGCTAAAAAAAAAATCAACTAAAAAAATTATTGTTCAACTGTCAGGATCCTGAGTTTTAGCAGTAATGACAGTAGGAATCAAAGACCTCAAACTGTTTAGTAAATGTATGATAAGTCCGTTCTTAAAATTTTCCATTAGAAGCTAGATCGTTATCATACACTTATGGTTATAACTCTCTTAGATTCTTCTGGTCCATCAATGCCAACAAACTGCTAAAATGAAGATCATCACTGAAGAAAAAAAGAGTGTGACTGTCTTCCAGCACGGGAGCCTAAGAACAAGAGATGTAAAGTAGAACTTGACTATGAAATTCATAGGTTTGAGAAATGATATTTCCAAGATCACAATTCATAGGATTTCATAGGCAGAAATTAGAATTTCATATGTCAACTCATAGAATATTTTATTATAAAAACTTTCAAGTATACAAATGTGTAGAGAATATCATAATAAACACTGGTATCCCAAGCCTTAAAAATTAAAGTATTATGAGGACACTCAGGGCTACCATGTTGAACAAAGGCACTGTTCTTTGAGTAGAAAGTGAATGATCTCCCTGGAGGATAACACGTTCTATTCTACGTAGTTGGAACCCCACCCACTACCCCAGGAAGGAGCTATGTAGCCTTCAACCTAGACACAACCAAAGAGCTCCAGTAAAAATTTCCTGATATCATTCAGATGCCACAATCCTGAATCTGATGTTTATTATTCCTAGTCCTGTTTCTATACTTTTATTACAGATGGATCTATTTGTATGGATTTTATGTTTTGAACTTATATGAACAGTATTATTCTTTATGAATCCCTCTGCAACTCGCTTTTTGTGAACTTGATATTATGCTTCTAAAATATATTCCTCTTGATGTCTATAACTTTAGTTCATTCACTTTAACTGCTGAATAGTATTTCATTATATGAATAAATCGGTTTATTTATCCATTCTCCTTTTGATAAAGAATTGGAAGTTGTTTTTCTTTCCACATTTTTTGGATTAGAGCCTTGTAAGTACTCAATAAATGTTAGCAATAATTTTGTTTTGTTTTGTTTTGAGATGGAGTCTTGCTCTGTCACCTAGGCTGGAGTGCAGTGGCACAATCTCAGCTCATTGTAACTCTGCCTCCCTGTTTCAAGCAATTCTCCTGGCTCAGCTTCCCAAGTAGCTGGAATTACAGGCACACACCACCACACCTGGCTAATTTTTGTATTTTTAGTAGAGACGGGGTTTCACCATGTTGGCCAGGCTGGTCTCAAACTCCTGACCTCGAGATCCACCCGCCTCAACATCCCGAAGTGCTGGATTATGGGCATGAGCCACCACGCCCAGCCTGTTAGTCATAATATTATGTCTTATTTTGCATTCAGTACCTTGGTGAGTAGTATCTACTCTTCACTCCTTATGTGACTTCTGTAAATTGGTATCTAAAAAGCTAAAAGTTGTATTTATCAAATTCCCTCACAGTAAGAGATCCACATATGATTTTGGTTTGGGCAAAGACAATCATGAAAGGTTTTTCAGCCTGAAAATAAGATAGACACTGCACTCCAGCCATTTCTGCTGCTGCAGTTGATAAGCACAATCACAGAGGTATTGACAGTGATGGCAGTAGTCTTAATGTCCACTCACTCACAGGTTTGAGAGGCAAGGCATAGTGTATCCATTTTGTCATTGTGAATTGTTGCAGACCTGCTATGGGTCTGGAACTGGCAGCAGCAGCAACAACTTTCCTAATGATGTGATGATTTCCTAATTGTAGCAGCTTCCTGCTCATGGTAGTGGGTGGTTTGGTTCTATGGCTGGCAGCTTCCAGATCATAAAAAAGATGGTTCATGCCTATAATCCCAGCACTTTGGAAGGCTGAGGAGGGTGGATCACTTTGAGGCCAGATTCAAGACCAGCCTCATCAATATGGTGAAATCCTGTCTCTACTAAAAATACAAAAATTAGTTGGGTGTGGTGGTGCGTACCAGCAGTCCCAGCTACTTGGGAGGCTGAAGCTGGAGAATCACTTGAACCCGGGAGACAGGTTGCAGTGAGCCAAGATGGCACCACTGCACTGCAGCCTGGGTGACAGCGAGATGCCGTCTCAAAAAAAAAAAAAAAGAAAAAACATGGCTTCAGTAGTCCATTCTGCAGTACAGCTTTAGAAGTCATACCTGAAAGCTCAATTGAAAGTCTATTTTTTCATCCTCTAATGATTTCATTTAATACCCTATAATTAGAGATAGATTTACCATGACGTTATTGAAGCTTAAGATTTCAGAGACCCTCATTGCACGGGCCAATGACTGGTTGTGTATTTTTATAAAAATTGCAAAAGATATTTTTATTGCTATAAATGAAGGCTATTGTCTCTTTCCACTAGCACTTCCCCTCAATTATACTTTCCAGTGTTGATGGAGTGGCCTCAGGCATTTTCAGGTTGCAGTTAAGGAAAAATTGAGTTGGGCATATAATTAGACTGGATTAGCAGACATATTTTTTGTGTTTGCAATCACTCCTAGTTCTCACTGTGTGAAATCACCCAACTTCATGACATGAGGGGACAAATCGAGAGATCACATTGCATCAGGAGAGTGAGTAGTGAAGAGGCAACAAAGTTTAAAATTGACAGAGCCAGAAGTTAATCTGTGGAAAACTTATCCAAATCTTACGCCTCACATAAAAAAGAAATTTGACACAGCTCTCCCAATTTTGGCAACAATTCTAAAAATTTACATGGCATTGTCAATAATGAGTTGTAAAGATGAAAGAAATTTTATAAACTGTTAATAACAAATTTCAGTCACCCACAAAAAAATGATACTACAAAGTCATTTATCAAATAAAGTCAATCAAAGGATGTATGAAGCAATATATATAGAAAAATGCTGTAAAGGTTTATCCATTTGATTAATAAAATTACACATATTATTGTTCTTGATTTGTGATGCTTGTAAATATAAGCTTTTTAAAAGCTGTAATTTGTTGTAATTTATTATCTCATTAATAAGTTTAAATTCATACCTAATTTTGTATTTGTAATGTAATATTCCTTTTCCTGAAGAAGGTCCCAAATTTTGTATTAAATTTGTGCCCCCAAACAATTAGGTCCTTCTCTGCCAGTAATAGATTCTTAAGCCAAAGTGGATTCTGCCCTCTGCCAATGGAATTCTAAATTAGTAAATTATGTAATTAGTATCAAGTGTGGTTGCATGCAACAGAGTTTCAAGGAAACTGACCTCTGGAGTTGGTTATCTCTTTTAGGTGGGTTTGAAAATAGTGAGAATCTTATTAGCAACAGATAATAACCTCTACCTGGCAGGAATGAAGTACCTATGAAATGGAAGGTTTTGGCAGACCAGCTGGCTGATCTACAACCCCTTATGGTGAAAATGAGAAATAAAAGAAATGTGGGCGGAGTTGGCTAATTCTAAATGCATTGGAAAATTTTTTAAAAGAAAACATGAAGCTCTACATTTTAAATTCTTAGCTCAGTCCACAAGGGACCAGAGAATTTTAGAATTTTCCTAAAATAATGGCTCTCAAACTTCAACATGCGTAAGAATCCCCTGAAAAAGGCTTGTTAATGTGCAAACTGCTGGGTCCCCAGCCTCTAGAGTTTCAGAATCTAGTAGATCTAAGGTGAACCCTGAAATTTACATTTCCAATTAGTTTCAAGGTGATGCTAATATTGTTGGTCCAGGGACACTTTGAGAACCACTGCCCTCAATGAATGCCTTATCTTTTGTACCTTCAAGACAGATACAACTATAATCAGATGAAATGAGTGACTGAAATACAACTTAAATTCACAGCTTCACTTGGTCTCTTATGTGAAAGTTCGCACATTAATTGAGAAAGCATGGGACGTTGTGAGTTGGAATGGGAACACTTGAGGGGATTTAGATGACTCTGAGTAACTGAACCTCCAAGCCCCACTGAGACCGAAAACAGCAAATGTAGCCCCTCCCACTTCTGTCAGATAAATTTGTCATATTAAAAGATCCAGTGTGACTGCACCTGCAGTAATTACCTTGCAAAAAGATGCCAATTCTCCTTATGCTCCAACCTACCACCTCTCATCCACTCCAAATATAAAGTCAGGTCCCAGCAGACCCCAAAGATGTAAGTACATAGTCTGGCTGAGAAAAAGCTTTATACAACAAAACAGTCTTAAGATTTTGCTAAGTTGTATTGGCATGTTTGTGTGCTGAGTAACCACAGAGGTGCAGTGTAGTATACATGGCTGACTGAAATTCACATGTGCAGACGATAGAAAGCTAAAACAATATCCCTTCTCTTTTACAGACAGGTTCTGGAAGTGATTTAGACTGTGCCAACCAGATAAATTCAACAAGATTTGGGAGATAGAAGTGAGACAGAGATTGCACTTCTGCTCCTTCTGTGCTCTCTCTACTGGCAAGAATGATCATGGAGTCAGTGCTGGCTGAGTCGCAGTAGTCACGAGCTTTGTAGGTGTCGAGAGCCAGGGCAGGGTCTGTGTTGGTGTGGGTCATAGCAGGCATGGCACTGATGTGGATCCAGCAGCAGTAGCAACAGTTTTCTGATCCTGGCAGTTTCTGGACTATGACAGTGACCTGGTGTGACAATGTACTACCCTTGGCAGTGGCAATGTGTTTCTGGAGCCAGTGGCTTCATGCTCATACAGGAGGCAGCAGCTCCTTTATTGGCTCAGTTCTGTGGTTGGAGTCATGCCTAAAATCACAACCTACAGTTTTCAGCCCTCCCAATAATGCTAAAGTCATTGAATAACTTATAATAAATGCCGTCCCACTTAAGTGGCTAGAATAGATTCTGTTCCTCACAAATGAACCCCAACTGATACAGAGCACATGTGTGAAAATGTCTCCAGGGTATATCCCCAGGAGTGAAATTGTTGAGCATAAGATTGGGCCATATTTTTCACTTGATTGGATATTGCCAAATTGTCCTCCAAACTGTTGTGCCAATTTACATTGGAAAATTGGAGAAAATTCACCAAAATTTGTTATTATGACATTTTTACTTTTTGCTCAATCGATCGATATGAAAAAAGATCTCATTTTAATTTGCAATTCCCAGATTACTGATTTTTTTGTACATTGATTAGTTATTAAGTTTCCTTTTGCAGTGAATTGCCTGGTCATATAATTTGGTCATTTTATGTGGACTTGCTTATCTCTTTATTGATTTTTATGAGTTCTTTATTCTGGATACTAAATCTTTGCAATTGTAAATATCTTCTATTCTAGCTAATGGTATCCTTTTTCACTTTACTAATATAATTTTTACTATACAAAAATGTTTCACATCAATGTAATTATCAATCATCTCCTTTGTTGTTCATGCTTTTTGTATCTCATCTAAGAAATCTATCCTTTCTTATATGGCATAAGAGATATTCTCCTATATCTTTTAAAAGTTTTGAAGTTTTTTTATTTTTACCTCTGCAATAAATCTAGAATTTATTTTTGTAGATATATGTAATGTAATTTTATTTTTTGCATGTGAATAATTGTTTCGGCACTGTTTTCTAAGTAATTTATTTTACCCCACTGATTTTTAAAAATTCATTAATTTATTTTTTATTATACATACTTAAGGTGTACAATACGGTGTTTTAATAGGCACAGTGAAATAATTACTAAAGGTAAGCAAATTAACATATCCATCACCTTCCATGGTTACCTCTTTGTGTGTATGTGGTAAAAGCACCTAAAATCATTATCTTAGCATATTTTAGATATACAATATAATATTATTAACTATAGTCCTCATACTGAACTTCATAGTTACTGATCCTGCATACCGATCTTCATACTGATCCTCATACTGATCTTCAGAGTTACTCATCCTGCATAAGTGCAAGTTTGTACCCTCTGACCTACATATCCCCATTTCTTCTCCCTCCCTGTCTCTGGTAACCAACTCTACTCTCTATGTATTTGACTTTTCTTTTAGATTCCACATATAAATGAGATTATGTTGTACATTTCTTTCTGCATCTTGCTTATTTCACTTAGTATAATGTTCTCTAGGTTCATCCATATTCCATTGTGTGTATGTGTGTGTGTGTGCAGACAGAGAGAGACCACGTGCACAATTTCTTTATTCATTCATTGGTCAGTGGACACTTAGGTTGTTTCCATATCTTGGCTATTTTACCCCACTGATTTAATGCTACCTCTGTCCTATTCCAGGCTTCTATATATCCAATGGGCATTTTCTGAGTCATCAAGTCTCTTCCATTACTTATGTCTATACTTGCAGCAGTACCACACTTTCAAAATTTTTATATTGATAATCTGGTAGGGCAAGTTTCACAACACTCATGTTAAAAAGTTGTTTTGGCTACTCTAGGCAGGCAAAAGGCTATAGTTATAGACCAGAAGAAATAAGGCTACCCAATACAGACAAATTTGGGGGTACCATGTAACTAGTGAACAAATAAAATGCTGTATTCTAGAGTATCAATATGTTTTCTCTTAACTAAATCTATTACTTCAAGTTTTGTACCTTCGACTTCAATAACCTTCTGTTCATTCTGCTTAACAAGTAGTTAATTACACTAATCTACAAAACATGGAATCTCTTTTTTAAACTCATGTTTTAATGACCATATTATTCAGCCTTAAAGAAGAAATTGTATTAGAAAATGATATTTTTAATCCATTTGTCTCTATGAGTCTACTAATTTCCTTCAGTACTAAAAAGTAAGAGGTAATGGATGTACTTGTGCATATCCAACTCATTTTGCTATTTGCTTTAGCTCCCTAATAACCTATTTTAAGAGTAAGTCTGTTTTTCTCTTAAATTCAAAGCCTTTCATAAGAACTGAGGCATTTAATTCTCACAACAGCCATATGAAGCAGTTACTATTATATCATGCCCATTATACAGAAGAGGAAAATAAGACACAGAGATCCTAAGTAATGGGGACAGTGTCCTCTTGCTAGTAAATGGCAGAACCGAGGCTTGAACCCAGGCAATATGGCTTCATCACTCTCCCATTTAACTTAACCTCTGCAGCTCTACTGCCTCTCATCAAACTGAAAATCACAGAAATTTATAGTTACAACCTAGGACAAATACTTTTGAAGGAGAAGGACAAAGATCTATAAGAACATGTAACAAGAAAATATGACCTACTACTTACTAAGTGTAGTCCTTCCTGTACCTACATTCTCTCACTCTCTCACCTTATCAATTATCAAAGTATTTTTCTAATACAGTTCTTTTTAAGGAATTTTGGTTAATAATATTTTCTTTATATTAGTATGTAAATATTTCAAAATCATCTAGTTATAAATATCAGCTACTAATATCAACATTATTATCACTCATTGCTGTAGAATATTGTTTCTTAGTATGTCAAAAAAACATTACTTTAACCCTTTATTTAGATTTTCCTTAAAGCAGAATCATCCATTTGTCAGAGTGTCTCTAATCCAAACCAGAGGATGACTGTACTAATTAGCTTTATTGTAGAAACAATGAACCTCAAATGATAATGGCTTCCTAAAAAAGGGGATTTTTTTTAATTGACATTTCACATAGGCTCTAGGTCAGCTGCCCACGTGTTTTTGGCAGTGAGTAGGCTGTATCTCTTCTTTATATTGTCTTCACATTCTAGAACACAGGCTGAAGATGCAGCCTCCATGTGGGACATGCCATTCTCACAGCAGATGGAAAGGAGAGCCAGAGTCAAGCACACAATGGCTTTTCAACCTTCTGCTCAAACATGATATCTATCATGTCCACCCGCTACTGGCCAAAGAAGTCCCTACTGGCCAAAGAGGCTCAATGTCAGTGAGACAAAGGAGAGAGACTAAATATACAGATGGATAGTGGCTGGACCTAGGCAATAGAACTGACTCACAACCTCTGCAGCAACCAGCCTAGGAAGCCAAACCACAACCTCTGTAGCAATCATCCCAGAACAGTCAGGACTTCATCAGTGACTCCCGGGTTCCCTCCTTTTTGCCCCTGCTTCCAACTTAGGCTCAATCAGAGAAAGTAAAACATGCTCTCCTAACCAATCACATAACATGCCCCACTTCAAGTTAGCCAGCCTACAGTGTTGCCAGACCAAGCCTGTTTTGTCCATGATGCAGTATGCCAATCACTGAGATGATGAGTTTTGCAGCAGAGAAAGGGTTTATTCATGAGTCAGCCAAAGCAAGAAGATAGGAAAATCTGTCTCAAATACATCCTTTCCCCCACTAAAGATGGGATTTTAGGGGTATTTATGGCATAGAAGGGCAAGGTAGTTCAAGACATAGGGAAAGGTGACTGGGGATAAGGAATAGTGAGGCAATCAGTGATCTTCACAAGCATAGTCAAGCTTCATAGCTCTTCACAGGATGCATAGTAACAAAATGGTGTCAGCAGCATGATCGGAGGTTGGAGTTTTTGGCCCTCTGACAACAAAAGGTCAGCCATTGGACCCTCATGCAGGCCCAGTTGAAGTGCTGGTGGTCTTGGCCAGCTTGAATTAGACAAGAGCTGACTCTAAGTTCCTGAAAAATAACTTAGGCAAACATTATAATGGTTACCTATATATTAGAGATGTTATTTCTAAGGAAGGTAGTGGGAATTTAGTTATATAGTTTAGCTATGTGACTTTTAGCTATATGGGTTTTAAAATCAACTAAAAGCAAGTGACTAAAAACAAGTGAGGCAATTTAAGTTTGGTGTGCCTAGTGATTAGCCCTTGGTTTGGCAGCTTTCCCATGCCAACATCCTCCAATCAGAACATAACTGAAATCTTCCCTATAGTTTTCACTATAAACTTTCCTATTCTGTCTGCCTGCCTTTGAATCTCTGGTAAGTGCAAGTGATGGTGGCTGGCCCCCTTGCTATATAGCAAATTCTGAATAAATAGCTTCTGTTTGTTTCATTTGGGTGGTCTTTTCTTATTTCCACAAAATATACCCCTCCTATGGTAGCAGGGTGAGGTGGGGAGGGTTACTGCAAATTACAGTAACCTAGGTGAGAATTCCCTGGGTGAGAATGAGTGATCTTCTTTGAAGGAAGAGGAGAAGGATATCATTGTTCTTTGAAGGAAAAGAACAATAATACAATTGACTATTGTTCACCCTTGGTATCATGAAGTTGCTTCCTCCTCTTCACATGTGAAATTCTATCCAGCTGTGAGAGTATGCTTGAAGTCTAGCATTTTTTGATAGTCTCTATTTCAGGTCTGGATATCTCTACTCTTTCTTCAGAAACATCTGGACTAAAACACGAGTTATATACCCAAGATATAATAGTGGCTCAGAAACAAGACAATAGTAACAAACACTTTTTAGAAAGGAGAGTTGAAGATGCACAGCAATCACTGATCTAAAATCTTCCTGGGCAAATGTTACAAAGGCTTCTTCTTCTTCTGTGTGGAGAAAATGCTCCTTGATTGGACTCCAGTTCTTTTTCCTGGAAGTAGTTCTGCAGTCCATTTTTCTCTTGGCTATACCCTCTGGGAAGTCTTTCTTTTTTCATTATCCTCTTTGGCTACATCTAAAGAGGTCACTATGGAATATGCTCTCCTTTGTACCTGAGCATCTTACTTGCCTGCTTCCTGCTTATTGAGAATTGGGGACCCAACAGTTTGCTTTGTATTGAACAGTCAGGTGCTCTCTCTCCCTCTCTTTGTCTCTCTCTCCCTTTTATAGGCACACCATACACACACACACACAGACACAAACACATACACACACGCATGCACATGCGTACGCACCACTATTGACTTTATATCTATTTGATTCCAGTTAGATCCATGTATGCTATGGTTTGAATGTGTTCCCCAGTGTTCAGGTGTTGTAAACTTAATCCCAAATGGGACAGTGTTGAGAAGTGGGGCCTTTAGGATATGCTTAGATAGTGAGGGCTCCTCCCTCATTAATGGATTAATGTGGGTTAGTTATCTTGGGTATAGGTTCCTACCAAAAGTTCAACTGCTTTCCAGTCTCTTTTGTGCTCTTTTGTCCTTCAATCTTTCACCATGGGATGACAGAGCAAGAAGGCCCTCACCAGATGCAGCTCCTTGATGCTGGACTTCCCAGCCTCCAGAACCCAATAAACTTCTATTGTTTATAAATTAGCCAGTCAGGAATTCTGCTATAGCAACAAAAAATGGACTAAGACAATGTGCCGAAAGCCGTGAGTACAATTTTTGTCAAGATCTTCTCTCTAACAAACTTATCAGTGTTTTATAGAATAGACATGCCCTCATCATCTCCTTTCCCTGAGCCATCTGTCCAGATGAAAGGATTTATTTTGGAGGGAGTGTCATCCTTTTAGAGATGTTAACTAATGATGTAGTAGCCACATCCCTCAATTGATTCTTGTTTGAACGTTGAGTTTTAGTTGGCCCCTGTTGCTCAGAGGATGTCTAAATTTTATCTTCTACTGTTAGATAAGAAAAATAGTTGCATGTTTTCAACCCTGGAAGTCTCAACATTTCCAAATTTTCCGTTTCTTTTCTTTATCCTTGGTCAATTCTTTTCTGAGCTCATCTCTTCTTTATAGTTTCTTGTCAAATGCATCTAACAACAACCATGGTACTCTGGTGACATTCTGTTTTACTACATCTTAACCCAAATCACAAGTATATTAATATATTATCTGCCTTCAAATTTTTGTGGACAGCAGTTATAACAAACGCTCACTACTCCACATCATAGATTGGCATTTTTGTCTGTCTTTAATTAAAGTTTCCTTGTTACACACTGGCCAGGAGCTAATGCTATACGTTTTAGGGGTTTTGCTATGCAGCATTCCACTCCTGGTTCCATTTTTTTCATATTAGGCAACTTTGCTATAATAACAAATGATCCCCCAGTCTCTTTGGCTTATGAAATAAAGATTCATTTAGTATACGTGTTACATGCAGGCTGCAGGTAGGGCTGTGACTCTACTCCACACAGCTTCTCATTCTCAGACCTAGGCTGGAGAAGCAGCCCCTGCTTGGAACATGTCATTCTCATGGTAGATGGAAAACAGTGTCATAGCCAAACATTTAATGGCATTTATTACATCTGCTCAAATATGATTGGTCAAACGAAGTCACATGGTCAAGTCCAATACCAAATGGGACAAGAAAGAATATTTCTCCATAGGAAGGAATTGCAACGGGTTAAAATGTACAATCTTGTCACAATGAAAGGGGAATAAAACAGAGAAATAATCAAGTTGACCATTATGATAAAGAATAGAATTACTTGAAGAATATATGTTTCTCTCTTGATACGGACAAAGCAAGAGAATAAAAAAATGAGTTTAAAATCCCAACTAAAACTTTTTGTTGTTGTTTGTTCATTCATTTATAATCATAGCTCCTAATAATTTTAATTTCTATTAGCAAGAAACTAGTTTTGTTATCTCCTGGGAACAGTGATGAACCCCATCTTTAGCTGGGTGCAGTTATTGTTTATACTGCCTTACATTTGTTCCTGCTAAACTTTGATAGGAAGAAGGAAAAAAAATACTATATGTGTGATTTGCTTTTGCTCTCGGTTGCTTTGTTTTCACTCTTCCGCTCTAGTCATACCTGAATTTGTAATATCCCATGTAGAATAAAAGAAAAATTGTTCCTCATCAACTCTGCTCACTTCCTGTCCCTAAGAACACCAAGACAAGAAACACTGGGTGGCAATGGAAGGGTAGGACTGTAGGTTCCAGCCTTCAGGGATATAAAACTATTGCTCCCTCTGGGAGCTTAACTTTCACCAACAGACTAGGCCAATTTTGAGAATAGCATGAAGATAGTAAGGCCACATCTATTCCAATAATAAAAGTACTCAAAGTATAAGAGTAATCTGCCCTACATATCAGTAAGTAAATGGCCAATTGCCCTCTTTGTCAGCCTTTTACTCCTGTCCAGTGTTGGAAGCAGAGACTCAATCTTACATCTTAAATAGGGCTTTTGCTAGCTTGTATGAGCCTTTGTTCCAAATCAAAAAAAGGTGTCCTGGCTGGGTGCCATGGCTCATGCCTGTAATCCCAGCACTTTGGGAGGCCAAGGTGGGCAGATCACTTGAGGCCAGTAGCTCGAGACCAGCCTGGCCAACATGGCAAAACCCCATCTCTACTAAAAATACAAAAAGTTAGCCTGGTGTGGTGGCAGGTTCCTGTAATCCCAGCTACTTGGCAGGCTGAGGCAGGAGAATTGCTAGAACCCGGGAGGCAGAGATTGCAGTGAGCCGAGATCACACTACTGCACTCCAGCCTGGGTGACAGAGCGAGACTCTGTCTCAAAAAAAAAAAAAAAAAAGAAAAGAAAAGAAAAGAAAAGAAAAATGCTGTCCCTTCTAGGTAGATGAATTAGAAAAAGCATCCTCACCACCATGCATAAATTGTTTTTAATCCACCCCCCGAACTTTGGTGAATTAGAAGATGCCTCCCATGGCCCCACCAAGCTAGAGCACATGGCTTAGATAAAGAAAGCAGCTTTATAGAAAGAAAAAATGCAACCTCTACTTCCAGCAAATACAGCCCTTAGCCAGAGTTTTGGTTTGGTAAATGCTGTGGGGCTTCGATTGCAGCCCCCACTCACCCCTTGGACCAGGTGCCTTTGTTCGGTGCACAAAAGCACAATTATGGGTGACAGCCTTGCATTTGACATTAAGCATGGGATGCAAAAAATTCTCATGTAAAACTTGTCCAAATGTATATTTTCCCCCAATAAATTTCATTCTCAACTTCTGCGGACCAGTGTTGAGTGGTTTAATTAAACTCCACACTGACGTGAGCCAGTCACTTGCGTCCATTCTCTATTGAAAAGGAGTCTTAGGGAACTTAGTGGTCTGAGCACAATAACTCCTTTCTCTTCCATGTAGGCAATATGTCATGTTTAGTGCCCTCCAATGGAGTTATTTATATACTTCCTTAATGCAGAAACAAGCTGCTGGGCTCCGGCTTGGGGGTGTTTTCTTTCTCTCTCTTTCACTATCATTTTGCATTTTATTCTCCTTTCTGGTTCAATCCTCCACGTTCAGATCCTTACCTTTTCCCACCAACTGCCAGTAACAGTATACTTAAAAATGTTTGCAGGATTTTCTCCAGACACCTGCTGTCAACTACCACATGTAGGAGACTTATACAGTAAATGGCTCTCATTAGAAAGATTTGCCATATGCTATCATAAAGAAGCCATTCTTTAACTCTTGTGCTTCACACAACATTATGCCCAGCAGTTGCAAATTTCACAGCATTCACAAATAGAGTTTTAACAACAACAAAAAAAGGTAAACAAACTAACATTATTTACTTTTGGGAGAAGCCAATGTCAAAGCATTGCAGCAGCCTGAGCTATAATGTGGGTTTCAATTTTTCACATTTATACAATATCCATTCTGGTAATGTGTGTGTGTGTTCAAAGTGAAAAAAGAGTGGCTGGTGACTTGGGTTTTTTTTAATATACCTACTCACAGTAGAAGCAGTCATGAATAACGTACAACCACTCATCAGAAGCCATATGAAGTTCATAAAGTAGAAGATGAAAATAAATACACCAGTGTTTTTTAAAAAAAACTTGCTCAGCTCTAATATTTATCAGTGTCATTTGAAAGTTGATATTAACTAATAATTTTTTTAAAAACTTTTTGAAAAAGAAATTTATTCACCTAACAGAGGAGAATCAATGTGGTTGGCCATTACAATGTAACCAAACTGAGTTTATAAAGCTTTAATAAGAGGTTTATAAATTTTCATTGCATTATGATCCTCCTGAGGATTCTAACATCAGCTAATCCAGTAATGAATGTACTCTAGATCTTGTCCTTTTCAACCTTAATTGGTAGGAAGATAAAAGAAAGATGTTTTCAACTGCAGCTAACAGAGATCTCAAATCAAACTAATCAGAATAATTTTAAAAAAGAAAGTATTTCACATAAGAGGTCTAGAAGTAGGGAGGGGTATAGGATTGGTTAGATCAGCAGCTAATGATGTTATCCATTCTATATTTCCCTCCACTATTGTTGGCTTTATTCTCAGGCTGGTTACAAGACGACTTTGGGAATTCTAGAGCTCAGATCCTACTAAAATATAGATGATGGACTTTCTCTTCTGTGGCTGTCTTTTAGAAGCAAGAAAATGTGTTCTAGAAGCTCTCCCAGAAGCTTCCACATCTCTTTACTAAACCACCAGCAGCAAAAAAAAAAAAGAGAAGGGTTCTTTTTTAATTTCTTTCTTAATTTCTTCTCAAAGAAATTAACCCGTTTCTTCATTAGGTCTATTATTAAAACAAAACAAAACAAAAAACCTATACACTCTTAGGAATGCACTTACTGAGTCCATTCAACCTCAGAACTAAAAAATTTCTCATTAACTATTTTTAAGTAGATTTTTGGCTTCTTTAAATTGCTGATACTACAGAGAAAGATAAGTGGATTCATGGTCAATATGAAGACATCTTAACAGCGTAAAAGAAATGTGGAGCTTCTCAAAAGATAACGGAAACATTTTCAGCTTACTATCATCTATTATTTTTTTCTGATATTATAGCTACTGATTCACATTTTTGGATTCCATGTAAGTATTCTACATATTTTTTACATAGTTCTAACACCTTATAGTCCTTGGACCAGCAACATCAGTGTCATCTGGGAGCTTGTTAGAAATACAAAAATCTCAGGCCCACCCCAAACCTACAAAATATGCATTTTAACAAGATTCTCAGGAGATTCATTTGCACATTAAAGTTTGAGCAGCACTACCTTGTCTCCTGGTGCTGGAGGGATATATGCATAATATGAAACCTAGAAATGACCTACAGTGCATAACTCATGTTACTTTAGCTTGGAACTTGAAGAATTAAGTGAATATGATGGACTCAGAGAACAAAATTTCTGCTCATCTTTTATCACTGTTCCATTAATGCAAATATCAAGATTTCACTTAAACTCATTGACTTAGACATAAGGGATACCAGATCAGAAGAATGACTGATTCCTTCTTCTGATCTTGTTAAAGCAGCACAGATATTTGCATATGGGTTTGCGGGTACACAGTGGGAAAACTAAAGATCAGAATTTGCTTGGAGACATTTAGACAAATGCTTATATTATTTCTACCGAGTATGGACTCAGGGCGATATGGAGGCCAAAACATGGCTGTGCTCTGTAAATACCCATGTGAATTTTTTTAAGTGATAATAAGGCTAAAGTTACAGACTGAAATTTGTTCCTAAGTTTGATCATTTCGACAAGTACGGTATGTTCAGAGACTTATCTACCCCACATTTAGCATACTCCCCGTCTTGGCATTTCTCTCATTTCCTCGAAAAGCCTTTTCTAGAGAAATTTCAGATCAGCAGCCAAAGAAAATTCAGCTCAATTTGCCCTGCTCCCCATGGAGCTCCCAATGACTGAAGGCTTTCATTCCCTTCTCTCCCACATTAATTCTGGATGTGCATTAGTCACCATCTGTGTTTCCTCAGGCTTCATGATGAAAAAGTGGTGAATTTGCTGGGCCAGTCTACACTAAGTTAGTAGGCTGCTGCTTCATCTTCATAGGCAGTTGTTTTGCTTTGTTTGTTGTTGAAGTTTTTTGTTTTACTGCATACTATTAAAGTGAAATACAAAGATTTATAAAGTTATGGTAAAATCTACAAATGTATGATCTACAAATATGTAGTTCCCAGCACCTTAGCTCCGCATTTGCTATGTAACAGCTCTTTGTCATTCATCCTCCCACACCCATGGCTTTTCAGCATTTCTTCATTTTTCTCCTACATTCAGCCCTGCCCTCACTGCTCTTCCTTGAACCAATGACCTTGCCTCTTGCTTTATTGAGAGATATGCAGCTTGCAGGTGAAAAGTCTTTGCTCTGACCTTCCAATTCCAATTTCTACACACCCCTATCTTATTCTCATTTCCCCATTCGTGAGGGGGAATATCCCTTATCCGGTTCTAGACACATCCCTTTACCTTCACTCTTGATCCCATCTGTACTGTGTTGAAGGGCAGTCCCTAAAAAGATGGATTCACATTCTAATCCCTGGAACTCGAGAATGTTACTTTATTTGGAAAAAGGGTCTTTGCAAATATGATTAAGTTAAGGATCTCAAAATAAGATCATCCTGGATTATTTAGCTCGGCCCTAAGTTCAATAACAAGTGTCCTTATAGAGAAAGGCAAAGGAAAATTTGAAACAGAAAAGAACAGGACAAAAACACATAGAAAGATGATATGAAGATGAAGGCAAAGATTGGGGTGATCATACCACAAGTCAAAGGAGTGCCAGCAACCACCAGAAGTTAGAAGAGGCAAGGAAGGGGTCTCGCCATCAACCAGGCTCTAGAGAGAACATGGCCCTGCTGACACCTTGATTTCAGACTTCTGGCCTCCAGACTGTGAAAGAATAAATTGTTGTTGTTTTAAGGCACCAAGTTTTTGATAATTTGTTATGACAACCATAGGAAACTCATAAACCTTCCTTAGCAGAGGAAGATCTTGCTCTATCAATTCTTTCTTACAGTTCTTTCTTCTACATTTTCAGTTTCCCTGCTGCTTGTTTTCCCCTAGCAATATATTCTTGCAATTTTCTTCCATCATAAAACCTGTTGTTTTTTTAACTCAGTAGCACTTTCTCTTTCCTTTCCAGGTAAGCATTTTAAAAAAATATCCTGCATGCTTAGCTCCCTGTCCATTAGCTTCCTCTCACATTCCAAACTGCTGCAATCGAACTTCTCTGCATACCACTCCACTGAAATGCTCTGGCAAATGCCACCTATGTTCTCAAAGTGCTAAAGCCAATGGACTCTTCAACTTTCATCTTATTTGACCTCATGGTTGCATTTGACAATACTGCAAACTCCCTTGAAATATTTCCTTCTCTTGAATTGTAAGATGTAACTCTCTCCTAATTCTCTCACCCCTTTAACCATTCCTTCTTAAACTCCTTCTGTTGCTCCTATTTTCCTAGTCATGAAAATATTCCTAATACTCAAGCTTCTTTCTATTCATGTCTTTTTTCTCTTTCATTTATGTGCTTTCTGAGTAACTTCCTCTTGTCCTATGGCTTTATGCCACATGTAGAGATGAAAATCTAATAGATTTCTTGATAAAAACACTTCTCTGGAGCTGTATGTACATATAGCCAACTGCTGAATGTATCTACCTTAATGCCCCATTAACACCTCAAATTTAATATTCCAAAATTAAACTCTAATTTCACCATCAAAATTGGCAAACATGGGAGCTATTGCTGGCAGGCAATTCTCCATAGCATTTCTACCTACATATCTCAGATTATCTTTCAAGGATGTTAGTATAGCAAACAACCTTGGAAAATAGAGGTTGCAATGAAGTGAATGTTTGTGTCCCCCTGAAAATTTACATGTTGAAATCCTAACCCACAATGTGATGATATTAGAAGATGGGGCTTTTGGGAGATAATTAGGTCATGAAGGTGAAACCATCACAAATGGGATTGGCACTTGTACAAAAAAGATCCCAGGAGCTCTCTGTTCCCCTTTCTGACATGTAAAAAACACAATGAGAAGTCAGCAGTCTGCAATTTGGCAAAGGGCCTTCACCAGACAGAACCTGACCATAATGGCAACTGATCTGAGACTTACAGCCTCCAGAACTCTAAGAAATAAGTTTCAATTGTTTATAAGCCATCTAATCTATGGAATTTTGTTATAGCAGCCTGAATAGACTAAGACAGGTAGTGTCTTCCTCTGAGTCACGGGGCAAATATGTTTCCTGATTAGGATAACGAAGATAATTTTTTCCTTCGTGAGCAAAGGTTGGGCAGCTTTGCTAACAGACCCTTTAAAAGATTGGGGGTTCCTTTGTGCATGATTCCTCAGCTCTGAGACCACTGTAGGTCAGCATTCAGCTGGGTCTGCTCCACATTGTCCATGAGACTTGGGGAATAAGGGGAACCAGTACAAACATGAAGCTCGTACTGCTTGCTGTCCCAAGAGTAAGCAACTGTCTAAATCTGTTTTTGCTCACTGTTTCCTTATCAGCTGAATTTATAGAACTGTGACCAGCCAGCCTAGCAGCTGCAGTAGTCACTACTGCTTAGAGACTGCTGGTCCACTTGACAGCTATATGCCTACACAAGGAAGGAAACTGGAAAATGGCCAAGATTGCATAAAAAATTTGACATTAAGTTAGTAGAGGCTGGAGATGGAAATGTTTGGGCCAAGTGGAAGACTGAGGACTTCAACTGGTGAGTTGTCAAAAGCAGAGGTAGAAAACCTTAGATACCTCTTTAGGTACTTCAATCTAAAGAAGTCACCAGTTGTCTATCTCAAAATGCAGAGCAGAAATCCATCTGCCACATGTGAACTTCAGAAGTCTGACTCACATCCATTGGACACTGGCTTCCTGCTGCCCACAGTGGAGAAACTCATTGGCTAACAAAACATGCCACTTGTATTGGGCATAAGAAAACACTCTGGATTAATCAACAAATAAACAAAAATTATATTCCTTTAGTGTTCTACATCTCAGTTAAAGGTACTATTTACCATCCCCCAAGTCAAAAACTTGAGAATTATACTCTTCCCTTCCTTTTATCTTCTCTCCTAATCTACTCCATCATATTGGTGACTAAGTCCTGACAATTCCTTCTCTGTTACATATCTTCTTTAAGTCTGTTTATCACCATCTCACTTCTACAGCTTTACTTCAGGCTATCATCACTTTGCATCTGGACTCTTCCTATAGTCATCTAACCTATCTCTTTGTCTCAAGTCTTGCTTTCTTCAAGACTTTATCTGTTCTGCTGCTAAATTGATCACATTGGTCCCCTGCCTAGAACTCTTTTGGGTTTCCAGACTGCCTAAAAGTGAAGTACATACTGAAAAATGGCATATAAAACCTAAAACAATCTGGCAAATGCCCTTTCCTAGCTTCCTGGTAAACATCGTACTCAGTTTTCAGGATAGTTTTCATAGATGTGACCTCTTCTCTTAAGTTTTCTTGATACTTTTTGTCCCCCTGGGCTGGAATTCTAACTATATTTTGTACACAGTTCAATCAAAGCACTGGTATGCTTTATTATATTTGTGAGTTTACATATTTATTCCCTTCATACTGGATTATTAAATAAGTGAAGAAATGATATCCTTTCTTTATTCCTAGCACCTTGCACAGTACAGAACACAGAGTAAGCACTTAAAAAATGCTAGCTAAATATGTTAATGAATGGGTAGACGAAGAACATTAATATCGTCTGCTGCCTTAGAGTCATGTTGGTTGTACTGTAGTGGAACAGAAAAAAACATGGCATCAATTTTATATACGGTAATTAATTTAAAACATATTAAATGAAAATGAGCAAGGATTTATGAATCATAGTGTAAATGTTGTATTAATATTTAAGGTAAAGTGTTTAAAGAAAGTTTGAACATGACTTGGACTACTTTGGGCTAAGACCCAGATTGCCACAGGGCAGACAAAATTAGTGTTCATGTTCTCTACCACTGAGGGGGTACTTCAGTGTAAAAGTTTCCAAAGTAATGTTAGAATATTGTATTTATTGTAAGTCATAATATGCAACACACAATAGAGATATTATTAGCTAGGAAACAGAGTTTACATAAGAGGGGTATAAAGCTGCTATGGTGTAATATTGGTGTCCCCCCACAAATTCATATGTTAAAACTTAATACCTGATATGATAGTATTAAGAGGTGGGGCATTTGGAAAGTGATTAAGTCATGAGGGCTCTTATAAAAGAGGGCCAAGTGAGTTCATTTGCCCCCTTCCACAATGTGAGGATGCAGCAAGAAGTGGTGAGTGAGCCCTCACCAGACACCAAATCTTCTGTCACCTTGATCTTGGACTTCCCGTCCTCCAGAGCTGTAAGCAATAAATTTCTATTGTTTATAAATTACCTGGTCTAAGGTATTTTGTTATACTAGCCTGACTGGACTAAGACAATCACTTAAACCAACAATACAGGAAGGTCTGCATTTACACCCAAAATATATTCTTAGGTAATTATTTACATTAAAAAATTCAACATAGAATTCTTTTAAATATCAAATTCTCCTATGGCATTTAACATACTGTTCAAATTATAAATATATGACCCTCCCTCAATTTTTCAGAAAGACGAAAATTCTTACATCCCGGATTTCATATCAAGTTTAGTCCATGATAACAATTTAGAGGGAAGATTTAAGCTTGTACTGCAGACTCCAGCTTTAGCCTGCACTCTTGCCTGTAATCTATAGATAATTTCATATAAACTAGGGAAGAAGTTGAACTCCAATGCTTCTGCAAATCTTTAGTTGAAATAGAGATTAAGTAATTTTTAGAAATAGTTGACCACATTTTCACAGCATAAAATACTTTTAAGCAAAGGTTTTCAAGGTTCATCTACTGCTGACATTTTTTAAGTTATTTTTGTTAAAGAAAGAAACTGTCAAAACAAGTTTATCTACAATAGGCCAACTATAGATTCTCTTCCAGTCTCTTAGAATTTATTTAGAGAAAAAATTTTGTGTGAGTGTATATGTATACATATGTGTGTGTGTCAGTAATTATGTGTATCTAGCAGGTAACTTTGCTGCTTTATGACACTTCTTGAACCACTAGTAAATAACTAAGTGGCTCTAAGTGTTAGAAAATAAAAGCAATCCAAAAACAGAGGGTGGAGGCAGCTGAAACTTTGTAAGTTGCTCAAAAGACTATCTTGGGTCAATGCAAGAGGAAAATCTGAGAACATTTTCTTTAAAAGAAAAAAAAATAATAAAACAGAGCATGTAACTTCAGAGTTCAACTTGTGCCTAATCTCTTTGTGTGGGATTTTTTCATTCCAACATGTATCTCCCAGGACAGGCACAACAGCAATCCCTAAATCATGTTCATCCTCTGAGAATAGTATGTAATAAACATAGCTTTCCTTAAGGAGATATGTGGGTCAGGGTAAAACACTTTATCTCCCATCCTACAAGTCCAAAATGTTTATACAGATAGTATCTAGTAAAAACAAATACTAATGGCCACTTTGCTGGGGAAAAGAAGGGATGCAGATGTAACAAAAGAACATGTGCCTTAGAAAATATGGAAGCGGCAGGGATTCTCATAATCACTTGAGCATTGTATGAAGTTTATGTATCCTTCATTTCTTTTTTTTAACACTGGGTCGTAGGTACCACCTCCTTGGCACACTATAACTACATCACTGAACAAGTTTCTGGTACTCACAGCTTTAAACATGAGCCCAGCAGACGGTCAAGTCCCTGTTACAATAATGTCAGAAACTATTTTCATGACAAATATGGTATCTGAAGGATACCTCCGATTTCTATTCCTATTCCATTCTACATCTTTGGGTGACAAAATTTATAATCTGGCAGATGAATATGCTTTGAAAAAGCATATTCAAATATCTAGAACATCAATCTTTTGTATATTGCCTTACCCTCCTTTTTACCTTTTTATATGCATTTCAAGGTAACTTCAGAGCCAAAAAGAAGGGAGACATTATTACTATTATGTTATACCTTAAAGAAAAGACAAAAAACAGATAGAAACCTCCCTTCTCAGCCACTAAGTATTTATAGTAGCCATTCTGAAGTCTTTTGGATACACTCTTCATGTGGTATGTATAATAAACTGTAAGGAGCAAGTGCTGGAGAAAACAGTGAAATGACCTGTTATTCTGTGAAAAGAAAAGAGGTATTTCTTTGGAACCACCACTACACCTGCTATGCTTTACTGAAATTCAACCCCTACATTGCTCAATTACTGACACCTGGGAGCTGGCTAGCAAAAATATGGTTGGGCCGGGTGTGGGGAAAGTGTTCAAATACATCCATCTTGGTTCCTGGGTAAATAACTTTTGCAAATGTCTATGTTTTTCTGGTATAACCGAATTTGGGTTTAACTATATGGTGAAAGGACCCAAACACTTGTGTTTTGATACACACACATACACCCAAAAAAAATTTTTTAAGGTATTTGGCAAGGCATTTTGTTTTTAACATTTGTGAAATGCAGCCTAACAATGTTCTTACTGTAGTCCTGCCCAAAAGTGATCACTTTTCTGTACTTTTCCTATGACAAATTTATTTTCCCTATATGCTTTTGTTGGCTAGCAGCTTTGGCATGACCTGACTGACAATGAGCCAGAAGATCTGAGCTGGGGGAAAATGCATGGCTCTCAAGTCTTGGCACAGTGGTGGATAAGAGCAGAGCAAATGCCACACATTCAAGCAGGGCCCTGTGTGTTGGCTCATCAGCTCACCAAAAGACAACACAGAGAGCAGATGAAGATGATATACCCTACAACCTCAGAAATAGAAACTCAATTTTTAAAAATTGGTTTTTCAATGTTAACTAAACAATTGCCAAAGCCTCAGTTAGCTTAGTAAGCTAAACAGTGGGTCATACGTTACAGGCTTTTGTTCATTGCTGCCCTATCTAGAACTTGAGAAAGACCCCCTCTCATGGCTTACCTTTTCCCTGTGAAGGAGAAAGGGAGGCTATCAGCTCAGAGTGAGGATGGAAGTGGCAGGGTTGAAAGAGGTCATCCTAAACCATGAATTGTAAAGGTATTTTAACAGCAAATTCTTCAAAGAACATACATGTATCTGCAGTGGGAATCTGATTAGGGTATCAACATTTGAAATTAATCTTTTTTTTTTTGAGATGGAGTCTCGCTTTGTCCCCCAGGTTGGAGTGCAGTGGCGCGATCTCGGCTCACTGCAACCTCCGCTTCCGGGTTCACACCATTCTCCTGCCTCAGCCTCCCAAGTAGCTGGGACTACAGGTATTTGCTGGAAGCTGAGTAGACTGTACCCACCAGATTAAGTGTAGGTCTGCCTTCCCCAGCCCTCTGACTCAAATGTTAATCTCCTTTGACAACACCCTCACAGACACACCCAGGAACAAGACTTTGCATCCTTCAAGCCAATCAAGTTGAAACTCAGTATTAACCATCACAAGTCCACCCCTTGTCAATTTGAACCCATACACATCTCCTTAGATTATAATTTTCAAATAAAGACAATAATGAGGTCATAATTATGTCTTACATAATACAAGTATACTTTGTGCAACCGGAAACGCACCAATCCCCAACCCAAATACTATTACATAAAGTCAACAATACTTAAATGCTGACACGAAGTCAATAAATCTTATGTCACATTTTAAAGGAAAAGGAAATTAAATGAAGATATTTTCTTAGTACAAGTGTATACACGCACAAACAAGTTTTTAACAAAAGAAGGGGGAAATACTCATGACAGTTACAGTCCTCGTTTCTGCAGCTGGTCACGTGATCATAGCTGGTGTTGATGACTACCTTCTACTACCCATTCTGTACTCCCTTTGCCTTCAGCAAGCACCTCAGCAGATTGTGGTTTTTCTGCTGGTGGAGTGACCCAAACCTTCATTCCCGAAAGGTCTCAACCATTTGTAGACCTGCCTGGATTGGGCTATTATAGTTTCCCATTGACCTTAATCACAGGGCATGGTAATATTAAGAGATGCCCTAATGGATCTCCTCTGTTCCATGCATACTCTTCCTTGACTGAGTTATGGAGTAGTAGACTGATTTCTGGATCATTCTCAGCATACTCCATTTTCACAGAACAGCAGAGACTACACACTGCTGTCCTGTGTAATTCAAGAATGGTTCTACTTAATCACTAACAAGCAACCAGTGTGACTGTGAGAAGAAGACATTTTGAGAGACAGAATTAATTTGCTTCTACAAAAGAGATAGGAGTAAGTAGAAAAGTAATCTCTCCTAATTTCAATAAGGTTTTTTCAGTATCTCACAAAACAATGTTAAAGACATTTAGAAAAGCAGGTTTTGGGACAAGCTGATTCACAAGGATTAACCCTAGATCACATCACATTTTAAGTCTTTACTAGTATTCAGAATAAAGTAATTAAAATATGAAGTTTATTACATATGTATATTAAGTATCTGCTTGTGTTCTGTAAGACATAATGAATTCCAAATGACTTTGATAAAATAGCCACATTTTCTATAAAATGAGATTAAAATGGAGAGCAAAAATATGTACATTTAGAAACCAAAATAAATAATTCAAATGTTTCTCTTGTGAAACAACTGGGAACTAAGTGGCAAGACTACATTTGACCAGAAGCTGAATGATTTAGCAACATAATACCCTAACTTGGTGGTTTTCAATCAAGGGTTATTTTGGCTCACAGGGCATATTTGGCAGTGTCTGGAGACATTTTTGATAGTCACAATTGGGAGGATGCTATCAGCATCTACCGGATAGAAGACAGAGATATTGCTGAATATCTCACACACAGCAAAGGCTACTCACAACAAAGAACTACCTTGTTCAAAGTTTCAACTGTGCTGAGATTGAGAAAAAAATTAACAAATTATGTGATACAGGAATGTACTAAAATAAATAATATTAGCATCTAAAGTTTCCCTTCAACCACATTCTGTCCCAGATCTTTATTAGAATATTATGTTCCATTTTAGGGTATTATCCTTCAGAATGTATAGATTGTAAATAGACTATTAGGATTGTCCATGTCTTGGTCTTCTGCTTATACAAGTAACATTTAGTTATTGCTCTGTCTCTCACTTATTTAGAAGACCTGAAAATAATTCATGCCTTTTTTGAAGGTAGGTTCTGTGTCTTGGGTATCTAAAATACCTGGATTTTTTTAATGCCTCACAAATACACTGTCTGATAAACAGGTTAAAAAAGAAAGCTGAATAAAGATTAAGTTGAATGTTTTAGAGAATTAAGTCAGTTCTCAATCATGTGTTAAAAGAAAATCTCTAAAAGTTAAAACACATAGAAAAATATCCAACGTACCAAAAATACAAATACCACAAAACTCTAAATGAACGAGCCAAAACTCTTACATTGCCAACATCAAACTATCCCAAAGGCTGAAAATGTTTTAATAATATGCATCTTATAGCTAGAAATATGGTAAAAAATAAAGAATGAAGAATTTCAAAGCAAAATAAACAAATCTTCATGTCACTTAAAGTAGACAACAGTTAGAAAGGGGAAAAGGTGCTGGAAATGAAGTTAGAAGTAATCATTTTAAAGAGTGGGAATGACAAGCAAGTTTTTGTGGTGAGAAGAGTTTGTTTTCACGAGGCCACATTGAACAAAATGACACAGTGGAACCATTTTGTGTGGTCCTGTTCATATTTCCATTGGATAGACACTGTACTGATTCTATCATATGCTTTGCAGCCAAATATGACAAATGTAACCTTAAGCAAAAATATATATAAAATATTGTTTGTTATTTAAATTTTAAAACAAGTATTATATTCAGAACAAGAACCACACAGCAGTTAAGTATTATAAAACATACTCTACGTATGAGCATAGCTTCAGTCTAAACATTTTCTAAATGTTCTTTGATGAGACTTAATTTAAAGTATCTTTTAATTTATTAACCTGCTCTATTTCACAAATGCAATAAATTCTACTTTGATAATGTATTATCTGATAACTAAAAGTGCATAATTTGTATTATTTTAAGGTAATGTGACCTGGAAATGGGGAAAATGTGGGAAATCATCAGAAAAGACTTTTTATCTAATAGCTAGTAGTTTCAACCCCTTTACCAACAAAATCTCTTCCCAAAAAAATACCAATACAAAATCAAGGATAGAGTTTCCTTCCCCAGAATGTAAAGCGAAGCAAAACCCAACTGCATCAACTCTTGAATAATTAGGGATTAACCATGGTCAGCATGTTTCTAAATCAATGCCTTTCTCAAATCTGGAAAATTATCTGCCATTGTTTCTTCAAATAATGGCAACTGCCGTTCCTCTCTAGTCCTCCCTATCCTATCCTGGAACTCCTCATGAAACAAATGTTAGACTTCTTCATTTTACTTTCCATGTGTTTTTAACCCCTCTTTTCTACTTTTATTTTTTTTTCCTCTGTGCTACATTCACTTTATCTCCCCAGACCTTCCATCTCACTAATTCTTTCTTTGGCTATGTCTGACATACAGCTTAACTTATTGTATTAGCTAGGGCTCTCCAGAGAAACGGAACAAACAGGAGATAGATAGATATCGATATAGAGATTTATTCTAGAAATTGGCTCATGTAATGATGGAGGCCCATGATCTGATATCTTCAAGCTGGGAAACCAGAAAAGCCAGCAGTGTAAGTCAGTTGAGGTTTACTAGCCTGAGAATTGGTATTGGAGATGATGGTGTAAGTAACATTCCAAATCCAAAGGCCTAAAAACCAAGAGTGCCAATGTCCTACAGCACGAGAAGATGGATGTCCCCACTCAAATATCAAATCTTCCCTTCCTCCACTTTTTTGTTCTATTTGGAGCCTCAATGGATTGGATGATGCTCACCCAAATTGATAAAGGTTATCTTTACTCAGTCTACTGATTCAAATGCTAATCTCCTCTGGGAACAGCTTCACAGACACACCCAGAAATAATGTTTTACTAGCTATCTGAGTAGCCCTTAACCCAGTCAATACGACATATAAAATTAAACATCGCACCTATCCACTGAGCTCTGTATCTCCAATGATTATATATTGCATTTCTAAAAGTTCTCCAGTTATTTCCCAAATCTAACTTTTCTTTTTTGATAGAAAAGTTGGCTTTATTTTTTATTCCTTCTTTCATGTCCTTATTTATTTTAAAATATTAGTTGATGATTTTTGTTTACCATTTAAATCATGAAAGAACAAAATTCCAGCTAATTAAGTGGATCATGCTGATACGGGACATTGCCTCCTCACTTCAAACAGATAACTATGCAGAATAAAACAGTACAAAGAAAATTAAATTGCTGAGTTATAAATTAAGAGAAATTTGCAGATGCTACAAATAAAGGGGAAACATGAAGAGTGGTGTTATGAGTCAAATTGTATCCCTACAAAACTCACACATTGAAGTCTTAACCCTCAGTGCCTCAGAATGTGGCCCAATTTGGAAATAGGTCTATTACAATGTAATTAGTAGTTAGGATAAGGTCATCATGGAGTAAGTTGAGACCTTACTTAAATAGGACTGGTATCTTTTTAAGAGGGGGAAATTTGGACAAAGGTGCACACACGCAGGAGAATACCATGTGAAGATGAAGGCAGGGATCATGCTTCTACACACCATGGAACACCAGAGATTGCTAACAAAGGACCAGAAGCTAGGGGGGAGGCATGGAAAAGATTCTTCCTCATAGCCCACATAATAAACCAGTTTTACCAATAGCTTGATCTCAGGCTTCTAACCTCTAGAATTGTGAGACAATAAATTTTTTGTTTTTTAAGCCACCTAGTCTGTGGCACTGTGTTATGGCAAGACCAGCAAACTAATACAAATGGTAAACTAAGAGGCCGAAGCCATTAGGCTCACTGGATAATCAGGACCAGTGATTAGTCTTACAGGCTGGGAGCTAGGGCTTTAAAGCTGGGAAAGAAAATAATTCAAAGATAGAACTTGTGGCCGGGCGCGGTGGCTCACGCTTGTAATCCCAGCACTTTGGGAGGCCGAGGTGGGCAGATCACGGGGTCAGGAGATCGAGACCACGGTGAAACCCCGTCTCTACTAAAAATACAAAAAAAAAAATTAGCCGGGCGTGGTGGCGGGCGCCTGTAGTCCCAGCTACTCGGAGAGGCTGAGGCAGGAGAATGGCGTGAACCCGGGAGGCGGAGCTTGCAGTGAGCTGAGATTGAGCCACTGCACTCCAGCCTGGGCGACAGAGCGAGACTCCATCTCAAAAAAAAAAACAAAAAAAAAAACACAAAAAACAAAGATAGAACTTGTGCCCCCAGGATCGTAAAAACTGAGCTAGGAGCCTAGAAGTCCTTTTCTGTAAGTAAAAACAGACTAGAGAAATTCTACTTACTGAGCTAAGGAAATTTTTTAAAAGTTTATCTTCTGAGAGGCTTAAGCGAAAAAAAATGTTATCTTGGACAACTGGAATTCCAATTTTTTTTCTTTGCCACATGAGATTATTTTATTTAAAAACTGTGATATCTGTCCACTCTCAGGCGCGAACCTGTGTGCACACATCCTCCAATGTCCTGCATGGCCTCTTACATCAAGAGTTGGCTCAGACTCTGGCTGTGGCTCCGTCAGAAAATGCAAGGCTCAGGCCCATGAGCTAGGAAGGGAAACTTGCAGCTTGGACCTGAGCACAGAAGTTCATGCATGGTGGCTCATACTCATATTGGAAGGCAGAACCATCACAATGCCTCTTTGGGGGTTTCCAGACAGTGCAGGGCTCCTGGACTCCCTTGGTAGCTCCAGTTCTTGGAGAAGGCCACCAATTCCTGCTGGGCAACCCTAGCTCCTTGAACTCCAGGCTATGTTTCTGGGACCTGGTCACAAGGGCCTGATGTGGACTGGGGACATGGCCAAGGGGCAAGAGGCTGGGGCTATAGCTCTGGAGTGGGGAGTTGGGTGTATGGCTAAGGTGTGGAGCTGGGGTGCAGGGGACTAAGGGCTGAGCAGATGGCTGGTAGGGGCAGAGAGCTGCTCCCCTGCCCCCAGTCTTTGCTAATGCATAACAAAGGTGACCATTGCTCCAGTTCCCAATAATTTTCTCATCTCCATCTGAGACCACCTCAACCTGGACTTCATTGTCCATATCACTATCAGCATTTTGGTTACTGCAATTTGACAAGTCTCTAGGAAGTTCTTAACTTTCCCTCATCTTCCTGTTTTCTGTGCCCTCCAAACTATTCCAATCTTTGCCTGTTACCCAGTTCCAAAGCTGCTTGCACATTTTCAGGTATCTTAATAGCAATGTCCCAATTCCTGGTACCAATTTTCTGTACTATTCTATTCTTACACTGCTATAAAGAACTACCTGAGACTGGGTAATTTATATAGAAAAGAGGTTTAATTGGTTCATAATTCCACAGGCTGTACAGGAAGCATGGCTGGGGAGGTCTCAGGAAACTTGCAATCATGGTGGAAGAGGAAGAAGGCACACCTTCACGTGGCCAGAGCAAGAGGAAGAGAGAGCAGGTGATGGTGCTACACACTTTTAAACAACCAGGTCTCATGAGAACTCACTCACTATCATGAGAACAACAATGGGGAAATCTGCCCCCATGATCCACTCACCTCCCACCAGGCACCTTCTCCAACACTGGGGATTACAATTCGACATGAGATTTGGGTGGAGACACAATCCAAACCATGTCACTTTTACTACCTTTTTATTTTTTTATTCACCATGATTTTTAAAAATTATTTTCCCCTTCATATATGTGGATGTATACATAATTTCTATTATTTAAGTGGTGCAATGGAAGACTTTTCACCCTAAAGTAATAAGATCATTTAAGGGAGAGTTTGAGATAAGCATGTATATTTAAAATGTTCAGATGGATAAAGGAAAAAATAGAAACTATAAGAATAGGACAGCATGACAAAGGGATAGATGTTTTATACAGAATAAAATCAAAATTCTAAAGTAAAAATATAATTGTTATAATTAAAAACTCAACACAGGTTAAATAATAGGATAGATATGATTGAAGATAGAATTTAAAAACTTGACCTAATGAGAAGAAATTGCCGAACAGAGAAATAAAGGTGTATAAAATAGAAAAAAGTTGAGATAGAGAAAAGGATAAGAGAGCCAATAAATAAATAATAAGTGTCACAGAAGGAGATGATATACGAGAAATAACATCCAGAGGGATAATGACTAAGAATTTTCCAGAGATGGCTAAATATAGGAATATTTAAATGAATTTTGAGAAGATTTTTAAAAATCTATGCGTGTACATATACTAGCAATTAAAGAATATACAATTCAAAGAGAAAACCTCAGAAGCACTCGAGCATTGGAGATAAAAAGTCTGATTACCTAAAGAGAAACAGCAAGTAGACTGACAGTAGACATCTTAAAAGTAATAATGGAACCACAAGATGGGAGAATAATACTTTTGAAATAATGACAAAAAAATTTAACTGCTAGTCTAGAACTGTATATCAAACTAAACTATCATTCAAAGACAAAAGTAAAATAAATATCTTTTTAGATTAATAATGACTAAGGGAGTTTACCAGTGACAGACCCTTAAAAAAGGAACTTTGGAAGATGTACTTCAGGAAGTAGGAAAATTGTCTCTGAAGGACAGATTAAAATGAAAGAAGAAATAATGAGCAAAAAAGAAGATTAATTTTTAAAACATTATCTAAAAGAATAATAACATTTAAGGCATTTAATATATAGAGTAAAAAAACTAGCAACAATAATATGTAAGATAAAAGGGAGAATCAGACCAGGAATTGTTTCTTGTGAGGAAACTAAAGATGCCTATTAACTTTAAATTAACAAATTAAATATAAATATATTTTTGAAACTTCAAGGTAACCACTTAAATAATAGAAATTATGTGTACTTCCAAATACGTGAAAGGAAAAGATAATTAAAAATGATGGTGAATAAACAAATAAAGAGGTATTATAAGTAATTCCAAATATATCATAAATTTGCATAAATGCAAATAGATTAAATTCATTGCTTACAATACAAGAGAATATTATATAAAAACTAAAAATAAAACTAGCTATCTGCTATTCACAACAGGTGTCTTTCAAACAAAATTATGCAAAAAAAAATGAAGGGTTGGAAAACTACTAAATACCAGGCAATAGTAATAAATGGGAAATTCATTCTTAAATTATTGATGTTTTATTAATGCTCATTTCCTCTTGTTTAGTCCTTGATGGCCACAGAGAGCACAGAGGTCATATTTGAAAGAGAACAAATTGCAATAATCACTGTTCCATATATTGAGGTCAGATTTTTGACATCTGAGAGGTGTTAACACAAATGTTAAGGTATTAAATTTCTCCCTCCAACCTCCCTAACTCTGCATCTCAAGTTCTCCATCTTCCACATGATTCTTGATAAATTCTCCAGCCTATATTGACTTTATCTTCTCTGATCCCTTATAGCCCTTATTGTCTACATTATTTGCTTTAACAATAAACTATATGTTGTTTTACAATGTTTACTACCAGCTAGAGTTTAAACCCCAAAGTGCTTATCACAGAGGTGCAAAAGCACATGGCATGTAATTCATAAATACATGCTGAATTGAACTATAGGATGAAAACTTTTCTACCTGAAATTCAGTGGTATTCACAATGAATTCTCAATAAATTTTGAAAAAATAATATAAATACTAAGAAAATTTACCTTCAAAAACATCATAAAGTAACAAAACAGATTTTAAAAATCTTTATACTCTTACTTTTTGTTTCTTAGAAGCCTTATTATGAACAATAATTGCCACTTGTGAAATTGTTTTTATTTTTTATTTTTCTTAATTTTTATGAGTACATAATATGTTTATACATTTATGGGATACATGAGATATCTTGGTACAGGCATACAATGTATAATAATTTCATCAGGATAAATGGGGTATTCATCACTTCAAGCATTTATCATTTCTTTATGTTACAAGTATTCCAATTATATTTTTTCAGTTATTTTATAATGTACAATAAATAATCATTGACTGTAATCACCCTGTTGTGCTATCAAATACTAGATCTTATTCATTCTATCTAATGACATTCTTGTACCCATTACCCATCCCCACCTTTCCCTGACACCACTACCCCTCCCAGCCTCCAGTAACCATCATTCTACTTTCTATATTCATGGGTTCAATTGTTTTACTTGTTAGCTCCCACAAATGAATGAGAACATGTGAAGTTTGTCTTTCTGTGCCTGGCTTATTTAACTTAACATAATAACCTTCAATTCCATCCAGTTATTGCAAATGACAGGACCTCTTTCTTTTTTTCTTTTTCTTTTCTTTCTTGTGGCTAAATAGTACTCCACTGTGTATACATACTGCATGCTTTTTTATCCATTCATCTGTTGATGGACACTGAGGTAGCTTCTAAATCTTGAGAAGTGCAGATATATCTTCGATATACTGATTTCCTTTCTTTTGGCTATACACCTAAGCAGTGGGATTGCTGGGTCATATGGTAGTTCTATTTTTGGCTTTTTGAGGAACCACCATACTGTTCTCCATGGTAGCTGTAGTAATTTACATTCCCACCAACAGTGTTCAAGTGTTCCCTTCTCTCCACATCCTCACCAGCATTCCATATTGCCTGCCTTTAGGATAGAAGCCACTTTAACTGGAGTGAGATGATAGCTCATTGTAATTTTGACTTGCATTCCTCTGATGATCAATTATGTTGAGCCCCTTTTCATGTACCTGTCTGCCATATGTATGTCATCTCTTAAGAAATACCTATTCAGATCTGTAGCCCATTTTTAACTGGACTATTAGAATGTTTCCTATTGAGTTGCTTGAGCACCTTATATATTCTGGTTATTAATCCCTTGTCAGATAGATAGTTTGTAAATATTTTTTCCCATTCTGTGGGTTGTCTCTTCACTTTGTTGATTGCTTTCTTTGCTGTGCAGGAGCTTTTGAACTTGTTGTGGTTCCTTTGGTCCATTTTTGATTTGGTTGTCTGTGCTTTTGGGGTATTACTCAAAGAATCTTTGCCCAGATCAATTGCCTGGAAAGTTTTCTAAATGTTTTCCATCAGTAGTTTAAAAGTTTTAGGCCTCAGATTTAAGTCTTTAATTAATTTTCATTTGATTTTTGTATATAGCAAGAGATAGGGGTCTAGTTTCATTCTTCTGCATATAGATATCTAGTTTCTCTAGCACCATTTATTAAAGAGACTATCCTTTTCCCAATGTATGTTTTGACACCTTTGTTAAAAATGAGTTCACTGTAGATGTATGGATTTATTTCTGGGTTCTCTATTCTGTTTCATTGGTCTATGTGTCTGTTTTCATGTCAATTCCATGCTGTCTTGGTTACAATATCTCTGTAGTATAATTTGAAGTCAAGTAATGTGATTCCTCCAGTTTTAGTCTTTTTGTTCAGGATGGCTTTGAATATTCTGGGTCATTTGTGGTTCCACATAAATTTTAGGATTGTTTTTTCTATTTCTATAAAGAATATCATTGGTACATTGATGGGGATTGCATTTAATCTGTAGACTGCTTTGGGTCCTATGGACATTTTAACAATCTTGATTCTTCCAATCCATAAATATGGAATATCTTTCCATTTTTATGCTCTCTTCAATTAGTTGCATCAATGTTCTCTAGTTTCCATTGCAGAGATCTTTCACTTATTTGTTTAAGTTTATTCCTAAGTATCTTATTTTATTTGCAGCTATTGCAAATGGGATTACTTTCATGATTTCTTTTTCAGATTGTTCACTATTGGCATATAGAAATGCTACTGATTTTTGTATGCTGATTTTGTATCCTGCAACTTTGCTGAATTTGTTTATCAGTTCTAATAGCGTTTTGGTGGAGTCTTTAGGATTTTCTGAAGATAAGATCATATCTTCTGCAAACAAGGATAATTTGACTCTTCCTTTCCAATTTGGATGCCCTTTATTTTTTCCTCTTGTCTGATTGCTCTAGCTAGGATTTCCAGTACTATGTTGAATAACAGTGATGAAAGTTGTCATCCTTGTTATGTTCCACATCTTAGAAAAAGAGCTTTCAGCTTTTTCCTATTCATATGATACTAGCTGTTGGTCTGTCACATATGGTTTTTATGGTGTTGAGGTATGTTCCCTCTATACCCAGTTTTTTAGAGTTTTTATCATGAAGGGATGTTGAATTTTACCAAATGTTTCTCAGCATCAATTGAAATGATCACATGGTTTTGTCCTTCACTCTGCTGATATGATATAGCACATTGATTAATTAGCATATGTTGAACCATCTTTTTATTACTGAGATAAATCCCATTTGGTTATAAAGAATAAATTTTTAATTGTTGTTGAATTCAGTTTGCTAGGTTTTTGTTGAAGATTTTTGCACCAATGTTATAAGGGATATTGGCCTATAATTTTGTCTTTTTGATGTGTGATATGGTTTGGCCCTGGGTCCCCATCCAAATATCATCTCAAATTGTAATCCTCACATGTCAGGGGCAGGGCCTGGTGAGAGGTGATTGAATCATGAGGCGGACTTCTCCCTTGCTGTTCTTGTGATAGTGAGTGAGTTCTCAAGAAAGCTGGTTGTTTGAAAGTGTGTGGCATTTCCCCCTTTGTTCTCTCTCTCTCTCTTCTGCCGCCATGGTAAGACGTGCTTGCTTCCCCTTTGCCTTCCACTGTGATTGCAAGTTTCCTGAGGCCTCCCAGTCTTGCTTCCTGTTAAGCCTGCTGAACTGTGAGTCAATGAAACCTCTTTTCTTCATAAATTACCCAGTCTCAGGTAGTTCTTTATAGCAGTGTGAAAACAGACTAATACAATGTCTGGTTATGGTATCAGAGTAATATTGACTTCACAGAATGAGTTTGGAAGGGTTCCCTCCTTCTCTATTTCTTGGAATAGTTTGGTATTAGCTCTTCATTAAATATTTGGTAAACTTCAGGAGTGAAGCCATAAGGTCCCTGGTTTTTCTTTGCTGGGAGAAATTTTATTACATCGTCAATCTCATTACTTGTTATTGGTCTGTTCAAGTTTTGGATTTCTTCACAGTTCCATCTTGATAAGTTAAATATATCTAGGAATTTCTCCATTTATTCTAGGTTTTCCAACTTGTTGGCAGATAATTGTTCATAGTAGTCTCTAACGATCCTTTGAATTTCTGCAGTATCAGCTGTAATGATGTCTTTTTCATCTCTGATTTTACTTATTTGGGTCTTCACTTTTTTTCTTGGTCTGGCTAAAATGTTTGTCAATGTTTTTATCTTTTCAAAAAAACAACTTTTTATTTTATTGATTTTTTGTATTTTTTCTTATTTTAAATTTAACTTTTATTTTAAGTTCAGGGGTACACGTGCAGGTTTTTTATATAGGTAAACTTGTGTCGTGGGAGTTTATTGTACAGATTATTTCATCACCCAGGTATTAAGCCTAATACCCATTAGAGGACCTTTTTCTTGATCCTATTCCTGCCCCTACCCTCCACCCCATCCTCTGATAGGCCCCAGTGTCTGTTGTTCCCCTCTATGTATCCGTGTGTTTTCATAATTTAGCTCCTACATATAAGCGAGAATATGTGGTATTTGGTTTTCTGTTCCCGTGTTAGTTTGCTAAGGATAATGGTATCCAGCTCCATCCACGTGGCTGCAAGGGAAATGATCTCATTTTCTTTTATGGCTGCATAGTATGCCATGGTGTATATGTACCACATTTTCTTTAGCCAGTCTACTCTTGATGGGCATTTAGGTTGATTCTATGCCTTTGCTATTGTGAATAGTGCTGCAACGAACATACATGTGCATGTGTCTTTATGATAAAACTACTTATATTCCTTTGGGTATATACCCAGTATTGGGATTGCTGGGTCCAGTGGTATTTCTGTTTTTAGGTCTTTGAGGAATCATCACACTGCCTTCCACAATGGATGAATTAATATCCACTCCCACTAACAGTGTAAAAGTGTTCCTTTTTCTCCACAAGTTCACCAGCATCTGTTAATTTTTGACTTTTTAATAATAGCTGTTGGTATTTCTGTTTTTAGGTCTTTGAGGAATTGTCACACTGCCTTTCACAATGGATGAACTAATTTACACTCCCACCAACAGTATAAGAGCATTCCTTTCTCTCCACAAGTTCACCAGCATCTGTTATGTTTTGACTTTTTAATAGCCATTCTGACTGGTGTGAGATGATATGTCATTGTGGTGTTGATCTGCATTTCTCTAATGATCAATGATATGAAAAAAGTTTCATATGATTGTTAGCCATATGTATGCCTTCTTTTGAGATGTGTCTGTTCATGTCCTTTGCCCATTTTTTAATGGGGTTGCTTGCTTTGTTCTTACAAATTTGTTTAAGTTCCTTATAGGTATTATATATTAGACCTTTGTCAGATGGATAGCTTACAAAAATTTGCTCCCATTCTCTAGGTTGTCTGTTCACTCTGTTGCTAGTTTCTTTTGCTGTGCAAAAGTTATTTAGTTTAATTAGCTTCCATTTGTCAATTTTTTCTTTGGTTGCAATTGCTTTCGGCATCTTCATCATGAAATCTTCGCTCATTCCTTTGTTCAGAATAGTATTGCCTAGGTTGTCTTCCAGGGTTGTTACAGTTTCGGGTTTTACATTTAAGTCTTTAATCCATCTTGAGCTAATTTTTGTATATGGTATAAGGAAGGGGTATAGTTTCAATCTTCTGCATATGGCTAGCCAGCTATCCCAGCACCATTTATTAAATAGGGAGTCCTTTCCCCATTGCTTGTGTTTATCAGGTTTGTTCAAAGATCAGATAGCTATAGGTATGCAGCCTTATTTCTGGGTTCTCTAACCTGTTCCATTGGTCTATATGTCTGGTTTTGTACCAGTAGCATGTTGTTTTGGTTACTATAGGCTTGTAGTATAGTTTGAAGTTGGGTAGTGTGATATTTCCAGCTCTGTTCTATTTGTTTAGAATTGCCTTGGCTATTCAGTCTTTATTTTTATTTTTTTGGTTCCATGAATTTTAAAATAGTTTCTTCTAGTTCTGTGAAGAATATCATTGGTAGTTGAATAGGACTAACTTTGAATCTATAAATTGCTATGGGCAGTATGGCCATTTTAACGATATTGATCCTTCCTAGCCAAGTGCATGTAATATTTTTCCATTTCTTTGTGTCCTAATTTCTTTCAGCAGTGTTTTGTAGTTCTCCTTGTAGAGATCTTTCACCTCCCTGGTTAGCTGTATTCCTAGGTATTTTTGTGCTTGTGTGACAATTGTGAATGGAATTGTGTTCCTGATTTGGCTCTCACTTGGATTGTTGTTGGTTTATAGAAGTGCTAGTAATTTTTGCACATCGATTTTGTATCTTAAGACTTTGCTAAAGTTCTTTATCAGCTTAAGAAGCCTTTGGGCCAAGACAATGGGGTTTTCTAGGTACAGGATCATGTCACCTGCAAACAGGGATAGTTTGACTTCCTCTTTTCCTATTTGGATGCCCTTTATTTGTTTCTCTTGCCTGATTGCCCTAGCCAGGAATTCCAATACTATGTTGAATAAGAGTGGTGAAGAGGGCATCCTTGTCTTCTGCCAATTTTCTAGGGGAATGCTTCCAGTTTTGCCCATTCAGTGGTGGCTGTGGGTTTGTCATAGATGGCTCTTACTATTTTGAGGTATGTTCCTTCAATGCCTCATTTATTCAGAGTTGTTAACAGGAAGTGTGTTGAATTTTATCAAAAGCCTTTTCTGTAACTATTGAGATAATCATGGAGTCTTTGTCTTCAGTCTTATTTATGTGATGTATCACATTTATCAATTTGTGTATGTTGAAACAACCTTGCATCCCAGGGATAAAGCCTACTTGATTGTGGTGGATTAGCTTTTTGATGTGCTGCTGGATTTGATTTGCAAATATTTTGTTGACCATTTTGGCATCAATATTTATCAAGGATATTGGCCCGAATTTTTGTTGTTGTTGTTGTTGTTGCTGTGTCTCTGCCAGGCTGTGGTATCAGGATGGTGCTGGTCTCATAGAATGAGTTGGGGAGGAGTCCACCCTCTTCAGTTTTGTGGGATAGTTTCAGTAGGTATGGTACTAGCTTTTCTTTTTATATCTGGTAGAACTCAGTTGTGAATCTATCTGGTCCTGGGCTTTTTGGTAAACTATTACTGACTCAATTTCAGAGCTTATTATTGGTCTGTTCAGGGATTTAATTTCTTTCTGGTTCAGTCTTGGGAGGGTGTAGGTGCCCAGGAATTTATTCATTTCTTCTATAGTTTCTAGTTTATGTGCATACAAGTGTTTATCATATTCTCTGATGGTTATTTCTATGTCTGTGGGGTCAGTGGTAATGACCCCTTGTAGTTTCTGATTGTGCTTATTTGAATTGTCTCTCATTTCTTCATTATTAGTCTAGCTAGCCATCTATTTTATTAATTTTTTCAGAAAAACAGATCCTGAAATTGTTGATCTTTTTAACGGTTTTTCATGTCTCAATCTCCTTCAGTTCAGCTCTGATTTTGGTTATTTCTTGCCATCTGCTAGCTTTGGAATTTGTTTGCTCTTGTTTCTCTAGTTATATTAGTTATGATGTTAGGTTGTTAAATTGAGATCTTTCTAAATTTTTGATTCAGGCTTTTAGTGCTAGAAGTTTCCCAGTCATCACTGACATAGCTGTGTCCCAGAGATTCTGGTATGTTGTATCTTTTTCCTCACTAGTTTCAAAGAATTCCTTGATTTCTGCCTTAACTTCATTATTTACCCAAAAGTCATTCAAGAGCAGATTATTCAATTTCCATGTAATTGTATGGTTTTGAGTGAATTTCTTAGTCTTGATTTCTAATTTGATTGTGCTGTGGTCTGAGAGATTGTTTGTTATGATTTCAGTTATTTTTCATTTGCTGAGGAGTGTCTTACTTCCAATTATGTGATTGATTTTGGAGTATGTGCCATGTGACAATGAGAAGAATGTATATTCTGTTGTTTTGGGGTGGAGAGTTCTCTAAATGTCTATATCAGGTCTATTTTACCCAGTACTCAGTTCAGGTCCTGAATATCTTTGTTAATTGTCTGTCTCAATGATTTGTCTAATATTGTCAGTGGGGTGTTAAAGTCTCCTGCTATTATTGTGTGGAAGTCTAAATCTCTTTGAAGGTCTCTAAGAACTTGCTTTATGAATCTGGTTGCTCCTCCATTGGGTACATATATATTTGGGATAGTTAGATCTTCTTTAATTGAACACTTTACCATTATGTAATGCCCTTCTTTGTGTTTTTTGACCTTTGTTGTATTGCAATCCCTGCTTTTTTCTGTTTTCCATTTGCTCAGTAGATTTTCCTCCATTCCTTTATTTTGAGCCTATGTGTGTCATTGCATGTGAGATGGGCCTCTTGAAGACAAAATACCAATTGGTCTTGGCTCTTTATCCAGCTTGCCACTTAGTGCCTTTTAATTGGGGCATTTAGTCCATTTACTTTCAACGATAGTATTGATATGTGAGGATCTGATTCCATCATAATGATGCTAACCGGTTATTTTGCAGACTTGTTTACATGGTTGCTTTATAGTGTCAATGGTTTGTGTATTTCAGCATGTTTTTGTAGTAGCCAGTAATAATCTTTCCTTTCCATATTTAGTGTTTCCTTCAGGAGCTCTTGTATAGCAGGTCTGGTGGTAACGAATTCCCTCAGCATTTGCTTGTCTGAAAAGGATTTTATTTCTCCTTCAATTATGCAGCTTAGTTTGGCCAAACATGAAATTCTGAGTTGGAATTTATTTTCTTTAAGAATGTTGAATATTGGCCCCCAATCTCTTCTGGCTTATAGGGTTTTTGCTGAGAGGGTCACTGTTAGTCTAATGGGCTTCCCTTTTAAGTGACCCGACCTTTCTCTCTAGCTGCTGTCAACATGTTTTCTTGCATTTTGAGTTTGGAGAACCTGATGTCTTGGGGCTGATCTTCTTGTGAAGTATCTTACTGGGGTTCTCTACGTTTCCTGAATTTGAATGTTGGCCTCTCTGTCTAGGCTGGGGAAGTTCTCATGGATAATATCCTGAAATCTGTTTTCTCAATTGGTTCCATTCTCCCTATCTCTTTCAAGGACATCAATAATTTGTTGATTTAGCCTCTTTACATAATCCCATGTTTCTTGGAGGTTTTGTTCATTTCTTTTCGTTCTTTTTACTCTATTTTGGCTGTCTTGTTTCAGAAGGCTAGTCTTCAGGCTCTGAGACTCTTTCCTCTACTTGGTTTATTCTGCCATTAATCATTATGATTGCATTATGAAATTCTTGTAATGTGTTTTTCAGCTCTATCAGGTCAGTTACATTCTTTTATATACTAGTTATTTTGTCTGTCAGCTCGTGCACTGTTTTATCATAATTCTTAGCTTCCTTGGATTGGGTTTCAATGTACTCCTGTAGCGCAATGATCTTTGTTCCTATCTATATTCTGAATTATATTTCTGTCATTTCAACCATCTCAGCTCAGTTCAGAACCCTTGCTGGAGAAGTAATACAATCATTTGAAGGAAAGGAGGCACTCTGGGTTTTTGAGTTGTCAGGGTTCTTGTGCTGGTGCTTTCTCGTCTTTGTAGGCTTATGTTCCTTCAGTCTTTGAGATTACTGACCTTTGGATGGGTTGTTTTTTCGTATATTCTATTTGATGACCTTGAGGGTTTGATTGTGGTCTAAGGTGGATTCAGATAACTGGCTTCATTTCTGGAAGATTTTAGGTGATTGACACTCAGCTCCCAACTCTTTGACTGCGTGCTCTATCTCTGAGGGACTTGTATTGGGCCCCAACTTTGTTCTGTGGTTCCTCAAGGTTAGGAATCCACTGTGCTGGAGAGGTCAAGATGCTCTCAGATTGCTCATCACTACACTTCTATGGGTGGTCTCAGCTAAAGCATTTTGTAGTGTGGTGACAGCAGTATCTGTCCTCGTTTGCAAATGCCAGCTGCAGCAGTAGTGGTAGCTGCAGCAGGGTGCTAGTGTATACCAGGGGGCCTGCTTTCCTGTGGGCATTCACCACAGTGGCAGAGGTAATGCAGCTGCAGTGTGGGTAGAGAGCCCCTGCTAGCGACTGTGTGCACAGCGTTGCTGTCGTTGGTGTTGACTCAGGTACAGGATGCTGGTGGGCACAAGTCTGTGTGCCTTCTATGTGTCCTGCAAGCAGTAGTAGTCACTCAGAGTAGGGGAGGATCTACTCTTCTCTGTGCCTAGTTTCACTCCCACAGCAGTGTTAGCGCAAGGGCAGGGTGCTGTGCAGACAAAGCTGGCTGCCTCTGTGCTTACTAAGTCTCCATCTGCAATGGCAGTCTGCAAGAAGATGGGGAACAGACTGCACTTCTGCGGCTGATGGCAAAATAAGCAAAACCTACTCATGCAGACATGCACCAGCAAAGCAATGTGGGGAGTTGCCGTGGGCCCTGCAGAAGCTGCAGTGTTGGGAGGGGCCGTGGGGGCTGCCCCACTGGTGCACTCTGCCAGTTAGGCATGGTCTGCCAGCACAGAAGCTATGATGTGAGGCCCCTCAAGGCACCCAAGGCTGCCCTGTAAGCAGGTGTGGCCCAGCTGGGGCCCAAAGAGAGATAGCAGAACAAGTGGTATTTAGGTCAGACTGGCCCATCTGATGGGCTAGACTGCCCTGCAGAGTTCAGGACCAATAGTTCCTCTAGCACTAAAGTCTCCTATGGGAGCAAGTAGAGCCTAGGGAGATGGCCATCCCTAGCCATGCTCCACTACAGATGCTTCTGCACCAAACTCTCTGGGCTCCACATCAACTGGTTTGCTGCCCCTACCACTTCTCTAAGTAGCTCTCCCTGCCACCTTGAGTATCCATGGTGGTTGGGCAGTCTCCTGCCAGTATTCCAGAGGCCCATAGCAAGAGAAGGTTGCTGCTTGTCAGTTCAACTCATCCATTTCCCCAGAGCCGTTGGGGGCCAGGAATGAGTTCAGGTGTGCAGTAGCCCCAGGTAGGCTTCCCAGCTTTCTTCCCCTTCAGCCCAGCTTCTGTGTCTTCCCTTCATCCACTCTCAGTGCCTTCCCTCTGAAGATCTGTTAGGAGTACTACAGTCATCTTGGTGCCTCACTGACAGCTGTTTCGCCTGGCTGCATCTAGTCAGCCTTCATTTCCCAGCTTCTGGATGTCCTCACAACACCCCCTCAAGTATCTCTCAGTACCTGGAGGTCACAGGAGGACAAAATCACTGGTCTTTGACAGAGTTGCTTGAGCCTCATTGAGCAGAGGACATGGAACAATAAAGACAAGAACCAAGCTAGGTGTATAGGCACCAGAAGACCAAAGAAGTGATTATTTTCATTTAAATTTCATTTATTCCTGCTCTGATCTTTATTATTCCTTTCCTTCTATTAATTATAGGGTTTTTGTGCTCTTGCTTTTCTAGGCTATTTAAGATGCATAGTTAGGTTGTCAATTTGAAGTTTTTCAACTTTTCTGATGTAGGTGCTTATTGTGATAAATTTTATTCTTAATAATGCTTTTCACTGTATCTGGTAGGTTTTGATATGTTGTGTTTCCTTTTTCATCTGTTTTAAGAAATTTTTAAATTTCCTTCTTAATTTCTTCATTGACCCACTGGTCACTCAGAAACATATTGTTTAATTTCCAAGTCTTTGCATAGTTTCCAAAGTTCCTCCTGTTACTGATTTCTAGATTTATTCCATTGTGATCAGAGAAGACACTTGATATGATTTTTTTTGAATTTTTTAAAACTTGCTTTGTGGCCTAACATATGATCTATCTTTGAGAATAATCCATGTGCTGAGGCAAAGAATGTATATTCTGCAGCCACTGGATGAAATGTTTTGTAAATATCTATCAGGTCCATTTCATCTATAGTGCAGATTAAGTCCTATGTTTCTTTGTTGATTTTCTATCTGAATGATCTGTCCAATGATGACAGTGGAGTGTTGAAGTCTCCACCTGTTATTGTATTGGGGTCTATCTTTGTCTATAGCTTTAATAATATGTCCTTTATATATCTAGCTGCTCCAGTGCTAGGTGCATATATATTTATAATTGTTATATCCTCTTGCTGAATTGACCCCTTTATCATTACATAATGACCTCCTTTGTCTCCTTTTATAGTTTTTGTGTTGATATCTATTTTGTCTGATATAAGTGTAGCTACTTCTGCTCTTTTTGGTTTTCATTGGCATGAAATATCTTTCTCTATCCCTTTATTTTCAGTGTATATGTCTTTATAAGCAAAGTGTGTTTCTTGTATGCAACAGTTTATTGAGTCTTATATTTTAATCCATTTAGTCTTTTGATTAGAGCATTCAGTCCATTTACTTTCAATGTTAGTATCAATAAGTAAGAATTCACTTACTATTGATATTCTATTTTGCTATTTTGTTACTGGTTTTCTGGTTGTTTTAGTTCCCTTCCTTCCTTTCCTTCCTTCCTTCCTTCCTTCCTTCCTTCCTTCCTTCCTTCCTTCCTTCCTTTTCTCCCTTCTCTCCTTCCTTCTTTCTTTCTTTCCTTACTTCCTGTCTTCCTTTTTGAGAAGGTGACTTTCTCTAGTGGTATGTTTTAATTTCTTGCTTTTTTACTTTTTGTATATTTGTGGTAGGTTTTTTTATTTGAGGTTACCATGAGTCTTGCAAATAACATCTTATAAACCATTATTTAAACTGATGACCCTTAACAGTGATTAAAAAAAAAAAAAGCAAAGAGAAAACTAATAAAAACTCTGCATTTTAACTTCATCCCACCACTTGTAACTTTTTTATTTCTATTTATATCTTATACTGTCTATGTCTTGAAAAACTGTAATTATTATTCTTGATAGGTTCATCACTATTCATCAATAGTGATCCGTAGATCACTATTAGTAGTATTGACGTCTAAACAATATTAAATCTTCCAATCCATTAAGGATCCATGTAAGAAAGGGATACCCTTCCATTTATTTATATCTTCTTTCATTTCTTTCAACCATGTTTTATATTTTTCATTGTACAAGTCTTTTACTTTTTGATTAATTTAATTCCTAAATATATTATTTGTTTGATGCTATTTGTGAATGCAATTGTTTTCTTAATTTCCTTTTCAGATTGTTCCTTGTTAGTATATAGAAATTCAACTCAATCTTGTGGGTTGACTTTGTATCCAACTAGTTAGGGGAATTTATTAGTTCTAATTTTGTCTCTATGTGTGGAATCTTTAGGGTTTTCTACATATAAGATCACATCATCTGTGAACAGAGATTTTCTAATTCTTCCTTTCCAATTTATATCCATATTATTTCTTTTTTTTTTTTTTTTTGACAGAGTCTTGCTGTGTCACCCAGGCTGGAATGCAATGATGCAGTCTCGGCTCACTGCAATCCCCGCTTCCCGGACTCAAGCGATTCTCCTGCCTCAGCCTCCCAAGTAGCTGGGATTACAGGCACGCACCACCACACCCTGCTAATTTTTGTATTTTTAGTACAGACAGGGTTTCACCATGTTGCCCAGGCTAGTCTTGAGCTCCTGACCTCAGGTGATCCACCTGCCTCGGCTTCCCAAAGTTCTGGGAATACAGGCATGAGCCATTGTGCCCGGCCTATTATTTCACTTTCTTGCCAAATTGCTCTGGCAAGAGCTTCCATTAATATTTTGAATAGAAGTATGGAAAATTAGCATCCTTGCCTTATTTCTTATCTTAAAGGGAAAGTTGTCAGTCTTTCATTATTTAGTATGATGTTCACTCTGGGTTTTTCATATATGACTTTTACTATTTTGAGGTTGTTTCCTTCAATTCCTAATTTGAGTGTTTTTATCATAAAAAGGTATTGAAGTTTTCAAATAGTTTTTCTGCATCACTTAAGATTTTTTTCTTAATTCTGTTAAAGTGATATATTGTTGATTGATTTTTATATGTTAAATCATCAGTCTATTGCAGGAATAAATCCCACCTGGTCATGGTACATAATCCTTTTAATATGTTGTTGAATTTAATATTTTGTTGAAGATTTTTATATTGATGTTCATAAGGAATATTGGTCTGTAATTTTCTTTCCTTGTAGTGTTTCTCTCTGGCTTTGGTATCAGGGTAACAGTGGCCTCAGAGAATGAAGCCTTCCACTTCAATTTTTTGGAAAAGTTTAAGGATTAGTGTTAGCTTATTTTAAATACTTAGTAGAATTCACCAATGAAGCCATCATGTCCAAGGCTTTTCTTTGATGAGAGATTTTGAGTATCTTGCTCCCAAAAGGGGAAAAATAAATAAAGGGGAATTAGTAAAAGGAGTTACCAGCCCTTTAACCCTCTGGAAGTGGCTAGGCGCGGTGGTTCACACATATAATCTCAGCACTTTGGAAGGCCGAGGTGGGCAGATCACTTGAGGTCAGGAGTTTGAGACCAGCCTGGCCAACATGGTGAAACCCCATCTCTACTAAAAAAAAAAATACAAAAATTAGCTGGGCATAATGGTGCTCACCTGTAGTCCCAGATACTTGGGAAACTGAGGCAGGAGAATGGCTTGAACCTAGTGAACCGAGATTGTGCCACTACACTCCAGCCTGGGTGACAAAGCGAGACTCCGTCTCAAAAAAAAAAAAAAAAAGAAAAATCCCCTGGAAGTCACTTCAGCTAAAGGGTGTTGCAACAATGGCGGAAGGAGGAGGTGCAAACAATGGCTGCCCACCTCTATGTCTGCACCTCTGTGATCAGAAGCAACAATCAGCAACCAACAAAAATCCTCAAAATTTGGAGGACAGGGTCCTTGTTGCCTATCCCAGCTCCCAAAAGTGATATGCAAGCTGCTCCAGGAACACAGGTGCCCACTATGGGACCAGGGGTGGGGAGTAGGTAGTTAGTACTGTGCTAAAAGCTAAAATTTACTGAATTTAACTCCAAATTAACAACCAAATCTTCCAAGTCCAGCTATTTTGGACTCCAGAGTTCAAAAATAGTTATATCAGACACATCTCTACCAGTGAGATTGTGGGGGATGGATTTCTGGTGCTTTCTACTCTGCCATATTCTCTGAATCCTCCTCTCTGGTTAAATATTTTTAAGGAATGCAGAGTCTACAAACACCAACATTGCTGTGAACTGAGGTGTTGCTTTTTTTTTTTTTTTAAGTAAAAAGGAAAAAAAAGGTTAACATAACCACCTGTTTCTACTTGGAAGAAACCCTAGAGCGCAAATGCATTTAAATGGAATACTGCTTCATGACATCACCAAAAAATCATGGTCTGACCTCACATCATTACTATATCATATAAATATTATTTCTAAGGAAGCCAAGATTTTCTGATTCAAGATGTGGAGTAGAAAAGGACAAAAATGAGATCCTTAAGTAAAAGAAAGTTAGCCACTTGTTGAAATCTGGACTCTGGGAGTACTGAAGTTCAAGCTACACCATGGAACACATATGGAATATAACTTATTCATTACTTAATTAATTCACTTATTTGATAAATATTTATTGTGTGACATTATGTCCCAAGCACTATCCTAGGCAGTGAACAAAAAGACAAAGTCTCTTTCTCATGGAGCTTACATGCATATAGACAAAAAATAGTAGGCACGACCAATAAACTATACACTGTGTCCAAAGGTGGTAAGTGCTATGGAGAAAATATAAAGCAGGGAAAGGGAATGAGTGACAGGGTGGAGAAAAGTACTGCTATTTCTTATAGAGTGTTTAGGGAAGACCAAGCTCGCTGTAATAAATAATCTAATATATTTGAATCACAGTTAATTCAGTCCATAGTCAAACCTTCCGTTCAATCTGTTAATATGCAATACCTAAATTAGCCTAACTTTCTCCACCTGGATATTCTTTTGATCTTTTTTGCTTATTAAATTAAAATGTACCAAAATGCAGTGCCTGTTCTTTAGCAGATCAGGCAGTTCAATGTACAAAACCTGAATAAATACCTCCCACCCCCACCCCTAGAGCTGTATGCAATTTGAGTGATTCTTTAAAGGACTTGTTAAAATGCCAAAATAGTGCCACAGAAAACACGTCAAATAAAGATTTAAGTTTTCTTTATGAAAAAAGTGTTTAACAAGGGTTTATGGGGTTTTATAAAAACACCTTAACACCTTACAGACCTAAGGGGGAAAAAGCTCTATTTAAGTATCATACACCAATAGCAGACCACCCAATGCTGATGACTAGAAGCCTCAAACAGACCCATCCTTGGGAGCCTATGTGGAGACCCTTAATTTTATGGTCATTTTAATTGTATTTGGGTTATTACCTCATGCCCCAGCAAACACCTACAGTATTTAATAAAAATGAGTGTAGAACACTGTTCTAGTTAAAGTATGTATTAGCCAAAATCATAAACTAAGTATGCTTCACCATAAATTAACTGGGTGTTTAGTGCTCCTTTGCCTTTAAGTTACATTTATTTTCTTATAACATGGTATGCTTCACTATGTACCAAATCAATGTTAACTGACTTGGCGTTTAGACAGGCTCTTCTATCTCTAGGTCATATACCCACAAACACACCTGCCCTCCATATTATAAAGTGATAAGTACAGTTAACTGCTGATATTCAAAAGAATGACTATAAAAGATCACTGGGGCTGAAAAGTAAACAAGTCTTGAAAAGAAAAATAACCTTTCATTTTGCAATCATCTAGAGTCTAGCTGTAGTACTACTACTTACATAAATATTGGTTCAGAAACAAAAATCAGTAGTCTTCTACAGCAGAACAAAAGGAAAATATTGGAAAGAAATGAAAAATACTCCTTCATTTTGTAGAGTCTAAATTATGGATTTTTAATATTCTGCTTCATCACTCGGCAGAAAAAAATTAATGGGTAAGTTCATCCTCTTTACCACCACCACTTTCTGCCTAGATTTTCTAGCATAACTCCCTTAATTACCAAATTTGTAGCTGCTTCTATTTTCTTACCTCATCATTCCATAACCCATTAAATTTAGCATCTGGACAATCCTCTCCCCCACTCACATTACACTGAAAGAGTTCTTGTTTAAATCCCCCCAAATCTCCTAATTGCCAAAATTGCTGGCCTCTTTTCAGTCCTCAATTGATTTGAACTCTTAGTAACTTCTAGCTTGCAGACCAATACTTCCTCCATGAAACTCTCTCTTACTTAGGCTTCCACATCCTCACCATCCTGATTCCTGTTCTACCCTCTTGGAGCCCCTTCTCAGTCTCTTGCACTGTTTCTCTGAGCATCTCTTAATTGTTGATGATCCCATATCATCCTGTATAGTCTTGTCTTTCCACGCTGCAAATACTTTCTGAGTGATTCTATCGATCTCAATTCTACCAACCGTATGGTTACAATTCAAACTGAAGGCATAATGCTTCCCTTCTCCAAGAGAAGTCAGTTCCTCCTCCAGGGTTTCCTACCATGGTAAAATGTGCTATCACCTACCCAGGTGCTGGTGCCAGAAACTTAGATGTCATCAGTGACTCTCTCTTTCCTTTATTCTACACATAGGATTACCATATTAAAAATACAGGACCCTCAACTAAATTTTAAGTTCAGATAAACAGCATATTCTTTTTTAGTTTAGTATTTCCAAAATATTGAAATTTAACTGAGCACACCATATTGTATCTAGCAAGCCTACTTCTACTTCTAATCAAACATCAGTCTCTTAATTATTACTCAACTATCTTCCTGTCCCTTTATTTCCCTTCACCTTTGTCTTAGACCTATTGCCACTGTCCCTTGCTTAGGTCTCTAAATAGCCTCCTCAGGCTCCCAAAGTGCACAGTGGCTCATGCCTGTAATCCCAGCACTTTGGGAGGCCAAGGCGGGCAGATCACCTGAGGTCAGGAGTTCAAGACCAGCCTTGCCAACATGGTGAGACCCCGTCTCTACTAAAAAAAAAAAAAAAAAAAAAAAAAAAAAAAAAATTAGCCAGGCATGGTGGCACGCACCTGTAATCCCAGCTACTCAGGAGGCTGAGGCAGGAGAATTGCTTGAACCCAGGCAGTGGAGGCTGCAGTGAGTCAAGATGGAGCCACTGCACTCCAGCCTGGGCAACAGAGCAGGACTCCATCTCAATTAAAAGAAAAAAGAAGAAGAAGTAATGTTCTATCGAGAGAGCGCAACTTCAACTGATAGCTGTCACCCGAATGCGGGTTCAGCATTGCCCAATTTTGCAAGTTTTCACAAGAAGTCATAAATTCAGACTTTACATGAAACCATTTGATGTTTAAATGTTGACGCTGGAAAATAAACTGTTCATTTGCCTCCTAAATACCCGTTCTCTTCTTCTTTTTTACTAGTAGAATTCCAATTTTATTCTAGCTAATTTTAAATTTCTTGTTATTATTACATAATAACATTTCCTAGCCTTGTTTGTTGATGGGGTGCCCATGAGATATAGGCAGTGGGGTTAGGGGACATCTAGAGAAGGTTGAGTCACTTGGGAGGGATGCTCTTTTTGTCCTTGTCCCTTCCTCTCTTCTTCCAGCCTGGTCTGTGGTCATAATGGCTAGGGCTTTAACAGACATATTGGACCATGACCTGAGGCAGCTTTGAAGATGGAAGCTATGAGTTAGGGATAGCAGAATACAAACATGAAGGGAGCCTCAGTCCTTGGTGACTCTGGTGCTTCCATACTACCCTGACTGCCTACTTCCAAACGTTTCTTATAGAAAACTTTAAAAATTAAAATCAACCTTTACCTTGTTTCAAATACTGTTTGGGGAGAGGCATTTGTTTTATGCAACTAAATCAATTCTATTATTTTACATTTTCTTTTTAAGTACAAGATTAACCAGTTAAAAAAAGATCTGTGGTCAGTATCTAGCCTGCAAGCCACCTATTTATGATTCTTGCTGGGGGCACAGAAGGCATACTAAAAGTTAATAAGTTATAGAAGGTATGTATGCATGTGTGTGTATATATACACACACACATACACACACACACATATTTCCTAGCTCTGGCCACTGAAAAGCCTGGAAGCAATGACACTCTAGTAGCAGTGAATGCACGTAGAACCCAAATATTGACTTCCAAATTCCATTTTTCTCATGGCAATACAAGGAATCAGTTCTATGAGGAGAAACAGTTGATTCCAGAGCTAAGGCAGGGAAAATACAGGCTGAGCCTGGAACTTTCCTGTCAGTAAGTAAGGAAGTGTTTTTTTTGAATGAGGTAGGCATGTTGAAAGGACACAGGAGCCAACTTGCAAGAGTATTCAATGGCCACTTCTGTGACAATTTGAACATGAAAATAAATAATGATAGTAATACATTATAACCAATAGAATAAAGTAAACATTCATGAGTCCACGGTGATATAAGTAATTGAATAAATAAATCAATGTTGAAGAAGAAAAAGCTCTTTTATACAGTAGAATTTCAATTAATAAATGTAAAAGAGATGATAAAAATAATAAAATCATCATCTTGCAAATACTTGAGTTAATAGTTATTGTGAGCCATAATCATCAGCAGATTGTTGATTTGACAACTGAGGTACTTAAAATTGTGAGCAAAAATACAGTGAGAAACAGGATGCTTGCATGATCCCAACATAACTTCCCATAAAATACTCATTAAAGGGGAAAAGGAACTTTAAATGCAGCAACCTGGTGGACACCTTCTGAACCAAGTGATCAAAATTAACATCATCAGTAATGAGACAGATTTACATTATGTACCTCCTGATACGATGCACTGAGAAAGACATCACATCACTCCAGCAGTATTCTTGCCAAAAATGCGTGATTCAACATGTACATTTCAATGTGAGGAAACATCAGATAAACCCAAATGGAAAAATATTCTGCAAAAATAAACGGCCAGAACTCTTCAAAAGTGTCAAGGTCACAGCAACAAAGAAAGTTTCAAGAACTGTCTCAGATTAGAGGAAACTAAAGTGACATACCAATTAAATGCAGTGTAGAATATTGGTTTGGTCTTGGACCATAAAGAAGACTTTAGTGGAACAAATGGAAAAATTTGAATAAAATCTATAGATTAGGTAATAATATTCTATCAATGTTAATTTCCTGATTTTGATTATTGTACTATGGTTATGACATTAATATTTGGGGAAGCTGAGTAAAGGGCATATGGAAATTTTCTACTATTTTTGTATATATTTTGGAAGTCTGAACTTATTTCAAAATAAAAAGCTTAGTGGCATTTTGGGCTGGATGATAAATATATTTTTATAGTAATAATTTAAAAAATAAAAAGTTTTTTTCTTTCTTTCTTTTTTTTTTTTCTGAGATGGAGTCTCACTCTGTCGCCAGGCTGGAGTGCGGTGGCGCGATCTCGGCTCACTGCAACCTCCGACTCCCTGGTTCAAGCTATTCTCCTGCCTCAGCCTCCCAAGTAGCTAGGATTACAGGCACATGCCGCAATGCCCAGCTAAAGTTTTTCTGTATTTTTAGTAGAGACGGGGTTTCACCATGTTGGCCAGGATGGTCTCAATCTTCTGACCTCGTGATCTGCCCGCCTCAGCCTCCCAAAGTGCTGGGATTACAGGCATGAGCCACTGCGCCCAGCAATAAAAAGTTTTAAAAGTTAATTGGTTAATGGTTATGTTAACATATTGTTCCTTGTGTTAACACTATGCTATGCATTTCTAATAGAGCTGGACATCTGTCTCAGAATATTTCTAGAAAAATATTTTTCTCAAGTAATTTTAAGTAGATCACTGACAATGGGGATCTCTGAATTACCAGTGCTATCCCAGGGTGACCACCTCAGATGCACATATAAAATGTCCTGAAATATCACCGAATGTCTTCTGAGGCGGGCAGTGGGATGATACAAGTGGAGTCTAAGGAAGATCTACACAGCAATGATATGACAGAAAGGAAGCACACAGCAAAGTAAGAAGTGGTGATCTACATGAGCGTGGATGAGGATTGGAACTCTGGTCGGCAGTTAGGATGGAAGGAAAATATTAGAGAAATTCACATTTTAAAGTTAAAGTTCAGGATTTGGTAACTGCATTTAAAAAACAAGGAAGGAGACACAGATGCTAGCTATCATCAAAGATAGCAGCATCTTGATAGAAATAAGCAAATGGGGAGGGACAGATGATGAACCCAATTTTGGCCACAATGAACTTTAAATAATGATGGAACATTTGGAGATATGAGGCTGGAACTCAGAAAAGAGATTTAAGCTGGAAGTACATTTGTGTCACCAGCAAAATGTCAATTGCTGCAATTATTAGAATGTATGAACTCTTTGATGGAGAAATTACAACAAAGAAAATACAGGAACAGGGCTGCAGAGGGGAACAAGACTAGAAATAGGCTCTTCGCATACTTCTATGCCCAATTATTAGCAGAAAATGTGACAAGTTTAGTTTAAAAATTACAGCAGGCAACTTTTGAGATGGTTCCTGCCTCATGATGATCCTCCATTTCTGGGAATGGCTTATGACTGTAGGGTTGGAGCTGCAGTGACCATGTCTGACCCTGCACCTTGGCCATAGCTGAGTGATCAAAAGAATATAAGCTGGACCAAGCAAAGCTAAGAAGTTTCCTTCCCATGAGTAAGTAGAATCTGGAAGTAGTTTATCCAGTGTCCTTCCGAGTGAATTGAAACCCCTGGAAATTCAGCTACCATTCAATCTGACTGGCCTTGTGCCCAGCTTCTGGTTTTCACTCTATTTCCCTGCTGGGATAGAAGCCCAGCCCTGAACCCCAGCCAAAAAGTTATAGCCCTTGCTCTACTGACTTCTTGCCAGTTCAGGACACAAACCCTGTAGTGGTACCATCACCACTACCCTCCTAAATTTCCTCAGCTACTAGATATTTGTGCATTAACTCAAAAAGACCTCTCAGCAACACACTCAGATAATGGGATAATCCACAAAACCTGAGATATTAGCCTGCCAAAAGCCTTTTGAAAATGACTTTTTTTTTTTTTTTGAGACAAGGTTTCACTCCCGTCACACAGGCTGGAGTGCAGTGGCAGGATTTCAGCTCACTGTAGCCTTGACTTTCTGAGCTCAGGTGATCCTCCCACCTCAGCTTCCTCAGGAGCTAGGACTACATGCACATGCCACCACACCAGGATAATTTTTTTATTCTATTGTAGAGATAGAGTTTCACCATCTTGCCCATGTTAGTCTTGAACTCCTGGGCTCAAATGATCCTCCAGCCTTGGCCTCCAAAGTGCTGGGATTGTAGGCGTGAGCCACTGAGCTGAGCCTGCAAATGACTTGTTTACATTCATAGGTAGACTACAAACACAGCAACACATTTTGCAGTTTAATTCACTGCAATGACACAATAGCAGCCATAGTTTAAGTGAGAGGTAAGAAGTCTTTGCTATTCAATCATGGTGCAATCACACACTTGAATGGATATCTATTCTTACATTATAAATGAATATCAATCATAAAACAGATTCCTCACCTGGAAAGTGATTAGACAACTATCAAGTCTCTTCAATTAAAACTCCAGGTAATTTTTTTTTTTTCTTGAGATGGAGTATTGCTCTGTCACCCAGGCTGGAGTGCAATAGTGCAATCTCGGCTCACTGCAACATCCGCCTCCCAGGTTCAAGCAATTCTCCTGCCTCAGCCTCTCAAGTAGCTGGGATTACAGGTGCCCGCCACCACGTTTGGCTAATTTTTTTGTATTTTTTTTTTTTAGTAGAGACAGGGTTTCATCATGTTGGCCAGGCTGGTTTCGAACTCCTGACCTCAAGTTATCCATCTGCCTCGGCCTCCCAAAGTGCTAGGATTACAGGCATGAGCCACCGCACCCAGCCTAGGTAATTTTTTCTTTAACCAAGCAATTATTTTCACTTTTTAGACCCATCTTGTTTCCCCCCACCCCCCAATCATGCTTATGTAACTAAGGACAGCAGTGATCGCACAGTATTGTGTGGTTAGTTGTCATATGAGTTTTTCTCCTTTGAGTTCCTTCAACATGGGGATTTTGTTTCACTTACTCCTTGTATCTAGGTGTCATATATGGTCATTTGCTCACAGTAAGCTTCAATAAGCATTGACTGAACTGCAACATGAACAACTTGTTACAACACTATATCCCAAACACTCCACACTTAAGCAAAACTTGCAAAGTCTAAGTTTTCTTTATAGTTCTTAACTGTTCCTTACATCCTGAAAAAAAATATTTTTAGATAAAAGTAGGCATATTTAACTTCATCAGGGGAACCTTGAGCTTTTTTGGCTTTTCAATAGTAGGAAATGAGGGGAAAAAAAGCAATTATTGTATGGATTAATATGATCCACCTTAAAAAGAATGTAGGGCAATTTACAACATGCCAGAGGATGCGAGAACTGGCAAGCTTCATCTTATTGATGCTTACATTCCCTGAAGCTACATAAAAATGTAGATGATAAGGATGAGCAGAGGCACAGAGAAAGCAACAGAACCTTAAGGTAAATAACAGACATGTTAGAGTTTGAGCTACAGTGGAATCATTTTCATCCTGAAAAATTTGCCCCAGAGATTTCTTTGTCCCATGAAGAACATTTTATGAAATATATACATACTAGTTTTCCTTGTTACCCCTAGTGGAGAAACAATGCTTTGAGAGCATAGCAGAAGAGAGAGTTGTTAAAAAATAAGTTTTACAAAAATGCAAAAGCACAACTTTGATACATATATAAAAATGAACACGTGTTAAAACTGTCCCATATCATATGATATGATGGAACTGGGCAGATGTTATAACCAGTTCAAACAGAAAGTCAAAACAATACAAATTTATAAGGAGTAAAAGGTGAGGAGATGAATTGCAAAGAGGGACTAAAATTAGTTTTTCCGTATCGGGGAGAAGGTATATTAAAATCACTACTACAACAGCCACAAGGTACATATTTATTAGTTACCTAAAATCTACAAAGCACTGAAAAATAGCTCAAAGACAACGTTCAGGGTTAGAATTGGATCATCTGGAAGCCTGTACTGTTGATGATGCAGTTTTCCTTGAAGCACACATTTTCTACAGTTTACTTGACTCTCAGGCCCAACAGATCTCTTCAATCATGAATGTTTCAGCCATGCCTTGATAAGCAAATTGCTGTCATTTCATACTTGCACTCTCTACTGGTATCTGAGATGCCAGTATTCCATTAAAAAGGAGCCACTTTTTTCATATTAGGGATCTATGTGTGATGGAGCTGACCTTATGCCTTTAAAATTCCGAGGGACCTGACATTCTCTGTCCCAATGCAGAAACAGGACACAGAGGTTTTGCTTATAAACAAGGCCAAATTATTTTTGCAATAAGGAATGCTGACTGTTCAAATGCTCAGGTGAGTATTGAGTTGAGACTCTCAGGTTCTGTCTGCCATGAAGTGGGAAGATAAATTTAGGTCTGAAAAGTTTTGAAGGTTGGTATTATCAGGCTTCATACTTGCAACAATTTCTTCGGGAGCAGCACCTCCCTGATGAACCAGTGTTTTCCACAGCTTTAGAACCACTCTCCATGGTTCTTACTCTTTTATTTCACTTGCCCAATTCATACAGGCAAAGTGCTATTCCTGCAAGTTAAGTTCTAAATACAGAGGCAGAAAGCTGGTTAGGTAGCTGAGCCCTTCTTCCCTGCAAGTCACCCTCCTGACACACACAGTGACCTCACCCCTTGGCCATCCTCCGGCACCACTGTGGTGGTCTGGCCTTATTATCCTATCTCAGCCCAGGCACTGAAGAGTCTTTGTTCCTGTATCTGAACTTGCTGTGTGGGTGTATCCATTCTTTCTGTTTCATCCCCTCCGCTCCCTCCAGGAGCTCCATTCCACTCTTTCCTTCCCCAGGCCACTCCTTCTTCTCAGGAATGTTTCTCTTATCTATTTTCCTGTTCATGGCAGCTGACAGCTTTATTCAGAGTCTAAAGACTCATGTAATCCTGAGCAAGTAGGCTGGGGGAGGGATTAGCATCCCTTCTAAACAGAAGGGGCGGTTCCTGGATGACCGGGCACTCTAAAAACTACCAATTGGCTGCCTTGACCATAAAAGCAGTTCAGCCTGGCCTCAGTGAATGTCTGGTTTTCTTTTTTTAAGTAGAATTATATCCTGATGGACCCACCCGAGTAAGTTAGAAGCAAAATATACATTCAAATAGCTGAATGAGCTGACCTGTTGTATAGGGTTACTTAGTATTGTTCATTTAAATACTGGAGAATGTCTGTCAAACACAATGGTTTTCGTTGTAGCATGGTTGATGTTAAACTGTTCTGACAGTAAGTAGCCACCAGGTTCAGCAGCTTTGAAAGAAAAATCCTGGTTTGTGTTAATAAAACCATGTCATCAACATCAAGAAGGGCATACTATTATGCCTTGAAGCATTCTTCCCATTTATTGAAAGCTGTATCAAGTTATATGTGTGTGAGCTATGATGCCAAATTAGGACACTGCCCTGTGTTATACATTTAGAATTGGAATTTTATCCTATTCATGAGAAACTCAGAATATACACCAGGATTATGGAGCTTAATTCATGAGTTATTCAAAAGAGTATCCCATTGTTCTATAAACTGGAGATAGATAAATAAGACATGGTCTCTATCTTGGAGGAATTTAAAATAAAGTGGAGAAGACAGTGCAAATGAATATTACATTTTCACAGTGTTAGGACATCACTGTTGGTCACTGGTATATTCCTGGTGTCTAGGATTCCTGGATTTTTATTAAAACTTGAACTTGAACAGAAATGGAATTCAGTGGTGTTATTATGACACATGGTTTTAAGGGGAACACTAACAAGTAATCTGATCAGAAAATTAAAACACTAAGAAAAGTCATACTTTGTTTTCACTCCTCATATTTTTAATAGAAAAATAAAGCAGCGCATGTATATCCTAAAAAATTATCCACAATCCCATCATTTAATTATTCTTAATAATTTTTTCCTAAAGAGAGTAACAATACTTATTAGATTACACCTAAAATCTGCTCATTCTTCATCTAAGATATGTAACACATATTGTTAGAGCTAATCAGGAAAAAGTGTTTGCCTAAGAGCAGTGAACTTAATTTTGTTTTGTTTTTAAGCTTAAAGTGGTCATGAGTTACTAGATCCCATTTAGTAAAAGATTTGAATTTACAGAATACAAAGCGATTGTCATATGACCCTACAGCTGAAGCAGACAACTTCTTGCACTACTAGAGATTAGTACTATTATGGTTTATCATAAAGAAGCCTTCCCTGGACACACATTTCCTACATTTGTATTTATTACCGGTTCTGTGAATTCAAGCTAAAGTTTTTCATGGAAATCAGTCATAACCACCCCTTCCTTCCAACCACTCCAAAAAGACAAATGAGTTAGAAAATAATCTGGGCTTCTCTGCAGGACTAGTACACTGAAATTCAACACCAGGTTTGCCTCACCTTACCTCGGTCTCTGACTTTGGCCAAGTTATCTCTTTGTACCTGTTTTCTCACCCAAAATTCCATATCACTAAAAGATGATGAAAACCAAATTACAACTAAAGATTTAAAGGATAAATGTGTTTGTTTTTCAGAAAAGAATAAGCTACAGATACCAAACCCCTTAAGATAACAACATCAACAAAAATGGCTTTCACATTTTTTATCTATAATTTGTTCACCTTTAAAATGAAAGATTGACTTAAATGATCTCTTGGATCCAACGTGATATGAAAATTTTGTAACTATGTTATTCTATTACCAAGAGAATTATATCCAGAGAGGTAAGAAATAAAATAGCAGACAACAAACATAGATACTACATCCAAAGTAAACATCTCTAAGACTTTTCCAATTTACCTTCTCCCAATAAGAAAGTAAAATCTCGAAGAGTCTTATCTGGTGGCAAAAAGGTGCTCTGAAACTTATAGTCTGACTCAGGCCCACAGTCAAGAAATTGATGTGGTCAAAACCACAGCAAATTAGGCATAGTGGCAGAAGGAATCATTTAGAGTAAACTGGAAAGGAATTTGCTATTTTCTCCATTCTGGTTTTTTTCAAACCAATAGAAAAATTACTTTCAAGGCAATTTTTGAATTGTGTTCAATGATATATCAAAGCAGAAATATCCTTTGGTATTTCTCTAGGCCATTTGTATCTTCTTGGGTGGCTAAAGACCCTCAGCTTTCAGTGTATTCGAGATGTGTATTAATGGGTTAGTATAATGAAGTATCTTAATGGCATATTTACTGAAGCACTTAATCTATTCCTTGGGGGTGAAGAGATCAAGTGTATCCCTGTTAAATCACAGAGGCTTGCTAGAGACAGTATAATAGCTGCTGCAGGCTGGAGTCCATAGACTCACTCTGTGGCTCATTGATAACCTCAACATGTCAAATTTATAATTTGTCACAAGGCATTTTGAATTAGAACCTCAGACATTTTGTCAATACCTATCAATCCACACCCAGCAAAGAAAGCAATACAGTATCAAGCCAAGGACTTAATTTAACAAACTGGCTATAAACCTGTCATGGGTTGTTGTTGTTGTTGTTGTTGTTGTTGTTTTTAGTTTCCGTTCTTTCATCACTTCCCAAGCCAAATCCAACCAAATATGCGAGGCTCAAAAGAATCACTCTGAGTTGAGAGACATCACCACAGCCTTCCTCACCACGCATTTGTGTGATCTATTAGATACTGGCTGGCCAATAGGGCCTCAGTTTATTTGTCTGTTAAATAAAGAGATTAAGCTAAATGGTTTTTGGAACTAATATTCCATAATTCTATCTCATTTTTTTCGGGGGGTATGTAGCAGTTTGAAGAACGCTGAATTAAGCTAAATGTCCAATTTTTACCTAAAAGCAATTTTCTTTCTTTTTACTTTTTTCCTCAAAATAATCTCTATGGTACAAAAAGTTGAAGCCACCTATTTTAGCTTTATTTTTAAGGATGATATTTAAATAATAAAACCAGGAATGGCTTTAAAGAAGCAGTCATCATGAAAAGAAGACAAAAGTTGTAATTTGGAATATAATTGCTTTTCAATGAAATAATGCCAAATATGAGTGTATTTTCTTTAATCTATCTATGTAGGTATGAATAGCATGCCAGCAACCCTGTATTGTAAACTTTTTCACAAAGGAAGAGGCCCCTTTAAATAAACTATTTTTATTGTAGTTAATATAAGAAGTGGGGGGAAAAGAGCTAATTCTGAAAGGGACCTGGGAATTGAAAATCACTCCTTTATGCCACCTAGAAGAAAATATATAAGAATAAAACTATACAGAGTGATGTCAGCAAGATGGCAGAGTAGGAGAAACAAATCTTTTTCCCCCCCAACAAAAAACAACAAACAAACAGATATCTATGAATAATAGCCTTAAGAAGACTCAAGCATTTAAGAACCTGCAGCAAAACAGTGTAGCAAAAGAAAAAAGAAACAGATAATAACCACATAGGATGAATCACTGGGGAGATCAGCACACCTGAGACACCTGGAGATGACTAGAAACAAAGATGAGTGAGGGCTATCAGTATCAGCCGTGTAGCAGGTGCCACCATGGTCCCCAGGGGCCTGTCCTGCAGAGAACATAGGCATCTTTCCCCATTGAGATAACCAACAGCCATCCTACCATGAACCCCCAGAGAGGTAGATGTTATTGTGACCTCCTGCAAAGAAGGGGCCATTGGCATGCTGCTCCTGAACCAGAACCACCAACCCTCTTCCCCACATGCATCCGTGACCCCAGAGTAATGGCCACTTTGTGCATGCCTACACTTCAGACCTTGGCTCTGCAGCTACTTCACTCTTGCCTCCATTCCAGACCATGTGCAGCCATGCCTCAATCACCAGAGCCACCACTGCTAGAGGCTTGCTCCACCCCAGGTCTCAGAGCCTCAGTTACTCTGTGCATGCTCACACCCAGACCCTGGTTCTGCAACCATTCTATGAGTGCCTAAACATCTAACACCTGAGTTACTGTCACTGAGAGCTAGCACATTCCCCATACCCTGGAGTTGTTGCAGCTTCTTGCATGCCTACACTCCAGACCCTGATCTGCAGCTGCTCCACTTGAGCCTTGCACAACATTACCAATGAACTATCATGCACACCTATACCCCAGACACCAGTGCCACTACCACTGCAGGCTCTGGAGCCTTGGCCCCTCTATGAATGCCCATGCTTCAGATGCTGGCTCCATGGCCACTCCACAAGTACAACATATCAAACACTTGTGCCACTGCCGCAAGCACACCTAAAAGCTGAATCTAGCACAAAAGGGATCACCTCACCAAAAGCTTCACCAAAGGGAGAAAAAAGGTCAGGAGGACCCCAGCAACTTTTTCCATCTAAGACCCCAACAGCTTTCACCATTACTTCAGATCCCAACAACCTTGGCTGCTGAGGATCTCAGCAATACTTGTCAATGTCAACCTCAGCAAACAGAGCTGCACAAAGACTAGAATCCTGCTCCCTCTCTGGAGCCAGAACCATCACATCCCACCCAACTGGCAGCCTTGTAACCAATTGTAGGATAAGATCTTTCCCCACTGGGCTGGGCGCGGTGGCTCACGCTTGTAATCCCAGCACTTTGGGAGGCCGAGGCGGATGGATCACGAGGTCAGGAGATCGAGACCACAGCGAAACCCTGTCTCTACTAAAAATACAAAAAAAATTAGCCGGGCGTGATGGCGGGCGCCTGTAGTCCCAGCTACTCGGAGAGGCTGAGGCAGGAGAATGGCGTGAACCCGGGAAGGCGGAGCTTGCAGTGAGCCAAGATTGCACCACTGCACTCCAGCCTGGGTGACAGAGCGAGACTCCGTCTCAAAAAAAAAAAAAAAAAAAGATCTTTCCCACTGAAACCAGTCTATAAAGTCTGGAAGAGCTAAATTTTCCATCAAATATGCAGATATTAATGAGAGGCAATAAAAAATACGAAAAGGCAAGAAAACATAACACCATCCAAAGAACACAATAATTTCTCAGTAAATGACCTCTAAGAAACAGAGATCTATGAATCAGGTGAAAAGGAATTCCAAATAGTTGTTTTAAGAAAGCTCAGTGAGCTGCAAGAGAACACAGAGATATAATTCAACAAAATGAGGAAAATGATACATGACTAAAATAAGAAGTTTAACAGAGATTGAAATCATAAAATAGAATCAAACAGAAATTCTGGAGCTGAAGAATACAATGAGTGAAATTAAAAATACAGCAGACAGTGTCAACAGTAGACTTAAGCAAAAGAAAGAATCTGTGGACTCTAACACAGGTTATTTGAAAATATACAGTTAGAGGAGGAAAAAGTAAAAGACAAAGAGAGAATCTTAAAGCAGCAAAAGAACAATAAATCCTCACATACAAAGAAACCTATATAAGACTATCAACAGATTTCTCCACAGAAATTTTACAGGCCAGGAGACAGTGGGATGATATATTCAAAGCATTGAAGGAAAAAAACTGCCAACCAAGAATATCTTACCAGAGAAACCTAGCCTTCAAAAATAAAAAAAAAAAAAAAGATAAAGATTTTACCAGACCAACAAAAGCTGATGGACTTCATCACCATTATATTTGCCTTACAAGAAATGCTAATGGGAGTTCTTCAAGCTAAAATGAAAGAATGCTAATTAGTAATATAAAAACACAGGGGTGTATAAAACTCACTGGTAAAAATAAATCCATGGTCAAATTCAGAATGGTCTAATACTGATAGATGCAGGAGGCAGATAAAAGGGAGAGTCCCTAGAGAGTCTCTGACTGGCCTGTGCACCGGGAGAACAAGGTGGAGCCATGGGAAGTTCACACTGTGTGCAGGGGGGTAGGAGTATGGCCTCTTCAGTTCCTGTGTGTGTGACCTGGAATCTGTGAGGTGGAGGGCCTATTAGCAGGACCCCCTCTCACTTTGCTGAGAGTCTTTTTTCTTTTTTCTTTTTCCTTTTCACCCAATAAGTTCCATTCCCCTCATCCTTAAATGTATCTGTATTCCTAATCCTTCCTGGTCATGTGACAAGAATCTGGTTTTAGCTGAACTAAGGAGCAAAGTTCTAAATCATTTTGGTACCTGAATTTGGGGCATGAGGAAGGGTAACATGCAAACCAAAAAATCCTTCTCCCTTTCACTTCTAAGTCTTTTTGTCCTCAGATGTCTTCTGAGGGTAGAGGAAATTATCCCTCCCTCCTCACCGTTGCTCACAGGGGTCATGAATGTTGGCCTTTTTCTTCTTTTTTCAGGATGTACAGCGGCTCCCCTGCTTCCCTCCTGGCCAGGGCTGTTGGACACGGCTCAAGGCTGTCCCATAGCAGCCTGGCCAGCATCCACCACCACGTGTCCATGGAGTCTTCCCCTCACAGGGCCAAGGGATCTGGCTCTGTCAGAGAGCAATTAATGTTCTCCCCCAGTTGGAGGAACTCATTTGCATAAGAATTAGAGGTTCTTCCTCAGGCATCTTTTTCTATTCTCCACCCTGTCAGCAGCTAACACAGCGGTGCATTTAAGCTGTCTTTTCCTTTTCTCCACTGGGTTAGCAGTGAGGCTTTTTAAAAATATATATAAAGATGTTTTACTAGGCCAGGAATAAGTTTCACTGTTTATATTCTCTTAAGCTGTAGTCAATCTGGTGTGCTTTGCATGTCTTTCTGTATGGTCAGTAGCAAAATTTGCTGCAGACCTCCATCTTGTTTTACATCCTTGGAAATGTGGCCTGTAACCATGTGGCAATGCTTTGTTTAGCCTCTGCCATTTTAAAATGGTGGTGCAGGCTCAATTCTGATTTAGGGAATAAGTCCTTTCTGGTTTGATATCTGTGTGACCTTTGTCATTTGTTGATTCTCTTGTCTTCCATGGACTGCCTTTGTTTTCCCCTTCTCTAAGCCTTTAGTAAAGCTTGAAAGCCAGAAATATTGGCTGCTTGGCCTGGCTAAAGTAAGATAATAAGGGATTTAAAAGAATTTTCTTAAAGAGCACTCAGCTTAATTAAGAGTGGATATCCTAGTTATAGGTATATTTAAAAGGCCTTTATGTTTTTCTCTTCCTGGATCTTGTTTTTGCTGGGAAAGGGTTTTTTTCTCAGTCAACGGAATTATTTTTCTTCATTTTGCCTTGCCACCCTTCATACATGCATGAGAAGGGGGAACCTCTGTTTTCCTCATGGAACCCCAGGAATTAAAAGCAGATGGATCCCTCTCAAAATTTGTTTTTGCCTCCAAGTTATGACTGTTTATTAGGCCTTAGAAGCTGCATGTTTTCCTAGCCCTGTCTCTTAAAGGGCTCCACCCAGAGGCCAATCATCCAGTTAGGAGATTGGCAAACAAAAACATCTTATGGATACTGAGTCTGCTTCTGCCTGTCTATGAAGTTATGTATGTGTTGTGTGTGTGATGTCTATAAAAAAGAGCTCTAATAAATTGACTTAAAGAAAGATAAGTGTTTGGATCAAATATTTTTTAAAGGTGAGATAAAAGCTGTGGTACCTTTCAGTTCACATGACTTTAATCTTTGAGAAATAAAAACAGCCTTAAAGATTATTGGTAAAATTCAGATGTTGTCAAAATGTAAATATTTGCCTAGGGTTAAAGGATTGTTTTGAATTATGTAAGATAAAGCTGAAAGATCAAACAAGCTGTAGAAGGAGTGTAAAAATTAATCTTGCAAAAGAAATTCTGTATGTGAACATATTAACTAAATTCAAAAGGGTATTACATTGTTTTCCTATAAAATAACCATTGAAATAAAGGCAAAACAAGGTACTCTTAAGGCACTAATCTGCTCCTCTGCAAAATTTGTAAAGTGTTATAAAAGAGTTTTGTTTTATTTTTTTAATTTCTGAGTCATCATTTTGGCAAAATAAGTAACTATGGTAATCTGGAATTTTATTTCATGACATCAAGTGTGTTAAATCTCTAACATTTAATAGGCTTCCCAAAATGGCTTTTTGGATGCTACAGAGGGCCCCTGGAGCATCCAGAAGAGAGGTAAACATGAATGTTTGACATGTTTAGGTACGTGGGATTACCAAAGAGATGTTAAATTTTCTTCAGGTTATATTTTAGTGAATAATATTAGTATATGTTCCAAAATTGTGTGGGATTTCTAAAATTCTAATGTCCGAGTATATGCTATTAATCACAGTTAAGGTTGTTATGTTAAGTTATTGTAAACTATGAAGATAACCAAATTTCTTTGTCCATCGTGTTTCAGACTGTAAGTATCCTGGATATTTTGTTACTCACAGACAATTGTCTTATTTTGATCCTCTTCAAATGATGGTTTATCATCAGCTATAGAACTTTCACAGGTGCTCTCAAATGCAGGTTTCTGATAACTGAATCAATTTTTTTGACTTTTGTTTGGCAATTACTGATCCTCACTTTGTTTTTTAGAGTCAAGGAAACAGTTTGAGCTCTTTATGGCCTTTAAAAATTAAGATATCCTCCTGTGAACAAAATTTGGAGCATACTTCCCTCTCTCCCTCTCTCTCCTGCCTGGCTTCTCCAGAATTTGGAAACTAGTTGTGAATATTCTTAATTTATGGTAATACAGTTGTTTGCAGCAGTGCAATAAGAATCCATTTTCTTTTTTATTATTATTATACTTCAAGTTCTGGGGTACATGTGCAGAACATGCAGGTTTGTTACATAGGAATGCACATGCTATGGTGGTTTGCTGCACCCATCAACCCGTCATCTACATTAGGTATTTCTCCTAATGCTATCCCTATCCTAGCCCCCCATCCCCCAAAAGGCCCCGGTGTGTAATATTCCGCTCCATGTGTCCATGTGTTCTCATTGTTCAACTCCCACTTATGAGAACATGCAGTGTCTGGTTTTCTCTTCTTGTGTAACTTTACTGAGAATGATAGTTTCCAGCTTTATCCATGACCCTCCAACGAACACGAACTCATCCTTTTTTACGACTGCATAGTCTTTCATGGTGTATATGTGCCACATTTTCTTTATGCAGGCTAACATTGATGGGTATTTGGGTTGGTTCCAAGTCTTTGTTATTGTGAACTGTGCCACAATAAACATACATGTGCATGTGTCTTTATAGTAGAATGATTTATAATCCTTTGGGTATATACCCAGTAATGGGATTGCTGGGTCAAATGGTATTTCCGGTTCTAGATATTTGAGGAATCGACACATTGACAATGGTTTAACTAATTTACACTTCCACCAACAGTGTAAAAGTGTTCCTATTTTGGCACACCCTCACCAGGATCTGTTGTTTCCTGACTTTTTTAATGATCGCCATTCTAACTGGCATGAGATGGTATGTCATTGTGGTTTTGATTGGCATTTCTCTAATGACCGGAGATCATGAGCTTTTTTTCATATGTTTGTTGGCAACATAAATGTCTTCTTTTGAGAAGTGTCTGTTCATATCCTTCACTCACTTTTTGATGGGGTTGTTATTTTTCTTGTAAATTTGTTTAAAGTCTTTGTAGATTCTGGATATTAGCCCTTTGTCAGATGGATAGATTGCAAACATTTTCTCCCATTCTTAAGGTTGCCTGTCCACTCATGATAGTTTCTTTTGCTGTGCAGAAGCTCTTTAGTTTTATTAGACCCCATTTGTCTATTTTGCCTTTTGTTGCCATTGCTTTTGGTGTTTTAGTCATGACGTCTTTATGCATGCCAATGTCCTGAATGGTAATGCCTAGGTTTTCTTCTAGGGTTTTTATGGTTTTGGAGCTTACGTTGAAGTCTTTAATCCATCTTGAGTTAATTTTTGTATAAGGTGTAAGAAAGGAATCCAGTTTCAGCTTTCTGCATATGGCTAGCCAGTTTTCCCAACATCATGTATTAAATAGGGAATCCATTCCCCATTGCATGTTTTTGTCAGGTTTCTCAAAGATCAGATGGTTGTAGATGTGTGGTGTTATTTCTGAGGCCTCTCTTCTATTCCATTGGTAATGGAAAAACAAATTTACAAGGAAAAAAACACACAAACAACCCCATCAAAAAGTGGGCAAACGATATGAACAGACACTTCTCAAAAGAAGATATTAATGCAGCCAACAGACACATGAAAAAATGCTCATCATTGCTGGTCATCAGAGAAATGCAAATCAAAACCACAATGAGATACCATCTCACACCAGTTAGAATGGTGATCATTCTCAGGTTTGTCAAAGATCAGATAGCTGTAGATATGCGGTATTATTTCTGAGGGCTCTGTTCTGTTCCATTGATCTATATCTCTGTTTTGGTAACAGTACCATGCTGTTTTGGTTACTGTAGCCTTGTAGTATAGTTTGAAGTCAGGTAGCGTGATGCCTCCAGCTTTGTTCTTTTGGGTTACGATTGACTTGGCAATGCGGGCTCTTTTTTGGTTCCATATGAACTTTAAAGTAGTTTTTTCCAATTCCGTGAAGAAAGTCATTGGTAGCTTGATGGGGATAGCATTGAATCTGTAAATTACTTTGGGCAGTATGGCCATTTTCATGATATTGATTCTTCCTATCCATGAGCATGGAATGTTTTTCCATTTGTTTGTGTCCTTTCTTATTTCCTTGAGCAGTGGTTTGTAGTTCTCCTTGAAGAGGTCCTTCACTTCCCTTGTAAGTTGTATTCCTAGGTATTTTACTCTCTTTGTAGCAATTGTTCACTCATGATTTGGCTCTCTGTTTGTCTGTTATTGGTGTATAGGAATGCTTGTGATTTTTGCACATTGATTTTGTATCCTGAGACTTTGCTGAAGTTACTTGTCAGACAAAGGAGATTTTGGGCTGAGACAATGGGGTTTTCTAAATATACAGTCATGTCATCTGCAAACAGAGACAATTTGACTTCCTCTCTTTCTAATTGAATACCTTTATTTCTTTCTCTTGCCTCATTGCCCTGGCCAGAAGTTCCAATACTATGTTGCATAGGAGTGGTGAGAGAGGGTATCCTTATCTTGTGCTGGTTTTCAAAGGGAATGCTTTCAGTTTCTGCCAATTCAGTATGATACCAGCTGTGGGTTTGTCATAAATAGCTGTTATTATTTTGAGATATGTTCCATCAATACCTAGTTCATTGAGAGTTTTTAGCATGAGGGCTTGTGAATTTTGTCAAAGGCCTTTTCTACATCTATTGGGATAATCATGTGGTTTTGTCATTGGTTCTGTTTAGGTGATGGATTACGTTTATTGATTTGTGTATGTTGAACCACCCTTGCATCCCAGGGAGGAAGCCAACTTGATTGTGGTGAATAAGCTTTTTGATGTGCTGCTAGATTTGGTTTGCCAGTATTTTATTGAGGATTTTCACATCGATGTTCAACAGGGATATTGGCCTGAAATTTTCTTTTTTTGTTGTGTCTGCGACAGGTTTTGTTTTCAGGATGATGCTAGCCTCATAAAATGAATTAGGGAGGATTCCCTCTTCTTCTATTGTTTGGAATAGTTTCAGAAGGAATGGTACCAGCTCCTCTTTGTACTTCTGGTGGAATTCAGCTGTGAATCCATCTGGTCCTGGACTTTTTTTGGATGGTAAGCTATGAATTACTGCCTTAATTTCAGATGTTGTTACTGGTCTATTCAGGGATTCGACTTCTTCTTGCTGTAGTCTTGGGAGGGTGTATGTGTCCAGGAATTTATCCATTTCTTCTAGATATTCTAGTTTATTTGCATAGAGGTGTTTACAGTATTCTCTGATGGTAGTTTGTATTTCTGTGGGATCGGTGGTGATATCCCCTTTGTCATTTTTTATTGCATCTATTTGATTCTTCTCTCTTTTCTTCTTTATTAGTCTGGCTAGTGGTCTATTTTGCTGATGTTTAAAAAAAAAAAAAACAGTTCCAGGATTCATTGATTTTTTGAAGGGTTGTTCATGTCTCTATCTCCTTCAGTTCTGCTCTGATCTTAGTTATTTCATGTCTTCTGCTAGCTTTTCAATTTGTTTGCTTTTGCTTCTCTAGATCTTTTAATTGTAATTTTAGGGTGTCGATTTTAGATTCTTCCTGTGTTCTCTTGTGGACATTTAGTGCTATAAATTTCCCTCTACACACAGCCTTAAATGTGTCCCAGAGATTCTGGTACATTGTGTGTTTGTTTGCATTGGTTTCAAAGAACATCTTCATTTCTGCCTTCATTTCATTATGTACCCAGTAGTCATTCAGGAGCAGGTTGTTCAGTTTCCATGTAGTTGTGCAGTTTTGAGTGAGATTCTTAATCCCAAGTTCTAATTTGATTGCACTGTGGTGTGAGAGACTGTTATGATTTCTGTTTTTTTTGTTTGTTTGTTTTTTGGTTTTGGGTTTTTTAATTTTATTATTATTATATTTTAAGTTTTAGGCTACATGTGCACAATGTGCAGGTTTGTTACATATGTATACATGTGCCATGTTGTGCCATGTTGGTGTGCTGCACCCATTAACTCATCATTTAGCATTAGGTATATCTCCTAATGCTATCCCTCCCCACTTCCCCCACCCCACAAGAGTCCCTGGTGTGTGATGTTCCCCTTCCTGTTTCCAGGTGTTCGCATTGTTCAATTCCCACCTATGAGTGAGAACATGTGGTGTTTGGTTTTTTGTCCTTGTGATAGTTTACTGAGAATGATGGTTTCCAGCTTCATCCATGTCCCGGCAAAGGACATGAATTCATCCTTTTTTATGGCTGCATAGTATTCCATGGTATATATGTGCCACATTTTCTTAATCCAGTCTATCATTGTTGGACATTTGTGTTGGTTCCAAGTCTTTGCTATTGTGAATAGTGCCACAATAAACATACATGTGCATATGTCTTTATAGCAGCATGATTTATAATCCTTTGAGTATATACCCAGTAATGGGATGGCTGGGTCAAATGGTATTTCTAGTTCTAGATCCCTGAGGAATTGCCACACTGACTTCTACAATGGTTGAACTAGTTTATAGTCCCACCAACAGTGTAAAAGTATTCCCATTTCTCCACATCTTCTCCAGCACCTGTTGTTTCCTGACTTTTTAATGATCACCATTCTAACTGGTGTGAGATGGTATCTCATTGTGGTTTTGATTTGCATTTCTCTGATGGCCAGTGATGATGAGCATTTTTTCATGTGTCTTTTGGCTGCATAAATGTCTTCTTTTGAGAAGTGTCTGTTCATATCCTTCACCCAATTTGATGGGGTTGTTTGTTTTTTTCTTGTAAATTTGTTTGAGTTCATTGTAGATTCTGGATATTAGCCCTTTGTCAGATGAGTAGATTGCAAAAATTTTCTCCCATTCTGTAGGTTGCCTGTTCACTCTGATGGTAGTTTCTTTTGCTGTGCAGAAGCTCTTTAGTTTAATTAGATCCCATTTGTCAATTTTGTTTTTTCTTGCCATTCCTTTTGGTGTTTTAGACTTGAAGTCCTTGCCCATGCCTATGTCCTGAATGGTATTGCCTAGGTTTTCTTCTGGGGTTTTTATGGTTTTAGGTCTAATATGTAAGTCTTTAATCCATCTTGAATTAATTTTTGTATAAGGTGTAAGGAAGGGATCCAGTTTCAGCTTTCTACATATGGCTAGCCAGTTTTCCCACCACCATTTATTAAATAGGGAGTCCTTTCCCCATTTCTTGTTTTTGTCAGGTTTGTCAAAGATCAGATAGTTGTAGATATGCAGCATTGTTTCTAAGGGCCCTGTTCTGTTCCATTGATCTATATCTCTGGTTTGGTACCAGTACCATGCTGTTTTGGCTACTGTAGCCTGTAGTATAGTTTGAAGTCAGTAGCATGATGCCTCCAACTTTGTTCTTTTGGCTTAGGATTGACTTGGCAATGTGGGCTCATTTTTCATTCCATATGAACTTTAAAGTAGTTTTTTCCAATTCTGTGAAGAAAATCATTGGTAGCTTCATGGGAATGGCATTGAATCTATAAATTATCTTGGGCACTATGGCCATTTTCATGATATTGATTCTTCCTACTCATGAACATGGAATGTTCTTCCATTTGTTTGTATCCTCTTTTATTTCATTGAGCAGTGGTTTGTAGTTCTCTTCGAAGAGGTCCTTCACATCCCTTGTAAGTCGGATTCCTAAGTATTTTATTCTCTTTGAAGCAATTTTGAATGGGAATTCACTCATGATTTGGCTCTGTTTATCTGTTATTGGTGTATAAGAATGCTTGTGATTTTTGCACATTGATTTTGTATCCTGAGACTTTGCTGAAGTTGCCAATCTGCTTAAGGAGATTTTGGGCTGAGACAATGGGGTTTTCTAGATATACAATCATGTCATCTGCAATCAGAGACAATTTGACTTCCCCTTTTCCTAATTGAATGCCCTTTATTTCCTTCTCCTGCTTGATTGCCCTGGCCAGAACTTCCATGATCAAGTGGGCTTCATCCCTGGGATGCAAGGCTGGTTCAACATACAAAAATCAATAAATGTAATCCAGCACATAAACAGAACCAAAGACAAAAACCACACGATTATCTCAATAGATGCAGAAAAGGCCTTTGACAAAATTCAACAACACTTCATGCTAAAAACTCTCAATAAATTAGGTATTGATGGGACATATCTCAAAATAATAAGAGCTATGACAAACCCACAGCCAATATCATACTAAATGGTCAAAAACTGGAAGCATTCCCTTTGAAAACTGGCACAAGACAGGGATGCCCTCTCTCACCACTTCTATTCAACATAGTGTTGGAAGTTTTGTTTTTTGTTTTGCATTTGCTGAGGAGTGTTTTATTTCCAATTATGTGGTCAATTTTAGAATAAGTGAGATGTGGTGTTGAGAAGAATATATATTCTGTTGATTTGGGGTGGAGAGTTCTGTAGATGTCTATTAAGTCTTCTTGATCCAGAGCTGAGTTCAAGTCCTGGATATCCTTGTTAACTTTCTGTCTCATTGATCTAGTATTGACAGTGGGGTGTTAAAGTCTCCCACTATTATTGTGTGGGTGACTAAGTCTCTTTGTAGGTCTCTAAGAACTTGCTTTATAAATCTGGGTGCTCCTGTATTGGGTGCATATGTATTTGGGATAGTTAGCTCTTCTTGTTGAATTGATCCCTTTACCATTATGTCATGGCCTTCTCTGTCTCACTTGATCTTTGTTGGTTTAAAGTCTGTTTTATCAGGGACTAAGATTGGAACCATTGCTTTTTTTTTCTTTCTATTTGCTTGGAAAATATTCCTCCGTCCCTTTATTTTGGGCCTATGTGTGTCTCTGCACGTGAGATGGGTCTCCTGAATACAGCACACCGATGAGTCTTGACTCTTCATTCAATTTGGCAGTCTGTGTCTTTTAATTGGGGCATTTGGCCCATTTACATTTAAGGTTAATATTGTTATGTGTGAATTTGATCCTGTCATTATGATGCTAGCTGGTTATTTTGCCCATTAGTTGCAGTTTCTTCACAGTGTCGATGATCTTTACAATTTGGCATGTTTTTGCAGTGGCTGGTACTATTCATTCCATTCCATGTTGAGTACTTCCTTCAGGAGCTCTTGTAAGGCAGGCCTGGTGGTAACAAAATCTCTCAGCATTTGCTTGTCTGTAAAGGATTTTATTTGTCCTTCACTTATGAAGCTTAGTTTGGCTGGATATGAAATTCTGGGTTGAAAATTCTTTTCTTCAAGAATGTTGAATATTGGCCCCCACTCTCTTCTGGCTTGTAGGGTTTCTGTTGAGAGATCTGCTGTTAGTCTGATGGGCTTCCCTTTGTGGGTAACCCGACCTTTCTCTCTGGCTGCCCTTAACATTTTTTCCTTCATTTCAACCTTGGTGAATCTGACAATTATGTGTCTTGGGGTTGCTCTTCTCCAGGAGTATCTTTGTGGTCTTCTCTGTATTTCCTGAATTTAAATGTTGGCCTGCCTTGCTAGGTTGGGGAAGGTCTGCTGGATAATATCCTAAAGAGTGTTTTCCAACTTGGTTCCAGTCTCCTCATCACTTTCTGGTACACCAATCAGACGTAGATTTGGTCTTTTCACATAGTCCCATATTTCTTGGAGGCTTTGTTCATTTCTTTTCAGCTTCCCATTTCATGAATAAAGGTCATGCTAGTATCCATGGCATAAATGAGGTCTAAGGAATTCATTTTTTGTTACTTATTTATTTACTTATTTACTTATTTTGAGACAGAGTCTTGCTCTGTTGCCTGGGCTGGAGTGCAGTGGTGCAATATCAGCTCACTGCAACCTCTGCTGCCCGGGTTCAAGCAATTCTCTTGCCTCAGCCTCCCAAGTAGCTGAGATTACAGGCTTGTGCCACCATGCCCAGCTAACTTTTGGATTTTTGGTAGAGACGGGGTTTCAGCATCTTGTCCAGGCTGGTCTTGAAATCCTGACCTTGTGATCCACCCATCTCAACCTCCCAAAGTGCTGGGATTACAGGCGTGAGCCACCTGGCCCAGCCTTTAGATCTAAGGAATTCAAAGGCTACTGATAGCAGGGGAAATAGCACATACATGGGTAAGAGTGAATATTTCCATCCCCTATCCACACCCCCCGCCCACCCTGCCCCCATTAACATGGGTGAAAGCCACCCATGGGTTGCACTCTTTTGCAGTCTCTGGGCCTGGGGGTTATAAAAATGGAAGAAAGAAAGAAGGATACCTCACTTTCTCTCCGTCATGTACCCCAGGTATTTTCTAGGAAGAGAAGGGAACCTGGGATGCCTCGCTCTCCTCTTTCTAAATAAGTAGCCATTCATCTTCAGTCTGTGCCCCTTTTGAATGCATCCTGAACCCTTGGCATGCCTTTGAAAAAAATACCTTCTTTTTTCCTTTTTCCTCCTCTGTCCTCCCTTCGCAGATAGGTAATTGTGCCTCTGTACTATGGGACACTCCCCTCGGATACATCCTCCAAACTGGGAAAAGTTAATTTCACGAACCTTAAACTGGTTGCCTTAGGATTGGGCTTAGGGGAAGGGAACCCGGAAGCCCAACAGGCCAGCAAAAGGGTAAAAGTTTTTTTTAATCAGTTGGGCTTTTGTCCTCCCTTTCCCTGTGCAAACTGGTAAAAGGTCTTGGGATTTTTGAGCTGTCACCTCCACCTTGTTTCGTTTTGATACATGTTTTCTAATAACCCAGTTTGTCTCTTTTCACCTTCAGGCCATCAAACTCCAAACGTCATGCAACCAGAGACTCGGACAATGGCCCCTTTTGCCAGGGACCCTCAGATAGGCCTCTGAGAGAGATCTGACTTCCATTTTCCCCAAAACAGTGCCCCCTGTCAGCAGGAAGCAGTTAAGATCAGTCTTCATCCTTATCCTTATCCTTATTTTAATGGCAGTTAAATGTACTTCTTTAGAGGGAGGAATGATAGATGTGGAAGGCAGATAAGGGTGAGGGTTCCTGGAGAATCTCCAACCCACCTATGCACTGGGAGAATGAAGTGTGCAGGTGCGTTGCCATGAGAAGTTCACACTGTGTCCAGGAGGCAAGAGCCTGGCCTCTTCAGTTCCTGTGTGTGTGGCCTGGAATCAATCTGTGAGGTGGAGAGCCTGTCAGAAGGACTCTCTTGCTTTGCTGAGAGTTTTTTTCTTTTTTCATTTTCCTTTTTACCCAATAAATTTCATTCCCCTCACCCTCCAAGGTCTCCCTGTTCCTAATCTTTCCTGTTCATATGACAAGAATCTGGTTTTAGCTGAACTAAGGAACAAAGTTCTACATTAATACTGTAATGATGTGTAAATCAAATATTTCTAGTGTAAAGGGTAAAAGACAAAACTACTAAAAAATGACCATAGTTATATTAATTTCTTAAAGGACACACAACGTAAAAAATGTAAGTTATAAGCCTGGGCAATATAGTGAGAACTTCTCTAAAAAAAAAAATTAAAACATAAAAATTAAAATAAAAATAAATCAGCCAGGCATGGTGGTGCATGCCTGTAGTCCCAGCTTCTTGGGAGGCAGAGGAGGGAGGAGCCCTTGAGCCTGGGAAGTTGGTCAAGGCTGCAGTGAGCCAAGATTGCATCACTGTACTCCAGCTTGGGTGACAGAGCAAAACACTGTCTTAAAAGAAACAAGTCAATTATAATATCAAACACATAAAATGAAGGAGGAGTAAAAGTGTAGAGAATGAATAGCAAGAAAACAAATAATCCAATTTTATAAATGGGCAAGGGACCTGAATAGACACTCCTCAAAAGCAGAGATACAAATGGTCAACAGGTATGTGGGAAAAAAAATGCTCAACATCACTAATCATTAAGGAAACGCAAATTAAAACCACAATGAGATATCACTTCACACCCATTAGGATGGCTTTCATCAAAAAGACAAAAGATAAGTATTGGTGAGGATGAGAAAATAGAAACCTTGCACACTGTTGGTGGGAATATAAACTAGTATAGCCATTATGAAAAATGGTGTAGAGGTTCCTCAAAAATTAAAAAATAGAACTATCATATCATTCAGCAATCTTGCATCTGGGTATATATCCAAAGGACAAAAAAATCAGTACATTGAAGAGAGATCTGCACTCCCACATTCACTGAAGCACTCATAATAGTAACACTATAGAATCAACCTAAGTGTCCGCTGATGGATGAATGAATTTTTAAAATGTGTGCATACACACACACATAAGCACATATATATTTACACATACACAATGGAATACTACTCAGCTGTTAAAAAGCAAGAAATCTTGTCATTTGTGATAACAAGGATGAACTTGGAAGACACTATGTAAAGTGAAATAAGCCAGGCACAGAAAGACAAATACTACTGAACTCACATATAAACAGAATTTTTATAAGTTGAACTCAGAAGCAGAGCAGACTGGTGGTTACCAGAAGCTGAGGGTGGGTTGGGGAATGAGAAGATGCTGGTCAAAGGTACAAAGTTTTAGTAAGACAGGAGGAATGTGTTCTGGACATTCATTATACAGCATGGTGAGTATAGTTAATAATAATATTGTATACTTGAGAACCGCAAGGAGACTAGATCTTAAATGTTATCATCACAAAAAATAAAATGTATGTGGGCTGATAAATATACTAATTTGCTTGATTTAATTCTTTCACGATGTATACACATCAAAACATCACATTATACATCGTAAATATATATAATTTTGTTAAACCTTAATAAAGCTACTAAAAGAATAAAACTATATTCAACTTCATTGTTGGACATATCATTTAAGTACTGAACATGTAATTACCAGCATTTTTAGTGCAACAAACAGAAAGATTAAATTCATTAAACAATGGCATATTAGGCTAAAATGAAAGACAATGTAAAGGTTGGATTTTCTTTCTGGCTTTTCCTATGATCAGTGGTATAAAGAACAACACATTCAACCAATAATTTCTGGGTCAGGCAAAGGAGAGGTAGTATAAAATAAAATCGGTTTTATAATAAGGGTGTAATGAGGATAAAAAGACAGAAGAGCTTAGCTAAGTCATACAGAAGCAATTGAATACCTTATTCATAAAGTAGACAGCTCTACTTGTAAATCCAAGAAAGTCCTAAGCAAAAAGAACAAAGCTGGAGGCTTCACACTACCTCACTTCAAACTATACTACAAGGCTACAGTAACAAAAACAGCACAATACTAATACCAAAACAGATATATAGACCAATGGAACAGAATAGAGACCTCAGAAATAATACCACATATCTACAACCATCTGATCTTTAACAAACCTGACATAAACAAGCAATGGGGAAAGGATTCCCTATTTAATAAACGATGATGGAAAAACTGGCTAGCCATATGCAGAAAGCTGAAACTGGATCCCTTTCTTACACCTTATACAAAAATTAACTCAAGATGGATTAAGACTTATGTAAAACCTAAAACCATAAAATCCCTAGAAGAAAATCTAGGCAATTTTCATTCAGGACATAGGCATGGGCAAAGACTTCATGACTAAAACACCAAAAGCAATTGCAACAAAAGCCAAAATTGACAAATGGGGTCTAATTAAACTAAAGAGCTTCTGCACAGCAAAAGAAACTATCATCAGAGTGAACAGGCAACCTACAGAATGGGAGAAAATGTTTGCAATCTATCCATCTGACAAAGGTCTAATACCCAGAATCTACAAGGAACTTAAACAAATTTGTAAGAAAAACATCAAAAAGTGGGTGAAGGGTATGAACAGACACTTCTCAAAAGAAGACATTTATGCAGCCAACAAACATATGAAATAAAGCTCATCAGCACTGGCCATCAGAGAAATGCAAATCAAAACCACAATGAGATATTATCTCATGCCAGTTAGAATGGTGATCATTAAAAAGTCAGGAAACAACAGATGCTGGCAATGGTGTGGAGAAATAGGAACGCTTTTACACTGTTGGTGGGAGTACAAATTAGTTCAACCATTGTGGAAGGCAGTGTGGTGATTTCTCAAGGATCTAGAACCAGAAATACCATTTGACCCAGCAATCCCATTACTGGGATATACCCAAAGGATTATAAATCATTCTAGCATAATGACATGTGCACACGTATGTTTATTGCAGCACTACTTATAATAGCAAAGACTTGGAACCAACCCAAATGCCCACCAATGATAGATTGGATAAAGAAAATGTGGCACATATACACCATGGAATACTATGCAGCCATATAAAAGGATGAGTTCATGTCCTTTGCAGGGACATGGATGAAGCTGGAAACTATCATTCTCAGCAAACTAACACAAGAACAGAAAACCAAGCACCACATGTTCTCACTCATAAGTGGGAGTGGAACAATGAGAATACATGGATACAGGGAGGGGAACATCACACTCTGGGGCCTGTTAGGAGGTAGGCAGCAAGGGGAGGGAGAGCATTAGGACAAATATCGAATGCATGTGGGGCTTAAAACCTAGATGACAGGTTGATAGGTGCAGCAAACCACCACGGCACATGTATACCTATGTAACCAACCTGCATATCTGCACGTGTATCCCTGAACTTAAAGTAAAAAAAAAAAAAAAAAATTTAAAAAGCAGACAGCTCTAATGCAGTAGCAGAGAATTAAACCAGTAATTTTCTAATTTCTTTAAGTTCCTTTTTCAGTGATTCCTGGAATTTTCAAGCACTTACCCAAATGCAACACATGCCCAGTTTGAAGGCAAAACCACCACTAAAAATGTCCCCTTTCACATCCTGTTCTATCTAGCCTCAGTCAGTTTATTCAAGATTCTGGCCCTTCAGCCTTCTGAGCCCAAATTCTCATTTCAAATACTCCATCCTTTAGAAATACCTAATGGACTATTAAAGAATTGGCAAAGAGTAAAAGAAATATTTCATAACTGGTATTTTTATATTGGTTAGAAACATTCACAGGTTATTTTAATTCACTGCTATAGTTCTTATCCCATTTTAGAAGAGCAGTTTCAGCTGGAATTTTTTATTTAGCTTTTACTCTAGACTACCTGCAAACCATTAAAAATGTATCCCCAATTGGGCTCATGGTTAATTAATTGTTCTTTGCCAAATCCATCTGTAAAGATTCAGTATAAAACACCTTTTATATCCCATCTTGCTCGTGATCCTAAGTTATTTGGTGTCTCTGCTTAACCTAATTTTGACCTAATTCTCATAAAAATAAATACAGTGGTGTTAGAGTTTTCAACATTTAGGCATCACAGTTGCCTACTTGGAGCTAACACTGCTCTTGAGGAATGAATGACACAGCATATATAGTGCACTAAAGTCCTAGGAAGAAGTGACTTGTGTGTGTAGCCCCACAAAGCTCCCATTAATGAAAAGGGTGTTTAATTAAATCTTATAACCCTGAAATAAGAATCTATTCCCATACCATGTTGAAATAGTCCTTAAAGCTGCCATTTATTACATGCTTACCATCTGCAGCAGTAACTTAAACATTTTTTTAGTGATAAGAGCTTCACCTCCTCCGTTCTCACTTGATTCTTCACTTCTGAGATACAGAACGCATGGCGAGAAGAATCAAAGTTAGTTAACAAAGACAGAATTTATCAACCATTAACAGTTATAGGCCTAATGATTCCATAAAGTTTCAAAAAGGCAGTATCAGATACAAAAACCCAAGCATGCATATAAAAATTGGATCCTTTCATTGCCATTTGGTCAAGGAACAAGATGAAACATGAAAATAACTCTAGTTCAGAAGTCAGAAGACCTGAGTCATTTACTACTTGTGGTTTCAGTTTCGTCTGTCCTGTGGGGGTGACACCTGCTTTACTTACATGACAGGGTTGCTTTAAGAATTTGTGAAGAAATGGGCATGGACATTCTTCATAAACAATAAAATATTTTTAAAATATTTGAATAATTTACTTTCCTGTTATGTGTATAAAAATGAAATATATTTTTAAAAGAAATTTTTATTAAAATCTTTCAAAAGGTCTTCTAAAAGATTCCTAATAAAATTTTCTAGTTCTTATCATAAACATAAGAGGTAGGGGTAGCAAGACAGCAGCTACCCAAGGAATAAGACAACAGAAAACTCAAAATCTGGCATCAGGGAGAACTCTAAAAATACTTAAATCTTTCTAAGAAAGTCTGTAGAAGAGGGATTCACAATTATCCACTAGAACCAATTTAAATTTAATAGCTGATTTTTACACTACAAATCAGCAAAATATTCATGCAAGCAGAGTTATTTATTGGCCACCCCAGGGCATTTGTCCTTAGATTGGCCCCTTTTTGCATCTTTACAATGTTTTTGGACACCTGTGAAATTCTGAAGGCAAAATAAAACATCTGCTCCCACTCATGCCTCTGAGTCCTATGAGCCAATTTTATTATTAAGGGTGTTATCAGAGTAGGACTTAGATTAGACCACATGTAAACAGCAATGGTAAATTGGATAGATGAAATATTATTTTAATTGAGATTATACTAATTCATTTATAATTTTTGCTAATCCAATGAAGGACCCCTAATTGTCTAAGTGCCTCAGGGCCAAAATTACTTACACAAGGCCAAAATAATTAAACACAAGCCTCAGTATGAAGTAAATGCAATAGTTCAAGATGAAGTTTGGAGATACATTAATTTCTCTAAGAAGGACTGGGGAAAAAGAGACACATCGTGCTTTACATGGCTCAGTTTAGATTAAATCACATTAATATTTTCTAAACAAAGTTGTAAAGTCACAAAATAGTCTTAATATTCATTAAGAAGTCACAGATAGAAATACGATTTAATACTTTTCTCTGTATTAAATCAATCTCCTCCTCTCCACCTCTCCATCCTTTTATCTCTCCCTCCATCCTTCCTTCCTCTTTTTTCTGAAAAGCAATGAGCTTATCTGTAAATAAATAGGAAACAATATAGCGTGGCCTTCTTTTCATTTTTTGTCTCCTTCCTGCATCACCCCTCTTCCCTAACAAGTGAAGTGAGGAGAGAAGATTTTATTTGATTAGGTCAAAGGTGAGGATCCCAGGACAACATTGTCCTTTTGTCTTTGGTATGGCAGAAAACATAAAACCAGAGGCTACATACCTACCTTATCCACACATACCATCAACATCAATAAGTATTCTACCACCTAGCCTCAGGCAGCTGATTCTTACAGCATTCTGCCCTCCAACAACTCCTCTGTCCTAATCACCCAGCTTTCTTTCAACTGCTCATCCATTCCTTGTATTTTTGTCTTACTTACTGTTTGTAAATAAGAAGCAGCTACATCCTACCTACGTATTGTAACAGTGACATGAATCTTTCTGATGCCCAAGTGATGCCAAATTATTGCTATGAGGTATTCGATATTGGACAATATTATGTAGAAGAGATGATCGAAAGATAGTCTAACACACACACATACATACATGCATATGTATATAGGGGGAGTTATTTCAGAGTTACTCAAAGGTAAATATTCTATTTAGTAGTTCTATTACTTAGTCAAATTCATCTAAGCTGTTTTCTCCAATCTGAAAGAGAGATAATAAGACCTATTTCGTAGGAATGTTGTAGGAATTAAATATTACATAAAGAGTATCATGTGACTGACACAAAGAAAGTGTTCAATAAATGTTAACTATTTTTAATGTTGTGAGGATGAGAAACAGTTTATACAAGGAATCAAGCAGGGTGTCAGGCCTAAGTAGACATTCAAAGGGACCTGGGTCCCTCTAAATGGCAATCTTTTCTTCCTTTTTCATATTTTAGTATTAAAAGATGTAAGTGAACAAGATCACCAAATAACAACACTTGTAATTCACATGAACAAAAAAATAAAATCAGCAGATAACTTTATTGCAAAAACACTTAAAAGGACCTTTTTAGCAAAGAATATGATTCACATTCGACCTATTACCATTCCAGATAATGCTGGAATTACTTCCCAAGTTGGAAATAGCATACTCACTGGATAGACTGGATCTTGTTGTCAGTCGTATGATATTTTCAACAGGCATGGGAGAAAACAGAGTCTAGTATGGGGATAACTAAATCTTAACAGTTGCTGAAAGAACAACTTACTCTCTGACCTCTTTAGGATGAAAAATTATCTATTCACTTGACAAGCACACATGACAAATGCCAAATGCCCTATATATCTTATGTTATATGAAATTAAAGATGTGGTACTGTTTGCATTATGGTGATAATTTCTTTAACAATGATTTTTATTATCAAATATTTCAAATTTTTAAAAATGGTAGAGCATATAATGAACCCCTGGGTATATACTACCTACTTAAGAAATGAAACATTACAAATGTAATTGAAAACCCCCTGTGTTCTCATTTCTCAATTCCCCTGTTTCCTAGACCTCAAGGTAATCACCACACTGAATTTGTTGTTATTTATTCACATGGAGTGCATTCTTCAGGGTTACTTCCTCAGGCCAAGTTAAAACAGCCAGTCTTCTATCAATCTTCAGAGTTAATCATTCCCTTTGTGCCTCTGAGTAGAATTTATGAAGTGGCAAGGTTTAATGATATTAGAATTAGGTCCTACTTCTTAAATTAAATCCAAAAGCTGGGAAATACCATTTTAAGGCCACAACAACTGTGAAATGTAATGTTCTTTAAAAAAAATCAAGTCAAGGATATTTAGAAACATGTGAAAAAAGACTTTATAGACGTGTAAAGAATTCTAGATTTGAGTTTCAGTAATATGGAAAACTATACATAAAAACTCTCCTGCTAGATAAACTGGAAATGCTGGGAAAAAATATATGAACTTATAATGCTTAGCTGAGCTCATATAAAAGAAAAATATCCAGATGCCAGGAATAATGAAGCAACTGAAAACTGGACTGGCACATGAGTAGTCTATCCTGTGTTTGCCTCGATGGTGGCTGGTGAGAAGGAGTTGTCATCTAGGAGTCTGATTTTTCAGGGAATGCAAAAAAAAAAAAAAAAATAGGGGATGAGAACTTCACTCTTGCAATGTGGCATACTGAAACTAAGATCTCTGCATAAAACTCGAAGAGCTAAACTCTCTGGCCACCAGCAAAAGAAGACAATAGACAATAGTGAAACTGGTTCGTCTATGCTTGGGCTCTCGGTGGAGAAAACAAATCTCTTGAGAATCCATAATATGAGCCTGAACTCATATAGGATTGAATTTATCTCAAGTGTGGTCTAGAAAGCCACAAGTCAAGAAATTACAAAGAAATAGGTCCCAAGCCAGGGATCTCTATAGAGTACATGCAGAAGTAAACCCAAAACTATTCTGAAAGACAATTCTTAACCCAGGCTGCACAGGAGTTTTACAGACAAAGCCCTGCTGAAGATAAGCTCACAATGGAAGGTTTAAAACAAAAGAGAAAACAATCCACACTGGGTGGAGAAACCCATAGAAATACCCAAGAAATTCACATAATGAAAGTGTCTGACAGAGATTACTAAATAATTATGACAAAAAGAATCATCACGTATTTTCACTAATGAGTCTAAAACCTAAAAATTTGATAACTACTACAAATTCTGAATTCCTTAATATACATAAAATAAAAAATGGTGAGCAGCTGTTAAGAGAAGGATTAATAACCGCACTTTTGGGGACGATCAAGGCAAAATCAGAAATAGAAAACATTGAATTATTTGCCACTGGCTTGCACTGGCACTGTGTAATAATAAATACAAAGTTGTAAATGCACATTATAGCTACTACAGGAAAACGCCTCCTCTCAGAAATGTGTAAACTGATGCTCTTTCATCAAAAGGGACTATAAAAACACAGACGTAGAGCAAGTTACCACCCTATATAGCATCTAGAGGATGTTGCTCTACACACCAAAGCTCACATGGTAGTTTTAAAGCTACGGGTGGCAGTGGTAAAGAAATAGGATATATTCATCTTTACATGTTTTCTTATATATATTTGTAATGCCTTATAGATTAATGATCAATATATTCACCATTGTTCCATTACTTATTCTTCTGAGGCTCCCATGTAATAGTCACCTATATAAACATCTTAGCATGATATTCATATCTGTTTGTTGATTAACTTTAACATAAACTTGAAATTTCTGCTCACTTACACATAAGCAGTCAATGAGTTCTGTCTATTGTATTGTATATATCCAGTCATTCTTTGCCACTTCCACTGCCACACCCCTGTTTGGCTTGGCTGGTCATCACATCACACGTGGATTTTTCCTTTTGTTATCAAATATTTTATTGCAAGCTTACTATGCATCAGGTACTATTGTCCTAAGTGCTACCTTATTAAAAGAATTTCAGTCCCTGTCTTTATTGTCTCTAGTGCTTGCTGCTCCAGTTGAATCTTGCTGACTTAACCTTCTTAAAAGACGTATCGTTCACCTGTTTAAAAACCCTTTAATGAAAATAATAATAATAAAAAAATAAAAATCCTTCAATGGTTGCCTGGAACTTAGAAGATACAAACAGAAATTTTTACTTTGATACTAAAAGACTCTCCAAAATCTGGCCTCAAACTATCTTTCTAAAGTTTTCTCTCATCTAGATGTTGACTTGTATAGGTTTGGGAGGCAGTGTCTTCCAAATAAGCCATATCAATTTTTGTCTCATCAGAGTCAGAGTGAGTAAAAAACAAAACCTAATTATATTTTGTTTACAGAAAACATATAACAAATACAGGAATGCAAAAGGGTAGCAAATAAAAGAATGGAAAAAAACATAGCATTCAAACATTAATCAAAAGAAACTAGTATAGCTTTATTAAATCAAAGTAGATTTTACAGCAGAAAACACGACTAGAGATAAAAAAAGTACACTTGAAAATAAGTATACTTCATAAGTATAATTCATAAATAAATACTTCATAATTTCTGGTTTGATCTGCCAGAAAGATACAACTAATTCTAAATATGTATGTACTTACAAATATGGCCTCAAAACATATAAAGAGACAATTGACAGAATTATAAGGAAAAGCAGACAAATCCACAATCATATGGAAGAGTTTCATACAACTTTCTTATTAACCGATAGACCAAGCAGACACAAAAATCAGTAGTATTAAAATATTGGATGATACACTTAAAAACCTAATTACTTGACATACATAGAACACTGCACCCCAAAACTCAAGGGTAAATACTATTTTCATGAAACATTAACAAAAATTGAGCATATGCTAGGATATTAAAGCAAGTTTCAACAAATTTCAAAAAATGTTCCCTGACCACAGAGCAATTATTCTGTAAATCAATGATAAAATGATACCTTGAAAATCTCTATATATTTAAGGAGAAAATTAAGAAACATGCTTCTAAATAACCTGTGGGTCAAAAAAAGCCATTCTAATAGAAATTTAAAAATATTGTAACTGAATAATTATGAATAATTAAGTGTCAAAACATATAAGATAAACTAGAGCTGCACTTGGAGGAAACTTTACAGCCTTCAAGTATATATTTTAGAAAAGAATGCTAAAAATCATTAATCTAAGTATCCATTTCAAAATGTTAGAAAAATAAGGCAAGTTAAGCCCAAAGAAAATAAAGAAGAGCATACAGCCATAAAAAATAACCAAATCATGTACTTTTCAGCAACATGGATGCAGCTGGAAGCCATTATCCTAAGCAAATTAAGGCAGAGATAGAAAACCAAATACTGCATGTTCTCACTTAGAAGTGGGAGCTAAACACTGGATTCACATGGACACGAAGATAGTAACAATAAACACTGGATTCCAAACATGGGGAAGGAGGGAGGAATGCAAGGGTTGAAGAACCACCTATTGAGTATTATGTTTACGTCCTGGGTGACGGAATCACTAGGAGCCCCAACCTCAGCATCATGCAATATATCTATGTAACAAACCTACACATGTACCTCCTGAATATAAACTAATAATTATAATAAGCAGAAATTAATACAATAAAATAAATGTATGCAACAGAAGGGATCAATAAACCCACAAGTTTTTTCTTAGAAAAGACCAAAAGAATGGATAAGGTTTTGATGAGATTGATAAAGAGGAAAAAAGAGAAGTCACAAATAACCAATATCAGGAACGATGAGGAGTCTAACACTACATATCCCATAGACATTAAAAAGATCATAAAATGATAATATAAATAACTTTATGCCAATAATTTTGAAATTGTATAGGAAATGGATAAACTCTCAGAAAAATATAAATTCCAAAACTTACGCAAGAAGATGTACAAAAATCTAAATAGTTTTCTATATAGATATATCAGTTCAATCTATGTCTTCATCAGTGAATTTTACAAATAATTTAAGAAATTATTCTAATCTCACACAAATTTTTCCAGAAAATAGAAAAAAATTTAAAACTTTATTTTTTGAGGCCAAACTGATCCCAATACAGAAATGTGACAAGAAAAATACAAAAAAAGGAATTTCACAGGTCAATCTCACTCATAATGCAAAAATCCCATGATACACACAGATAAGAAATTCCTCAGCAAATTATTAGCAAACAAAATTAAGTGATTCCTACAAAAGGATACTGCCCATAACAAAGCCGGATTTATTCCAGGATAGTTGATTTAACATTCAAATATTAACCAATATAATTCAACATAACAATAAAGGGAAACATATGGTAATTTCAGTAGATGCAAGGAAAGTTTTGTATACTCGATATTCATTCATTATTAACAAACAGACAGATATTTGGTAAACTAGGAAATAGCATTAATTTGATTAAGGATTTCTCCAAAATACCTAAGCAAACATCATATAAAATCATGAAATCTTGAAAATTTTCACATCGTGATCAGAAACAAGAATGGCTGCTTAATATGACATCTCAGATTTCTATTTAATACCTTACTGCAGGGCCTAGCTAGTACAATAAGAAAATAAAATAAATAAAAGACACGAGAAAAGAAAAAGAAGGAACAACATAGCCTTTATTTACAGATGTAAAAAAATTAAATTATTCTAATTAAACAATAAGTTAAAGATTGCCAATACAAAGTCAAGACACAAAAATAAATTTTATTTCCACTTACCAAAAAAAATTTGTAAAAGCCCTATTTCTAATAGCATGAAAATTATCAAATTCCTAGGAATAAATCTGCAAAAGTTATATAAAATATCTCTCTAGAAAACAATAAAACATTATTGAAAGATTAAAGATTCAAATACATGGAATATTCTATGAATTAAAAGACTCAATATTGTAAAATTATTAGTTTTCCTCAGATTGATCTATAGTATAGAGCCAAATAATCCCAATAAAAATTCTGTCAGGTTGTGTGTGTACATGTGCGTGCAACATGATATGCTGATTTAAAGGCCAAGAATAGTTGAGACACTATTAAGAAAGAACAAGCTGAGAGAACTTGATTTACTAGTCGTTAGAATGTATTACAATTCAACACTAATTAAGATAGTGTAGTCTTGATGATTGGAGCTTCCTACTTGGTTCAAACAAATCGATAAAGATGTTCAAACAAATTGAACCAAGTAGGAAGCTCAAATACATATCACACATACATGGATACTTGATTTCAAATAAATAAGGCATTACAGAACAATGGGAGATGGGTCTTCAGCAAATGGTACTGGGTCAATTGACTATCCATAGATGGGGAAAAACATGAAATTTAACCCATATCATCTAAGGTGAATTGCAGATATAACCTGTTCAACAAACCTTCTAGAATATAATATAGGAGAATATCTTCATGATGTTCAGGTTGAAAACAATTTTTTAGCACACAAAAAACACAAAACATTACAAAAAGACCAATAAATTGGTTTACATTAAAAGTAAGAATTTCTGTTGATCTAAAGATCTTTCTTTTTCACTTTATTGAGATATAATGACAAAATAAAAATTGTATATATTCAAGGTAAACAATGTGATGTTTTGATATACATATATGTTGTGAAATGATTACCACAATCAAACTACTTAATACATCCATCACCTCATATACTGTGTGTGTGTGGTGAGAATAGTAAAAGATCTCATCTTTAAAACAATGAAAATTCAACCCACAAGAGTGGAAAAGGATACTGACTACATTTAAAACTGCCGAAGAGTTTATATTCAGAATATATGAGGCACTTTTATAAATCAATAAAGACTTTTAAAATATGAGTGAAAGACAATGATATTTCACAAAAGAGGCTATCTAAATTGCCAACAAACATATGAAAAGTGGCTTGACTTCGTTAGTTATCAGGGAAAAGAAAATTAAAACTACAAAAAGTTAATATTATACTCACAAAAATGGATAAAATTAAAAAGAACAACAATACTATAAGATTGGTGAGAATGTGGAGAAACAGCAACTTTTACACTCGGCTGTTGAAATGTGAATGGGTACATCCACTTTGGAAAATGAGTTAGCAACATCCACAAAACATGAGCATATCTATCTATCTGCCTATAGATCGATCTAACTATGTGTGTGTCTAACAGAAATGCACATGCAATATGAGTCAAAAGACAGGTACTAGAATTTTATATCACCATTATTTGTAATAACAACTCCAATTACAAACAAGTAGAAGGGTAAATATATGCAGTAGTAAATGAACAAACTATATTTACAGGAAGTAACTTGAATATATATTACAAAAATCATGCTGAGTAAAAGAAATCCAACACACAAAAAAATATTTTGTACATATGTACCTAATGTTTATTATGTTAAACACTGGTGAAACTAAACAACAACATTTAATTCAGGATACAGGTTAATCTTGGAGAGGATAAAGGAAATAGTGGTTGAGAGGGGACACAAAGAGGGCTTCCAGGGTACTGATGTGCTCTAGTCTTTGGCAGGTGCAATGACTAAATTCATTGAGTTGGTGTTTGGTGCTCTGTATATATATTATGCTACATACATACACACACACGCACACTTAAAAGGAAAATAGACTGGCAAAATCAGCCAAGGATTACAGTAGATAGGACTCACATAATTCCTCTACTATCAAGTTACTTCATTTTAGTTTGCAACTAATAAAGAGAAAATTATTCATATACAGAATCTTTTCACTAAAATAATATTTCCTCTTATTATAATTGCTAACTCTACAAAGAGCATATGGAAAATGATTAGTATTATTTAAAACGGGAAACTGTGCTCACACTATATTCTTGATTCTTCCATATCACTAGTATATTTCATGCTTCAATAGACACACCATGAAAAAGGATTATAGCATAAATAATATTGTTTCAAACACTTCTTCAGTTTTAAAAGAAAACTTTCTTATTTTGAATCCAAAAAAAAAAGTAATTTGACTTGACAGAGTATGAAATGGACCCAAAGGAATCAAATTATGTTCCTACTAATGAGGATTTTGTTTCAACACACAACATGCCATATTTCAAAAACTCAGATGTTTTTGTGATGACCACTTGAGAGACTTATTTGGAGCTGTGTACAATTTCTGATGGTCTCGCTTACAAGTGAATTTTTCTAAGAATTTCATTTATTATCTAAATCTCTGGAATGGGGAAAGGAAACCTGGAATAATGGATCAAAACTGGGTGGACATTTCTATGATTCCACAAGTATCATCCTCTAGAGAATGTCCTTTAGAAGAGCATCAATTTCCACCCACCTTTTTATCCCAGGCAAACTTCTGATCACCTTCTCCATGCTTCAACCACAGATAATTTATATATGACAAATATTAACTGAATAGTTTGATTTACACAACATTATCGCCTCAAAAAATGTAGTTGTTATTCCAGAGTCTCTTTCACAACATATAATAATGAGTGGTGTGTGATAGGCCACCCTTACTGCCCCTTTTCTCCTCCAAAGCTTTAGTACAGCATACATAATATATACAAATTTTATAAGGGTCTGGTTATAAAATGACAGCTCGTCTATATATAACAGGGTAAGATAACCCTTCTCTTCTTCCCATATCATTAATTCTATTACTTGTGTTAACACTGTGCTGTAGTGCAGCCTGTATATAACCTTCACACTCCACACTTCTGTTTTTCATGCCTAAAATATCCTCTCGTGTTATTTATCTATACTTAAATCTGCACGTTGTTCTGGAACCAGAGTGTAAATTTAAGAACACTTCTTCCCCACTCCTGATGATTCCCAACTGGAAGAAGCTCAATTTCTTTGCCCTGAGCCCCTCTCACCCCTTCACCCCATCCCTGGGGAGTAAAATTATCTGATATGAAAGTATGGAAAGAATTACAGAGAATACATGGCTCAGCACTACCCTCCTTCTAGGAAGCTTCCTGCCCTAGTCAATGCAACCAGCTATAACGTGATTCTCAGGAATTCATTATTAGAAGCCCACCTTGGCTAAGACTTAAAAATATGTCCAACAATGTGTTGTCTATTAGGAAGGTAATATTTTGGCCTTCATCTTCACTATTTGTTTCATTTCTCAACTTGTACAGAACCTAGGAAGGGGGTCTCTTCATATACCTCTACATACATGAATTTCTATCTTTCCCATAAGAACCTTACTGACTACATTGGGCACTGGTAATATCTGTCCTTATTAAAATAAAATAATACTTATTATCTGTTTCACTCACTATCACCTTACATTGAGTATGTGTAAATGTCTCTGTGTGTTCCTAGTCATCTCATAAGCTAGACTCTAAGTTCTTTCTGAATAGAGAATATGTTTTCTACTTATGTAGAAAGTCCTACACAGGACTTAAGAAATTCAATAATACATTGCTTGTTTGAAAAAAGCTGCAATGTTTTCCTCCTGGAACTATATGTAATACAATTGATCACAGGGTTGTAAACATTTTGTTTATTTGATAGGGATGAGCAATAATTTAAAATTATTTTTAATAATTAAAAATGGACACTTTTGATCATTCCCCTTTTAAGTAAATATTTATAAACTGTATTGCCACTGGGCATGGTGGCTCATGCCTGTAATCTCAACTACTTAGGAGGCCGAGGTGGGAGAATCGCTTGAGCCCAGGAGTTCAAGACCAGCCTGGGCAACATAGACTCCATCTCTAAAAAAAAATTTAAAAATTATGTGATTATGGTGGTTTGCACCTGTAGTCCCAGCCACTTGGGAGGATCCCTTTAGCCCAGTAGTTTGAGCCTGTGGTGAGCTAGGGTCATCCCACTGCATTCCAGCCCAGGTGACAAAGTGAGGCTCTATCTCTAAAAAAAATAGAGAAGAAAAAAAGAATAAAAAACGGTTCTAGCAGAGTGGCTTAGAACTAAAGTTAGATACAGTAAGTCCTTTTAGCATGCTGCTCAGTGCCTATTTCTGGGAATGAGCATGTGTCTTAAATAATTTACAGGGTTGCTCATGATCTATTCCAGATTACAACATTAGAAAGTTTTATCAGGTATTCTTTGATCTTACTAAAAAGTAAGATTGAAAACTCAAGAAATAAAGGGTTTTGGGGTTTTCTTTGAATATTAAAATATAAACTGTTTTTTCCTTCAACTATTATTTTCAGTTCCAGGGTACCTGTGCAGGATGTGGAGGTTTGTTACACAGGTAAATGTGTGCCAGAGTGGTTTACTGCACAGATAATCCCATCACACAGGTATTAAGCCAAGCATCCATTAGCTATTCTTCCTGATGCTCTCCACCTGACTCCCTACAGGTGCCCAGTGTATGTTGTTTCCCCCACCATGTGTCTGTGTTCTCATTGATCAACTCCCACTTGTGAGAACATGTGGTGTTTGGTTTACTGTTCCTGCATTAGTTTGCTGAGAATAATGGCTTCCAACTCCATCCATGTCCCTGCAAAGGACATGCTCTTGTTCCTTTTTATAACTGCATGGTATTCCATGGTGCATATGTACCATATTTTCTTTATCCAGTCTATTATTGATGGGCATTTAAGTTGATTCAATGTCTTTGCTATTGTAAATATGCTACAATTAACATATGCGTGCATGTATCTTTATAATAGAATTATTTATATTCCTTTGGATATATACCCAGGATTGAGATTGCTGAGTCAAATGGTATTTATGCCTCTAGGTCTTTGAGGAATTGCCACATTGTTACGGGATATGATAAAGTTTCTCTTCAAATAATCTGATCAATCTTTTATTCTTTGATTCATAGTTACACCCACCCTTTTTCCTTTTTCTCCTTTTATACTTTTTGCCTTTGTTAGATGCCCAGGCATGCCATAGTACCAGGCGTTATCAGTACCAGCTCACATTCCTTTCCTTATTTGGAAAGAGGACTAACTTTCTAGCTCATTACAGACACCCCTTCCCCTTCCTCTTCACTTTCTTTTATGTTCCCACCTTATCTAAAAAAAATTCAAATGTTTAGCTAACCGAGATTAGTTTAGATTGTATGATCCGACCCTGGCCAATGGGGAAAGGGTACAGGGGCATGACTTGCTTCAGGAATAAAGGCTCTCGTGCCCTTTGTTCAGATGTGCTCTCATGGCAACTGGCCAAGGTGGCACCCCTCTGGGCAGAAGTAAAATTGCTTTGCTAAGAATCCTTTGTTGGAGTGTTCAATTTCTTTAGGATTTTGAGCGTTATTCCTAACATTGTCTTCCACCAGACTAGTAGTAGAACTAATTTACACTCCAATCAACAGTGTAAAAATGTTCCTTTTTCTCCACAACCTCAGCAGCATCTGTTGCTTTTTGACTTTTTAATAATAGCCATTCTGATTGGCATGCGATGGTATCTCATTGCGGTTTTGATTTGCATTTCTCTAATCAGTGATGTTGAGATTTTTTTCATGTTTGTTGGCTGCATGTATGTCTTCTTTTGAAAACTGTCTGTTCATACTTTTTGCCCACTTTTTAATGGGGTTGTTTGTTTTTTCTTGTAAATTTAAGTTCCTTGTTGATTCTGGATATTAGACCTTTGACTGATTGATAGATAGATAGATAGATAGATAGATAGATAGATAGCAAAAATTTTCTACCATTCTGTAGGTTGTCTGTTCACTCTGATGATCATTTCTTTTGCTGTGCAGAAGCTCTTTAATTAGATCCCATTTGTCAATTTTTGCTTTTGTCGTGATTGCTTTTGGCATTTTTGTCATGAAATCTTTGCCCATACCTATATCCTGAATGGTATTATCTACCATTCAGGGTTTTAATAGTTTTGGGCTTTACATTTAAGTCTTTAATCCATCTTGAGTTAATTTGTGTATAAGATGTAAGGAAAAAGTCCAGTTTCAATTTTTGGCATATGGCAAGTCAGTTTTCCTAGCACCAATTATTAAATAGGGAATCCTTTCCCCATTGCTTGTTTTGGTCAGGTTTATCAAAGATCAGATGGCTGTAGGTGTGCAGTCTTATTTCTGGGTTCTATATTCTGTTCCATTGGTCTATGTGTCTGTTTTTGTAGCACTACTATGCTGTTTTGGTTACTGTAGCCTTGTAGTATAGTTCGAAGTCTAGTAGCATGATGGCTCCAGCTTTGTTCTTTTTGCTTAGGATTGTCTTGGCTATATGAGCTCTTTATTGGTTCCATATGAATTTTTAAATAGTTTCTTCTAATTCTATGAAGAATGTCAATGGTAGTTTAATGAGAACAGCATTGAATCTATAAATTACTTTGGGCAGTATGGCCATTTTCACAATATTACTTATTCTTATTCATGAGTATAGAATGTTTTTCCATTTGTGTCCTCTCTGATTTCCTTGAGCAGTGATTTGTAGTTCTCCTTGAAGAGGTCCTTCACTTCCCTTGTTAGTTGTACTCCTAGGTATTTTATTCTCTTGTAGCAATTGTGAATGGGAAGTTAATTAATGATTTGGCTGTCTGCTTGCCTGTTGTTGGTATACAGGAATGCTTCTGACTTTTGCACATTTATTTTGTATCCTGAGACTTTGCTGACGTTGCTTATCAGCTTAAGAATCTTTTGGGCTGAGACGATGAGGTTTTCTAGATATAGAATCATGTTATCTGCAAACAAAGACAATTTGACTTCCTCCCTTCCTATTTGAATACCTTTATTTCTTTCTCTTGCCTGATTGCCCTGGCCAAAACTTCCAATACTATGGTGAATAGAAGTGGTGAGAGGGCATCCTTGTTTGTGTTGGTTTTCAAGGGAATGTTTTCAACTTTTACTCATTCAGTATGATATTGGCTGTGGGTTTGTCATAAATGGAATAGCAGTTACTTTATTTTATTTTTCATTTTTTTATTTTTTTGAGATGGAGTCTTGCTCCGTCACCCATGCTGGAGTGCAGTGGCGCAGTCTCAGCTCACTGCAACTTCCGTCTTCCAGGTTCAAGCAATTCTCCTGCCTCAGCCTCCCAAATAGCTGGGCTTACAGGTGTGTGCCACCACCTGCCTCAGCCTCCCAAATAGCTGGGCTTACAGGTGTGTGCCACCACACGCAGCTTTTTTTTTTTTTTTTTTTTTTTTTTTTTTAGTAGAGACTGGGTTTCACCATGTTGCCAGGCTGGTCTCGAATTTCTGACCTGGTGATCCACCCGCCTCGGCCTCCCAAAGTGCTGGGATTACAGGCATGAGCCACCGTGCCCGGCCAGCAGCTACTTTATACTGAATACTTACTATTTGGCAGGCACTGTGCTAAATGCTTACAGTTGTTATCTCACTCAGTCCTCTGAGGTATATTGCTACTATTTCCAGTTTGCAAATGAGGATGCCAAGGCTTAGAGAGGCTATGCGTGGCAGATATTATTCACTGTCTGCCAAATACTCATGCTGCCTTCTTCCCTGCATAAAAAAATACTGTTTGTTTGTTTGTTTTCAGGTAGGCTATGTGTTTAGCCCTAGAAAACAGTGATTTGCCTAAGTCAACATAACAATCCTGTTCCCTGATTTTCGAGACACATTTGCTTCCTTCTAGATGGAGGTGGTTGTGTGACCGAGTTCTTACCAATGAGACATAAGAAGTATGCTGGTATGCTGAATATTTCCAGGTTCTGGAAACATTTTCCTTCCTGTGAAGAGGACATGTGGCCAGTGTCACTCTTCTCCTTTCTTTCTCTCTCAAGTGCCAATGTGATAGTTACATCAACGATCTTTGGACAATGAGATAATGATCTAAAAATTATCAGAAAGCCTCTAGTAGATGGCTGGACCAATGAAGTAACCACAGACCTCCAGATTTTTTAATATATGAGAAATATAGAAACTTACTTAAGTCATTGTAGTAGGGGTTTCTGTTATTCATAGCTAAATGCAATCCCAACAGTGATTTTTTGAAAATGAGATATGAGAAAGGATTTGTTAGTGAATGATTTTATTTAAAAATAAGTATTGGGTCAGACGTAGTGGCTCATGCCTGTAATCCCAGCACTTTGGGAGGCCGAGGTGGGTAGACCACAAGGTCAGGAGCTCGAGACCATCCTGGCTAACACGGTGAAACCACGTCTCTACTAAAAATACAAAAACTTAGCCAGGCGTGGTGGCACGCACCTGTAGTCCCAGCTACTCGGGAGGCTGAGGCAGGAGAATTGCTTAAACCTGGGAGGCAGAGGCTGCAGTGAGCCAAGATTGTGCCACTACACTCCAGCCTGGGCAACAGAGTGAGAATCCATCTCAAAACAAAATAAAATAAAAACAAATAAAAATAATTATTTACTGCATGCCTACTAGATGCTGAGAATTGTAATAAAACAAATATAGAAGATAAATAAGACTAATACCTTGCCTTCAAGAGTTAGCAATATACACAGTAAAATATTCATAAATTAACACAGGTTGAGCATCCCAAAGCAGAAAATCTGAAATCCAAAATGCTTCAAAATCTGAAACTTTTTGAGCACCAACATGATGCTCAAAGGTACTGTTCATTGGAGCATTTCAGATTTTTGATTTTTGGATAAGGGATACTCAACCTGCATAGTATTGGCGGATTACACAAATGCTGAAGAGATTTAGAATAAAAAAAATAAAAATATACAGGATTAAAGTCAGGCAAGTAAAGGCTCCCAGGGAGTGACTTTTGAGTGACATAAACTGGTAGAAAAGTGACAAAATTACAGGCCATCAGATACTACACATTGAAAAGTAAAAGAATGAGGGAGTTATGTGGTTAAAAGAGACAACTGTATTTGCTTGGCTGCAGCAAAAAGGCTGAGAATAATGAAAAACAGTTTTTGAAAAGTCAGGAAAGGTATATGGGATTGAAGGGATGCCAGAGGACTTTGTATTTACTTACACAGGTTAATTTATATAGGTAATATGGAATTAGTACTGATACCAATAATTACAGAATGCCATAGGATGGAATATCGTTTGGATAACTTTATTTTAGCATAAACTAAAGGCTAGTAATCCAGCTAGGAGCTTCCTGCAATTGACCTAGAATGATGTGAAAGGGGTGAAACTAAAAGTGATAAGGTGGAGAAAATATCTGCAGGACTCAGAGTTACTGAGTATCAACAGAAGGAGGGGAGTCAAAATTACATCCAGTTACCAATCTAGCAACTAAAAATTTCAAGACAGAAATAAATTTTGTTCTAAACTGCCCAGAGAACTTTGAAAAAAATTTCTGAAGAATAGGTTATTTGCACATTCTATTAGTTGCTGAATGCTACTCTAAAAAAAATAGGCACTATTTTTTAATAAACAGTAAAATCCCTTTCCCTTGTCTTTGGTAAACAACTGAATGTGTTATAACTTAGTAGCTGATGGTTCGTTATCCTCCTTTTGACAAGGCTACTCTCTATTTGATTTTGTCTCCATATCCATTTAACATGTGATTCTTATAAATTTCAACAGTTGAAAAACAAATAGCTGGCTGAACTCTCTGCTTCAGTCTTTTGGATACTTTGCTTCTTGGTAAGTGATCAGTATTTTGATATTGTTGTAGTAATAAAAGGAAATGATCTGTTAAAATCTGGATCTCTAGCCACAGATGAATGCCAGTGTAAAGAGGAGAGCTAGTCTAAGAATAAAATCTATGAAAAACAGTTTGGGCCATTATTTCTAGGACCACAGGGAGAGAACCGTAATTTGCCCTCAACATTGACAAAGTGAATACACAGTGCAAGAACATCTTATAGTGATCACTGAACTGCATCAGTGGAAAGCTCATGGCTACAAACTCAGTAATCAAAATAATTGAGATGGCAAATGCTAGTGCTTCAAACATAATAATGTGAAATACCATTTCCTGAAATAAAAATTCACTCAAAATGTTTCATAAGAATACAGAACAATTTTAAATTGGTCTGATTATAATTTTGCTTCTGTTTGCAAAATAGCAAGCTGGTTCTATTCAGCAGAAAAGACAAGAGGGGCACTTAATGGTCGTGGAGGTAATAATGGAATACATGATATTAAAAAATAGATTGGTTAATAGTAGTAAAAAATAACCTTAACTTTTCACATAAAATTGCCATGGATTATAGACTTTCTCTTAGATTTTATAGTGGGGAGTTTTCTAATTATTTTAAGATTTTTCCTGTTGATAGGATAAATCATGATCATGAATAATTAATAAACTGATCTGTGAGGCTTTCTCATCATCTCCCTCTCTCCAAGGCTTTCTGGATAAAACTGCACAAAAACAATCCCAACTAAATGGCAGACCATGAAACACAGGCAGCTTCCTTGTAGAAGACTGGTAAACAGACTTGTATTGCAAAAACTTCCAAATACCATACTCCAGGGAGTCATAGTAGAAGACTGGAGTCATAGTAGAACACTGGAAGGCCAAAATAATATGGGCAAAAGAAGATAATCCTGGTTTTAAAAGATCTGCAGAGCAAAAATATTCGCATATAACCATAACTAAATTAATTACATTCCCTAATGTTTTATGTAACATATTTTGCAAATTTTATCACTTTAAAAAGCTAATTGATGTATTAAAATAACCTCGAATTCACCTAAAAATATAACAAATATTTTACTAAGTAAGAATTTCATAGCAGTAACAGTTTTCTAAAACGCTAGATAAGTTATCAAGTATTTCATGTATTTCACTGATAAAAATTTATATTGTAATATATTAATCTGTACTAAATAACTAGTCATAATGGCTAAAGGATCAGAAGGCATGGTTGCTAAAATTACTTTTCAAGATTTGTCAGTGTATTAATCATTGCACACTTTCAAATGAGAATAAATGTACAAAACATCACTTGGTTGTGCATACAAAAATCATCTGTTTCAAATTAATTGTTGTTACTCATATAAAAACAATGATAGTCTGGATTCAAGACCAGGCTTGAGAAGCAAATAACTAGCTGATATTACAAATAGTCTTTCCAACATTCTGGCTTCTCAACAATGTCTTCTTTTTGCCCATTCAGTATGATATTGGCTGTGGGTTTGTCATAGATAGCTCTTATTATTTTGAGATACGTCCCATCAATACCTAATTTATTGAGAGTTTTTAGCAAGAAGGTTGTTGAATTTTGTCAAAGGCCTTTTCTGCATCTATTGAAATAATCATACGGCTTTTGTCATTGGTTCTGTTTATACGCTGGATCCTGTTTATTGATTTGCATATGTTGAACCAGCCTTGCATCCTAGGGATGAAGCCCACTTCATCATGGTGGATAAGCTTTTTGATGTGCTGCTGGATTCGGTTTGCCAGTATTTTATTGAGGATTTTTGCATCGATGTTCATCAGGGATATTGGTCTAAAATTCTCTTTTTTTGTTATGTCTCTGCCAGGCTTTGGTATCAGGATGATGCTGGCCTCATAAAATGAGTTAGGGAGGATTCCCTCTTTTTCTATTGATTGGAATAGTTTCAGAAGGAAAGGTACCAGCTCCTCCTTGTACCTCTGGCAGAATTCGGCTGTGAATCCATCTGGTCCTGGACTTTTTTTGGTTGGTAAGCTATTAATTATTGCCTCAATTTCACAGCCTGTTATTGGTCTATTCAGAGATTCAACTTCTTCCTGATTTAGTCTTGGGAGGGTGTATGTGTCGAGGAATTTATCCATTTCTTCTAGATTTTCTAGTTTATTTGCATAGAGGTGTTTTAAAAACCCTAGAAGAAAATCTAGGCAATACCATTCAGGACATAGGCATGGGCAAGGACTTCATGTCTAAAACACCAAAAGCAATGGCAACAAAAGCCAAAATTGACAAATGGGATCTAATTAAACTAAAGAGCCTCTGCACAGCAAAAGAAACTACCATCAGAGTGAACAGACAATCTACAGAATGGGAGAAAATTTTTGCAATCTACTCATCTGACAAAGGGCTAATATCCAGAATCTACAATGAACTCAAACAAATTTACAAGAAAAAAACAACCCCATCAAAAAGTGGGCCAAGGATATGAACAGACACTTCTCAAAAGAAGACGTTTATGCAGCCAAAAGACACATGCAAAAATGCTCATCATCACTGGCCATCAGAGAAATGCAAATCAAAACCACAATGAGATATCATCTCACACCAGTTAGAATGGCGATCATTAAAAAGTCAGGAAACAGGTGCTGGAGAAGATGTGGAGAAATAGGAACACTTTTACACTGTTGGTGGGACTGTAAACTAGTTCAACCATTGTGGAAGTCAGTGTGGCGATTCCTCAGGGATCTAGAACTAGAAATACCATTTGATCCAGCCATCCCATTACTGGGCATATACCCAAACGATTATAAATCATGCTGCTGTAAAGACACATGCACACGTATGTTTATTGCGGCACTATTCACAATAGCAAAGACTTGGAACCAACCCAAATGTCCAATGATAGACTGGATTAAGAAAATGTGGCACATATACACCATGGAATACTATGCAGCCATAAAAAGGATGAGTTCACGGCCTTTGTAGGGACATGGATGAAGCTGGAAACCATCATTCTCAGCAAACTATCACAATGACAAAAAACCAAACACCACATGTTCTCACTCATAGGTGGGAATTGAACAATGAGAACACATGGACACAGGAAGGGGAACATCGCATACCAGGGCCTGTTGTGGGGTGGGGGGAGGGGGGAAGGATAGCATTAGGAGATATACCTAATGTTAAATGATGAGTTGCTGGGTGCAGTACACCAACATGGCAATGTATACATATGTAACAAACCTGCACATTGTGCACATGTACCCTAAAACTTAAAGTATAATAAAAAAAAATGCCTTCTTTAGCTTCACCTCTGTCTTCTTCAGCATGAAGTAAACTCTCATCTCCTTTACAATCTCATTCACTGATTAGAGAGCTCACGACTTTCTAATTTCTGGCTTGGTTGGTTAGAGACCTATTGTTTCCTCAGTAGACTGTAAGTAACTAGAAGGCAAGGTTTACATTTTCATCTTTGTTTCCTTACTATATTTATCTTAACTAAACCCAATAGATACGCACACACACCAAAACACAATTGAATGAATAAGTCCTTTTAGAGTTGTGTATTTATCAGTGTTCTGTGACTGTATTTTTAAATTCATCAATTTTTGTTTGTTTTTTGTTGTTGTTTTTGAGACAGGGTCTCTGTCACCCAGCCTAGAGTGCAGTGGTGCAATCATAGCTCACTACAGCCTCAACCTCCTGAGCTCAAACGATCTTCCTGCTCTCAGCCTGCTGAGTAGCTGGGACTACAGGTGCACGCCACCATGCCTGGCTAATTACTTTTTTAAATTTTTGTAATGACAAGATCTTGCTATGTTGCCCAGGCTGGTCTCAAACTCCTGGGCTCAAGCAATCCTCCCACCTTGGTCTCCCAAAGTGCTATTACAGGTGTGAGCCATTGTACCCGGACCCCACAATTTTTACATAAAGTTTCTAGTAATCAGCTCATAAACTGATTTTGAAAGTGTTTTATACCCAGATTATATGTGAAATTAAAATTTTTCATATAACTGCACGGTTTGTCCAATACTCAAAAGCACTGACTGACTGCAAATAAATCAGTGAATTTGCTGTCATTGTTTTCTGAACTGTTAAAATGGCTTTTCCAATCTTGGTTTTTTATTCACAGGTCCTATACAGTGAGAAATATAGTTACTTCAAATCTAGCATCTTTTAGGTGATTCTTATGTAAAACAACTACAGTAAATTATTTTTAAAATCAGTTCTGTTGAGGTATAATTCATATACAATAAACTGTGCCTATTTAAAGTGTATAATTTGATGAGATTTGGCATATGTACAGACCCATAAAACCATGGCTATGATCAGGATAATGAATATTTCTGTCATCCCCCCAAATAGTTCATCCCTTCTTACTTCTTCCCACTCCCCATCCTATATAACTGATCTGCTTTCTGTCACTTAGTTTATATTTGCTAGAATTTTATAAAAAATGAAACCACATATATGTACTCTTTTTTGTACAGCTCCTCTTAAAATAATTATTTTGGACATTTAACTGTGCTGTTGCACATATCAATCGTTCATTTTTATTGCTGAGTGGCATTTCATTATAGGCATATACCATAATTTGTTTAGACCTTCTCCTGTTGATCAACATTTAGGCTGTACAGTTTTGATGTATTACAAATAGAGCTGCTATGAAGATTCACATACAAGTCTTTGTATGGATATATGTTTTATATTTTGGGGGGTAAATACGTAGAAGTGGAATGACTGATACACATAGTAGGTGGATGTTTAACTTTTTAAAAAATTACCAAACTGTTTTCCAAAGTAGTTATATATTAATTGCAGGCATACCTAATTTTATTGCACTTCACAGATAACTTCATTCTTTACAAATTGAAGGCTTGTGGCAATCCTGCATTAAGCAAGTCTATCAATGCTATTTTTCCAACATAATGTGCTCACTTTGTGTCTATGTCATTTTGGTAATTCTCTATTTCAAACTTTTTCATTATTCTTATATCTCTTATGGTGATCTGTGATCAGTGATTTCTGATGTTCCATACCATTATAATTGTTTTGGGGCTCCACAAACTGCACCCACATACATACAGTTGCAAAGTTACTCCATAAATGTCGTATGTCTCTGACTGCTCCATCGACCAGCTGTTCCTATCTGTCTCCCTCTTCTCAGGCCTCCCTATTCCCTGAGACCCAACAATATTGAAGTTAGGCCAATTAATAACCTTACAACGGCCTCTAAGTGTTCAAGTGAAAAGAAGAGTCACCAGTTTCTCACTTTTACACAAAAGCTAGAAAGGATTAAGTTTAATGAGGAAGGCATGTTGAAAACTGAGATAGGCCGAAAGCTAGGCCTCTTTCTCCAAACAGTTAGCAAAGTTGTGAATACAAGGGAAAAGTTCTTGAAGGAAATTAAAAGTACTATACTAGTGAACCCATGAATGATAAGAAAGCAAAACAGCTTTATTACTGATAGGGAGAAAGTTTGAGTGGTCCGAATAGAAGATCAAAGCAGCCATAACATTCCTTTAAGCCAAGCCTAATCCAAAGTAAGGCCCTAACTCTCTTTAATGTTAGGAAGGCTGAGAGAGGTAAGGAAACTACAGAAGAAAAGTTTGAAGCTAGCAGAGCTTGCTTCAGAAGGTTTAAGGACAGCAGTCATCTCTATAAAAGTGTGAGGTGAAGGGGTTTTAAAATGGCAGAATATTTCTGTCATGCCTACCTTTGAAGAAAACAATTGAAAAATTAAAAAAAATAGTAGCATAGGAGCAAGCTGGCCTCACTCCCTCAACAGAAAACCAAATACAAATACACAGTGCCAAGATTTTTACCAGTAACAATCCAGAACTCACAAGAGGATGAGACAGATCTCAGGACCACAGAGAAGCGAAAAAACTTCAAGCAGATGATAGGAGAATCAGACTTCCACATCCACAATGCCCCTTCTGAAAATTCTGCCCTACAACAAGCTTGCAAAAAGCCTCCCCCCAGCTCACAATTTCTACACTGGAAAAAAATCAGATTGAGGTAGAAGTGTTAGTCTGTTTTTGCCTCTCTATAAATAAATACTTGAGACTGGGTAATTTATAAAGAAAAGAGATTTAATTGGCTCATGGTTCTGCAGACTGTACAGGAAGCTGGTGCCAGCATCTGCTTCTGGTGAGGGCTTCAGAAAACTTACAATCGTGGTGGAAGGCCAAGGAAAGCCAGCATCACATGGTGAGAGCAAGAGCAAGAGAGGGAGTTGGTGCCACACTCTTTTAAAACAATCAGATCTCCTGTGAACTCAGAGTGAGAACTCACTTATCACCAACGGGATGGCACCAAGCCATTCCTGAGGAATCCACCCCCGTGATCCAAACACCTCCCACCAGGCTCCACCTCCAACACTGGGGATTATGTTTCAACATGAAATTTGGAGGGAAAAAACATCCAAACCATATCAGTAGTCAATCAGCTTTCCCATCATCTTGGATTCCCTCGCAAGAGACCTTTACCTGCCTTAACACACAGGAAGCATCGTGACTGCCTGAAGGTATAAATATCCGTGAGGACAAGCAGAGACAAACTAGGGAGGTAGGACTACCATCCCCAGCCCTGGAAACTCTGCTCTGTAACTCAGCCAAAGGAGATGCCACATCAGAGTGGTTGTTCAGCAGCACCATGCTGTTATGTTCCACAGGTCCCTTGGGCACAAACCACTACCAGCCTTCCCATACTGCCAGAATAATCCTTTTGGGAATTCCCCCATTCAAGACAGGCAGCACTCTAATAATTTAGTAGAGCAAAGGAGAACCTGGGCTTAAGGAACCACATAGAGACAAAAAGGAGGCATCAACCTAATGGTAAAGATTTGCTAAGAGCAAGGTGAAGCAGGGAGTGCTGGTGGAGAAGTTGCAGCAAGTTATCCAGAAGATCTAGAACAAGCTTGTCTAATTCGCAGGCCACAGGCTGCATATGGCCCAGGATGGCTTTGATGCGGCTCCATAAAAATTTGTAAACTTTCTTAAAACATGAAAAGAGATTTTTTGCATTTTTTTTTTTTTTTTTTGAGATGAGTCTCACTCTATCGCCCAGGCTGGAGCATTATCTTCATAATCCTCAGCTACCAAGTTTTCCCATACCTAATAAGACAGCCAGCTGGCATATGAAAAATACATAAGGAGAATAAAAGTAGAAAACATACTAATTTTCTCAACATCCTTCCAATACCTCCTGATTTTAGGAGTCTCTTAGCAAACTATTAATAGTAGAAGATAAGAGACTAGATAGTATATGTGATCATTAGTCTTCCTCCTTTTTTCTTTAAAGCAAACTTAATAAATAAGCAGTCAGTAAGAAGTAACATTATTAAGAAACTCACTCAAAACCGCTCAACTACATGGAAACTGAACAACCTGCTCCTGAATGACTATTGCTTACATAATGAAATGAAGGCAGAAATAAAGATGTTCTTTGAAACCAACGCGAACAAAGACACAACATACCAGAATCTCTGGGACACATTCAAAGTAGTGTGTAGAGGGAAATTTATAGCACTAAATGCCCACAAGAGAAAGTAGGAAAGATCCAAAATTGACACCCTAACATCACAATTAGAAGAACTAGAAAAGCAAGAGCAAACACATTCAAAAGCTAGCAGAAGGCTAGAAATAACTAAAATCAGAGCAGAACTGAAGGAAATAGAGACACAAAAAACCCTTCAAAAAATCAATGAATCCAGGAGCTGGTTTTTTGAAAAGATCAACAAAATTGATAGACCACTAGCAAGACTAGTAAAGAGGAAAAGAGAGAAGAATCAAATAGATGCAATAAAAAATGAAAAGGGGGATATCACCACTGATCCCACAGAAATACAATCTACCATCAGAGAATACTACAAACACCTCTATGCAAATAAACTAGAAAATCTAGAAGAAATGGATAAATTCCTCGACAAATACACCCTCCCAAGACTAAACCAGGAAGAAGTTGAATCTCTGAATAGAACAATAACAGGCTCTGAAACTGTGGCAATAATCAATTGCTTACCAACCCAAAAGAGTCCAGGACCTGATGGATTCACAGCGAATTCTACCAGAGGTACAAGGAGGAACTGGTACCATTCCTTCTGAAACTATTCCAATCAATAGAAAAAGAGGGAATCCTCCCTAACACATTTTATGAAGCCAGCATCGCCCTGATACCAAAGCCTGGCAGAGACATAACCAAAAAAGAGAATTTCAGACCAATATCCTTGATGAACATTGATGCAAAAATCCTCAATAAAATACTGGCAAACCGAATCCAGCAGCACATCAAAAAGCTTATACACCATGATCAAGTGGGCTTCATCCCTGGGATGCAAGGCTGGTTCAACATACGCAAATCAATAAATGTAATCCAGCATATAAACAGAACCAAAGACAAAAACCACATGATTATCTCAACAGACGCAGAAAAGGCCTTTGACAAAATTCAACAACTCTTCATGCTAAAAACTCTCAATAAATTAGGTATTGATGGGACGTATCTCAAAATAATAAGAGCTATCTATGACAAACCCACAGCCAATATCATACTGAATGGGCAAAAACTTCCTGAACTTTTAAAAAAAATTAGATTTCTTTTATCTCTAAGACTAAGACCCTGTTGTTTACATGACTGTTTTCCTTACCAGACTAAAGGAAAACATCAGTGCCTAGTGTATATTTCTATTCTTATTTCCTTCATTCTTTCCATTTCCTTTAGTCCTTATTCTTGGTCTTCTCCTTCAATCCTCTCTTCTACCCTACCCAGCATCTGAGAAGTATAATGTGCTTAATTTGGTGATTCCAAATAAGTTTTGGCTACAGACTTTTTGGTGATCCTACAGATCACCTATCACCTATCACCTTTTTACTTCAAAGACAACAAAATGAAAGTAATGATACAATTCTTCCCAGAACTTACAGGAAGAAGAGCAGAGTTTTTAATGAGTGAAAAAGTGAAACCATTTTCTATGGTATCCAAATAAATTAGTATTCTCTGCCAGAATAAAGCAAACACACTATTTTTTAAATAATATTCACTATTTAATACTTTAGTGTACCCAGCAATGCATGAACCACAGAGAGCAATCTTTTCCAAACAAGAGTGAATCTAGGTAAATTCTGGGGCTAAATAACCATCCCCCCCAAAAAAGTAATACATCTGGAGAAAACAGAATACAAAATCAAATCTACTCATTTTAAACCATGGAAAAAAACACATTTCCACGTATTTCTTTAAAATCTTTTAATATATATAAAAAATTTCACATACTTTTATGATTTTATGGGATATATGACTGCCCAGGGAATGCTACAATGTCAGACATGAATTTGAAAATAACTCTTCCATAAGTACTGCTAGAACTGAGATGTACAGGAGATTATACAGGCAATCTTCACATAGTATCATTAGGATACAGACAACCCTAGGGCTGTAAGTATTCCGTGAAGGTAAATATGAGACAATTAATTATACTCCCCATATTAGATTGGTTCTCATCAGACACCTAACACTAAGCTTATTTGACACTGTTTTTAAAAAGATCCAGTATTAAAAGAATAACCTTCCTCTGGGTAGAAAAAATAGTAATTTTGACCTATTAAAGATGATATATATTGATAAAACACAGTCTTGTTCCCAAATATGCAATAAATCATTAATGTATGCACACTAATGAAATAATCACCTAGCTATTATAATTGTGTATATACTGAAATTTTCAGTTCAACTCTTTTATTTTGATACAAGGGAAAATAAAATGATTGGCTTCAAATCCATTTTTAGTAATGTAAAATATGTGAGCTTTATTACAAGTTAAAGAAAATAAAGATAATATGACCCCAAATTTATTTGTCAAAGCCACAATAAAATATTTTTAAACATATACAAAATTACAAATAACTGATGCTTTGTTCAATAAAGGTACCTGATATATTATTTAAATATAGGATAAAACAAAGATACGTTTAATGATTTTCATCTCATTTTAAAGTCACCTTATTGAACGATACATCATGAAATCTATAGTTGTACATCTAGGAAATTTACCAATAGAGCTCTCTTCTACCGGTGTGTATATTTTAATTTGTCTCATATGGGTGTCTCTTCCATTTTGGTGATTGGCTAGAACAGCAATCTGTATCATGAATGTACGAGTTGGCTTCTTATGATTGTCAGTTAAGGGAACATGAATCCAGCCACTTGGTTCCACCAATTCAAGTTGCTGCCAAGGGAAAAAAAATCAGATTATGCTTTTATTCAACGAATATAATTTATAATAATGAATGCATTTGATAATAAAATTAACTTATAATTAACATTTTGCTCAACAAAAGAATGACAATATGATGATAATCATTACCAGTTATTGGTCACTTTTACCATGGTCTTCTTACAGTTGCTAAGCACTTTACATGTACCATCTTAGTAGACAAAATAAAAATAGATGTGCTTCGTGTTTACAGAACTCGTAAAATTTATACAACTTGTACTCTCTGCTAGAATAAAACAAACATACTAGAAAGCACATGTCTCACAACTTTTAAAAATATGTGAAACACAGATGGCTGACTAGACACAAGTAGTATGTGCCTTCTCCACGAAGAGGAACCAGAATAGTAAGTAGATACTCGTATTTTGAACAGATAATCTAGGAAAGAAGGCTAGGATTCATCAGGGAAGAGATGGGAAGTACCAGAAGTAATTAAGGACAGGGTTCGAGGTAGCTTGCCCAGGCAGGGAACTTACTCACAGCCAGGAGAGGCTCCTGGATGTGGGGAAACAATATGAGAGATATGGAGATACTCCCAGGGCTCTACACTCTGAAACAGGCTTATAGGATCTTAGTGATGAGAGAAACCCTCTACCAACTAGGGCCTTGGGCCTGACATAATGAGTTGTCTACAGACTGTAAAAAGACGTTACTCCATAAAGGAAACTCAGAATCCCACGGGCATCCCACATATCCATGAGCAACCTCGGCTGGGTGCCACTTGGGGAATCTAGATACTGGAGATCTAGAGACATGGCTGCTGCTGCTGTGCTGGTCTAAGGAGGGAGAAGGGAGACTTGGCGCTCCCATGCACTCCTGGGAAGGTCCCGACTAACCTGCTGCAGGCTGTTGTTGAGACAGACATGAGAAGACCACACTCCCCACAGCTTCTTGCCCATGCTACTTGCCTGGGAGGAACCCACCCTCTCTAGTTCCATCATCAAAGACGAAAAGTAGATAAAACCATAAAGATGGGGAGAAACCAGAGCAGAAAAGCTGTAAATTCTAAAAATCAGAGCACCTCTTCTCCTGCAAAGAAATGCAGCTCCTCGCAAGCAACGGAACAAAGCTGGACGGAGAATGACTTTGACGAGCTGAGAGAAGAAGGCTTCAGATGACCAGAAATAACAAACTTCCCCAAGCTAAAGGAGGATATTCGAACCCATCTCAAAGAAGCTAAAAACCTTGAAAAAAGATTAGACGAATGGTTAACGAGAATAAATAGCATAGAGAAGACCTTAAATGACCTCGTGAAGCTGCAAACCATGGCATGAGAACTATGTGACACATGCACAAGCTTCAATAGCTGATTCGATCAAGTGGAAGAAAGGGTAACAGTGATGGAAGATCAAATGAATGAAATGAAGTGAGAAGAGAAATTTAGAGAAAAAAGAGTAAAAAGAAATGAACAAACCCTCCAAGAAATATGAGACTATGTGAAAAGACCAAATCTACATCTGATTGGTATACCTGAAACTGATGGGCACAATGGAACCAAGGTGGAAAACACTCTTCAGGATATTACCCAGAAGAACTTACCCAATCTACAAGGCAGGCCAACATATAAATTCAGGAAACACAGAGAATGACACAAAGATACTCCTCGAGAAGAGCAACTCCAAGACACATAACTGCCAGATTCACCAAGGTTGAAATGAAGGAAAAATATTAAGGGCAGCCAGAGAGAAAGGTCGGGTTACCCACAAAGGGAAGCCCATCAGACTAACAGCAGATCTCTCAGCAGAAACTCTACAAGCCAGAAGAGAGGGGGGCCAATATTCAACATTCTTAAAGAAAAGAATTTTCAACCCAGAATTTCATATCCAGCCAAACTAAGCTTCGTAAGTGAAGGAGAAATAAAATCCTTTACTGAAAAGCAAATGCTGAGAGATTTTGTCACCAGGCCTGCCTTACAAGAGCCCCTGAAGGAAGCACTAAATATGGAAAGGAACAACCAGTACCAGCCACTGCAAAAACAGGCCAAATTGTAAAGACCATCGATGCTAGGAAGAAACTGCATCAACTAACGAGCAAAATAACCAGTTAACATCATAATGACAGGATCAAATTCACACATAACAATTTTAATCTTAAATATAAATGGACTAAATGCTCCAATTGAAAGACACAGACTGGCAAATTAGATAAAGAGTCAAGACCCATCAGTGTGCTGCATTCAGGAGATCCATCTCACGTGCAGAGGCACACAGCCTCAAAATAAAGGGATGGAGGAAGATCTACAAAGCAAACGGAAAACAAAAAAAAGCAGGGGTTACAATCCTAGTCTCTAATAAAACAGACTCTAAACCAACAAAGATCAAAAGAGACAAAGAAGGCCATTACATAATAGTAAAGGGATCAATTCAACAAGAAGAGTTAACTATCCTAAATATATATGCACCCACTACAGGGGCACCCAGATTCATAAAGCAAGTCCTTAGAGACCTACAAAGACACTTAGACTACCACACAATAATAATGGGAGACTTTAACACCCCACTGTCAACATTAGACAGATCAATGAGACAAAGTTAACAAGGATATCCAGGAATTGAACTCAGCTCTGCACCAAGCGGACGTAATAGACATCAACAGAACTCTCCACCCCAAATCAACAGAATATACATACTTATCAGCACCATATCCCACTTATTCCAAAATTGACCACATAGTGGGAAGTAAAGCACTCCTCAGCAAATACAAAAGAACAGAAATTATCACAAACTGTCTCTCAGACCACAGTGCAATCAAATTCACAAACAGTCTCTCAGACAACAGTGCAATCAAATTAAAACTCAGTATTAAGAAGGCCGGGCGTGGTGGCTCACGCTTGTAATCCCAGCACTTTGAGAGGCCGAGGTGGGCGGATCACGAGGTCAGGAGATCGAGACCGTGGTGAAACCCCGTCTCTACTAAAAAATACAAAAAATTAGCCGGGCGTGGTGGCGGGCGCCTGTAGTCCCAGCTACTCGGAGAGGCTGAGGCAGGAGAATGTCGTGAACCAGGGAGGCGGAGCTTGCAGTGAGCCGAGATTGCGCCACTGCACTCCAGCCTGGGCAACAGAGTGAGACTCCGTCTCAAGAAAAAAAAAAACAAAAAAAAAAAAACTCAGTATTAAGAAACTCACTCAAAACCGATCAACTACATGGAAACTGAACAACCTGTTCCTGAATGACTACTGGATACATAACAAAATGAAGGCAGAAATAAAGATGTTCTTTGAAACTAATGAGAACAAAGACACAACACACCAGAATCTCGGACACATTCAAAGCAGTGTGTCAAGGGAAATTTATAGCACTAAATGCCCACAAGAGAAAGCAGGAAAGATCTAAAATTGACACACTAACACCACCATTAAAAGAACTAGAGAAGCAAGAGCAAACACATTCAAAAGCCAGCAGAAGGCAAAAAATAACTAAGATCAGAGCAGGACTGAAGGAGATAGAGACACAAAAAACCTTCAAAAATCAATGAATACAGGAGCTGGTTTTTTGAAAAGATCAACAAAATTCATAGACCGCTAGCAAGACAAATAAAGAAGAAAAGAGAAAAGAATCAAATAGATGCAATAAAAAATGATAAGGCAATAATATCACCACTGATCCCAAAGAAATACAAACTACCACCAGAGAATACTATAAACACCTCTACACAAATAAACTAGAAAATCCACAAGAAATGGATAAATTCCTGGACATATACACCCTCCCAAGACTAAGCCAGGAAGAAGTTGAATCCCTGAATAGACAAATAACAGGCTCTGAAATTGAGGCAATAATTAACAGCCTACCAACCAAAAAAAGTCCAGGACCAGATGGATTCACAGACGAATTCTACCAGAGGTACAAAGAGGAGCTGGTACCATTCCTTCTGAAACTATTTCAATCAACAGAAAAAGAGGGAATCCTCCCTAACTCATTTTATGAGGCCAGCATCATCCTGATACCAAAGCCTGGCAGAGACACAACCAAAAAAGAGAATTTTAGACCAATAATCCTGATGAACATTGGTGCAAAAATCCTCAATAAAATACTGGCAAACCGAATCCAGCAGCACATCAAAAAGCGTATCCACCATGAACAAGTCAGCTTCATCCCTGGGATGCAAGGCTGGTTCAACATACGAAAATCAATAAATTTAATCCATCATATAAACAGAACCAAAGACAAAAGCCACATGATTATCTCAATAGATGCAGAAAAGGCCTTTGACAAAATTCAACAACTCTTCATGCTAAAAACTCTCAATAAACTGAGTATTGATGAGATATATCTCACAATAGTAAGAGCTATTTATGACAAACCCATAGCCAATATCATACTGAATGGGCAAAACCTGGAAGCATTCCCTTTGAAAACTGGCACAAGACAGGGATGCCCCTCTCTCACCACTCCTATTCAACATAGTGTTGGAAGTTCTGGCCAGGGCAATCAGGCAGGAGAAAGAAATAAAGGGTATTCAATTAGGAAAAGAGGAAGTCAAATTGTCCCTGCTTGCAGATGACATGATTGTATATTTAGAAAACCCCATTGTCTCAGCCCAAAATCTCCTAAAGCTGATAAGCAACTTCAGCAGAGTTTCAGGCTACAAAATCAATGTGCAAAAATCACAAGCATTCCTCTACACCAATAACAGACAAACAGAGAGCCAAATCTAGAGTGAACCCCCACTCACAATTGCTTCAAAGAAAATAAAATACCTAGGAATCCAACTTACAAGGGATGTGAAGGACCTCTTCAAGGAGAACTACAAACCACTCCTCAATGAAATAAAAGAGGACACAAACAAATGGAAGAACATTCCATGCTCATGGATAGGAAGAATCAGTATTGTGAAAATGGCCATACTGCCCAAGGTAATTTACAGATTCAATGTCATCCCCATCAAGCTACCAATGACTCTCTTCACAGAATTGGAAAAAACTACTTTAAAATATGGAACCAAAAAAGAGCCCACATTGCCATGTCAATCCTAAGCAAAAAGAACAAAGCTGGAGGCATCATGCTACCTCACTTCAAACTATACTACAAGGCCACGGTAACCAAAACAGCATGGTACTGATACCAAAACAGAGATATAGACCAATGGAACAGAACAGAGCCCTCAGAAATACCACACATCTACAACCATCTGATGTTTGACAAACCTGACAAAAACAAGAAATGGGGAAAGGATTCCCTATTTAATAAATGGTGCTGGGAAAACTGGCTAGACATATGTAGAAAGCTGAAACTGGATCCCTTCCTTACATCTTATACAAAAATTAATTCAAGATGGATTAAATACTTAAATGTTTGACCTAAAACCATAAAAACCCTAGAAGAAAACCTAGGCAATACCATTCAGGACATAGGCATGGCCAAGGACTTCATGACTAAAACACCAAAAGCAATGGCAACAAAAGCCAAAATTGACAAATGGGATCTAATTAAACTAAAGAGCTTCTGCACAGCAAAAGAAACTACCATTGGAGTGAAAAGGCAAAACAGGCAACCTAAAGAATGACAGAAAAGCAATCTACCCATCTGAAGAGAGCTAATATCGAGAATCTAAAAAGAACTTAAACAAATTTACAAGAAAAAAAACATCAAAAAGTGGGCGAAGGATATGAACAGACACTTCTCAAAAGAAGACTTTTTTTTTTTTTGCACACAAAACAATAAACATTTTCTAAAAGTACATATGAACAAAAAGATGCACATCAAACATATTAGGAAGGTTGCACATGGAAAGACGGGGAATAGAAATGGGGGGTGGGAATTAAAGAAAATAAATGAGAGAGGGACTTTGTATGGATCAATGATAATAATTCAATCCTCTATTTGACAAAGAAGAAGGAGAAGGAAGAGGAAGAAAAAGAAAGTGGGATAAAAAATCAGAAAGGGAGGAAAATAGAAAAAATCAGAGTATGACTCCAGGGTAGACCTGTTTTGTTGTTGCTTGGTTGGTTGGTTGGTTTGTCAGTTGTATTTTTCATATGTTTCGCCATGTTGGCCAGGCTGGTCTCGAGCTCCTAGCCTCAAGTGATCGACCCGCCTCAGCCTCCCAGAGTACTGGGACTACAGGCATGAGCCACCACATCCAGCCCCCACATTGCTTCTGGCCTCTGTGGTAGACCTCCCAGATGGGGCGGCCAGGCAGAGGCGCTCGCCACATCCCAGACGGGGCGGCCAGGCAGAGGTGCTCCTCACTTCCCAGACGATGGGTGGCCGGGCAGAGGTGCTCCTCACTTACTAGACGGGGCGGCCGGGCAGAGGGGCTCCTCACTTCCCAGACGGGGCGGCCGGGCAGAGGCGCTCCTCACATCCCAGACGATGGGTGGCCGGGCAGAGGCGCCCCTCACCTCCCGGACGGGGCGGCCGGGCAGAGGCGCCCCTCACCTCCCGGACGGGGCGGCCGGGCCGAGGCGCCCCTCACCTCCCGGACGGGGCGGCCGGGCAGAGGCGCCCCTCACTTCCCGGACGGGGCGGCCGGGCCGAGGCGCCCCTCACTTCCCGGACGGGGCGGCCGGGCCGAGGCGCCCCTCACTTCCCGGACGGGGCGGCCGGGCCGAGGCGCCCCTCACTTCCCGGACGGGGCGGCCGGGCCGAGGCGCCCCTCACTTCCCGGACGGGGCGGCCGGGCCGAGGCGCCCCTCACTTCCCGGACGGGGCGGCCGGGCCGAGGCGCCCCTCACTTCCCGGACGGGGCGGCCGGGCCGAGGCGCCCCTCACTTCCCGGACGGGGCGGCCGGGCCGAGGCGCCCCTCACTTCCCGGACGGGGCGGCCGGGCCGAGGCGCCCCTCACTTCCCGGACGGGGCGGCCGCGCAGAGGCGCTCCTCACATCCCGGAAGGGGCGGCCGCGCAGAGGCGCTCCTCACATCCCGGAAGCGGCGGCCGGGCAGAGGCGCTCCTCACATCCCAGACGGGGCGGTCGGGCAGAGGCGCTCCTCACATCCCAGACGGGGCGGCCGCGCAGAGGCGCTCCTCACTTCCCAGACGGGGCGGCCGGGCAGAGACGCTCCTCACTTCCCAGATGGGGTGGCCGCGCAGAGGGGCCCCTCACTTCCCAGACAGGGCGGCCGGGCAGAGTTGCTCCTCACATCCCAGACGATGGGCGGCCGGGCAGAGGCGCTCCTCACATCCCAGATGATGGGCGGCCGGGCAGATACGTTCCTCACTTCCTAGACGGGGTGGCAGCTGGGCAGAGGCACTCCTCACCTCCCAGACGGGGCGGCCGGGCAGTGGAGCTCCTCATAACCCAGACGATGGGCGGCAAGGCAGAGACGCTCCCCACCTCCCAGACGGGGCAGCGGCTGGGCAGAGGCTGCAATCCCAGCACCCTGGGAGGCCAAGGCAGGCGGCTGGGAGGCGGAGGCTGCAGCGAGCCAAGACCACGCCACCGCACTCCAGCCCGGGCAACACCGAGCACCGAATGAGCGAGCCTCCGTCTGCAGTCCCAGCACCTCGGGAGGCCGAGGCAGGCAGAGCACTGGAGGTCAGGAGCTGAAGACCAGCCTGGCCGAAATGGCGAAACGGCGCCTCCAGCCAAAGGAGAAAAACCAGGGAGGAGTGGTGGCTCGCGGTGGCAATCCCAGGCAGCCCGCAGGCCAGGGTAGGAGAATCATGGGAGCCAGATGCAGGGAGTCTGCAGCGAGCCGAGTTTACTGCAGCCTGGGCCACAGAGGGAAGGAAGGAAGGGAGAAAAGGAAGGAAGGAAGGAAGGAAGGAAGGAAGGAGGGAGGAAGGAAGGAAGGAAGGAAGGAAGAGGAAAGAAAGAAGAAGGAAGAAGGAAAGAAGGAAGGAAGGAAGGAAGGAAGGAAGGAAGGAAGGAAGGAAGGCAGGCAGGCAGGCAGGCAGGCAGGCAGGCAGGCAGGCAGGCAAAAGAAGACATTTATACAGCCAACAGACACATTAAAACATGCTCATCATCACTGGTCATCAGAGAAATGCAAATCAAAACCACAATGAGATACCGTCTCACATCAGTTAGAATGGCGATCATTAAAAAGTCAGGAAACAACAGGTGCTGGAGAGGATGTGGAGAAACAGGAACACTTTTACACTGTTGGGAGTGTAAATTAGTTCAACCATTGTGGAAGACAATGGCGACTACTCAGAGATCTAGAACTAGAAATACTATTTGACCCAGCATTCCCATTACTGGGTATATACCCAAAGGATTATAAATCATGCTACTATAAAGACACATGCACACGTTTATTGTGGCACTATTCACAATAGCGAAGACTTGGAACCAACCCAACTGTCCATCAGTGATAGACTAGATTAAGAAAATGTGGCACATACCAACCCAAATGTCCAACAACGATAGACTGGATTACGAAAATGTGGCACATATACACCATGGAATACTATGCAGCCATAAAAAAGGATAAGTTCATGTCCTTTGCAGGGACATGGATGAAGCTGGAAACCATCATTCTAAGCCAACTGTCGCAAGGACAGAAAACCAAACACCACATGTTCTCACTCATAAATGGGAATTGAACAATGAGAACACTTGGACACAGGGCCCACCCTGGCGCCTGTCGTAGGGTGGGGGGCAGGGGGAGGGATAGCATTAGGAGAAATACCTAATAAAAATGATGAGTTAATGGGTGCAGCAAACCAACATGGTACATGTATACCTATGTAATAAACCTGCATATTGTATACATGTACCCTAGAACTTAAAGTATAATAAATGAATGATAGAAAGAAAGAAGGAAGGGGGGGGGGAGGGAGGGAAAGAAAAAAGAAAAGAAAAGAAAGGAAATTAATTCTGACATGTGCTACAACATGGATGAACCTTGAGGACATTATTCTAAGTGAAATACACCAGCCACAAATGACAAATACTGCATGATTTTGCTTAGATGAGGTACTTAAGAGTAGTCAAAAATCATAGACACAGAAAGTAGAATAGTGGTTGCCAAGGGGAAAGAGAAATTGAAAATTATTGTTTACATGGTAGAGAGTTAAAGTTTTACAAAATGAAAAGAGTTTTGAAGATGTATAGTTCTTAAATACTGTAAGATTAAATACTATTGTACTAACATAAGAGAAATTATGTAATGGGTCACAAAATCAGCACTACTGCCAACCCAAAGACTACCAGGTCACTTGTGAATAGGAACCGCCCACCACCTTTCCCATCACTCAATACTCTTTCCTTGATATCAGCTGCTATGGTATGAAACCTACAATGGTGTAAACAGGATCCATTAGAGTTTCTCTATGAAGACATCAACATCTCTCAGTCTGGCTTCTGGATCTTCTGCTTCCTATTAGCAACCTTTAAGTCACTATCTACTCTGGTTATGACTTAACTTAAGAGCAGATGTAACCCGCTAGGCATGCACTGATTTACAGTGTTAACTGCAGCATAAACAAAGCTTACATTTAAAAAAAAGGAAGTAATTCATCAGTAAAAAATATGTCAAATATTAAGTACAAAACTGTTTACATGTCTTCCTACTGCCATGGAAAATAAATGAAGGAAGGAAAAACTACTTGATAGTTGCTTCAGTAGTTGCTCTTTTCTCCCTACTCTCACTACTTCTCCTTTACTAACCATATCTGTGACTTAATGAAATTCTATAGAATCTTACTAGGAGAACTGTCAACACATGAAGCAGCAGATTCTAGAATTTTAACCATCCTTTCACTTAGAAAGAAACTGAACAAGTTAACATTAATGATGACCTAGTTCTGGAGAAAAAAGGTCTAATATGATCCAAAAGAAACTTCAGAAGTTCCAAATGTGTTAAAAGGAAGCAGCTACCACAAAAGCAGCTTAAGAAGAAAGACAGATGCCAACTCAAAAGGCTCACTATGGAAAGCAAGCTCTTCTGCCCTAGTGAAGAAGGCGACCAGCTAAGAAGATGACTTTGAAAGTCAAAATCGGTCCCCCTGCTACACATGGTCAAATCATTCATTTTGGACTAGAAAATCGGAAAAGTTTCTATACAGAGAAACTGCTCCAGAAGTTGTTCCTGGAGAGTTAAGATTATATAGCTTAACTAGTCTTCAACTAACTTATTTTTTTAAAAAGACGCATAACAAAAGAAGAACAACTAGATAGTGTTCTACTAATGTGCATGACAATTCTGAATAAATTTGAAGTCAATGTCAATTAAAAAGAATAATTTTATCAAAAGCCCAAGATAGTAAACACATTTTAAGAAGAAATTACAGAAAATCTTTGGACTGAAAAAAGCAAAACTATTTCCAGATTAATCATATTTAACTATCATTAAAAAGTTACATACATACGTACATAATAAAAATTTTTAAAACTTACAAAATTATATACATAATATTCTTTATTTTTGTTGTAAAAGGTTAAATATCTTTTTCTAACTTTTATTTTAGGTTCAGAGGCACATGTGCAGGTTTATTATAAAGGTAAATTGCATATCATGAGGATTTGATATAAAGATTATTTAGTCACCCAGGTAATAGGCATAATACCCGATAGGTAGTTTTCCATCCCCACCCTCCTCCCATCTTCCACCCTCAAGAAAGTCCCAGCCACTATTGTTCCCTTCTTTGTGTCCATGTGTATTCAATGTTTAGCTCCCACTTAAAAGTAAGATCATGCAGTATATGGTTTTCTGTTCCTGTGTTAGTTTGCTTAGGATACTGGCATCCAGCTCCATCCATGTTGCTGTAAAGGGCATGATCTCATTCTCTTTTATGGCTGCACAGTATTCCATTATGTGAAATTTAGAATTCCAAAATGTGATATATGTACATTTTAAAAATCTACTCTACTACTGATGGGCTTTTAGGTTGATTCCATGTCTTTGCTATTAGCTGCAATGAACATACATGTGCATATGTCTTTATGGTAGAAAGATTTAAATTCCCTTGGGTAAATACCGAATAATGGAATTTGTGGGTGAAATGGTAATTCCATTTTTAATCTCTTTGAGAAACTGCTAAACAAACTGCTTTCCACAATGGCTGAACTAATTTACATTCCCAACAGCAGTGTTACTGATTTTTGTATACAGTGTAAGGAAGGGATCCAGTTTCAATCTTCTGCCTTTGGTTAGCCAGGTATCCCAGCACCATTTATTGAAAAGGGAGTCCTTCCCCCATTGCTTGTTTTTGTCGACTTTGTCGAAGATCAAATGGTTGCAGGTGTGCATCATTTCTGTGCTCTCTATTCTGTTCCATTGGTCTATGTGTCTGTTTTTGTATCACTATCATGCTGTTTTGTTAATGTAGCCTTATACTACAGTTTCAAGTCAGGTAATATGATGCTTCTAGCTTTGTTCTTTTTGCGTAAGATCACCTTGGCTATTTAAGCTCTTTTTTGGTTCCATATGAATTTCAAGACAGGTTTTTCCAATTCTGTGAACAATGTCATTGGTAATTTGATAGTTATAGCACTGAATCTGTAAATAGCTTTGGGCAGTATGGCCTTTTAACAATATTCAGTCTTCCTATCTATGAGCCTGGAAGGTTTTTCTCATGTGTTTGTATCATCTCTGATTTTTTTTTTTTTTTGAGTAGTGTCTTGAAATTCTCATTTCCGCTTCTTGGTTACATGTATTCCTAGGCAGGTTTTTCTCTCTGTGGCTACTGTGAATAGAACTGCATTCTTGATGTGACTCTCAGCTTGGATGTTGTTGGACTATAGGTATGCTACTGAGTTTTGTACACTGGTTTTGTATCCTGAAACTTTGTTGAAATCATTTATCAGATCAAGGAGCTTTGATACAGAGTAACTACGGTGTTTTTGTAGGTCTAGCATCATATCATCTGCAAACAGTATTAGTTTGAGTTCTGATCTTCCTATTTGGATGCCTTTATTTCTCTTGCCTGATTGCTCTGGCTAGAACTTCCAGGACTATGCTGAATAGCAGTAGTGAGTGAGGGCATCCTTGTTTCATTCCAGTTTTCAAGAGGAATGCTTCCAGCTTTTGCCCATGCAGTATGATGTTGGCTGTGGGTTTGTCAAAGATGTCTCCTATTATTTTGAAGTATGTTCCTTCAATGCTTGATTTGTTGAAGGTTTTTATCATGAAAGGATGTTGAATTTTATTAAAAGCCTTTTCTGCATCTATTGAAGTGACCACATGCTTTTTGTTTTCAGTTCTGTTTATATGGTGAATTACATTTATTGATTTGCATGTGTTGAACCAACTTTGTATTCCAGGGATGAAGCCTACTTGATGATGGTGAATTAGCTTTTTGATGTGTTGCTGGATTCAGTTTGCTAGTATTTTGTTGAAGATTTTTGCATCTATGCTCATGAAGGATATTGGCCTGAAGTTTTCTTTTTTGTTGTTGTTGTGTCTCTGCCAGGTTTTGGTGACAGGATGCTGTTGGCCTCACAGAACGAATTAGGGAAGAGTTCCTCTTCCTCAAAGTTTCAATAGGATTAGTAACCAGCTCTTCCTTACACAACCAGTAGAATTTGGCTATGGATATGTGTGGTTCTGGGCTTTTCCTGGTTGGGAAAATCATTACTGATCTGTTTAGGGATTCAATCTCTTCCTTGTTCAATCTTCAGAGATTATATTTCCAAGAATGTATCCATTTCTTTTTCCTTTTCTTTTTTGGAAACAAGGTCTGGCTGTAATGCCCAGGCTTGAGTGTGGTGGCACCATTTTTGGCTCACTGCAAACTCTGCCTCTCAGACTCTAGCCATCCTCCTACCTCAGTCTCCCATGCAGCTAGGATTACAGGCGTGAACCACCATACCTGGCTAAAAAGAATGTATCTGCTTCTAGGTTTTCTAGCTTATGTGCAAAGAGGGGTTCATAATAGTCTCTCAGCGATTTTGGATTTCTGTGGGGTCAGTGGTTACATCCCTCTTGTCATTTCTGACTGTATTTTGGATCTTTTCTCTTTTTTTCTTTATTAGTCTAGCTAGCGGTCTATCTTATTCTTTCAAATAACCAGCTCCTAGATTCAATGATCCTTTGTATGGTTTTTCATGTCTCAATTTCCTTCAGTTTAGCTCTGATTTTGGTTACTTCTTGTCTTCTGCTAGCCTTGGGGTTGGTTTGCTCTCGGTTCCCTAGTTCTTTTAGTTATGATGGTAGGTTGTTAAATTGAGATCTAACTTTTTGATGTGGGCATTTAGTGCTATAAAATTCCATCTTGATACTGCTTTGGCTGTGTCCCAGAGATTCTGGTATATTTTATCTTTGTTTTCATTAGTTTCAAATAATTTCTTGATTTCTGCCTTAATTTCATGTGTACCCAGAAGTCACTCAGAAGCAGGTTGTTTCATTCCCATGTAATTGCATGGGTTTCAGTGATTTTCTTAGTATTGATTTCTATCTTTATTGTGTTGTAGTCTAAGAGCATGGTTGGTATAATTTCAGTTTTGAATGTCTTAGGATTGTTTTATACCTGATTGTGTGGTTAATTATATAGTATGTGCCATATGTAGATGAGAAAAACGTATATTCTGCTGTTTTGGGGTGAAGAGTTCTATAGATATCTATTAGGCCCATTTAGTTAAGTGTTGAGGTCAGATCCTGAATATCTGTGTTAGTTTTCTGCCTCAATGATCTAATACTAACAGTGTGGTGTTAAAGTCTCCCCACTATTATTGTGGGGTTTTCTAAGTCTCTTCGTAGGTCTCTAAGAACTTGCTTTATGAATTTGGGTGCTTCTGTGTTGAGTGCATATATATTTAGGGCAGTTAGGTCCTCTTCGTGAATTGAGCTCTTTACCACTGTGTAATGCCATTTTTCGTCTTTTGTGATCTTTGTTGTTTTAAAGGTTGTTTTGTCTGAAATTACAAAAACCCAGCCTTTTTATCTGAAAAATCTGCCAATCAAGTGGAAAAGATAAAGGGAATTTGTTTGGCAAACATAAAGGGATTTGCTGGGGAGATCCCTGTACTTTCAGACTATGGGTGTCACTGCAGGAGATATGGGTCTCCTGAATACATGTCTTCAAATAATGAATAAGAAAGGAACGACAGCAATGAATAAAAGAACGTAGTGCAGTAGAAAGAACATCAGACCAGATGATACAAGAAGACCTAGATTTGAATTTCACTTCTAATCAGGAATTGAAGCAAATTACTTCTGCTAGCTAACCTTTATTTCTCCACCTATTAGGATGAATCGTATCAAATTGCCATTTTTGTGGGTCAAAAATAAAATTAGGATAGTTTTATTTCTGTATAATTGTTATACTTTCCTCATAAAAGATAGTAAGATAACATAAATTTCATTATTGCTAAATCCATGGCATCCTTTTCAGTTTGAACCTTCTTAGCCTTTTTTCTGTCAGCATTTGGTGCGAAATCTCTACAGAAATGTCCTGTCTTGTTGCCTCTGTGATTCCACCTTCTTCAGGTATTTCTCCCACCTCTCTCACTTCTCCCTTGTCTCTGCAGAGACTCCTCTGTATGTTCCTTAAATGTTGCATTCCTCATAGTTCTGTCCTAAAATTAGTACCACCATATGGGGTTTAATGTATATAAATGTCCAGGTCCATCACTTCTGGTACCTCAAGTGGCTATATGCTGATGATATAAAAATATACATCTCCTGGGAGGCGCTGGTCCCAAGATGGACGAATAAGAACAGCTCCAGTCCACAGGTCACAGCATGAGCAATGCAGAAAATGGGTGATTTCTGCATTTCTAACAGAGGTACCGGGTTCACCACAATGGGGCTTGATGGACAGTGGGTGCAACCCACAGAGTGTGAGCCAAAGCAGGGCAGGGCATCGCCTCACCTGGGAAGTGCAAGGGGTCGGGGAATTCCCTTTCTGAGCCAAGGGAGGGCATGACAGACAGTACCTGGAAAATCGGGACACTCCCACCCTAATATTGCGCTTTTCCAACGGACTTAGCAAACGGCACACCAGGAGATTATATCCTGCGCCTGGCTCAGAGGGTCCCATGCCCACAGAGACTCGCTCATTGCTAGCACAGCAGTCTGAGATCGAACTGCAAGGTGGCAGCGAGGCTGAGGGACGGGTGTCCACCATTGCTGAGGCTTGAATAGGTAAACAAAGCGGCTGGGAAGCTCGAACTGGGTGGAGCTCATCGCAGCTCACGGAGGCCTGCCTGCCTCTGTAGACTCCACCTCTGGGGGCAGGGCATAGCTGAACAAAAGGCAGCAGAAACTTCTGCAGACTTAAACGTCCCTGTCTGACAGCTTTGAAGAGAGTAGTGGTTCTCCCAGAATGGAGTTTGAGACCTGAGAACAGACAGAATACCTCCTCAAGTGGGTCCCTGATCCCCGAGTAGCCTAACTGGGAGACCATCCCAGTAGGAGTCGACTGACAAATCATACAGCCGGGTGACCCTCTGAGACGAAGCTTCCAAAGGAAGGATCAGGCAGCAACATTTGCCGTTCTGCAATATTTGTTGTTCTGCAGCCTCCACTGGTGATACCCAGGCAAACAGGGTGTGGAGTGGACCTCCAGCAAACTCCAACAGACCTGCAGCTCAGGGTCCTGACTGTTAGAAACAAAAGTAACAAACAGAAAGGACATCCACACCCAAACCCCATCTGTATGCCACCATCATCAAAGACCAAAGGTAGATAAAACCACAAAGATGGGGAGAAACCAGAGCAGAAAAGCTGAAAATTCTACAAATCAGAGTGCCTCTTCTCCTCCAACAGAATGCAGCTCCTTGCCAGCAAAGGAACAAAGCTGCAGGGAGAATGACTTTGACGAGTTGAGAGAAGAAGGCTTCAGATAACCAGTAATAAAAAAAACTCTCCAAGCTGAACGAGGATGTTCGAACCCATCACAAAGAAGCTAAAAACACTGAAAAAAGATTAGACGAATGGCTAACAAGAATAAACAGCATAGAAAAGACCATAAATGACCTCATGGAGCTGAAAACCACGACACAAGAACGTGGTTCATGTGACGCATGCACAAGCTTCAATAGCCAGTTCGATCAAGTGGAAGAAAGGGTATCAGTGATTGAAGATCAAATGAATGAAATGAAGCAAGAAGTCAACTTTAGAGAAAAAAGAGTAAAAAGAAATGAACAAAGCCTCCAAGAAATATGGGACTATGTGAAAAGACCAAACCTACGTCTGATTGGTGTACCGGAAAGAGACGGGGAGAATGGAACCAAGGTGAAAAACACTCTTCAGGTTATTGCCCAGGAAAACTCCCCAACCTAGCAAGGCAAGCCAACGTTCAAGTTCTCGAAATGCAGAGAACATCACAAAGATACTCCTCAAGATGAGCAACTCCAAGACACACAATTGTCAGATTCACCAAGGTTGAAATGAAGGAAAAAATGTTAAGGGCAGCCAGACAGAAAGGTCGGGTTACCCACAAAAGGAAGCCCATCAGACTAACAGCTGATCTCTCGGTAGAAACTCTACAAGCCAGAAGAGAGTGGGGGCCAATATTCAACGTTCTTAAAGAAAAGAATTTTCAACCAGAATTGTATATCCAGTCAAACTAAGCTTCATAAGTGAAGGAGAAATAAAATACTTCACTGACAAGCAAATGCTGAGAGATTTTGTCACCACCAGGCCTGCCTTACAAGAGCTCCTGAAGGAAGCACACTAAACATGGAAAGGAACAACCAGTACCAGCCACTGCAAAAACATGCCAAATTGTAAAAACCATCAATGCTAGAAAGAAACTGCATCAACTAATGGGAAAAACAACCAGCTAACATCATAATGACAGGATCAGTTCACACATAACAATATTAATCTTCAATGTAAATGAGCTAAATGCCCCAATTAAAAGACACAGACTGGCAAATTGGATAAAGAGTCAAGACCCATCAGTGTGCTTGTATTCAGGAGACCCATCTCATGTGCAAAGACACACATAGGCTCAAAATAAAGGGATGGAGGAAGATCTATCAAGCAGATGGAAAACAAAAAAAAACCAGGGGTTGCAATCCTAGTCTCTGTTAAAACAAACTTTAAACCAACAAAGATCAAAAGAGACAAAAAAGGCCATTACATAATGGTAAAGGGATCAATGCAACAAGAAGAGCTAACTATCCTAAATATATATGCATCCAATACAGGAGCACCCAGATTCATAAAGCAAGCCCTTAGAGACCTACAAAGAGACTTAGACTCCCACACAATAATAATGGGAGACTTTAACACCCCACTGTCAATATTAGAAAGATCTACGAGACAGAAGGTTAACAAGGATATCCAGGATTTGAACTCAGCTATGCACCAAGCAGACCTAATACACATCCACAGAACTCTCCACCCCAAAACAAAAGAATATACATTCTTCTCAGCACCACACACACTTATTCCAAAATTGACCAAACAGTTGGAAGTAACACACCCCTCAGCAAATGTAAAAGAACAGAAATCACAACAAACTCTCTCTCAGACCACAACGCAATCAAATTAGAACTCAGGATTGAGAAACACATTCAAAACCGATCAACTACATGGAAACTGAACAACCTGCTCCTGAATGACTACTAGGTACATAATGAAATGAAGTCAGAAATAAAGATATTCTTTGAAACCAGTGAGAACAAAGACACAACATACCAGAATCTCTGTGACACACTTAAAGCAATGTGTAGAGGGAAACTGATAGCACTAAATGCCCACAAGAGAAAGCAGGAAAGATCAAAATTGATACTCTAACATCACAATTAAAAGAACTAGAGACACAAGAGCAAACAAATTCAGAAGCTAGGAAAAAGCAAGAAATAACCAAGATCAGAGCAGAACTGAAAGACACAGAGACACAAAAAAACCCTTCAAAAAAAAAATTAATGAATCCAGGAGCTGGTTTTTTGAAAAGATCAACAAAATTCATAGACCGCTAGCAAGATTAATAAAGAAGAAAAGAGAAAAGAATCAAATAGATGCAATAAAAAATAATAAAGGGGATATCACCATCGATCCCACAGAAATACAAACTACCATCAGAGAATACTATAAACACCTCTACACAAATAAACTAGACAATCTAGAAGAAATGGATAAATTCCTGGACATATACACCCTCCCAAGACAAAACCAGGAAGAAGTTGAATCCCTGAATAGACAAATAACAGGCTCTGAAATTGAGGCAATAATTAATAGCCTACCAACCAAAACAACTCCAGGACCAGATGGATTCACAGACGAATTCTACCAGAGGTACAAAGAGGAGCTGGTACCATTCCTTCTGAAACTATTCCAATCAACAGAAAAAGAGGGAATCCTCCCTAACTCATTTGATGAGGTCAGCATCATCCTGATACCAAAGCCTGGCAGAGACACAACAAGAAAAGAGAATTTTAGACCAATATCCCTAATGAACATTGGTGCAAAAATCCTCGATAAAATACTGGCAAACCAAATCCAGCAGCACATCAAAAAGCTTACCCTCCACGATCAAGTCGGCTTCAACCCTGGGATGCAAGGCTGATTCAACATATGCAAATCAATAAACGTAATCCATCATATAAACAGAACCAAAGACAAAAACCACATGATTATCTCAATAGATGCAGAAAAGGCCTTTAACAAAATTCAACACAGCCCATCACGCTAAAAACTCTCAATAAACTACGAATTGATGGGACGTATCTCAAAATAATAAGAGTTATTTATGACAAACCCACAGCCAATATCATACTGAATGGGCAAAAACTAGAAGCATTCCCTTTGAAAACTGGCACGAGACAGGGATGCCTTGTCTCACCACTCCTATTAAACATAGTGTTGGAAGTTCTGGCCAGGGCAATCAGGCAGGAGAAGGAAATAAAGGGTATTCAATTAGGAAAAGAGAAAGTCAAATTGTCCCTGTTTGCAGATGACATGAATGTATATTTAGAAAATTCCATTGTCTCAGCCCAAAATCTCCTTAAGCTTATAAGCAACTTCAGCAAAGTCTCAAGATACAAAATCAATGTGCAAAAATCACAAGCATTCTTATACACCAATAACAAACAGAGAGCCAAATCATGAGTGAACTCCCATTCACAATTGCTTCAAAGACAGTAAAATACCTAGGAATCCAACTTACAAGGGATGTGAAGGACCTCTTCAAGGAGAACTACAAACCACTCCTCAACGAAATAAAAGAGGACACAAACAAATGGAAGAACATTCCATGCTCATGGATAGGAAGAATCAATATCATGAAAATGGCCATATTGCCCAAGGTAATTTATAGATTCAATGCCATCCCCATCAAGCTACCAATGACTTTCTTCACAGAATTGGAAAAAACTACTTTAAAGTTCATATGGAACCAAAAAAGAGCCCGCATTGCCAAAACAATCCTAAGCAAAAAGAGCAAAGCTGGAGGCATCATGCTACCTCACTTCAAACTATACTACAAGGCTACAGTAACCAAAACAGCATGGTATTGGTACCAAAACAGAGATATAGACCAATGGAACAGAACAGAGCCCTCAGAAATAATACCACACATCTATAACCATCTGATTTTTGACAAACTTGACAAAAACAAGAAATGGGGAAAGGATTCCCTATTTAACAAATGGTGCTGGGAAAACTGGCTAGCCATATGTAGAAAGCTGAAACTGGATCCCTTCCTTACACCTTATACAAAAATTAATTCAAGATGGATTAAAGACTTAAATGTTAGACTGAAAACCATAAAAACCCTAGAAGAAAACCTAGGCAATACCATTCAGGACACAGGCATGGGCAAGGACTTCATGTCTAAAACACCAAAAGCAATGGCAACAGAAGCCAAAATTGACAAATAGGATCTAATTAAACTAAACGGCCTCTGCACAGCAAAAGAAACTACCATCAGAGTGAACAGGCAACCTACAGAATGGGAGAAAATTTTTGCAACCTACTCATCTGACAAAGGGCTAATATCCAGAATCTACAAAGAACTCAAAAAAATTTATAAGAAAAAATCAAACAACCCCATCAAAAAGTGGGTGAAGGATATGAACAGATACTTCTCAAAAGAAGACATTTATGCCGTCAACAGACACATGAAAAAATGCTCATCATCACTGGTCATCAGAGAAATGCAAATCAAAACCACAATGAGATATCATCTCACACCAGTCAGAATGGCGATCATTAAAAAGTCAGGAAACAACAGGTGCTGGAGAGGATGTGGAGAAATAGGAACACTTTTACACTGTTGGTGGGACTGTAAACTAGTTCAAGCATTGTGGAAGACAGTGTGGCAATTCCTCAGGGATCTAGAACTAGAAATACCATTTGACCCAGCCATCCCATTACTGGGTATATACCCAAAGGAATATAAACCATGCTGCTATAAAGACACATGCACATGTATGTTTATTGCGGCACTACTCACAATAGCAAAGACTTGGAACCAACCAAATTGTCCAATGATAGACTGGATTAAGAAAATGTGGCACATATACACCATGGAATATTATGCAGCCATAAAAAAGGATGAGTTCATGTCCTTTGTAGGGACATGGAAGAAGCTGGAAACCATTATTCTCAGCAAACTAATGCAAGGATAAAAAACCAAACACCGCATGTTCTCACTGATAGGTGGGAAGGAACTGAAAAATGAGAACACTTGGACACAGGAAGGGAAACATCACACACCGGGGACTGTTGTGGAGTTGGGGGGAGCAGGGAGGGATAGCATTAGGTGATATACCTAATGTAAATGACGAGTTAATGGGTGCAGCACACCAACATGGCACATGTATATGTATGTAACAAACCTGCATGTTGTGCACATGTACCCTAGAACTTAGAGTATAATAAAAAATATATATATGTATAAAAATAATAAAGCACAAATCTCACAGGACCTATAAAACAAAAATACAATTTAAAAAGCAAAAACAAAAACCAAAAAATCAAGGTATACAAGCAACAAACAGCATGATGAATGGAATGGTACCTCACATCTCAATACTAACATTGAATGTAAATGGCCTAAATGCTCCATTTAAAAGATGCAGTACTACAGAATGGATAAGAATTCACCAACTGGCCGGGCACCGCAGCTCACACCTGTAATCCCAAGGCTTTGGTAGACTCAGGCAGGCAGATCACTTGAGGTCAGGAATTTCAAACCAGCCTAACCAACATGGTGAAACCCCATCTCTACTAAAAATACAAAAAAAATAAGCCAGGCATGGTGGCAGGCACCTGTAATCCCAACTACTTGGGAGGCTGAGGCAGGAGAATTGCTTTAACCTGAGAGGCAGAGTTTGCAGTGAGCCGAGATTGTGCCATTGCACTCAGCCTGGGTGACAGAGCAAGACTCCATCTCAAAATCTCAAAATCAAAACAAACAAAAAAAAATTTCACCAACCGTCTGCCACCTTCAAGCGATTCACATAACACATAAGGAATCACATAAACTTAAAGTAAAGGAGTGGAAAAAGGCATTTCACGTAAATGGACACCAAAAGTGAGCAGGGGTAGTTATTCTTATGTCAGACAAAACAAACTTTAAAGCAATGGCACTTAAAAAAGACAAAGAGGGACATTACGTAATGGTAAAAGGCCTTGTCCAACAGGAAAATACCACAATCCTAAACATATATGCACATAACACTGGAGTTCCCAAATTTATAAAACAATTACTAATAGACCTAAAAGATGAGATAGACAGCAACACAATAACAGTGGGGGACTTGAATACTCCACTGACAGTACTAGACAGGTCATCAAGACAGAAAGTCAACAAACAAACAATGGATTTAAACTAGACCTTGGAACAAATGGACTTAACAGCTATATACAGAACATTCCATCCAAGAACTGCAGAATACACAATCTGTTCAATAGCGCATGGGACTTTCTCCAAGATGGACCACATGATAGGCCACAAAATGAGCCTCAATAAATTTAAGAAAACTTAAATTATATCAAGGACTCTCTCAGACCACAGTGGAATAAAACTGGAAATCAATTCCAAAAGGAACCTTCAAAACATGCAAATACATGGAAATTAAATAACCTGCTCCTGAATGATCACTGGACCAAAAACAAAATCATGATAGAAATTATAAAATGTTCAGACTGAATGACAATAGTGACAACCTATAAAAACCTCTGGGATACAGCAAAGGTGGTGCCAAGAGGAAAGTTCATGGCGCTAAATGCCTACATCAAAAAGACTGAAAGAGCACAAACTGACACTCTAAGGTCACACCTCAAGGAACTAGAGAAACAAGAACAAACCAAACCCAAACCCAGCAGAAGAAAGGAAATGACCAAGATCAGAGCATAACTAAATGAAACTAAAACGAAATTACAAAAGATAAATGAAACAAAAAGCTGGTTGTTTGAAAAGATAAACTGATAGACCATTAGCAAGATTAACCTAGAAAAGAAGACAGAAAATCCAAATAACCTCAATAAGAAATGAAACAGGAGACATTACAACTCACACCACAGAAATACGAAGATCATTCAAGGCTACTATGAATACCTTTATGGACATAAACTTGAAAACCTAGAAAAGACAGATAAATTCCTAGAGGCATACAACCCTCCCAGCTTAAATCAGGAAGAATTAGATACCCTCAACAGGCCAATAACAAGCAACATGATTGAAATGGTAATTTAAAAATTACCACAAAAAAAAGGCCAGGACCAGACAGATTCACAGCAGAATTCTACCAGACTTTCAAAGAAGAATTGGTACCGATCCTACTGACACTATTGCACAAGACAGAGAAAGAGGGAACCTTCCCTAATTCATTCTATGAAGCCAGCATCACCCTAATAACAAAACCAGGAAAGGACATAACCAAAAAGAAAACCACAGACCCATATCCCTGATGAACATAAATGCTAAAATCCTTAACAAAATACTAACTAACCGAATCCAACAACATATCAAAAAGATAATCTACCACGATCAAGTGGGTTTCATACCAGGGATGCAGGGATGGTTTAACATCCACAAGTCAATAAATGTGATACACCACATAAACAGAATGAAAACAAAAATCACATGATCTCAACAGATGCAGAAAAAGCATTTGACAAAATCCAGCACCCCTTTATGATTAAAACTCAGCAAAATTGGCATAAAGGAACATACCTCAATGTAATAAAAGCCATCTATGACAAACCCACAGCAAATATAATACTGAATGGCAAAAAGTTGAAAGCATTCCCTCTGAGAACTGGAACAAAACAAGGATGCCCACCCTCACCACTCGTCTTCAACATAGTACTGGAAGTCCTATCCAGAGCAATCAAACAAGCAAAAGAAATAAAGGACATCCAAATCAGTAAAGAGGAAGTCAAACTGTCACTGTTTACTGACGATATAATCGTTTACCTCAAAAATCCTAAAGACTCCTCCAGAAACCTCCTAGAACTGACAAAAGAATTCAGTAGGCCGGGCAAGGTGGCTCACGCTTGTAATCCCAGCACTTTGGGAGGCCAAGGCGGGCGGATCACGAGGTCAGGAGATCGAGACCATGGTGAAACCCTGTCTCTACTAAAAATACAAAAAAATTAGCCGGGTGTGGTGGCGGGCGCCTGTAGTCCCAGCTACTCAGAGAGGCTGAGGCAGGAGAATGGCGTGAACCCGGGAGGCGGAGCTTGCAGTGAGCCAAGACTGTGCCACTGCACTCCAGCCTGGGTGACAGAGCGAGACTCCGTCTCAAAAAAAAAAAAAAGAATTCAGTAAAGTTTCCAGATACAAGAATAATGTACACAAATCAGTAGCTCTCCCATACGCCAACAGCAACCAGTAGAGAATCGAATCAAGAACTCAATCCCTTTTACAATAGCTGCAAAAAAAAGAAAAAAAAAGAAAAAAACTTAGGAATACACCTAACCAAGGAGGCAAAAGACCTCTACAAGGAAAACTACAAAACACCACTGAAAGAAATCATAGACAACACAAATGGAAACACATTCCATGTTCATGGAATGGTAGAATCAAAATTGTGAAAATGACCACACTGCCAAAAGCAACCTACAAGTTCCTTGCAATCTCCATCAAAATACCATCATCATTCTTCGTGGCATTAGAAAAAAAGTACTAAAATTCAAATAGAACCAAAAAAAGATCCCACATAGCAAATGCAAGACTAAGCAAAAAGAACAAATCTGGAGGCATCACACTACCTGATTTCAAACTATATTATAAGGACACAGTCACCAAAACAGCATGGTACTGGTATAAAAATAGGCACATAGGACAATGGAACAGAATAGAGAACCCATAAATAAACCCAAATACCTACAGCCAAGTGATCTTCAACAACTACACAAAAAAATAAAGTGGGGAAAGGACACCCTATTCAACAAATGGTGATGGGATAACTGGCTAGACACATATAGGACAATGAAACTGGATCCTCATCTCTCACCTTATATAAAAATCAACTCAAGATGGCTTAAGGACTTAAATCTAACACCTGAAACTATAAAAATTCTAGAAGATTAACGCTGGAAAAACCCTTCTAGACATTGGTTTAGGCAAGGATTTCATGACCAAGAACCCCAAAGCAAATGCAATAAAAACAAAGATAAATTGCTAGGACTTAATTAAACTAAAGAACTTTTGCATAGCAAAAGGAACAGTCAGCAGAGTAAACAGCCCAGAGTGGGAGAAAATCTTCACAATCTATAGTTCTGAAAATGGACTAATATCCAGAATCTACACTGAACTCAACAAATCAGCCAAAAATAGAAATTAATCCCATCAAAAAGTAGGCTAAGGACATGAATAGACAATTATCAAAAGAAGATATACAAATGGCCAACAAACATCCAAAAATGCTCAACATCACTAATGATCAGGGAAATGCGAATCAAAATCACAAGGTGACACCACCTTACTTCCGCAGGAATGGCCATAATCAAAAAATCAGTAGATGTTGCTGCGGATGCAGTGATCAGGGAACACTTCTACATTGCTGGTGGGAATGTAAACTAGTACAGCCACTATGGAAAACAGTATGGAGATTCCTTAAAGAGCTAAAAGGAGAACTACCATTTGATCCAGCAATCTCAATACTGGGTATCTACCCAGAGTAAATGAAGTCATTATATGAAAAAGATACTTGCACACGCATGTTTATAGCAGCACAATTCACAACTGCAAAATCATGGAACCAACTCAAATGCCCATCAGTCAACAAGTGGATAAAGAAACTGTGGTATGTGTACCACAGTATACATGGTGGGATACTACTCAGCCATAAAAAGGAATGAATTAACGGCATTCGCAGCGACCTGGATGAGATCGGAGACTATTATTCTAAGTGAAGTAACTCAGGAATGGAAAACCAAACATCGTATATTCTCACTGATATGTGGGAGCTAAGCTGTGAGGATGCAAAGGCATAAGAATGACATAATGGACTTTGGGGACTTGGGGGAAAATGGGGGGTGAGGAATAAAAGACTACAAACAGGGTGCAGCGTATACTGCTTGGGTGATGGGTGCACCCAAATCACCACTAAAGAACTTACACATGTAACTAAACACCAGCTGTACTCCAATAACCTATGGAAAAAAAATTTTTTAATTAAAAAGCATATATAGGCATTCATGTATAAAACTTTCTGTGAACACGTATTTTCATTTCTCTTGGATAAATACCTAATACTGGAATTGCTGGGTCACAAGCAAGTTTAACTCTATAAAAAACTGCCAAACCAAAAAAAAATTAAAAATTAAAAACAGCATCTTTTTTTATATTTTAGGATGATTAATATATGAGTTATTCTTTTATTTTTTTATTATTATACTTTAAGTTCTAGGGTACATGTGCACAACGTGCAGGTTTGTTACATATGTATACATGCGCCATGTTGGTGTGCTGCACCCATTAACTCGTCATGTACATTAGGTATATCTCCTAATGCTATCCCTCCCCCCTCGCCCGACCCCATGACAGGCCCCAGTGTGTGATGTTCCCCTTCCTGTGTCCAGGTGTTCTCATTGTTCTATTCCCACCTATGAGTGAGAACATGTGGTGTTTGGTTTTTTGTCCTTGTGATAGTTTGCTGAGAATGATGGTTTCCTGCTTCATCCATGTCCCTACAAAGGAGATGAACTCATCCTTTTTTATGGCTGCATAGTATTCCATAGTGTATATGTGCCACATTTTCTTAATCCAGTCTATCATTGATGGACATTTGGGTTGGTTCCAAGTCTTTGCTATTGTGAATAGTGCCGCAATAAACATACGTGTGCATGAAAAACAGCATCTTTTGAACAACCTACAGCATACAACATATACGGTAGTGAAATGTTGAAAACTTTCCCAATGAGATCATGAACAAGACAAGATTATCCACTATCACCACTTCTATTTAACATTGTACTGAAGTCTTAAGCAATACAACAAGGCAAGGAAAAAGGAGGGCAACAATGGGAAAAGAACTAAGTGGGAGAGGAGGGGATGGACAAGGATTGAAAGGGAAGGGAAAAAAATTACTATTTGAAAATTGTATGATTGCACATCTAGACCATCCAAAAAAATCTCCAAACTATTAATAAAATAATATCACAAGGTCACTGGATACAAAGTCAACATAAAGCTATAAAGCTAAAACAGTGTGAAATTAGTGCAAAAATAGAGTAATAAACTAATGAAACTAATTAGAGTTCAAAAACAGATCCACACATTTACAGTCATTTGATTGTTGTCAAAGATGACATTTCATTACAATAGGAAATGGATGTTGTCTTCAAGTAATGATGCTAGATGATTTTAACTTCCATTTGGTTGGGGGAAAGATTTTTGACCCCTACACTTCTCACCATAAACAAAAATCAGCTCCAGATGAATTTAGATCTAAATGTGAAAGACAAAGCAACAAAGTTTCGAGAAGAAAACAAAACATCTTTGTGACCTTGGAGCCAGTAACACTTTCTTAAATAGATCACAAAAGCACCAATCAATTAACATTAATTAACTATCCTACAGTTAAGAATTTTTGTTAATCAAAAAAGATACCATTAAGGAAGTGAAAAAACAAGCATCAGACTGGGAAGTATTATGCATATATCCACCATAGGACACCTATTTTGAATACATAAAGAACTACTATAAATCAAAAAAGTTACAAATCCAACAGAAATGCAGTGTGTACTAAAGTGTTTATAGGAGCACTAGTTATAACAGCCAGATTATCAAAATACACACCAACAGTCAAGTGGATAAATTGGAGTACATTTACAACATGGAATACTATATAGCAGTAAGGATGAACCATTTGTTAACTACCCAATTGTACCAATGACTGTCACAAACATAAGGCTGAATAAAAGCAGCCAGACACAAAAGAGTATGCACAATATGATTCCATCTATGTAAAGTAAAAAAAACCCAACAAATAAAAACAGACAAACAAAACCTTGGTGAAAGTAATCTATCCTAGAGTCAGAATAACGGTTAGCCTTCAGGAAGTATAAGGATTTTTGTTATAAAATAACACATCCTTAAAATGGTTGACAAGATCCTGCATGATTTTGGTCTCCACTTACCTCCTCAGCTTTATCTTGAACAGTCCTTTGCCTCACTAACTATATTTTACCTACATAGTCTGTAATAATGCAGAAATAAATTTACACCATGAAGAAGGCAGATTCTGAAAGTATTCCAAAGACCAACAAATAGCCAAAAAGTATTAATTGTACATCATTTAAAATGGGTTATGTCTTGGATACTCTCTAGTAAATTATTTTTATACATGTAAATATAAGAATAATTATAGGGACTTTTGGTCTGTCACATGAGACCTCAGTCCCCTAACTTTTCCTTTAAAGTCTCAAGTTCAGTCAGGTGCAGGGCCTCACACCTATAATCCCAACACTTTGGGAGGCTGAGGCCAGAGGACTACTTGAGGCCAAGAATTTGAGATAAATCTAGGCAATATAGCAAGACCCCATCTCTACAAAAAATAAAAAAATTAGCCAGGCATCGAGATGTGTGCCTGCAGTCCCAGCTACTCAGGAGGTTGAGGCAGAAGAATCACTTGAGCCCAGAACTTTGAGCGTGCAACAAGCTATAATTGAAACACCACTGATTAATTTGCAAGTGTTTTGGAAAAGTACTTTAGGAAACTGAACTGAATAAGTATCCTTTTCTTCTTACTTTCAAAACTCAACTAATATGACAGCTGAGGCATTTGAAAAATATACAAATCCACAAAAGCAATGGGAATAGGAGAGAAGATAAAAACTGATGAGGTGGTAAAAAAAAGAGATTAGTGATAACTTACATATTCTCTTTCTCCACTTTGTTTAGTCCCTGAGATGTGTAGAAAGGGAAGGTGGGGAAGAGGGCAGCAAGGAGGAGGTCAACAAGAAGCAAGGTACATGGCACCCTAATACCTCTGAAATTTGAAGTATCAGGTAGTTCTGAAGGCAGGGGTGCCAAGTTAGGCTAAAAATACAAAAAAACAAGCAAACAAGAAAACTGGTTGAAAGTCTACGGGGCATACCCGAGAGATTTTGAGGGTTCAGTTTGAAACTATCACAACAAACGAAATATTGCAATAAAGCAAGTCACACAAATTTTTTGGTTTCCCAGTGCAAATAAAAGCTGTGTTACACTATAGTAGAGTCTATTAAGTATGCAATAGCATTATATCTAAGAAAACAATGCACATACCTTAATTTAATAATGTTTTACTGCTAAAAAGTGCTAACAATCATCTGGGCCTTTAGTGAGTCATAACCTTTTTGCTGGTGTAAGGTCTTGCCTCAATGTTGATGGCTACTGACTGATCAGGGTGGTGTCACTGAAGGTTTGGGTGGCTGTAGAAATTTCTTAAAATAAGACAACAATGATGGTTGCCACAATGATTGACTCTTCCTTTCATGGAAAATTCATCTACGGCATGCAATGCTGTTTAGTAGTATTTTACTTAAGGTAAAACTTTCAAAATTGGAGTCGGTCCTCTCAGACCCTGCCATTACTTTTTCAACTAAGTTGATGTAATATTCTAAATCCTTTGTTGTCATTTTGACAATGTGTTCACAGCATCTTCACCAGGAGTAGATTCAACCTCAAGAAACTACTTTCTTTGCTCATCAATAAGATGCAACTCCTCATCAGTTCAAGTTTTATCATGAGATCGCAGCAATTCAGTTACATCTTTTAGGCTCCAATTCTAATTCTAGTTCTCCTGCTATTTCCAATGCATCTGCAGTTACTTTCTCAACTGAAGTCTTGAACCTCTCAAAGTCATCAATGCAGACTGGAATCAACTTCTTCCAAACTCTTGTTAATGTTCATATTTTGACCTTCTCACATGAATCATAAATGTTCTTAATGACATCTGGGATGAATCTTTTCCAGAAGATTTTCAATTTACTTTGCCCACATCCATCAGAGGAATCAATATGGCAGCTAATGCCTTATGAAATGTATATCTTAAATAATAAGAATTGAAAGTTAAAATAACTCCTTTATCTATGAGCTGCAGAACAGATGTTGTATTCGCAAACATGAAAACAACATTAATTTCCTTGTACATCTCCATCAAAGCTCTTGGGTGACTACGTACATTGTCAATGAGCAGTAATACTTTGAAATAAATCTTTTTCTCTGAGCAGTAGGTCTCAACAGTGGGATTAAAATATTCAGGAAACCATGCTTTCAACAGACGTGCTCTCATCCAGGCTTTGTTCTTTCATTTATAGCACATGGTTAGAACAGATTTAGCATAATTCTTAAGGGCCCTAGGACTTTTAGAATAGTGAGTGCTGCCTTCAATTTAAAGTCACCAGCTGCATCATCCCCTAACAAAAGAGTCAGCTTGTCTTGTGAAGTTTTCAAACCAGGCATTGACTTCTCCTCTCTAGTTATGAAAGTCTTAGTTGGCATCTTCTTCCAGCAGAAGGCTGTTCTGTCTACATTGAAAATGTATTGCTTCGTGTATCTACCCTCATCAACTATTTTAGCCAGATCTGGGTAACTTGCTACAGCTCCTCTATCAGCACTTGCTGCTTCACTGGGCTCTTTTATGTTATGAAGATGGATTCTTTCCTTAAATCTCATGAACCAACCTCTGCTAGCTTCAAACTTTCTTCTGCAACTTCCGCACCTCTTAGCCTTTATAGAATTCAAGAGTTAGGGTCTTACTGTAGATTAGGCTTTGACTTAAGGGAATGTTGTGGCTGGTTTGATTTTCTATCCAGAACATTCTTTCTCCATATTAGCAATAAGGCTGTTTTGCTTTCTTATTATTCATGTGTTCACCAGCGTAGCACTTGTAATGTCCTTCAGGAACTTTTCCATTAGAAGAAGAGGTTAGCTTTTGGCCTATTTTGGCTTTCAACATGCCCCCCTTTTTAAGCTTAGTCCTTTCTAGCTTTTGAGTTAAAGTGAGAGATGTGAGACACTTCCTTTCACTTGGACACTTAGAGACCATTGTCAAGTTACTAAATGGCCTAATTTCAATATTGTTGCCTCAACCAATAAGGAGGCCCGAGGAGAGGGAGGGAGATGGGAAACGGCTGGTTAGGTGCTGGAGTAGTCAGAACACACACAGTTATTGATTGGGTTTGCCATCTTACATGGGCTTAGTTCGTGGGGACCCATAACAATGACAATAGTAGCATCAAAGATTACTGATCACAGATGACCATAACAGGTATAATATTGATGAAAATGTTTGAAATACTACAAGAATTACTAAAATATGACAGTGACACAAAATGAGCACATGCTGCTGGAAAAATGGCACTGATAGACTTGCTCAATGCAGAGTTGCCACAAATCTTCAATTTGTAAAAACACAGTATTTATCAAAGTGAAGTGTAATAAAATGAGGTATGTCTGTAGTATAAGGAATAGTTAAAGCCCTAGAATCTTACCTGCCCCCAGTGTGAGCAGGCAGTTGATGGTTTCCTTTCCCACTCTTATAGAAAACTAAGGTCTTACCAGTTAGACAGATTAAAGAGGGTCTAGATTCAGGTAAAACAAGACAAGATGGCAGCACCTGAATATAAAGCGAACTGTACACCTGGACATTTAACAGTAAAATCTCACCTCCCTTCCTCTTGCTCAGCTACAAGAACACTGACTCCTAGGCAGATCACTTTGTAATTTCTTACATATCTCACCTCCCATCCCTTGCCACGTGCCCCAGGCCAGAGAATGCATTATTATTTTATGGGCAAAATGAAAATCCGTAAGAAAAGACCTACACATAATGATGTGTGAGTGTCCTCAATTTAACAAACATTTATTGATTGACTGAATGACGACTTTGTGCAGGGCACTATTCTCATTGGTTGGAATATATCAATGAAACCAAGAACAACAACAAAATCCCTGTTCTCTTGTAAGTGATGTTCTACTAATAAATGTAATCAATAAGTGATTACATAGCATACAGGTACAAAAAGTGCATGGGAAAAACACAGAGCAGGAAAAGACAGAGCTGAAGTATTAGGGGCAGGTGTGAACAGCTTTAAATAAGGTGGTCAGAACAGGCCTCAATGAGAAAGTGATGTGTGCAAAGACTTGAAGGAGGTGAGGCTTCGACTGGCTACACTATAGGAGGCCCACCAAGAACAAATTCTATGAACACAAACTGTTCCAAACTTATTATTTGTGCCTCACTCTTAAATAAGAGAAAATAGTCAAGGATCTCCTGGTATGTAAGAAAACAAGACAAAATAAGACAGAAATTGAAAGCAGCAAGCAAACAAAGACAAAAAAAAGGAACTCCAAAGAGAGGCAGTGAAGGAAGTACAAGAATTTAAAAAACAAAACAAAGCATCATTAATAACCTCAGTGATATAACATATTGCATCCATGAAACAAGAACAGAATGTTCATTTTTAAAATGGTCAAAGAACAAAAAGAGGTCTTAGAAATTTATATATATATATGAAGTTTTTGCCTATATATATATATATATATATTTTTTTTTTTTTTTTTGAGACAGAGTCTTACTCTGTCTCCCAGGCTGGAGTGCAGTGGCGTGTTCTTGGCTCACTGCAACCTCTGCCACCTGGCTTCAAGCAATTCTCATGCCTCAGCCTCCCAAGTAGCTGAGACTACAGGCGAGTGCCACCACACTCGGCTAATTTTTGTATTTTTAGCAGAGATGGGATTTTGCCATGTTGGCCAGGCTAAGTCTTGAACTCTTCACCTCAGGTGATCTGCCCGCCTCAGCCTCTCAGAGTGCTGAGATTACAGGCGTAAGCCACCACACCTGGCCAAACACTTCTTAATTTAATAGAAGTTAAATGAATTGAAAGACAAGAAAACAAAAGAAGTAGAAAATGAGAAAATTAGGGGTCTAATGCAGGAGATTATCATAGCTAATAAATGTGAATTCAGATAGAGAACACAGAGAAAACAATTAAAAACTATCAAAGAACACAAGAGTGTCTCCAGGACTCAGGGACAAGTATCTTCAAACTGACAGAAACCACTGAGCACCCTGCACAATAAAGGAAACACATATACAATAAGGCACAGCATCATGAATTTTCAGAATATCAAGGATAAGGAGATTATAAAACCTACTTGAGAGAAAAATAGATCACATGCAAAGCATCAGAAATTAAAAGTGGCATTGTATTTCTCAACATTTACGCTGAAACTATGAGGCAATGGAGAATGTGTTTAAAATTCTGAGAGAAAATTATTTCCAAACTAGAATTCCATACCTAGCCAAATCAACCCTCGAGGGTGAGATTAAAATAAAGTTTTCAGTCATGCAAGGTTTCAACAATTTACCTCCCATGTGGAGGATGTATTCCACCAATAAAGGAAGTAAACCAAGAATGATGAAGACCTGGGATCCAGAAATAAGAGGTCTCTCAAAAGAAAAAGTGAAGGAAATTCCCAGGATGATCTTACAGGGATGTCTTAAGAATACAGCTGTGTCTGAGAAGCAGACACCAAGACAGGGTTAGAAATACAAGAAATTTAGTAGGAGAAAAATATCTGTAAGAGAAAATAGGGAGGGAGCCAGGGGAAGCTGAAAGAGCTGTTAGATGGTGTGATGGTTAATACCGAGTGTCAACTTGATTGGACTGGGGGATACAAAGTATTAATCCTGGGTGTGCCTATGTGCGTGTTGCCAAAAGAGATTAACATTTGAGTTAGTGGTCTGAGGAAGGCAGATCCAGCCTTAATCTGGTGGGCATAATCTAATCAGCTTCCAGCGAATATAAAACAGGCAGAAAAATGTGAAAAGGAGAGACGAGCCTAGCCTCTCAGCCTACATCTTTCTCCCGTGATGGATGCTTCCTGCCCTCGAACATAGGACTCCCAAGTTCTTCAGTTTTGAGATTTGCGCTGGCTCTTCTTGCTCTTCAGCTTGCAGATAGCCTATTATGGGACCTTGTGTGTAACTTAATGCTTAAGAAACTCATATTTTTTATATATATATATATATATATATCTCCCACTAGTTCTTTCCCTCTAAGAGAACCATGACTAATACAGCTTTTGGTACCAGGAGTGGTTCTAGAGGAACAGAATATTAAGGATGGGGTTGTTTCGCTGGTTTTGAGGTTTCTGGAGTTGGATGGTTAATATGATTAGACCCAAAAATGCTAAGGACTCTACTTCTAATAGTATGGAAAATACTGATAGTCCTTGGTGTAAACTGTTTAGAGAGTTATGCAAAATAAATGTGCTTGACACTTGATTCACCACTCTTGAGCGGCAAGGAGTTTAGTGACACTACACATAATACCTTTGACCATATGTGGAGAACCAAGCAACATAAGGAAGCTGATTGGTTGCTCCTAAGTTCAGTGGACAAAGTGATGAAAGAAAATGATGAACTCAGGGATTCTAACTCCTGGCTTCAGAAGCAAGTATCGATTCTCAAATCTGCTAAGACTGCCCTGAGTGGGAGTCTTAACTCCCATAGAGAAAAAGCTGAAATTGTGGAAAAACAGACACAATCTCTTATCATGAGTGGCTGACCTGCAAGGAAAGATGCATGTACGGCCTCGCCAGGTGTCTACTGTTAAAGTGAGGGCATTGACTGGAAAAGAATGGGACCCTGAAACTTGGAATAAGGAAGAGTGGGAGGACCCTGATGAAGCTGGGGACACTGAGTTTGTAAACTCTGATGAGGCTTTTTTGCCAGAAGAAACAGCTTCCCCATCCCCGGTAGTGGCAACATCCCCTCCCCGACCCACACTGCCATCAGACTTTCCACCTTTGTCTAAGATAAACCCTGTGCTGCCTGAAGCAACAGTGATGACCTGAGGTAGCTGCCAGGCAAGAAAATGTTGATTCTCCTCAGGAGCCAACCCCAACACCCTTGTTTGCTTCTAGACCTATAACTAGACTAAAGTCCTGGCAGGCCCCTGGAGGTGAAGTTGAGAGTGTGACCCATGAGGAGGTGTGCTATAATTGAAAAGAACTGTTTGAGTTCTCTAATTTATATAAACAGAAATCTAGAGAACAAGCATGGGAATGGATATTAAAGGTATGGATAATGGTGGAAGGAACATAAGAGTTGTATCAGGCTGAATTTATTGATTCGGGCCCAGTAAGTAGGGACTCTGCTTTTAATGTTGCAGCTCAAGGAGTTACAAGAGGTTCTAATAGGTTATTTGCTTGGTTAGCTGAAATATGGATTAAAAAATGGCCCACTGTGAGAGAGGTGGAAATACCTGATCTCCCTTGGTTTAATGTAAAGGAAGGGATCCAAAGGCTTAGGGAGATTGGGATGGGGTAGTGGATTAGTCACTTTAGACCTACTCATCCAAGCTGGGAGGGTCCAGAAGATATACCCTTGACCAATGCCTTGCAAAACAGATTTGTGAGGGCAGCACCTCCATTTTTGAAGAGCCCTGTAATTGCTCTTCTTTGTATGTCAGATCTAATGATGAGAACCACAGTCATTCAACTACAAAATTTAAATAAATAAAATGGGAATAATTGAACCCCAAGGTGGCAGGGGCCAAGTAGCGGCACTCACTCATCAAAGGCAAGGTGGGCATAGCTACCGTAACGGACAGCAGAGGCAAAGCAGCAATCAGAATAGTCTGACTTGTGTAGAGCTTTGGTATTGGCTAACTAATCATGGTGTTCCTAGAAGTGAAATTGATAGGAAGCCTACTGTATTCCTACTTAACTTATACAAACAGCAAACTTACTAATCTGAATTATAAAAACAGAATCACAGCCTCTCAATTTCCAGACTTGAGCCAGTTTATAGACCAGAACCCCTGGAATGAAGGAGAGGCCAGGTCCCCTTGAGGAAGGACCCTACTACATTACCAACAATTTATACAGTGAATCTTTCTCCCATCCTTCCCCAAGAAGACCTCTGGCCTTTTACCAAGGTAACTGCACTGGGGAAAGGGAAATGATCAGACATTTTGGGGACTACTGGACACTGGCTCTGAGCTGACGCTGATTCCAGGGGACCCAAATCGTCATTTCGGTCCTCCAGTTAAAGCAATTAAAGTAGGGGCTCACAGAGGTCAGGTAATTAATGGAGTTTTAGCTTAGGTCTGACTTACACTGGGTCCAGTGTGTCCCCAGACTCATCCTGTGGTCATTTCTCCAGTGCCAGAATGCATAATTAGCAGAGAGACATACTTAGCAGATGGCAGAACCCCCATACTGGCTCCCTGACTGGTAGGGTGAGAACTATCATGGTGGGAAAGGCCAAATGGAAGCCAATAGAGCTACCTTTACCTAGAAAAATAGTAAATCAAAAACAGTGTCACATCCCTGCAGGGGTTGTGGAGATTAGTGCCACCATCAAGGACTTGAAGGATGTGGGGGTGGTAATTCCCACCACATCCCCGTTCAACTCTCCCATCTGGCCTGTGCAGAAGACAGATGGATCCTGGAGAAAGAGAGTGGATTATCGTAAGCTTAACCAAGTGGTGACTCCAATTGCAGCTGCTGTACCAGATGTAGTTTCATTGCTTGAGCATATTAATATATATCCTGGTATCTGGTATGCAACTATTGACTTGGCAAATGCATTTTTCTCCATTCCTGTCCATAAGGCCCACCAGAAGCAATTTGCCTTCAGCTAGCAAGGCCAGCAATATACCTTTACTGTCCTACCTCAGGGGTATATCAACTCTATGGCTTTGTGTCATAATCTTATTTGAAGAGACCTTGATCACTTTTCCCTTCCACAAGATATCACACTGGTCCATTACATTGATGACATTGTGCTGATTGGATCCAGTGAGCAAGAAGTAGCAAATACACTGGACTTATTGGTGAGACATTTGCATGCCAGAGGATGGGAAATAAATCCAACTAAAATTCCGGGACCGTCTACCTCAGTAAAATTTCTAGGGGTCCAGTCGTGTGGGTCTTGTTGAGACATTCCTTCTAAGGTGAAGGATAAGCTGCTGCATTTGGCCCCTCCTACAACCAAGAAAGAGGCACGACACCTAGTGGGCCTAATTGGATTCTGGAGGCAACACATTCCTCACCTGAATGTGTTACTCCAGCCCACTTATCGAGTGACCTGAAAGGCTGCCAGTTTTGAGTGGGGTCCAGAACAGGAGAAGGCTCTGCAACACGTCCAGGCTGCTGTGCAAGCTGCTCTGCCACTTGGGCCATATGACCCAGCAGATCCAGTGGTGCTTGAGGTATCGGTGGCAGATAGGGATGCTGTTTGGAGCCTTTGGCAGGCCCCCATAGTGAATCACAGTGGAGGCCTCTTGGATTTTGGAGCAAGGGACTGCCATCTTCTGCAAATAACTACTCTCCTTTTGAGAGACATCTCTTGACTGGGCTTTGGTGGAAACTGAACGTTTGACTATGGGTCTTCAAGTCACCATGCAACCTGAACTGACTATCATGAACTGGGTGCTTTCTGACCCATCTAACTATAAAGTGGGTTGTGAACAGCAGCATTCCATTATCAAATGGAAGTGGTATATACGTGATCAGGCTCGAGCAGGTCCAGAAGGCACAAGTTACATGAGGAAGTGGCTCAAATGCCCATGGTCTCCACTCCTGCTACCCTGATATCTCTCCCCCAGCCTGCACCGATGGCCTCATGGGAGTTCCCTATGATCAACTGGCAGAGGAAGAGAAGACCAGGGCCTGGTTCACAGATGGTTCTGCATGATATGCAGGCACCACCCGAAAGTGGACAGCTGCAGCACTACAGCCCCTTTCTAGGACATCCCTGAAGGACAGCGGTGAAAGGAAATCTTCCCAGTGGGCAGAACTTTGAGCAGTGCACCTGATCATGCACTTTGCATGGAAGTATAAATAGCCAGATGTGCAATTATACACTGATTCATGGGCTGTAGCCAATGGACTGGCTGGATGGTCAGGGACTTGGAAGAACCATGATTGGAAAATTGGTGACCAAGAAATTTAGGGAAGAGGTATGTGGATGGGCCTCTCTTGAGTGGTCAAAAGCTGAATACATTTGTATCCCATATGAGTGCTCACCAACAAGTGACCTCAGCAAAGAAGGAGTTTAATAATCACGTGGATAGGATGACCCATTCTGTGGACACCACACAGCCTCTTTCCCCAGCCACCACTGTCATCGCCCAATGGGCACAGAACAAAAAGCAGCCATGGTAGCAGGAATGGAGGTTACACATGTGCTCAGCGACATGGACTTCCACTCACCAAGGCTGACATGGCTACGGCCACTGCTGAATGCCCAATTTGCCGGCAGCAGAGACCAACACTGAGCCCTTGATGTGGTACCATTCCTTAGGGTGATCAGCCAGCTACCTGGTGGCAGGTAGATTATATTGGACTTCTTCCATCATGATAAAGGCAGAGGTTTGTCTTCACTGGAATAGACACTTACCAGATATGGGTTTGCCTATCCTGCATGCAATGCTTCTGCCAAGACTACCAACCGTGGACTCACAGAATGCCTTATCCATTGTCATGGTATTCCACACAGCACTGCCTCTGACTTTATGGCTAAAGAAGTATGGCAGTGGGCACATGCTCACGGAATTCACTGATGTTACCATGTTCCCCACCATCCTGAAGCAGCTGAATATACAGAATGGTGGAATAGCCTTTTGAGGTCACAATCACAATGCCAACTAGATGACAATACTTTGCAGGACTGGGGCAAAGTTCTCCAGAAGGCTGTGTATGCTCTGAATCAGGGTCCAATATATGGTACTGTTTCTCCCATAGCCAGGATTCACAGTTCCAGGAATCAAGGAGTGGAAGTGAAAATGGTACCACCATCACCCCTGGTGATCCACTGGCAATATTTTTGCTTCCTGTTCCCACGACATTACGTTCTGCTGGCCTAGGGGTCTTAGTTTCAGAGGGAGGAATGCTGCCGCCTGGAGACACAACGACAATTCCATTAAACTGGAAGTTAAGATTGCCACCTGTACACTTTGGGCTCCTCTTACCCCTAAGTCAATAAGCTAAGAAGGGAGTTACAGTGTTGGCTGGGATGACTGACCTGGACTATCAAGATGAAATCAGTCTACTACTCCACAATAGAGGTAAGGAAGAATATGCATGGAATACAGGAGACCCATTAGGACATCTCTTAGTATTACCATGCCCTGTGATTAAGGTGAATGGGAAACTACAACAGCCCAATCCAGGCAGGACTACAAATGACCCAGACCCTTCAGGAACAAAGCTTTGGGTCACTCCACCAGGAAAAAAAATCCATGATCTGATGACGTGCTTGCTGAAGGCAAAGGGAATACAGAACGGGTAGTAGAAGAAGGTAGTCATCAATACCAGCTACAATCTTGTGACCAGCTGCAGAAATGAGGACTGTAACTGTCATGAGTATTTCCTCCTGCTTTTGTTAAAAACATGTTTATGCATGTATAGACTTGTACTAAGAAAATATCTTCATTTTATTTCCTTTTCCTTTATCATGTGACATAAGATTTACAGACTTTACATCAGCATTTAAGTATTGTTAACTTTATGTATGTACTAGTATTTGGGTAGGGGACTGATGCATTTCTGGTTGTACGAAGGATAGTTATGTTAGGCATAATTATGACCCATTATTGTCTTTATATGAAGATTATGTAGGATCTCAGGAGATATGTATAGGTTCAAGTTGACAAGGGGTAGACTTGCGATGGTTAATACTGAAAGTCAACTTGATTGGATTGAGGGATACAAAGTATTAATCCTGGGTATGCCTGCGTCGGTGTTGCCAAAAGAGATTAACATTTGAGTCACTGGGGTGAGAAAGGCAGATCCACCCTTAATCTGGTGGGCACAATCTAATCAGCTTCCAGTGAATATAAAGCAGGCAGAAAAAATATGAAAAGGAGAGATGGGCCTAGGCTCCCAGCCTGCATCTTTCTCCCGAGCTGGATGCCTCCTGCCCTAGAACATCGGACTCCAAGTTCTTTAGTTTTGGGACTCTGACTGGCTCTCCTTGCTCCTCAGCTTGCAGACAGCCTATTGTGGGACCCTGTGATTGTGTAAGTTAACACTTAATAAACTCTCCTTTATATATACATACATACATATATATATATATATGTATGTATATATCTATATATATCCCACATACATATCCTATATATATTATAACAAGGATATATACTATATATAATATCCTATATATAGGATAAAAATTTTATATACATATCTATATATAAAATCCTATTAGTTCTGTCCCTCTAAGAGAACCCTGACTAATACAGATGGTGATGCAGGTTCGACCCAGGGGAAGGAGACAGGGAAGGAATGCAGGCTGGGTGGATGTGTGTTAGGCTGCAGCGCCAGTCTAAGGAAAATCTGATGAAACTGTCTGTCAGATGACTCAACGTCTCCCAGGAATGAGCCTGCTTTAGCGTCCCTGTTGTGCTCAGTCACTGACTAGGTCAGAATGTGGGAAGCATGGCCTTGGAACAAACATGGTGATGGATTTCAGAGAGCAGCAGCTGGAGCCATCAGTCAGTTACTGTTTGTGGGCAGAGATCTGAGAGGAACATTCTCATGGCCACCTGTGGTGACTTTGTAATGTGTCAACTCAAGCTAGTCTAAAGTATATTTCTCAAGACTCCCTTACCCACAATTCTGGTTAGGTGAGACAAAAGAGTTATTTTCATGCAAGATTTGGAAAGCAGGATGTGAAGACAATCTGGCTGCAACATCTGTCACCCCACTAATTGCCAGAGTTGATTCAGCTGATCTAGCTGGCTAGATTGGTATTAACTTCCTCCCTCACTGCTCTGTGTGCATCTCTCCCAAAGCTGTGTGCTTGGTCAAAGAGGACGACCCTCCCTGATAGAGGAGGACCACTCTTTGGTCAAGAATATACGAGTAGCTGTGCTTCCCTCACGGAATCCCCAAACAAGTTCTCAAGATTTTGGAGAGCAAAAGAGAGGCAGCAGCCATTTTATTTTTACACTCAAGACAAGCAGGCGCTTTTATAGATCATATACATTGTCACTATCTACTGCTTCACACCATTGTCATGGGGCAGGAGCCAGGCCTACAACTGACCTTCATTCCCTTAGATCTTCCTGCAGGCTCTCTAACTCCTAGGTCAGGTGAGTGTTTAGCTCTAAGAAAAAAGGCATCAACTTCTTCTGCAGGACGCTCGTCACAAGATTGGAGGCAGTGAACATGGATGATTCCAGTTCATCTTCATGGGTTCCAGCCTGTGCTCATAGGTTCCAGATTGTTTTTGTTTCCCACCACTTTACATAAATCTTCACTTTCAACTTCCTGCCCTATGGACTTCACGCTCATCTGCTTACATCAGATGGGAAAACAACAGTCTTACAGAATTTATTTAACCAACTTCTACTTGGGAAAGGTAAAATCCCGGTAGTAAATCCCTTACTATACACCCCTGGTATCCCTCAGCGCTCTCTGCTTTTCTGATGGACCTTCCACTGACAGCAGATGAGCTGGAAGTCCAGGAGGGATGTTACCCAGAAAAAATGTGGAACTGAGAGTTATGTATTGCTGTTTCAAGAAAGAGTTTATAGATCTGTCAGAGAATTTAGAGATATGTTGGTAACCAACATTTTAAAGGTTAAGAAATAAAGAAGGTAAGTATTAATTCCAGGAAAACAAAATAATGCCTAAAAAAAATTTAAGCATTAGGACATGACATGATTCAGGCATAAAAATACTTATGCGATCATAATAATGAAAACATGCATAATGATTTCAGCAAATACCACAAAAACCTACACTAGTAAGACTGAAGATAAGGGAAGTAGATGAGAGAAGGAATGGGATTATAGAGCTAAATCCTGATGTGTTATAGCAGATATGATTAGATCACAGCTTTAAATATAGATATGTACACGTTATTTAGAATTGTACACATCTAATAGAGGTATCTATGTACATGCATTTAGAAATATGAAAGTAAATATTTCTACAATTTTTTAACAAAAACTGGCTAACATAGCTAACAGGATTGCTCCCAAGGAGTGAGGCAAGAGTGTGGGGCAGGGTAAGAAGTATGATTGTTGCAAGTGCTACTGCAAGTATTTCACACTATTTTTTTTTTAAGAGATTGGGGTCTTGCTATGTTGTCCAAGCTGGCCTTGAACTCCTGGGCTCAAGCAATCCTTCTGCCTCACCTCCCAAGTAGCTGGTACTATAAGCACATGCCATCATACCCAGCTCTTTCACACTTTTAACCTACATACATGTTTTACTGTAGTAAAAAGAAACATTAAATTACGAAAATTCAAAGTCAGTATAACTGAAAATAAAAAACTATGAATTAGTGAGTTAGCAAAACAAAAAAAGAAAGGCAGAAACTTAACAATACCAAGTCTAAACTACTTCGAGTTCAAAAACAAGCACTCAATTAATGCCGATGTACATATTCACAGGTGGTAAAACTATAAAGACAATTAAGAAAGTTAACATAAAAAAGTAGGATCATAGTTTTCCCTAAAGGGTGGGGGAAGGTTTGTGACAGGAACTGAGATATTCATAATGTTCTATTTCTTATACCAAATAGACACGTGTCTCTGTGTGTGTGTGTGTGTGTGTGGACGTGTGTGCATGCATGAATGTGTGTTTTATGGACTTTGGAGAGCAGGGAAACACTAAGGATGCAACAGAAACTCCAGAACACAGTTGCGGAGCTCCTCATGCTATCCATGAGGTTTAGTTTTTTCCAAGTCCTTCATACTCCAGGTAACATCACAATTTGCTGCTATATGAGCTCTAAAATAAATAAACATATTGAAATGTATCTTTTATCTTAGAATAAAAATGAAACAGAATTGTATGTATGGCAGGTATGAGAAAATCTTATGCAAATATATGGAAATTTAGACTGTTCACATGTATGAGTAATTTTTAAGGTAGAGCAAATTAAAAAGTACACTATCATTCTATTACCATAATTTTTTAAATGTTTTATTATGCTGGGATTACAGGCATGAGTCACTGCACCCAGCCCTATCACCATAAATTTTAACAGTAAATAAATATTGAAAACAAAGAAAGGTTAAAACTAGCCTTTAAGTAAACGTGTCAGAAATATATCTAAGAAAACCGGCTATTTGATATCATGCCACTGGATTATAACCCACTGAAAAACGGTGGCGGAATCATAAATTTAAAATGCCAAAAAGTCACTATAAAATACTTTTTATATAAATCATTTAATTATTAAGTAAACAATTGCTTATTTAAAAATCCAGATGAAGGCGAGGCACAATGGCTCACACCTATAATCCCATGTCTTTGGGAGGCCAAGGCAGGCGGCTGCTTGGAGCCTAGGAGTTTCAGAACAGCCTGGCCAATATGGCAAAACCCTGTCTCTACAAAAAACACAAAAATTAGCAGGCCATGGTAGCATATGCCAGTAGTCTCAGCTACTCAGGAGGCTAAGGCAGGAGGATCGATTGAAACTAGAAGGTCTAGGCCCCAGTGAACCATGATTGCGCTACTGCACTCAAGCATGGGTGACAGAGTAAGACCCTGTCTCAAAAAAAAAAAAAAAATCCAGTTGAAGCAGAAAGATACATGGAGACCAACTTACCTTTTAAACAACTGGTAACAATGAAGCCTTTAAAAGGTCATTTTATGACTGGGCCTGGTGGTTCACGCCTGTAATCTCAACATTTTGGGAGGCGGAAACGGGAGGATAGCTTGAGGCCAGAAGTTCCAGACAAGCCTGGGCAACATAGTGAGACCCTATCTCTACAAAATAAAAATTAATAAGTAAATAGATAAAAGGTCATTTCAGAATCAAGCTGCTTTCAAAAGGACTGTTAAAAAGCTAACTAGGGCCGGGTACGGTGGTTCATGCCTATAATCCTCGCACTTTGGGAGGCCAAGGTGGGTGGATCGCCTCTAGTCAGGAGTTCAAGACCAGCCTGGCCAACATGGCGAAACTCTGTCTCTATTTAAAAATACAAAAATTAGCCAGGCATGGTGGTGCATGCCTGTAATCCCAGCTACTGGGGAGACTGAGGCAGGAGAACTGCTTGAACCCAGGAGGCGGAAGTTGCAGAGTGCCAAGATGGTGCCACTGCACTCCACCCTGGATGACAGAGTGAGACTCCGTCTCAAAGAAAAAAAAGAAAAAAAAAGCTAAGGCAGCCAGGCACGATGGCTCATGCCTGTAATCCCAGCACTTTGGGAGGCCGAGGCAGGAGGATCATTTGAGGTCAGGAGTTCGAGACCAGCCTAACATGATGAAAATCTCTCTCTACTAAAAATAGTAAAAATTAGCTGGGTGTGGTGGTGAATGCCTGTAATCTCAGCTACTCAAGAGGCTGAGGCAGGAGAATCACTCTAACCTGGGAGGCCAAGGTTGCAGTGAGCCAAGATCGCACCACTGCACTCCAGCCTGGGAGACAGAGTGAGACTCTGTCTCAAAACAAAACAAAACAAAACAAAAAAGCTAACTAAGGCAAAACCTATAAGAAGCAGGCAACAAACTCAACAGATACTTCTGATGAAGAGATGTCACTTTCCACAGAGAAAAATAGGTCACATGCAAAGCATCAGAAATCAAAAGTGGCATTGTATTTCTCAACATTTACAATGAAAACAATGAGGAAATGGAAAATGTGTTTAAAATTCTAAGGAAAATTATTTTCAAACTAGAATTCCACAGCTAAGTGATTCTTACTGCAAGGTTATCACAATCCTATGTAGGTAATGAATAAGATGCAGAATTCTGACTTCAATATAATCTAAATATGCTTTGTGGAAATGTGGAAATCTGAAAGAGATTGGGAATAAAAGTAGCGTGAATTATATAGCAGTGGATGAAAGAGACATGATTAAGGCTGACTCCATTCAAGTTTTCCTGCTTTATGATTTTTCCTTTTCTATGAGATAATAATATATAACAATCAACATTTTGGAAGCACTTATCCTTTGGCAAGCACAGTTGTAAGAACTATATATGTATTGATTTTTTTCCAGCCTTGCAATAGCCCTATGAGGTATACTCTTTTTGTTGTTGTTTGAAACAGAGTCTCGCTCTGTCGCCAGGCTGGAGTGCAGTGGCTCGATCTTGGCTCACTGCAACCTCCACCTCCTGGATTCAAGCAATTCTCCTGTCTTAGCCTCCCGAGTAGCTGGGACTACAGGGACGCACCACCACACCCACCTAATTTTTGTATTTTTTAGTAGAGACAGGGTTTCACCGTGTTGGCCAGGATGGTCTCGATCTCTTGACCTCGTGATCTGCCTGCCAAGACCTCCCAAAGTGCTGGAATTACAGGCGTGCGCCACTGCACCCGGCCAAGGTACATTCTTTTAATCCTCATTTTAGATACTAGAAATCTGAGGCTAACATTCCAAGGTTCATGGTTAAATGGCAGAGCAAGAATTCAAACCCCAGCAGATGACTCCAAAGCCCATGCTCTTGGATCTTTAACAACCCAAAGAAATAAATAGTTAGATGTAATGAAAACTCTTAATTTCATGAGATTATATAGAAAAGCAAATTATTGTATGCTTTTGTTTTGGGGTGTGTGTGTGTGTGTGTGTGTGTGTTTTGAGACGGAGTTTTGCTCTTGATGCCCAGGCTGGAGTACAATGGCACGATCTGGGCTCACCGCACCTCTGCCTCCCAGGTTCAAGCGATTCTCCTGCCTCAGCCTCCTGAGTAGCTAGGATTACAGGCGTGTGCCCACACCCGGCTAATTTTGTATTGTTAATAGAGATGGGTTTCTCCATGTTGGTCAGGCTGTTCTTGAACTCCTGACCTCAGGTGATCCAACCATCTTGGCCTCCCAAAGTGCTGGGATTACAGGCATGGGCCACCATGCCCAGCCTACTGTATGCTTTTAAAACATAACAAATTTTAATGGCTTTGCTCCTTTCAGCTACCATTCACTGAGCTGCTACTATGTTCCAGGCACTTAAAACATTTGTTGCAATCACCCCAACATCATATCTCTAATTTATAGTTAATTTATAGGTAACTGAAGTTCATAGAGAGGTTATACAATCTGCCCAAGGGTCACCTAGCTAGTGACCTAGCTAGCCAGGATTTGAAAGTAATTACCCAACCAAAATCCTGAACATCACCAAAGTAATAACCTTAAAGTATGTATGCCTTGAATAAAAATGAAAGAACATATTCTAAGATGAGTAGAAGTGAATAAATATCGACAACTCAAAAAGCCGTAATTCTACATATGCTATAAAGAGATGTGGAACTTTGAAGGGGATTGAGAAGGAAGAAACTAATTCAACTGGGTGAAAGTCTCATAATACTTACTGTTTTATATTATTAGTTAATATGCATAGAAATAATGCATGACAATGGGAACAAAGTTCTTACTACAGATCTAGGTAGAGGTAAAAATCCAATATACACCTCCAGTTATATTAAAAAAACAACTGAAGTAGCTCCCCAACCCAATGACCCACAAACACTTTGCTTGTAAGATCTATGACTTTTAGTGGTTCCGTAATTCATATATAACAGATTTTACTTATAGAAGTATCAAAATTAGCCAAAAACTCACCTCATAATTTACTTTCAAAAGTGTTTAGCTAAATCTAGAACATCTGTCTAACAACAGTTAAGGTGAAATTTTACAAAATGAATATTTTGGAGTGAGAAGTAAGAAATTTTATTTTACATGAATTTTTAAAATACTGAACTAACTCTATTACTTACGGCTTAGATATCATGAAGTTTGACTTCATCTTGACATGAATAATCATCATTTTGAGAAAAATGTTTTAACTTGTTTCCAAAAACTATAATCATTGATAACTGAGGAGAAAAAGCAAAGGCCGTTTTTGTTCTATTCGCAAGTACACACAAACAGCCCAGTGTGGAAATGGCAGTATGCCAGGTTGCCCTGTGAAGAATTAGGCTTCATGGCAATCAAGAAACTCAGACATCTTAGGCCCTTAGAAAACTAACATGTTAAGGACTTGGTGCTTTCACTTCCCCTTCTAGAAGGCATATGCAAGATATATGTCTTGCTTAGATGACAATCTTTTCCATATTCTGGATTCAACGAGAGAATAAGACAACTAATAAGAAGCAAATTAAGGAGCAAGCGTCATTCATTGTTTATTGGATCTACTGACTAAAATTTAATAACTGGTTCCAGATATACAGCAATAATATCTAAATAACCAGAAGAAACAATAATTAAAAGATTCATGCAACAATTATGAAATGTAAACATGCATCTGAATTTTGATCAAGAAACTCAGAGTGAAATTCAGAGACAAACCTGAAGTTATATCTTTATAAAAAATAGTCAAAATGGTAAAAACCCAGTTTCAGATATGTATATTTATTCTTTATTAACCTCTACATAGAAAGTTAAAAACAAAAAATGTTGAATAATTCCAATAAACCTTAGGGGAGACTGTGGATCACAACATTCATTTTACCAAATTTTAACCTTAAGTTCCCTATTATCTGGTAAATAATTTTTTGTTTTGATGTTGTATGAATCTGAATGAAGGTTGAGACTGCCAACACACTAGACTACATTTCACAAATTTGCTGCCTGTACCTAACGTGATACTCAGTAGCATAAGAGTAAAAATAAATGAAGTGAAACATGATCAAAAATTAAAAATTATTCCGAGCACCCATAAATATACTTCCTGAATATTCCTTGATTATGTAGGGTCAGTTGAAAAATTTGACTAACTCAAAACAATACTATCAAAAAGCCAACATATTTAAGAATCTGAATTCCAGTGAAATACAGGACATTTATGATATTTTCAGATGTATAATCTAGCCAAGATATACTTTACTTTATAAATAAAATAGATTTTAAAGGGCAAAAGTCAATATTTAAATCAATCCTTCTTCACATATATCTTCAACAAAATTTCTCACCTTCAATACTTTCTAATTTCATTTTTTCATTATTTTATAGTATATAAATACACAAGCCTTTTCTCTACTTTTTGATGTGCCAATAACATTAGTGCAACATATAGCCATGACAACTTATCCTATAAACAGAATCCTTCACAAATTGAAAAATATAAGAACCAACAAATGTTTCACTACACTCAGAAAACACAGAGTCTTTATTCCAAGAGGAACTTTCAGTAAAAAAATGATGTGTGAACAGCAGACACTGATGTTCACACAAGCATACTGCAGACAACCCAGCAGGCGGTTTTCTGTTTTTTTTGGATTATGCTCTGGAGGTGCTGGCACAATGGAATTTCAATACCATAACTGCTTATTTCTCTGTATATCTTTAAAATAACAGGTAAAGAAAAAATTATCTAAAAAAAAAACAAAATAAAGTGTTTTTAATTCTTATTTTCAAACGATGTAATTTATAACCATTACACAAATAGCAAAGAAGCACAAAAGAGGGGAAAAAAGAAATAAAGTAACGTTCCAAAGGTTCAGTTTACAAGGACCTCACACAAAGTTTTTTTTTTCTCTGCAACTCTTACTAGAAACAGTATTATTTGCTAAAAATGCACTAGCTGCCAAGAGCTATGGTCCATCTAAAGCAAAATGCTTAAGATGGAAACGGTGTTAATACAAAAAAAAGAGGCAAGATTCAGTATACAAATTTCTGTAAAATCTATTAAAAAATAAGATGAAGTTTTGATTTTGATACATTATTTTGACTAAAAAACAATTCTAATTATAGATAAAATACTAAAATACATAGTACTGTATTAAAACAATAAGTAATCAAATTTCAAACTTTCTAATTAATCCTTTTTTTGTAAGTTATTGGGAATTCAACACTAGTCTTGGTTCACATGATAGAACAATGGGAAAATTTTCCGAATGGTTGAACACTAACCCTGACAAGTGTGGAGAGCCAACTACAATACATTATATGGTAGCATAACCTGCCACCCACGTTGCTGAGAGAACAGCTTTCAAACACATGCACTGAGCTGTAAAACCGCAAAATCCCTTATTACACATTGTCTTTCTTACTTTAGGTGAAATATACCATCAATTCTTTCCATTATAAATCTTTTTTTATTACTATCTTTGAAGACCATTTACAACTTGACTGTTGTTTTCTGACAAAGTAAAAGATGCCTTTTACAAAAAGAAAATGCAACAGGAAAGTTATCGCCCTCCTACAGTATTACAAATAAAGGCTGATATCTGCTGCACAATTTCCCATAGATTAACTGGAGGATCCATATTACTTAAAATGTTTCCAGATAAAATTCTTTTTTTTCTCTTTGAAAACCAAACCCTTATACTAGAGTTCACCAAGTTTCTTAAAGCATTTGAAAATATTTGCTTTCTTTAATAAAAGCTGATATATTGCTTTGGGAAGTTCTTTAATACATAATTTTGATCATTACCAAAAAAAGAGAAAAACAAATTGTCAAAATCTGTTAATTTTGGGGAAAATCTGTTCAAATGGGGAAAATATAATTTATATCAAATAATATACCACCAATTTGAGGGAAATTATCAAAATCTTTCTCTCTTTCTATGTTTCTTCTCAACAATTTCCCCCTTCCTCCTGCACCAGCACAAATACAAACCTATACTAAAAAACAAAACAAAACATAGATTCAAGGAGATATAATGCTGCCCGACAGTATTTGCATTATATTGATGATACATGTAAATGAAGAAAGAGTGCAGAATGGCAGGCACACATCATACTCATTATAGCAATGTGTTTGACAAAAATACGTTCTTACCTTTCAGAAAAGGGCTCAATGCAACAATGACTATCAAATCTAACAAAAGGGCTTGAGATACAGAACAAGAAGGGTAAAAAAATGAAAAATTTAAAGACAGTACTTTTTAGAGATTCAAGAAGGTTAAAATCATTTCAAAAAATGTGTTTCTCTCTAACGTTTTGTCTGATTAATTTCCCTCCAAAATGCTCCTTTCTATCCTTTGCATTTCCTTCCCCCAACTCCCACCCACCACGACCCACCTCCACCCACAGTCTGCTAACTGAATCACAGCATTCCAGGACAGTTACAGGACATAACAGTTTCTTCTGGGGTTTTCATTCGCAATGTTGTTTGCAAAAAGAATTTTACTTGTAAGTGTTTCTATTATACTGACAGGGTCAATTAGTCTTGTGAACTATTGGTCTTTCTGCCTGATAGCTTGGTGGATCATTCAAGTGGTACTGTTCATAACCTATAACTGAATGCAGCCAATTAACCTCAGAAACATGACAATACTGGCTAACTAATGGGCTTTTTAGTTTATCTTAATAACACACAACAGTTAATAACACACTATAATTATATTACACTATAGTAATATAATTTCCCTCAAATTGGTGGTATATTATTTGATATAAATTATATTTTCCCCAAATTGAACTGATTTGTAAATTATGCCACATAAGTTACACAGAGTAATCTTCATTTTATAGAAGTTCACCATAAACATTCTGGAGTTTTCTTTTAAAACAATAATCAGCTATTATGCCTACTTTTGCTTATATGTTTATACAACTAAATAAAAGTATAAGATTTCTCCCAAGATGCAGAAAGCACTAATACTCTCCAAAAGCTAAATTTTTGCATTTTACTTCAAATATTCAATTTATTTACTTCAAATATTTGAAGTAAAATAAATTTGCATAACATATGTTCTAGCAAAAATTATATTATGATAATTTGCAAAATAAATTTGCATTTTACTTCAAATATTCAAAAAAGGCTTAAGTTGTAAAATATTATTTTGTAAAAAACACACCCAAAAAGAGAATTTGCATTAACTGAGTGTTTACTATGTGACCAGGTAATGTGAATAAGTACTTTGCAAACTTTATCCCACTTAATTCTTTCTGGAAACCAATAAGACAGACATTGTTCACCTATTCTATGTATGAGGAAACTGAGGTTTCAAAAGAGCCAAATATATCTCCAAGATTCACATAGCTAGTAAGTGGCAAAACTAAGATCTGAAACCAGATCTGTCTACTTTGCCAAACTGTGGTCTATCAACATCACTCGGCCTAAAAAAAATATGAGTAAATTCCTTGGTCATCTCCCCATGTCATCTTGTAAAACTGGATTACAGAATACTGCCAAGTTCCAAAGCCATTCTACAAAAGAATATCCAATTATTAATGATCAACAACTTGAAGGAGATTAGTGAAGGAGTAAAAGTTTACTAAGATACAATACTCCTGTTTTTTTCATATCACTTCTAACCCAAATGCACTCTCACATATATAAATGTATACGTGATCTTCTACACACATGCTTGCACCCACATGTACCTGTTCACATACACACATACTCATCTAAACTGTCACACATCAATACTCCTGATTTCCAAGGCTAAAGTACTGTCTGTCCATTATGCCAGCCCACAAAGAAGTAAAAAGCTGTCTTAATGCCATGGGTATCAAGGTATCAATTTACTTGCAAAGAAGAATTTTTAAAATAAGTTGAATAACTTTTTCATACTGTAATTTTAAAAAACGATCTGACCTAATGAGCCAACTTAACATATGTTCTAGCAAAAATTATATTATGATTATTTATGCTTTTGCTTTATAAATTTTCAAACATAACTAATTTGTTCAATTGTTGGGCCAAACTGCCCTAAAAGCAAATGCCCTGTTACAGGAGTGCACCCTAAGCATTTCTAAAAATCCATTACTACTCTCAAATCCTCTGCCTTCACATTGGCTACAGCTACTTTCAGGGCTTCATTCACTGATTAATGGAAAAGTTTGCAAAAAATATTTGTGCAATTAGGATAGACAGCGCTTTCTTGAAAATATTGGCTTGGCTAAAAGTCATGGCAGTTAAGATGTATATAAATAACTTCTAAAATGCCCATTTATACCCCCTACTCTATAAATTTGTTCCTGTAAATATTTTATTTCTTTTTAAAAATACATCCTGCATAGAAAGTATAAGGGCTAAGAAGTAAAATTCAAAGTCATCCATATTATAGTCAGCTTTACTTTTTAAAATATATCAAAATAAATTCCATAAGCACAAAAAATTTCAAGAACAGAGAAGAAAATCAAAGGAAGTATCCACGTTAGTAAAACTATTACCTTAGAAAATATCTAATATTTTGACACAATGGATAAAGATGTGCTCCAGTATGTGAAGTTATTAGCTAAATACTAGGAAGCTTAAAATTGCTAAATTCTTGCTTTACATATGCCACAAAAATAATGCCACTGATGCTGTAGTTTCAAAGAATTAAATCTGTATATCTACTCGAATGCCAAGGGAAATTTCATTAAAATAATTTTTTAAAAAATCTAAATAACCTACATAGGTTGTTCTCTCTGTCCAGTTGCAACAGAGAAAACACTGACATCGAAATGCCAAATATCAACATTAAAAAAACACTTCACGCTTAGATCTGATAGTTAGGAATTGAATCCCCAGACAACCTATCCATTCTCCATAACTTGAGCATGTCTTAATATACATAAGACACATTTATCTAGCACTTTCCAACCTCGTACAGTCATGTACGAGTAAGGATAAAGCAAACAGCCATTACAAAGCTAACAAAGTAGTATGGAAGGGCGTAAACTTATATTGACTACGAATCTATACATATTAGGTTCATGGTAGATGTTTTTACACAGCTTATCTAATTTTCACAACCATCCAAACAAGACAGGCATTGTAATTTTCATTTTTTAAAGTAAATAAACAGAGGCTCAGAAAAAACAGAGGAATTGTACTCTCTCTCAAAGAAGTGATAATACCAAGATTCCAACTCTCATCTGACAGGCTCCAAACCCCATGATTAAAGCAGCATGTGGCAAAGACAATCTAGAAACATGTTCCTTTATTTGGCTTAGGTCTCACCCTTCTGTCCTACTCTGAAAACAATATTTAAAACCCAGATTGCAGGTTATGAAACAGACTGGGTCTTTCCATCTGTAAGCCAAGGTTAGAGAACTCCGCGTTCAATGGCGAGTACAATATGACTCTGGGGGAATATCAGCAAGTTTCAAATGACTATAACTTCAGGTTAAATGGAGTTCAGTGAGTCATGATAATTCCATGCTACTGATAATCCTGAACCTGGTCAACAGAAAAGTTTCAAATTTGAATTCCATATCTGCCTTAGACAATTCCCTCTCAACACAAGGCAAATCTTCATTCAAAATAAGTTTCTCAAAGTCAGGAACACTTCTCAATGCCTTTCATTAAATCTCCTCAGAGACAATTCTCTCTCAACACAAGGCAACTCTTCATTCAAAATAAGTTTCTTAAAGTCAGGAACACTTCTCAATGCCTTTCATTAAATTTCCTCAGAGAAATGATAAAATTTTTAAATTGATGAAGCTATTGTTCAACTAGATTTTACAAACTGGCTGACAGTAACTTTGACTCAACTTTTACCCTTTTATTATCTTAAATGTGAAGTGGCTACCTAAATACTAACGTAGAACAGTGAAGGCAGAAAGAGATTTCTTCTCATTCCTCAGTCTCTCTTTATTCCCTAAAGTACCTTCCTTATCATATTTAACCAGAGCTCATAACCTCTGGGCCATGATAAGAGGCAAATTAGGATTGCCCTATATTCCCCAAAGCTATATTACATTCCCTTTGGTCATTATTATCTTCTCTAAGATCATATGCTTATATCAGAAAGTAGGCTGCTGGAGTAGAATCAGTTTTAGAACTAATCTGCCTTGGATTCTTTTCCTCAGTAAAGCTAAAACAGACGCCCCTCCACTATCTTTAAAATAAATATCAAAGGCCACTGCAGAAATAAATTGCAGAAATATTAACTGAGCACCTACGTGGTAGGTACTCAGCTACATGAGTGATCAAGACAGGTAATGTCCTTGTGCTAACGAAAGCCATCAAACATTTGTGGGCCCTGAAAAGAAATATGCCATAAAATGACAAAATAAATAACTGAGGGCCAAGATTAGTGTATAGAAATAAATATATACAATTGTTACCACATGGGTCACAAATTTGGTTCCAAGCTTCCTGAAAGTCAACACGAAGTGGGTATCATTACTGGTTCTGACACAGTATAGAGATTCTTCTACTTACAGATTCATTTCCAAAGGGTCATTATTAAGTCTGCTTAATCACGTGTCAATTTTTAACTATAGAAGCAACTACTAATACCATCTATTGGTAGTTGACAGAGTAGACATATTTCTCCCCAACCACCTCCCTCAATATAGGTCCATGGATACTAAGAAGAAATTCTATGAAAACAATTTTATAAAACAATGCTGCCAAAGAATAATATTCAAAATTGCTAAAGAACATGTGTTTTTCAAGCAGCCCCAATTAAAAAAAAAAAAGGGAAATTCAACCATTGGAGGAATAGTCCAAAGATATAGGAATAATTGAAACTATCAGTATCTCAGTTATTTCTTATGCAAGTTTTGTGTGTAATACCTCTTTGTTCTAATTTATAAATAGGAAAATACAACTTTGAGATAAAGTTTTAAAGTTTTAGCAATTATATCTAAAATAAGTACAGGCATATCCCAAATACATTGTGGGTTTGGTTCCAGACCACAGCAATAAAGTGAGTACACAATAAAGTGAGTCAGTCATACAATGTTTTGGTTTCTCAGTGCATATATTATGCTTATACTCTACTGTAGTCTATTAAGTGTGTAATATTAGCATTATGTCTAAAGAACAATGTACATATCCTCACAAAAAAATATTTTACTGCTAAAAATTGCTAACAAGTTGTAATTTTTTTTGGAGATAGAGTATTTCACCTTAATGATGACGGCTACTGACAGATTAAGGTGGTAGCTACTAAAGGCTGAGGTGGCTGAAGCAATTTCTTAAAATAACACTGACGTTTACCTCATTTATTCAATATTCCTTTCATGAAAAATATTCTCTGTAGCATGCAATGCCACTTAATAGCATTTTGCTGACAGCAGAAATTCTTTAAAAATTGGAGTCAGTCTTCTCAAACTGTGCTACCACTGCTTTATCAACTAAGATGATGCAATATTCTAAATTCTTTGTTGTCATTTCAAGAATGTTCACAGCACCTTCACACACTGAAAACTACTTTCGTTTTTTTTTTATTATCATACTTTAGGTTTTAGGGTACATGTGCACAATGTGCAGGTTTGTTACATATGTATCCATGTGCCATGTTGTTTTGCTGCACCCATTAACTCGTCATTTAGCATTAGGTATATCTCCTAATGCTGTCCCTCCCCCCTCCACCAACCCCACAACAGTCCCCGGAGTGTGATGTTCCCCTTCCTGTGTCCATGAGTTCTCATTGTTCAATTCCCACCTATGAGTGAGAACATGCGGTGTTTGGTTTTTTGTCCTTGCGATAGTTTACTGAGAATGATGTTTTCCAGGTTCATCCATGTCCCTACAAAGGACATTAACTCATCATTTTTTATGGCTGCATAGTATTCCATGGTGTATATGTGCCATATTTTCTTAATCCAGTCTATCATTGTTGGACATTTGGGTTGGTTCCAACTTTTTGCTATTGTGAACAGCGCCACAATAAACATAAGTGTGCATGTGTCTTTATAGCAGCATGATTTATAGTCCTTTGGGTATATACCCAGTAATGGGATGGCTGGGTCAAATGGGATTTCTAGTTCTAGATCCCTGAGGAATCGCCACACTGACTTCCACAATGGTTGAACTAGTTTACAGTCCCACCAACAGTGTAAAAGTGTTCCTATTTCTCCATATCCTCTCCAGCACCTGTTGTTTCCTGACTTTTTAATGATGGCCATTCTAACTGGTGTGAGATGGTATCTCACTGTGGTTTTGATTTGCATTTCTCTGATGGCCAGTGATGATGAGCATTTTTTCATGTGTTTTTTGGCTGCATAAATGTCTCCTTTTGAGAAGTGTCTGTTCATGTCCTTCGCCCACTTTTTGATGGGGTTGTTTTTTTCTTGTAAATTTGTTTGAGTTCATTGTAGATTCTGGATATTAGCCCTTTGTCAGATGAGTAGGTTGCAAAAATTTTCTCCCATTCTGTAGGTTGCCTATTCACTCTGATGGTAGTTTCTTTTGCTGCGCAGAAGCTCTTTAGTTTAATTAGATCCTATTTGTCAATTTTGGCTTTTGTTGCCATTGCTTTTGGTGCTGAAAACTACTTTCTTAGCTCATTCATCAGAAGCAACTCTTCACCTGTTCAAGTTTTATAATGAGATTGCTGCAATTTGGTCACATCTTCAGGCTCCATTTCTTTTTGTTTTTTTGAGATAGGGTCTCTCTCTGTAGCCCATGCTGAAGTGCAATGGCATAATCATGGCTCACTGGAACCGCCGCCACCCGGGCTTAAGCAATCTTCCCACCTCAGTCTCCCAAGTAGCTGGGACTACAGATGTGCATCACCACACTCAGTTAACTTTTTTGAATTTCTTTTGTAGGGATGGGGGTCTTGTTATGTTGCCCAGGCTGGTCTTGAGCTCCTGGGATCAAGAGATTCTTCCACCTCAGCCTCCCAAAATGCACCTGACCTTCAGGCTCCATTTCTAATGGTAGTTCTCTTGCTGTTTCCACTACATCTGCAGTTACTCCCTCCAATGAAGCCTTTAGACCCTCAAAGTTATTCATGAGGCTTGGAATCAATTTCTTCCAAACTCTTGTTAATGTTCATACTTTGACCTTTTCATGTGAACCACAAATATTCTCAGTAACATCTAGAATGGTAAGTTATTTCCAGAAGATTTTCAATTTGCTTTGCCTAGATCCATCAGATCATTTGCCACTATTTATGGCAGCTAATGCCTTCAGAAATGTGTAAGACTTGGAAGTCAAAATTATTCCTTGACCCACGGGCTGCAGAATACATGTTGTGTTACCCCCTTGTACATCTCCATCAAAGCTCTTGGGTGACTATGTCCATTGTCAACAAGCATAGTATTTTGAAATAAATCTTTTTCTCTGAGCAGTAGGTCTTTACAGTGGGATTAAAATATTCAGGAAACCATGCTCTAAACAGATGTGCTGTCATCCAGGCTTTGTTCTTTCATTTATAGCACATGGGCAGAATAAATTTAGCATAATTCTTAAGGACCCTAAGATTATTAGAATAGTGAGAGCTGCCTTCAACTTAAAGTCACTAGCTACATCAGCCCCTAACAAAAGAGCCAGCCTGTCCTGTGAAGCCTTCAAGCCAGGCATTGACTTCTCCTCTCTAATCTTAGTTGGCATCTTCCAGTAGAAGGCTTTTTGTCTACATTGAAAATGTGTTGCTTGGTGTATCTACCCTCACCAACTATTTTAGCCAGATCTTCTGGGTAACTTGCTACAGCTCCTCCATCAGCACTTGCTGCTTCACCTGGCTCTCTTATGTTATGGAGATGGCTTCTTTACTGAAACCTCATGAACCAACCTCGGCTAGTTTCAAGCTTTTCTTCTGTAGCTTCCTCAACTCTCTCAGCCTTCCTAATATTGAAGAGAATTAGGGCCGTACTGTGGATTAGGCTTTGGCTTAAGGGAATGTTGTGGCTGGTTTAATCTTCTATCTAGGCTATTCAAACTTTCTCCATATCAGTAACAAGGCTGTATTGCTTTCTTATTATTCATGTGTTCGCTAGAGTACCACGTTTAATTTCCTTCAGGAACTTTTCCCTTGTATTCACAACTTAGTTGTTTGGAGCAAGAGGCCTAGTTTTCAGCATATCTTGGCTTTCAACATGCCTTCTTCATTAAGCTTAATTCTTTCTGGCTGTTGAGTTAAACTGAGAGATGTGAAATTCTTTCTTTCACTTAGAGACCATCATCATTAGTTAGAGGCCTAATTTCAATATTGTTGTGTCTCAGGGAATAGGGAAGCACAATTAGAGAGAAAGAGATAAGAAAGCAGCCAGCTGGTGGAGTAGTCAGAACACAATATTTATCAATTAAGTTTGCTATATTATATGAGCATGGTTCATGGGGTCCCAAAACAATTATAATAGTATCATTAAGAATCACTGATCACAGATCACCATAAAAGATATAATAATAATGAAAAGGTTGGAAATATTGTGAGAATTACCAAAATGTGATAGAAACAGGAATTGAGCACACGCTGTTAAAAAAATGGTGCCAACAGACTTCCTTGACACAGAGTTGCCACAAAGCTTCAATTTGTAATAAAATGCAGTTATCTGTAAAGTGCAATAAGGTGAAAAGCATAAAATGAGGTAGGCCTGTGTAGTACTTAGTAGACAAAGAAAATGGATGCGGTAATTTTTAAAGAACTATTCTTTTTTTTCACGAATCTCAAAGAATTCATGAAAAATTCATGCAGTTAGAGGAATAAACCAACAGCCACATAGTTATTATTGCATACGGTTATTGTAAAGAGACATTCTATGTAAACTATATATATGGATTGGCCAGATTCACCATAATTAAGTGAAATGAGAGAAGGAGCCAACAGGACTTTGAAGGATATTATAATTTCCCTGAAAATTTTAATTTAGTCTAAGGACACTATCTATTAAATAATCACAGAGTACCTTTTAGTCAACCTCAGAGGATTTCACATAGTCTGATTACTTAGGTTAATTCCTACAAAATTGAAAAACTGTATGTTAAAGAAAATATGATTTTAAGTAATATTTTTAAAAATTGGAGTGAAAAAAGAACTGCATGTTCTCATTTATACACGGAATCTAAAGTTGAACTCACAGAAGCAGGGAGTAGGATGATGGTTACCTGGGGCTGGGAGTAAGGGGCACAGTTGGGAGATGTTGGTCAAAGGACATAAAATTTCGGTGAGGCATAAGAAATAAGTTGAAGTCATCTACTGTGCATCACTGAGAGTACAATTAATAATAATATATTGTATACTTGAAAATTGCTAAGACAGATTTAAGCATTCACACCACAAAAAATGACATATAAGTGAGGTATTAGCTATGTTAATTAGCTTGATTTAGTCAGTCCACAATGTATACAAATATCAAAACATCATTATAAGCACCATAAATATACACAATTTTCTGTCAATTTAAAAAACTAAGTTTAAAAATTAGTAAAATAACACTAGCCTAACCAGTTCACAGAGGTGGAATCTGCATATTTTCTAATTTTAGTTGTTCTCACAGATGAAATAGATATACTAATACAATAAAATAGTATTTTAGCTGTTACTGGTTATAAGTTTCAATTATAAATAACTATATTGATTTCTATTATAAAATTAGAAAGGTTTTCCTATTAAAAAAAAATATTGGGGGCTGGGCACAGTGGCTCATGCCTATAATCCCAGCACTGTGCGAGGCCAGGCGGGCAGATCACATGGTCAGGAGATTGAGACCATCTTGGGTAACACAGTGAAAACCCATCTTTACTAAAAATACAAAAATTTAGCCAGGCGTGGTGGTGCACACCTGTAATCCCAGCTACTCAGGAGGCTGAGACAGGAGAATCGCTTGAACCTGGGAGGTGAAGGCTGCAGTGAGCCGAGATCGTGCCACTGCACTCCAGCCTGGGCAACAGAGCAAGGCTCTGTCTCAAAAAAAAAAAAAAAAAGAGGATACTCATTTATTATAAAAATCTCATTTCTTTAGCAGCATATATACAGTCTCAGGGAAGAAGTAGGAAAAACAGCAGTTGCCAGTGTACTATAAATACTATTATTATTTTAACTGAATGTGCCAGGCAAACCCTAAGAAACCTTATCCTGACTGATGAGGAAGAAGATTTAGAGATTATATATTTTCAATATGAGGGACTTGCCATTATGTTTTGTTTATCTGGTGGCAAAGAATGGGAACTTAGAAGATATATAAGAACCAGAACAAGAATTTAATCTTTTCATTATCAAAAACAAGTAACAGAAAATTCACATAGCTACTCAGGAAACATGTTAATTTGGAACAAGATTAAATCTAAAGACCTAAAGACTTTAGGCTCAATAAAGATTAAAATAGATAGCTAACATATTATCTGAACAATTTCCCTACTATTGCCTCATACTTAAGGTACCATTTAGTCTAAATCTAGATCTTTTCTCACTGTAAGTTCTTAGGAAGCTTCCTCTACGTACTGCCTCTGTCCTACTTAAGTATAAGAAATCAAGACTAGTTGTAGGCCATCCAATTAGCTAATTATCATTCTTAATTAGCTATCTAATTACAAAGTAGGTAACTGATTCTAAAAAAGTGGTGAGATGGCTAAGCTACGGTTTCTGTTTTGTACCATCAACTATAATTTCAAATACAAGAGGAAAGGTTCCCAAATATCTACAAATCCTTGTATGAAGAATTCTCTTAATTCCTTTATGAAAGAGAAATGGACACAGGAAAGTATGCATTGTATTTAATTTACAGTTTCTCCTTCAATATTCTCATTCCTTTATCTTGAGACTTGAAGATTCATTGATTCTTCATTTACCACATGTAAAACATGAGGCTGGAAAAAAAAATGAGGTTCCTAAGTAGGCTCACCTCTATTAAGATATACTTTTAAATTATGATAAAATGCTTCAGCAGGTAGTTTCAGCAAGATTTACTGCAGCACTTTCAGCTGATTACTACTGTGTGTTTTTTTGTTTTGTTTTGTTTTGTCTTGAGACGAAGTCTCGCTCTGTCACCAGGCTGGACTGCAGTGGCACAATCTTGGCTCACTGCAACCTCTGCCTCCCAGGTTCAAGTGATTCTCCTGCCTCAGCCTCCTGAGTAGCTGAGATTACAGGCACTCGCCACCACTCCCAGATAATTTTTCTAATTTTAGTAGAGATGGGGTTTCACCGTGTTGGCCAGGATGGTCTCAATCTCTCGACTTCATGATCTGCCCGCCACGGCCTCCCAAAGTGCTGGTATTACAAGCCTGAGCCACCGTGCCCGGCCCAATTACTACTGTTTTAATCAGCAACATGTTAGTTGCCAAAAATATTTAGGCAAAATTTACCATACCAGGCACGGTGGCTCACGCCTGTAATTCCAGCACTTTGGGAGGCTGAGGCGGGCAGATCACGAGGTCAGGAGATCGAGACCATCCTGGCCAACACGGTGAAACCCCGTCTCTACTAAAAAAAATACACAAAAAATTAGCCAGGCATGGTGGCGGGCACCTGTAGTCCCAGCTACTAGGGAGACTGAGGCAGGAGAATGGCGTGAACCCGGGAGGCGGAGCTTGCAGTGAGCAAGATCGCGCCACTGCACTACAGCCTGAGCAATGGAGCGAGATTCTGTCTCAAAAAAAAAAAAAAACTTACCACAGGATGAGGGGACATACTGAATAGTGTGTGTGTGTGTGTGTGTGTGTGTGTGTGTGTGTGTGCAGCGCATGTGTGTGTGTGCATGTGTGTGTCCATGGAACTCAGGAAAAAGTGGTCAAGTATGAAAGAGGTCAGTAAATGAAGACTATTAGAGACCCCAGCCACTTGCTCAAGTTCATTGTTCTTTCTCCTTGTTATGTATCTACCCTTGCATCTATTTTATTCATTCTACACCATTCTGTGTCTTCCCGTATCTTAAAGTTGTACTCTTCTACTTTATAACTTCAGTTTGCACATGGCCCTTCACCTTACCCACCCTTTTCCATATCACTCTCTCTCAGTATCAGATCTTGCCGATGCTAACTTTGCCACTGTTTCTTCTGAGTTAAATTTCTAAGGCAAAAAAATTAAAAATAGAACTAACTTGTAATCCAGAAACCCAACATCTGCATACATACCCAAAAGAGCTGAATAAAGGATCTTAAGATACGTGTACACCCACTGTTCACAGCACTGCTATTCACATTAGGCAAGAGGTGGGAACAACCCAAGTGACCGCTGAGAGATGAACAGATAAGCAAAATGAAGTACATACATTTTGTACCTGCTGAATATTCTTTGGTCTTTAAAAAAAAGGAGGCCGGTGAGGTGGCTCAGGCCTGTAATCCCAGCACTTTGAGAGGCCAAGGTGGGCGGATCACCTGAGGTCAGGAGTTCGAGACTAGCCTGAACAAAATGGTGAAACCCTGTCTACACCAAAAATACAAAAGTTAGCCGGGCATGGAGGTGTGTGCCTGTAGTCTCAGCTACTCAGGAGGCTAAGGCATGAGAATCACTTGAACCCAGGAGGCAGAGGTTGTAGTGAGCCGAGATCGCGTCACTGCACTCCAGCCTGGGTGACAGAGCCAGACTCTGTCTCAAAAAAATAAAAAATAAATTAAATAAAAAAATAAAGGAAATCCTGTCACATGATACAACATGAACCTTGAGTACATTATGCTAAGTGAAGTAAGCTAGTCAAAAAAGGACAAATATTGTATGATTTCACTTATATGAGGTATCTTCAGCAGTCAAATTCACAGAAACAAAAACTAGAACAGTGCTCACCAGGGCCTGGAGAAGGGGAAAACTGGCAGTTGTTATTTAATGACTACGATTTTTGGTTTTGAAAGACAAAAAAGTTCTGGAAATGTGTATTCACAACCACGTGAATACCATATATGTAACACTACTGAACTAACTGTACATAAAAAATGGTTCAGGTGATAAATTTTGTGGTATATGTTTTTTGCAATTAAAAAAGTTTTTAAAATGTCTGAGACAGGGAATCTGATTTGCCCAGATAATCTCTTTGAAGCAAACTACACTAGCATGGGTCAATGGCAAGCCTATGAACTGCTGGTATTGTCAGAGGCGTGTGAAACCAGAGCAACTCCATCTTGAATAGGAACTGGGTAAAATGAAGCTGAGATTTAGCATTCCCAGACGGTTAAGGCATGCTAAGTCACCAGATGAGATACAAGGTCAGCATAAGATACAGGTCATAAAGACCTTGCTAATAAAACAGGCTGCAGTAAAGAAGCTGGCCCAAACCCACCAAAACCAAGATGGCCACGAGAGTGACCTCTGGTCGTCCTCACTGCTACACTCCCACCAGCACCATGACAGTTTACAAATGCCATGGCAAAGTCAGGAAGTTACCCTATATGGTCTAAAAAGGGGAGGCACAAATAATCAATCCCTTGTTTAGCATATCATCAAGAAATAACCATAAAGATGGGCAACCAGCAGCCCTCAGGGCTGCTCTATGTAGTAGCCATTCTTTCATTCCTCTACTTTCTTAAAAAACTCGCTTTCACTTTATGGATTTGCCCTGAATTCCTTCTTGCACAAGATACAAGAACCCCCTCTTGGGGTCTGGATTGGGACCTCTTTCCTTGTAACATCTTTCTGGCGACCACTGAAGGGACTATAGTGTGGAAATCCCCGACCCAAAGGTTAACAAGTTTGGGTAAGTGGCGGGGTCCTGTAACAGTACGGTTATTTAACAATTTTTTAATTAAATGCCTACTGTTTCAGACACTAGGCTAGGTTCTCAGCCAAGTGCCCACCCCTGCTCTGACCAGCAGGCTATATTCCCAGTATGTTTTCCTTATAAGAGGGATTGATAATCTGCATTTCCAAAACCATGTCATTTTCATTTTCATAAGTAAAATGCATATTTCTCTTGAATCATATCCTGTCATATGGTTAAATAAAGGGTTTTTAGATTTTGTGGGTTTTTTGTCTTCTTTGCCCTAGGCTGTTACCATTGCCACTTTGCCTAAAAGAAACAGTGTAGGTCTTCTATAACTGCTGCAAAAGATTACTTGAAAAAAGTGACCTTACAGGACAATGCTCTTGAAAGAAAATTCATCAACTTCTAACTTTACTTTAAGCATGCATTAGCAGTACAAAACCTTCCAAATCAACACATTATGAAACAAAACAAGAATCTTCCTCAGAATCATCTTATTTGGCACAAATATTATAATAAGAAAAGATGGAATTCCTACTATTAAATCATTTCATTAGTCCCCAATCTATAAATTTAGAAACAATTACTCCAAAGAGTGCTTAAACAAGTTTTAAGAACTACCTTAGTTCAGAATTGCATTAAGTAAATTACATTAAATAAACTGCCTATTAAAACATAAAATAGAGGAAATGTTTCAGTCCCTATCTGCCTAAATAATCCTGACTTCATATGAGAATATGACAACATATTCTCTTAATTTTCTTCTCATCTTTCTGAGAGTTCCTCTCAGCTTTCTTCACTGGATAGCCTTTTCCTATCCAACTCTTGAATATTGGCATCTTCATGGTTCCAGCCCTAGCACCCTTCTTTTATATCTAAACTTCTATTTACACACTGATGATTCCCAAATCTGTATCTCTAACCCAAACTTCCTTCCTTAAGTTCAGATCCATATACCATACCCTACTATCCATGGACTACCTACTGAAAATCCCTCCATTTGAAGAGACACCAGAAATCAGTGACTAAAATTAATCTCATTACCTAAGCCCCTTTCTCTCTGCCCCTCCTCCTCAGAATGTTCCTTCTCTGTATGCCATTACTAGTAAACGCCAACTTTCAACCACTTGCCTAAGCTGAGAATTCTAGATGCCCTTTTCTACGTACTCAAGTCCTACCCAATATTCTGAATATATCCCAGGTAGCAATCATTCACAAGTCCTTTTAATTTATTTCAAATATAGGGAACCCAACTGCCGTAGCCTTAATTAAATCCTCATAATTTTTACCTGGCTAATATTATACCTACCTGGTCTCTAGGTGCTCCAGCTCCCCCATTCCCATGATTAAGCTGTGTCAATGTTTCCTCATTTAATGTCTGACATTACGTACAATCTGACTATACATTTTCACTGAAACAATTATATACTGTATTTATTTCCCTACAAGAATATAAACTTATGTATGGGAACCATGTTACATCACAATAAATGTGCTGAATGAATAAATACTTCTCCAGTCTTTCTTACCACTCCCTCAGACCTATCCAGCTTCCATGGCAGACTGAATTACTTGCACTTCTGTCACTATACCATGCTACTGTGCTTCCATACCTTTATGTACATTACGACCCTGCTAGAATGCCTCCACTTGATTTTGCACCTGAATAGGCTTTGTATTTATCCTAAACAGTCAGTTGAACCATCAACCTCTTCAGTTTTTTAAACCACTGGGCTTTAAAAACCACAAAACAATATTGTGTTTTTAAACACAATATTCCATTGTGTTCCCATAGCCACCTCCAGGTACTTACTATACCATATGGCAACTGAGAATTTTTTGCATACTCTTCCATGAGACTATGAAGTGCTCAAAAGCAGAAACTGTGACTTAATTGTATCCCCAGTATCTAATACAGTACCTGGCACTTAGCAGGCCCTACAGCATTATTCACAGAATAAAGCATGAATCTGTTTTGTATGAAATGCCAGACTACATCTCTTAAATAATCTATAGTACAAGTTTGTGGTCAAACAAAAACAAGATACAATAAAGTTTCTTAAAAATATAGATGATACTTCTTCTTAAAAATACAGATGATACTTTTCTGTATAACATATTTTAGTTCCAAAAGGAAATATACCCCAAATGCATAGTTACCTCAACTCCATTTTGGAAATAGGTGATGCATATAATAATAAATAAAAGTTTTCAAAAATTCTATATATTGCTTTTAGAGAAGGTTAGAAGATAACATTTTTTGGCCTAAAAATTATGTGTATCACACCAAAACATTCTACAATGACTTCAAAGATGAACTAAAGTTAGTTATGAAACTAATTTAAAAAAAAAAATCTTTTAAACTAGCTAAATTCAACAAAAAACTATTTTTTCAAAGACTTGATAAATTACACTTTGTCTTATCAAACCAATTTATGTTTATAGATACCGCCTAAGTCATTCCACTTTATATCAAATTGTTTAAAATAGGCCCCTCATAAGAAAGCAAATATAAGTAGATTTTGGGATCAACAAATAGAGCCAGAGCTTTTGTCTGCATCTTCTTACTCTATCACATACATTAGCGGAACCCAAATTTTAATAGGAAATATTATTTTATCAGAAGAACTGACATATTAACCACTTCTGTCAAAGTACCATATATGGACTCACATGGTTGTGCTACTGAAATAAGACACAAGTAGACAGCGAAAGGCCACATGAAACCATGGGAAAATATTACAGCTCTCTTTAACACTGAAGACTTATTTCAAGCCTCCTTTAAAAAAAAATCACTTGGTAACAGCTTTATTATCTGAAGACAAAAACAGGGCTTAAAATTCACTTAAGTACTCAATCTTGTGCTCTTGTGCTCTATCAATATTTTATCCTTTCGTGGTCACAAATTTTAGAAGCAATAAACCAAAGGACGACTTTCACATATGCTGAAAGTATCTACTTAACCTTAACAAGTTGTTTCTCATATAACAATATAGAAATAATTTGAGAACTGTCACAGTGTGTCTAAAAAAACACCTTAGTTTCATATTTAAGTACAAAATATTCTACAATAATTTTTAAAAACAACAATAACTAGTTAGCAAACTGAAAAGGACTATCCTTGAATTTCAGCTAGAGATATTTCCTAAAATGCTATAATGATCACATCTAAAATACAATGTTCTTTAGTCCATTGCTCTAAATGATAAAAAAAAAAAATCTCACACATTATTTTCCCTTCTGAGAGCAAAAGAAAAGAACAACATTAAATCAAAACATAATGCTAAAATGCAAGGGATTTAAGAACTTAAAAACTACCATCGTGATTTGAAAATTTCTCTTGAATAACATGAACTCATGCACAAAAGTAACCCAACTGAGATGAAGCATTCTGCAAAGAAAGACAGTGTAGACTCAGAAATGCTAAATTATCACTTCTATATAGAAATAGTCTCTTGTGTAGAAGCAATAAATTGCAAACATCTTATAAAATGTTCTTAAATTGCTGGTTTTCAATTTATGTGGAATGGGATAGTTTGAATACAAGAAAGTAGAACGAGAAGCATAAATAATTTCAATTTTGTCATTAAAAATATTCTGTTTGGCCAAATCCAGTTTTAGTATCTTGTGACTATTCAAAAGGAAGTTCAATTTAAGTCCTCAGGTATAGTGGTTAAAATACACATTCTAGGGTATTAAAGGAAGGGTCTGATGCCTTTGTAGAGAGTTATCAATAGAAGTAACAAAGATCTAGATACAATACATGCTTCATAACTAAAATGAAGGAAAATAAATAGGATAGAAAAAGAATAATTTATTGCTAAATAAGGTAGCTATATGCTTTTCTCATCTTAGACTGTTTTTTAAATTACTACTTCAAATCAACAATTACAAAAAATAAGCATTTCAAGTAAACAAATTCATAATTTCTAGTGAAAAAAAGGAAAATCTATTAAAACATTTCAATACACACTACACTACACCCTCCAGTGGGCAAACATCCATGGAAAAATAAAAAAGATTTAGGTGGATTTTCCACTCAGTTAAATCAGTACTATAACTAATGAAATGATGACTCTAAAAACCTCATAAAAGTTCACACTATTTTAATTACTTGTTTTAGTATCTGAGTCAGAAGCAGCAAAGTTTTTTTTTATATATTTAGATATTGTGGTAGAATAACAGAAAAAATAAAATCATGATCTGCTTCATCTTTCCTTAAAAAGCGAAGTGCTATCAGACTCTTATTTAACTTACAACGAAAAAAAGGTAAACAGTATAAATCTCATAAAAAGATGTATAATTAAAAGATAAAAGTATTCATATCACGAGCTGCAAAAGCTAGGCACTAATAATTTAAAGCAACATCCAAAAATTATGGTTCCTTAGTAAGAACTATGGCAGAAAAGTAGTATGTTCATTAAGTTTTCCAGGAAAACAACTCACATTATCACCTGGTAATATTTTGTATTACTGGTCTCATGAGGCTATGTGGTCACTAAACAGAAATATAAACACACTTAGAAAAAATTAAGAGACTACCTATAAGAGCTCTTTTTCTATATGGCTAAAGTTTCAGCACTTAGATGACAGAAGCAAAGACTAGATTAAAAGTACTTTACAAGGTCCAAATATCGCTTAAAGTTTCTCCTGTTAACTTCTCAAAATCCTTATTTAATGTGAGTAAAATTTACAATAGAATACAAAACATCTTTAATACAGATACCTAGAAATTTCATATGAATATGTACACTTCCCAAAAATGCATCAAAGAGTTCTTGAATATATATTCTCTAGGAAAAACAAGTACAACTAAGATTACTTGAGGTCTTGAACTTATTACAAATAGGCTACGAAACTAGAAAATAAAGGACAACAGTGACATCTAGTGGAAGTTTCAAATATATACCACGTATATCAAATCAAAACATTTCATTGCTAGTGTTTCACTTACACAACTGCCTGAGGAGCTATATGATAAATCTTTAGTTATATATCAAAACAAGCCAACTCTACTTACAAAAGGCTTATCAATATGAGTGATCCAATCATTTGGTAATGTGAAATTTTTAATAAAATACAATCTAATACATCAAGTCATCAGAGAACTAAACACTGATTAAATGTATCAGATATGTGACTAAAAGAAGGGCTGTCAATTGGTCCAAAAATAAGGGGCCAGGCGCGGTGGCTCAAACCTGTAATCTCAGCACTCTGGGAGGCCGAGGTGGGTGGATCACTTGAGGTCAGGAGTTCGAGACCAGCCTGGCCAACATGGCAAAACCCCGTCTCTACTAAAAATACAAAGGAGGCTGAGGCAGGAGAATCACTTGAACCCGGGAGGCAGAGGCTGCAGTGAGCTGAGATCAGGCCATTGCACTCTAGCCTGGGTGACAGAGCAAGACTCTGTCAAAAAAAGAAAAAAAAAAAGATTATGATTTAAAAAAAATTTTAAATATTCTGAATTTAAAAAGTACTGGGTGAACAGAAAAACTTAAGAAGACTAAGAGCTGATTTATTTATTAATCTATTCAAGCACAGGAAGTACACATCAACCAGCATGGCCTGTCAGACAAAAGAAGAAATGTTTTTAAATTAAAAGAAAACTATTTAATTTACAACAATTTTTCAATTTTTCAGAAGCTGAAATTAGTTTTCAAGAAGGGTTTCTTTAAAGTAAGGGTCAGGCATGGTGGCTCACGCCTGTAATCCTAGCACTTTAGGAGGCCGAGAGAGGCAGATCACTTGAGGCCGGAGTTCGAGACCAGCCTGGCCAACACAGCGAAACTCCGTCTCTACTAAAAATAGAAAAAATTAGCTGGGCATGGTGGCGCATTCCTGTAATCCCAGCTACTCAAGAGGCTGAGGTATAAGAATTGTTTGAACCTGGGAGGCAGAGGTTGCAGTGAGCCAAGATCATACCACTGCACTCCAGCGTGGGCAACAGAGTAAGACTCCGTCTCCAAAAAAACAGAAAAAAAAAAAAAGTAAATTAAGATAATTGTCTATAACAAGACCAAGAAGCTATCTCAAAGTAACAAACAACTTGAGTTCAGATGTCAGCAAGATGGCACTCCCATGTTCACTGCAGCATTATTCACAATAGCTAAGACATAGAATCAACCTAAGTATTCATCAATGAATGAACGAATGGGTAAATAAACTGTGGGGTATATACACCCAATGGAATATTATACAGCCCTAAAGAGAAGGAAATCCTGTCATTTGCAGCAGCGTGGATGGAACTGGAGAACACTATTGATAAATGAAACAAGCCAGGCACAGAAAGACAAATACCACATGATCTTATTTATATATGGAATATTAAAAAGTTGAACTCAGAAGCAGAAGGAGAATGATAGTTTCTAGGGGCTATAATGGAAGGAGGGATTGGGGAGATGTTGGTCAAAGGGTACAAAATTTCAGTTCGATAGGAAGAATAAAATCAAGAGATCCAGTATATAACAGTGACTACATTAATAAACAATGTGTTATATTCTTGAAGATTGCTAGGAGAGTGGATTTTGAGAGTTCTCACCACAAAAAAGTGGTATGTGAAGTAATGCATATGTTAACTAGCTTTAGTCATTCTACAAAGTATGTATATTTCAAAACATCATACTGCACACGATACATACATTTAATAATTTTTTAAAAAACAATGAATATCTCAAAAGACAAAACAACAAAAATACCTTGGACAGTATCCTCACCTGTTCTTATTTGTCAATACATATGCAAATTTTATGAGAACAACACTTATTTAATGAGAAAACAATGAAAGTACATGTGATTTATATTAAGTATTTTATTACTAACTCAGATAAAACATATAAATTTAGAGACACATCTTAATATAAACACTAAGTCAAATAAGAGCCAAGACCACAAATTAACTGGAGGCCTTTCAAAGATCACAAGTGCTTCCCAAATCTCTCAGAACCACCAGATTTTAATGATTATTTGGGCTTAATGATTTTCTGACCAAAAAATGTCAACAGCCACAGCTTCACAATTATGTAGGTCAAAGTCATTGAAAATACCTCTGAAATACTTCAGGACTAAAGCACTGTCCTAATAACTTCACACAGGATAAATATATTGTGGTATATTCAAACAGTGAAATACAACTCAGAAGTAAAAAAGAATGAAGCAGTGACACATTCAACTACATGGACAAATCTCAAAAACCCTAGGCTGAGTGAAAGAAGCCATACATAAAAGTTATATCCTGTATGACTCTGTTCATATGACATTGTAAAACAGGCAATATGGATCTATGATAAAAAATTAATCAATAAAATCAGTATAATAGTTATTTCTGAGGGTAGGATAGAGATGAAGCCTGAACTGGGAACAGATATGATGGAATTCTCTGGAGTGGTGGAAATGTTCTATATTTTAACAGGAGTTGGGATTACATATAAATGTATGTGTTTGTCAAAACTCACCAAGTAATATACTTAAGATTATGCAAAATTGTGCATAAATTTTATCTTAACAAATGAAAATTAAGCAAATGTTGATAACTCTACCAATATATCACACTGGTATTTGGGGTGAAATGGACAAGTATGCGCAAATTATTTTTAAATGCACAAAAAAGTTAGATGGACAGGTTGCAATAAAGCAAATATAGCAAAATATTAACAACTAAAGAAGCTAAGAGGTGAGTATACTGGCGTTCACTGTACAATTCTTTGAGTTTTTCTGTATGTCTGAAAATTTCAATAATAAAATATTGTGGAAAAAATAAAGAGAACAATTAGAATTCAGAAGAAAAAAATTTTACACTCAAACATGTTTTCTCCAATATTTTTCTTTTATATATTAACATTTCAACCTGTCTAATGTAATGTCAACTGTGATTATCTTCTAATAAGTAAAAGTTAAAGGATGACATATTTTTAAAAATTTGAAAGACATACCCGAATTTCTTGAAGGTTGTGAAAATTATTTCCTACTCTGACTGAGATCTTGCTTGGAGTATAGCTTTCATCAGATTTGTAGTCTGCATAAATACATAATGTCTTCACTGTTGTTTTTCTTCTAAAAGCAATAAAGTAAAAATAACATGCACTTCATCATATGAAAAGATTTCCAATGCATCTTATCTTCTGATTTTAAAAATCATAGTTTGCTAAAAGGAGTATTTGAATCAACATTTTCATATCTTTTAATTTCAACAAAAATGAGAAATGTAAAAATATAGGTCCAGATAATATGTTAAATATAGGTCCAGATAATATTTTAATTATACAGACATCTCCTATGTAGAACATGGTCAAGAGCCAGATGCAAGCAGAGAAGGATCAGTTAAGCCAAATTAGGTACTTTATCATGCAAACAAGCATTAAGGATTTCCATTCTCTTCGTTTGTATTTTAGACAAAGAAATTATTCTCATAAGTTTGGTTTCCTTTACTAAGTACTTACTTCATTTCCTATACTAATACTTGAAAATAACTAGCTAAGTGAGGAACTGAGTCCAGCAAAGAGAAAACTACCTTTCTTAAAAAATACAACCTAGTTTTAATGCAAGAAATAGAATTCTGCTGTTGATTTTTTCTTTCTTTCTTTCTTTCTTTCTTTCTTTTGCTATTGATTTTAAAATATACATATCCTAGGGAAAGAAGAAATATATAATAGAAAACGAACCTCAGAAAAAATACAAGTGGCCAATAAAACATGAAAATGTGTTCAACGTCTAATAATCAAAGAAAGAGAAATTAAAACACCCAGAGATATTAGTTTTATCATCATATTGGAAAATATTTAAACGACTGACAGTATTCAAATTTGATTAGAAAAAGGTGTTTTCATCACCAGTTAGAAACACAACCTTTGACCTACTAATTCAAACTTCTGGGAATGCATTAAAATACAGTAACACAATCACTCAAAAATTGATGTCTAATGAAGGCTGGCCTTGGAGAAAAAAATGGATGCAGAAAAATCTTGTCCTATGATTAAATCACTAAAAAATTAAAAACAGCCTAAATATCCATGGCAATAGGGAATTGGTTAAATAAATTACAATATATCCATTCAACGAACTGCTATAGAACTATTTAAAATAATCATGTACATATATAGTTACAGTAGAAGAAAGATTATAAAACAATATGTACAGAAGAATCACATTTGGGGGAAAACAACAATTTTTTAAAGGCATGTAAATCTATATTTGTATATAGAAAAAGACCTAGGTGGAATTACCCAAAAATAGTAAAACTGACTGTTTTCGTGGGATGGGACCATAGGAGATCTTTATTTTCTTCTGTATGATTTTTATAGTTTCTGAACAATTTTTTGGAATGAGCATGTGCTAATTGGCCACCAGGAAAAAAAATCTAGGTGATTTAAAAAACTTACCCAAAAACCTATTAAGAAATCTATTTACATGTGCTTTAAAAGTTAAGTTCTAGTATAAACTGGCACTAACTTTGTAACAATGAGCTCCTTGAACAGAAGTACTCTGTGTCAAAAGTCAGCCTATAAAAACAGCAGGGGCTCTGTAGCTCTTAGTAAGGAGACCAAACTTCTGTAGCCCAAGCTGTTCATTAGAAAGGAATAGGGAAAGCTAAGGACTTTTCCTCGGATCAAGAGGTAAAACACTAAATACCCAGGAACTGCTGACAGGATAAAGACCATTATTAGGTTTTTAAAAGAGGCCAAAGGTATCAAACTGACATCTTTCTCTCTGCTGAGCCAGAAAGGAGACAGGAGAGGAAGCAAAGAAAGACAGGAAATTTTTGAAGACCTTTTTCCTTGAAGAGCCATAAGCAGGAAGTAAATGATCTTTCTTCTTATGGAGAGATCAAAGATCACGAAGATGGCTCTTAAGAACTTTTTTTTTTAAAAGGAAGAAAAGAAAGGCAGATCTAAAGGATCAAGTTTTTTGCTCAGAATAATTACATTTCTAAATTGTGAAATTCAGCTACCCTTATTCACTGCCTTCAAGATGATCAGGGCAAGGTTAGAAAAGCAAAGAATACTAAAAACACTAATGATAATAAAAACAGTAACAGCAAAGAGCAAGTGAATATTTTGTGTCTGGCCCAGAAGTAATGCTCTATATTGTCTCATTTATTTCTCAATGTTGTCAAATAGGATTATTATCTCCGTTTTTCTGATTTAAAAAAAAAAAAAAAACCATAACACTCAGGTTAATAACTGGCTTAAGGTCAAAAAGCTAGTAGGAGGGCACAGTTGAAATTAAAAAATGTGTCTGTCAACCTCACATGATTTTAACCAAAACTTCCTTTTAATTAATTGTGCTTAGCTCATTCAATAGTCATTGATAACGCGTTTACAGTAATAGGTAGGTGTCTGTAGTTCTTTAGATTTTTTCTAAGCCATGAGTTATTATCGTAAGGTTCACGTACCCACAGAAATCGTATGTATAATTTGCTATATACATAGTTTCATTGAATTTGCATAGGAAACTGTGACCTCACCAAAAGTTTAAAACAATTAAAGGGTAGAATAAAAAATTTTAAAACCATTTATCAATTTTATCTCATGATGAATTTTAAAAATAATATTTCATGGAAAAGCATGCTATTTTTCAAATAGCAATGTATGTGATAAGATTAAACATACAGACTATTACACATAAAGGCAGTAGCTCAAACTGTTCAAAACCATCATTATAATAATAATCATCACTCCATAGTGAATGCTCACTATATGCCAGCCATCATGCTATATTCGTAGCATAAGATATTACAAGAGCGGGGAAGGAAGAGGGTAATACTTCCCTATTTCTGATGACATAAGTAACACTCCTGGACACTCCCTATCCCCTCACTCACTATACGCTTTCTCCTGAGAACGAGCTTCTGGCAGGAACCAAACATTTGCTTTGTTCCTTCAGGCCACCAATTTAATAGAGGCACATGCTACCTGGTCTAGTGGTATAACTGGATGGGTAAGACTGTTTAATTCTAGGGTTCAATATTAGGAAACACACTTGACTAAGATATAATGCAGTTATATTTCTCAAACATCAGTTCTGTCTGTTTTATAAAGTTGGTATTTTGGCCTCCTCCTGCTACCACAGATACGAGCATCTACTGAATAATTTCTCATTGGGTTTGGAACCCATGAAATTCTGATTGAAGACATTAGTGACAGATATTCCTAGTTGCCTAACCTAAAATCCCTTTATCCCCTTTCTTCATAACATCTGGCTAAAAGATCCAACTTCCCTTAAAGTTAGGTATAGCCATATGACTAAGTTATGGCCAGTAAGATTTAAACAAAATGATGGTGTGTACTAAAGAAGGTTTCTTTAAAAGAAAAACATGCCCCTTTTACCTTTCTCATCTATTCCTTCCTGCTGCCTGGGATATGGACATGATAGGTGGAATTCCAGTAGGCATCTTGGACCATAAGATAACCTTGAGGATAAGATCTACAAGCTAAGAATGAAGGAATGTAAAAAGAGAAGGCAACTGGGTCCACAAACACACTGTGAGGCTGCCATACCACTCCTGGACTGCCAGGCTCCTCTTACACGAAGAGGTAGAAGAAATAAACTTCCACCTTGTAGAAAACACCATTATCAAAAGCTCTGCTACTAGATGTTCTGATTTCTAATTAACACAGCATTACTGTGTCTGTATTACAGATGAAGCAACTGAGGTTCACATCAGGTTAAGCAAGCGGTCCTTGTTTACACATCTAGTAAAGCACAGAGCCAGAATTTAATCCAGGTCTACGTGACTACATTATATAAGAGTAACTAACAAATCCTAAGGAACAAAAGTTAAAACTAAATGTATGTGATAGACAATACCTTTACATTTAAAGCTAAATGTAAAAAACAAAATAGTTATAAAACATGTTTTTAAAATCGTTCTTCTTAACATGCTAGATAAATTATCAAGAGGTTGAGACAAAATAGAGTCCACATAGTTGTTTAAATCAGAAGCAAATATTTATAAATAACTATATTCTTCCATATATGTTCCTAGTATAAAAGTGAAAAATGGGGGCTGGGTGCGGTGGCGCATGCCTGTAATCCCAGGACCAAATTCGGGAGGCTGAGGCAGGCAGATCACGAGGCCAAGAGATCGAGACCATCCTGGCCAACATGGTGAAATCCCGTCTCCACTAAAAATACAAAACTTAGCTGGGTATGGTGGCATGTGCCTGTAGTACCAGCTACTTGGGAGGCTGAGGCAGGAGAATCGCTTGAACCCAGGAGATGGAGGGTGCTGTGCCAAGATTGCGCTACTGTACTCCAGCCTGGTGACAGAGTGAAACTCCATCTCAAAATAAGAAGTGAAAAATGTCCTCTGTATCAATGTTAACAGGATGCTAAAATGAAAGTTTTCGCGGAAGACTACAACAACAAAGACCATGTTTTGAAAGGATATATGAGAAATTAACGCATAACTTTCAGCAGATATGGTATAAAATAAAATAAAATAAATAAAATAAAATAAAACAAGAAAGTCCGAGACGTCTGCTCATGAAGGTTAACTGCTACATGACTTGCCTTCCCACTACAGACAACTAGAATAATGGAGAACATATCTGAAGCATCCACAGATGCTGAGCAACAGGGAGCACAGGCCTCTAGGTCCTGAGAGAAAGGAAATAAATGAGGTGAGCCCTACAAACAACTGGGTTTTCTGGCTGCAGGCAATTTCGGGACTGCAATGTGAAGAGGGAGACGCCAAAGAGAATCTAGCAGTCTACTGAATTGACAAGGAATAAGCTACACAAAGAAAAAACTCCAGAAATATGTGTGGGGTCCCCTTCATTCTATGCCTGAACACAATATGAACATGCATACAGCAAAACTTCACAAGGATAGGCAAAGAACAAGCACTGGGGAAAGAACAATTACTGGAAAGCAGTAAGCCAAACAATTTCCAGCGGTCACAGAGGACTAGGAATCATTAAAGCTCCCAATAACCGAAGTGGAAAGTCCTCTTCAAATACCTAAGACATTCGTTTGACATCCCAGACGAGTCAAGCCTTAGTAATGAGGCTAATCTGCCCAAGAGAAATGATCTTAAAGAGTGGTCTGGGGACCTACGGAGGACCTCAAGACTCTTTCAGAGGATCAGCAAGGTCAGAACTATTTTCTTAATATTACTAAGATGTAATTTGTCTTTTTCAGAATCATTCTGAGTATGTAGTAGAGTTTTCCACAGGCTGACATGGGATATTGTAAAAGATTTAATGAACAAGCAGAAATGAGATTCCAGCTGTTTTTTGTGAACCAAAAAGGTTCACAAAAAATGTAAACAATGACACTCCTCACTATTTTTTGTGGTTGTTTATTTGGGAAGAGACAGTTATTTTTCATAAAATTGTTATTTATGTTGTTAACAAATAATAGGTTAATTATTGTTATTTTTAGTGAATAACTAAATAATTTAAAAGTCCCTAATCTATAATTTCTAAAATAGTAAATAATGAGATATATATATAAAGATTTCTGGAGTCCTCAATAAGAGTTTGAAGCAGTACTGAGACTAAAAAGTTTGAGAACTTCTGCTCTAAAGCAGGGCTTGGTAAGCTACAGCTGGCAGGCTAAATGTGGACCCTCACCTATTTTTGTAAATAAAATTTTATTGAAACCAAGTGACACTCCGTCATATACACAGTGTCTATGGGAGCTTTAACACTACAATGGCAAAGTTGAGCAACTGCAGCAGGACATATAAAGAAGTCTTACAGCTGAACAACAAAAAGACAACCCAATGTAAAAAGGACTTTTTTAAATGACATCAGCACTTTAATTTTTCCATTTGTTCTACTTTTAAAAATAATGGGAAAATACAATAAAGTATTCTATAATTGCACAAATGCTTTTTTACAAAGATACCTAAGCTGCTGAAACTATAGTGCTACCAGGCAATAGGTCCTGTTGTTCACCTGTTACCTGATATTTTTTAAAAACCTAAAATTAATCCAAAGAGGTGATTAAGCAAAAGTATAAATGTCACAAAATTATAAAGTTTAAAATTTATGAACAGTGTAATTTGGGGAGGAGGGTAAATAAACTAATTTGTATGATTTGGCTTAAGCAATTTATATCCATACATATATTGGTATTTAAATATACATAGGATTTTATTAAATTTATAAAGTACTTTCTGTTCAAAGTGCTTTAAATGATAATGGAGTTTATTGCTATCAATGTTTTCATTCAACCCAGGCTTTAGGAAATACAAGTTTTTTAAAATTTATAATTTATCTTTCATTATTAAACTATCAAAATTTCTCTTTAAAATGAAGCAAACCAGCACAACTTTTCAATATTTTTCTCAGCATTCTTGTGTCCTTTTCTATTTCAATAAATTTCTTTGTGACACAGAAATCATTTTAATATAATTAAAAATGTTGTATAATTGTTATTACCATGATAAAAATAGCAAGATTACATTTAATAAAATTTGTAGAAATTTTGATGAAGGCAGATCAAACAAAAGCACAAATTTTGCTTTGTTCCTACTCAGTTTAATATTTCAGTATTTATCCTTTTAAATCAGCAAACAAGTACATTAGTCCACATAATCCATATTAAACTAAATTACTCCCCAATTTTCCTTAAAAAATTATTCCCAATTTTCCTTTAAAAATTATTAACAAATTTTGAAATTCTTCCCAAGAGAATTAGCCCTTTACAAATAGAAAATAATTCACTTTATAAAATATATAAAATATATATTATATAAAATAGAGAAGCAAAAAGCTTCTCTATTTTCCATTTAAGTACAAAATTACACATTCAAAGAACATTTCATTTTCTTATTATATTTCTTCCTTCCCCCTCTCTACCTTAGGACTTATTTCTCCTAACTAACAGGAAAAATTACCTCTCTTTTTGAGGAGGGCAGAGGGCTTTTTCCCTTCATTTATTTATGTATTAGGTAACAGTTTTTAATATATTCTATTCAAATTTTTATGAAGATCATTTCTTTGTAAGTTTTCTGCATGGCTGACAGAACAGCACCTTCCTCCAAAGAAAAACCAAGAAATATGAAAATTTTCCAAATTAGATTTTCAATGTATGAGCCCTATGTGATACTTAATTGCTAGTGTGTCTATTCTTGCATTTGGAAATATTTCATACTTTAAATTATGTTCATATTCTAACAGTTAAAGCTATTTCACAAAAAAAGCATGCTAAACATTCAGCAAGTGAAGCATAATGTATTTTAATTACACCTAATCAGAACCATTAGGACTAAACATGAGCTTAGAGGATCATGCATCTAACCACCATCTATTCCAATAAATAACTAGGTTCAAAATTTTTCTGACAGGTAGCAACTATTATTATCAAGCAGATAAATTATCTTTGATCAGTTCCAATTTTTAAAAGTTTTCTTTATACTAAGCCATAACTGGTCTTTGTGTAGCTCTTACCTTTTGGACAAAGTTTTTTCTTATGAGGTGACACACACAAAACATCTAATTCCTCCACAAAGTATAAATCCTTCAAATTACGGAAAGAAAGCTACCATGTCCCCCAAAGTTTTTGGCAGACCATATGTTCCAAATTTTTTTTTTTTTATTACTGTTTGGCTTCAATCCCCTATTCTGACTACTCTCTTCTGAACATATCCTAGACCTTCTTTATCAGTGTTAGCAGGGGAAGCCGACATGGAATACAACACACCAGGAGCTCTTCATAGATTCTATGCTTACCTTATTGCATCCCAAAATCATACTAGCTTTTTTAGCAACCACATCACACTGTTAACTGAAACTAAACTCATTGTCAACTAAAACTGCATTTTATTTGAAATATATTTATTTTTAGTTGAAATATATTTATTATTATTTATTATTGATTATAATTAAATAACTATTTATTATTACTAATAATTATTAATTAAAGATATAATATTATTATTATTTTATTTTTAGTTGAAAGATATTTATTTTTAGTTGAAAGATATTTATCTTTCACACTTCTGGCTCTGTCCTCCTTTCCCATCTTGAGTTTACACTCTTCAAAAGGAAGGAAGAGAAGTGGATTAAATGTAGAACTATAACTTTATATTACATTTATTATTTACTAATAAAGAGACTAGTACCTAACTTTTATTTTAATTTTAGCAACCATCTTAAATAAAACTTTTATTTAAAAAGAATCTCAGGGTTGATCAGAGCCAAGATGGCCAACTAGATGCGGCCAGGAAGAGCTTCATTCACCAAGAGACCAGACCATCAAGAAGACAGGCATACTCTAAGCAGACTGTCAGAAGGAAGGCATTGAGAATGGACAGAGGGACGACCAAACAGACCCTGGGCTGAAAGGGGAGTAAGCTAGGAATCCTGAATGGGGTTGCTGAGCACCAGGACTCATTTCTGGCCTGAGCAGCTCCTGGGGAAGAAATTAATTAAATAGGTGTGGAGTAGTCCACTCTCCAGGATTCTAGCAGCAGGAGGCCCCACAACCCCCACGGGCATCTGAACCAGCAGTGAGCTGCTTAGAGAGTTAGCAGGCACAGGACCCCAGCCTGTGTGGAGCCCAGAAGGTTTGGCATGGAAATGGCTACAGTGGAGCACAGCCAGGGATGCCTGTCCCTTAAGGCTTGTCATGTACCTCTAGGTGGCTTTGGCCTTTGTTGATTGTTGGACTTGCACAAGATAGGGCTATCTTATCCATGGGACGAGCCAGTCTGATCTGAGCAACACTTTTTCTGCCAGTCTCTCCCAGGGTCCCTGCTTGGCCATGTCTGATTGCAGCACAGCCTCAGATTACCTACTGGGGTGCTTCCCAGCAGCCACTGCCATAGCTTTTTCACCAGCAGACCCCACTAAACCATCAGAAAGCTTTCGCAGATGGGCTGCTGCCAGCATACATTAGCCCACAGACTTCCCCTGACTGCTTTGACTGCACCCCTCATTGGAGTGTTGTTGCCAGCAAACTGGAAACACCGTGGCCCCTCCAGTACAGCAGTTGCTTATCTTGAAGGGCCAGAGAACAAGGTTTTGAGTCTGTTAAAGGCCCTCTGGATTAAAGCATGCAACCCACGAGTGCTGAGCTGAGCCTTGGTACCCTGAAATCATCCAGAAATGAAGCCAGTCAACTAAACCCAACTTGTACCACAGTCAAACCCTCGATGACATCAAAGAAGATAAAAGCAAAAAAGTCCCATCTAAAGGACAGCAACTTCAAAGATTAAAGGAACATTTTCCCACACAGATGAGAAAGAACCACAGCAAGAATTCTGGCAAGTCTAAAGGACAGAGTGTCTTCTTACCTCCAAATGAGCACACTAGCTGCCCAGCAATGGTTCTTAACCGGATTGAAATGACAGACATTTGGAATTCAGAATTCAGAATCTGGATGGCAGTGAAGAATATTAAGATGCAGATGGAAGTTGAAACCCAATCCAAGGAATCTAAGGAATCCAGTAAAATGAATCAAGAGCTGAAAGACGAAATAGCTATTTTAAGAAAGAACCAAACTGATCTGATAGAGCTGAAAAACTCACTACAAGGATTTCATAATACATTCAGAAGTGTTAACAGCAGTACACACCAAGCTGAGGAAAGAATCTCAGAGCGCAAAGACTGGTTCTTCAAATCAATTCCACTAGACAAAAATAAAAAAGAATTCGCCAGGCACAGTGGCTCACGCCTGTAATCCCAGCACTTTGGGAGGCCGAGGCGGGCAGATCACGAGGTCAGGAGATCGAGACCATCCTGGCTAAAACGGTGAAACCCTGTCTCTACTAAAAATACAAAAAATTAGGTGGGCATGGTGGCAGGCGCCTGTAGTCCCAGCTACTCAGGAGGCTGAGGCAGGAGAATGGCGTCAACCCGGGAGGCGGAGCTTGCAGTGAGCTGAGATCGGGCCACTGCACTCCAGCCTGGGCGACAGAGCGAGACTCTGTCTCAAAAAAATAAATGAATAAAATAAAATAAAAAAGAATTTTTTAAAAAATGAGCAAAACCTCTGAGAAATACATTATGTAAAGAGACCAAACCTACAACTCATTGGGGTCCCCGAAAGAGAGGGAGAACAACAAGCAAATCGGAAAATATATTTGAGGATATTGTCCACGAAAATTTCCCCAACCTCGCTAAAGAGGTCAACATTCAAATTCAGGAAATTCAGAGAACCCCAGAGTATATGAAAGAGTTGGTATCAACCCTACTGAAACGATTGCAAAAAACTGAGAAGGAAGGACTCCTCCCTAACTCATTCTATAAGGCCAGCATCACTCTGATACCAAAACCTGGCAGAGACCCAGTAAAAGAAAAAACCTCAGGCCAATATTCTTGATGAACATTGACACAAAAATCCTCAATAACATACTAGCAAACTGAAACCAGCAGCACATCAAAAAAAGGCTAATCCACCACAATCAAGTAGGCTTTATTCCTGGGATGTAAGATAGGCTCCACATATGCAAATCAATAAATGTCATTCATCACATAAATAGAACTAAAAACAAAAACCATATCATCATCTCAAGAGATGCAGAAAAGGCTTTCAATAAAATTCAACATCTCTTCATGTTAAAAATCCTCAACAAACTAGGCACTGATGGATCATAATTCAAAATAATAAGGGCCATCTATGACAAACCCACAGACAACATCATACTGAGCAAAAACTGGAAGGAAGCATTCCCCTTAAGAATCAGAACAAGACAAGGATGCCCACTCTCACCACTTCTATTCAACATAGTTCTAGAGGTCCTAGCCACAGCAATCAGGCAAGAGAAAAAATAAAAGGCATTCAAATAGGAAGAGAGGAAGTCAAACTATCTCTGTTTGCAGACAATATAATTCTACACCTAGAAAACCCCATACTCTCTGCCCAAAGACTCCTAGATCTGATGAACAACTTCAGCAAAGTTTCAGGATACAAAATCATATACAAAAATCAATAGCATTTCTATATACCAATAACATACAAGTTGAGTGCCAAATCAAGAACACAATTCCACTCAAAACAGCCACAAAAAAAAAAATAAAATACCTGGGAATACAGCTAACCAAGGAGGCAAAAGATCTCTACAAGAATTACAAAACACTGCTGAAGGAAATCAGAGATGACACAAACAAATGGAAAAACATCCCATGCTCATGGATAGGAAGAATCAATATTGTTTAAAAAAAAATGGTCATAACTGCCCAAAGCAATTTATAGATTCAATGCTATTCCAATCAAACTACTGACAGTTTTCACAGAATTAGAGAACTATTCTAATATTCATATGGAACCAAAAAAGAGCCTCAATAGCCAAAGCAATACTAAGCAAAAAGAACAAAGCTAGAGGCATCACACTACCCAACTTCAAACTACACTTCAAAACAACAGTAGCCAAAAGAGCATGGTACTGGTACAAAAACAGACACAGAGACCAATGGAACAGGTTAGAGAATCCAGAAATACAGCTGCACATCTATAACCATCTGTTCTTCAACAAAGTTGGCAATAACAAGCAATGGGGAAGGAACTCCCCATTCAATAAATTGTACAGGGATAACTGGCTAGCCATATGCAGAAGATTGAAATTGGACCCCTCCCTTTCACCATATACAAAAATCAACTCAAGATTTATAAAAGAGCTAAATGTAAAACCTACAACTATAAAAACCCAGGTAGAAAACCTAGGAAATACCTAGAAATACCTAGAACATAGGACCTAATAAAGACTTCATGACAAGAACTCCAAAAGCACTTAAAACAAAAATGTAAATTGACAAGTGGGACCTAATTAAACCAAAGAGCTTCAGCACAGCGAAAGAAACTATTAACAGAGTAAACAGACAACCTATAAGATGGGAAAAAATATTTGCAAACTATGCATCTGACAAAGGTCTAATATCCAGAATCTATAAGGAACTTAAATTTACAAGAAAAAAGCAACTCTATTAAAAAATGGGCAAAGGACATGAACAGACATTCCTCAAAAGTAGACATACAGCCAACAAGCATATGAAAAGGTGGTCAACCTCACTAATCACTAGAGAAATACAAATCAAAACCACAATGAGATACCATTTCACACACAAGTTGGAATGTTTATTACTAAAAAGTGGAAAAAAAATAACAGATGCTGGTGAAGTTGTGAAAAAAAGGGAATGCTTATACACTGCTGGTGGTAATGTAAATTAGTTCAGCCACTGTGGAAAGCAGTTTGGAGATTTCTCAAAGAATTTAAAACATAACTACTATTCGACCAAGCAATCCCATTACTGGGTATATATCCAAAGGGATTTAAATCATTTCACCATGAGACAAATGCACACATATGTTGATTGCAGCACTATGCGCAATAGCAAAGACATGGAATCAACCTAGATGCCCATCAGCAGTGGATTGGATAAAGAAAATATGGTAAACATACACCATGGAACACCACACAATCATAAAAAAGAATGAAATCATGTCCTTTGAAGCAGCATGGATGCAGCTGGAGGCTGGCATCCTAAGAGAACACAGAAACAAAACCAAATATTGCATGTTCTCACTTATAAGTGGGAACTAAACACTGAATACATGGCTGGGTGTGGTGGCTCACACGTATAATCCCAGCACTTTGGGAGGCCGAGGCAGGTAGATCACCTGATGTCAGGAGTTTGAGACCAGCCTGGCCAACATGGTGAAACCTTATCTCTACTAAAAATATAAAAATTAGCTGGGCGTGGTGGCAGGCACCTGTAATCCCAGCTACTCGGGATCCTGAGGCAGGAGAATCGCTTGAACCTGGGAGGGAGAGGTTGCAGTGAGCAGAGATCACGCTACTGCGCTCCAGCCTGGGCAACAGAGAGAGCCTCCATCTCAAAAAAAAAAAAAAAAAAAAAAAAAAAAAAAAAAAACAACACTGAATACATATAGATACAAAATAGGGAACAACAGACACGGGTGCCTACTTGAGGTGAAGGAAAGGAAGAAGGTGAGGACCAAAAAACTACCTATTAGGTACTATGCTTACTACCTGGATGACGAAATAATTTGTACACCAAACCCCAGCGAAAGGCAATTTACCCATATAACAAACCTGCACATGTACTCCCTTAAACTAAAATAAAAGTCAGAAGGAAAATAAATAAATCCTGCCTAACATCTGCTTTTGTAAGATAAAATTTAATTAGAACACCTAAATTCTGTCATTTATGCACTGTGTAGGGCCACCTTTGTGCTATAACAGTGGAACTGAGCACTGTAGCTGCAAAACAGATGAGATGGCCCACAAAGTCTAAAATATTTACTATCTGGCTTGTTGGAAATTTGCTGATTTGTACTCTAGGACAATGGTATAAGCCAGGTGCAGTGGCTCACGCCTGTAATCCCAGCACTTTGGGAGGCCGAGGTGGGTGGAGTCACAAGGTCAGGAGTTCAAGACCAGCCTGACCAATATGGAGAAACCCCACCTCTACTAAAAATACAAAATTAGCCGGGCATGGTGGTGCATGCCTGTAATGCCAGTTACTCGGAAGGCTGAGGCAGAAGAATCGCTTGAACCTGGGAGGCGGAGGTTGCAGTAACCCGAGATCACGCCATTGCACTCCAGCCCAGGCAACAAGAGCTAAACTCCATCTCAAAAAAAAAAAAAAAAAAAAAAAGATGGTATAAATGCAACAAGATAGCTGAGTTAACTGGTTTCCAACTATGTCAATAAATTCAGCCAGGCCCAGTGGTTCATGCCTGGAACCCCAGCATTTTGGGAGGCTGAGGTGGGAGGAATGCTTGAGGCCAGGAGTTCGAGACCAGCCTGGCCAACATAGCGGCCGACTGTCTCTATTTAAAATGTTAAAAATCTGACAATAAATACATTCAAAGCATTGACAAACATGTGGCTGTTTTCCTTTCCCCTCAAAAAGCATTATCAAAAAGGAAAATGTCCTTAAAGGTTCTAAGTAAAAAAAAAAAATTTTTCCAAATAAAAGTAAAAATTTGAGAAGTTATATGAATATTCCATAGCTAAAAAGCTTACAATCATCACTCCAGGTTTACTTAATATGATACATTAAGGTATTGTATTGGGCCATAAGCAAAATATATCTTTCTGAAAGTACCTGCAGAAAATAAATTATATTGAAAAGTATATTTGAGAAACATCTACATAAAAGGAACTATGCAACATACCATAAGAAAATTCATAAAAAATAAGACAGAGTAACTTTAAAATGCTAATAATCTAACTGAACAGAAAAATAATCTATAAGACTTCAGAGTTTAAAAAGTTTTGTATTTCATTGTAATTTCTATCTTTAATTTTTATGTTAATAAAATAGATTTATTTGTCTATAACCTACACTAGATGAAAAATTTGAAAATGTATTAATTACCTGAATTGGATGTTCACTAAATGAGGCTGGGAACCATCTGATTGCCAATAAGTTTCTAGATTGTCATCTCGTAACTGATCCACTCCAAATCCTAAAAACACCAAAAGTGTCAATACATGCCTGTGAAAAAGAAAGAACTATACATGCAAAACATAAAATTACCATAGGTATTTGTCCAGAAATTTTGATAAACAGAAAGGTCAGAAATATTAAATTTATTTTATTTATTTTTTTGTAGACAGGGTCTTGCTGTGTTGCCCAGGCTGGCCTTGAACTCCCAGCCTCAAGTGATCCTCCTGCCTTGGCCTCCCAAAGTGCAGAGATTACAGGCATAAGCCATAGCACCCAGCTGCGAAACTTAAATTAACCAGAATTCTTCTACCCTTTTATTCAGAGCTCAACCCTTAGAGAAATATCACTTGCACATACAAAGCCTCTACCATTTCTCCTCCTTACTCACTGCTCTCCAGCTCCTATAGCCTTCTTTCTGAACCTCTAAAATGCCAAATCAACTAACGTAGAGCCTTTGAACTAACTTCCTGGTGTCAAGAAAGTTATTCTCTGAAATCTTTGCACAATTTTTCTTCTTTTTTTTTTTTTTTGAGACGGAGTCTCGCTCTGTCGCCCGGGCTGGAGTGCAGTGGCACAATCTCAGCTCACTGCAAGCTCTGCCTCCCAGGTTCACGCCATTCTCCTGCCTCAGCCTCCGAGTAGCTGGGACTACAGGTGCCCACCACCACGCCCGGCTAATTTTTTGTATCTTTAGTAGAGACGGGGTTTCACCATGGTCTCGATCTCCTGACCTCGTGATCCGCCCGCCTCGGCCTCCCAAAGTGCTGGGATTACAAGCGCGAGCCACCACGCCCGGCAATTTCCTCTTCTTAACATTCATGTCTCTGTGCAAATTTCACTTATAAAAGAGGCCTTCCATAATCCCACAAACTAATGCAGCCTCCCACTTAAAGTTACTTTCTATTATATTGCTGTCTTATTTTCCGCAAAGCAAATATCACTATTCAACTTAGAAATCCTTTAACTCAAAGGCCATAATTGTCAGGTATAGCATGAACTTCAATAAAAATTTAGTGAGTTTTTATTTTAAGAAAAACAGAATTTACTACATCCCATTAACCTTCTCAAAATTAACTCAATGTCTTCAAAAAAAAAACCAGGGAACAAATAGCATATAAGCCCTGTAAGATGTTCACAAAATCCCGCCATACTGAATCCCTTCTTTGTATCAAATATAGAGTTAAGCATAGCAGATGTACCTATTTTTCCCCTAAATTTGTTTTTCAACATTGGATTAATTTGGTGCTTATGAAATGATTAAATTATTTTAGAAGACCCTATTATATGGTAGCAGTCATAACACAAATTTGTTTTTCAACATTGGATTAATTTGGTGCTTATGAAATGATTAAATTATTTTAGAAGACCCTATTATATGGTAGCAGTCATAACACAAATTTGTTCTTTTGTTTTTCCAGTCTCTTAGGTAGAGACTAACAATTGTGCTGAATTGTAAGATTGTTTTGCGGTGTGTGTTCAACTAAGCTGAATCTACTAAACACATTCCAACTTTAATCTGAATGAAATATTGAACCATTATTTCCAAAGATACAAAAAGATTTTTGCAAAGCCATGTGCCACCTATCATCCTGTAGCAGGCAAGTAAATCTGCGTCTCCCAAAGACTGATATTAACATTTTGAAAATTTCTTAAAATTCTCCTTTATATCACTTCCTATCTGATTTATTGTGTGTCTCCTGATTTCCTTTTTACCTCTAATTTTGCCTCACTTCAATCCATCCTCCACACTTCTCAAATATGAACAAACACTGATTGTTTTACTCTGTTACTTACCTTTTCAACTGCTCATATTATCCATACAGTAAAGTATGAACTGTTTAATAAAGTCCTCTATAATCAGGCTTCTACCTAACTATATAGCTTCACATATGCCATTTCCCTATGTTCTAGTCTCATTTACTACATGAAATTAATTGACTAAGCCATGTTTTGTTTAAGCTATATACCTCTGCACATATTATCATTTCTTGGCATCCAACAAGGATTGGTACTAGGAGCTCTGTGGTTAACGAAATCCACTGATGCACAAGTCCCTTATTTAAAATGGCTCCTCTTGTATACTTTAAATCATCTCTAGATTACTTATAATATCTAATATAATGTAAATATGTAAAAAGTTGTACAGTGTTGTTTTTCTATTTGTGTTATTTTTGTTGTTGTACTGGTATTTTTTTGTGGTTTTTTTCCAACTATTTTCGACCTTCAGTTAGTTGAATCCATGAAATTAGAACCTACAGATATGGAGAGCTAACTGTCCAATTTCCCTTGCTTTTATGTCCTTAGTGAAATCCTATTCTTGCTTCATCATACAGAATAAGCATCATCTCCATGAAGACGTCCATGATCGTTTCAAGCAAAGTAAATCACTTTCTTCTTTGGGCTAGTTCTACACTGAGCCCATACTTCGTGGAAAGCAGTATTGTGTAGTGGAGTCTGTCTTGAATTCCAGAATTTCCTGCTTATCATGTGATCTTTGTCAAATTACTTAATCTTTCTGTACTAGAGTTTCCTCATTTGGAAAATGTAAAAGAAATAGTACAACTTCATATAACTTTTGAAAACCTTACTGAGATAATTGGTTATTTTATGCATGTAAAGTTCTTAGAACAGAACCTATCACTTAGTAAGCACTACATAAGAGTTATTAATTATTACATTATGTAATAATAGTTTAAAGCTATACTTCCTCCACTAAATTGTGAAGTCCTTGACAGTAAGGATTGTGTCTTGTCTTTCAATCTCTAACAAATTTGAGTTACAAATCTCAGCAACTATCTGCTGACTTAAACTGAAAAATATCTGACCCTGGAGAAGCAAAGATCAAGCAATCACTTTCTCATGCAGTTTCCAGTTTATAAAGAGTAGTCATTCTTAATATGTAAAGTGCTAATCATTTAATGATATTTCACTGATAGACTCAAAGCTCAAAATCACATGAAGTAAGACATATGACATTGCACTAATGAACTTCATGAATTTCATACTCAACACATTTTTAAGTGATCCTGCCACTCCTCTAGTAGCAGTAACTATTGATCTCTTCTGCACCTCCAAGATGTCAGAGCAGTGGGGCAACTTCAGGAAACTGGTGACATGTGTTGCTCTCTTCAAACCAGTGACTGGTGCAATATTGCGTTAGTAATGAGGTATGAATCAGTGCTAGTTTACCAAAGAAGGTAAACTTTACCAAAGGAGTTCAACCAGCACTGATTTGTATGTCATTACTGACACAATATGGCACCAGTCTCGTTATACTAATAGATCAAACAGTGAAAGATGTTCAATTTAATCATATTTACAGGAATATTTGATACGATAATGGATATTAAGGAATTCCAAAGAACGTAAAAGAAAGCTGGAAAAGCTTTTAAAAAACGGGGGGAGGGGGAAATCACCCCTACAGTATTCCATAGTGTATATATACCACATTTTCTTTATGTAGTCTATCACTGATGGGCGTTTGGGTTGATTCCACATCTTTGCTATTATGAATAGTGCTGCGATGAACATACACGTGTGTGTATCTTTGTAATAGAATAATTTATATTCTTTTGGGTATATACCCAGTGATGGGACTGCTGGGTCAAATGGTATTTCTGGTTCTACATTTTTGAGGACTCACCACACTGTCTTCCACAATGGTTGAACTAATTTACATTCCCACCAACAGTGTAAACACGTGGAGTACTATCCAGCCATAAAAAGGAATGAGATAATGTCCTTTGCAGGGACTTGGACAAAAGACCAGCCACAGATACAAGGCTGTCTTGAATAGGAGGAGCCAAAATGCTGAGGCCAGGCACTTACGGCCTACCTAAGACTGCTGCTGCACTAGGAAAACAGAGAACTACCCTGCCTATCCCTTCCAGGAGCTGGAAGCCATTATCCTCAGCAAACTAACACAGGAACAGAAAACCAAACACCACATGTTCTCCCTTATAAGTGGGAGCTAAACAATGAGAACAAATGGACACAGGGAGGGGAACATCACACACTAGGGCCTGTTGGGATGGGGTAGGGGGAGGGAGAGCATTAGGAAAAATAGCTAATGCATGCTGGGCTTAATACCTAGGTGATAAGTTGATAGGTGCAGCAAATCACCATGGGACACATTTACCTATGTCACAAACCTGCACATCCTACACATGTACCCTAGAACTTAAAATTTAAATTTAAAAAAATCACCTCCATCCAAACAAGAAAAAGCTGGATAAACCACAAACTCCTACCAGACAGCCTGAAATCCAGGAATGGGACAGCCCCCATTCCCAGGAGAATAAAGATTACAGATTGTCCCAACTGTGGTAGAGCATAGGAGGAAGGAACAGAGACCAAATAAACACATAAGAAGAAACCAAGTATAACTTTAATAATTTGACAAAGACCAAATGCAGGCTAGCATAATAGTACAGCAACACTGAGAGCCCCAAACACAAGGTGAATTCACACTGACTCTCAGACTCTTTTGCAAGGGCCCTCACTTTACACATAAAGATTGGGAGAGGGCAAGAGACTAAAGAGCCTAAGTCAGTGCTACAGATACAGAGGAGGGGACTGACCACCAGTGAAGGAAAGCAAAAAGTTCTACCCTCCTTCCAAACCCTTCTCTCCCATAGAGGAAATGACTTAAGCTGCTATAGGAGGAGAATCAACCCTGTTGACCCCAGGACACAAATACAACCCATCCTTGCTGAAAGAGGAGTAAAAGAAAAAACTCTCTATACCTGAGAGAGGGGCAAACAACAGTCTTTTCTCAGAGTGAGGCAGAAAACTCTCTTCTACAAAAGACCAGTCACAGATACAAGGCTGTCATGAATAGGAGGGGCCAAAATGCTGAGGCCAGGCACATACAGCCTACCTAAGACTGCAGCTGCACTAGGAAAACAGAGAACTAACCTGCCTCTCATATCCTGAACTGAGTAACGAAACACAGTATTCTACAGCTGGAGGTAGGGCAAGAGCATGGCGAGAGGCACCCTCTGTAGCACAAGTGTGCGCCAAAGCACAAGAAAACTGGAGTGGAACTATTATATAGAAAAATAAGAAAATGTCTCTGGCACAATGGTCTCACGATAAGCACAGGGCATCTTTAGAGACACTGAAGGTAACCATAGCCATAACAAAACTCAAACTCAGCTCAATTCCTAACTAATGCAAATCTCACAATGAAGGACAAATGATAGAAAAAAGGCATCCATTTCAAGATGTAAAAACTATTTATCTCAGTGTCTACTAATCTGCACATATTTGGCACTCAATTAAAAAAAAAAGACAAACAAAAAGAAAAACAGAATTATCATAAACAGAAACAGACCCAGAGATGACCTAGTTGTTGGAACTACCAGACAGGAATCTTAAATAACTATAACTATGACTAAGATGTTATAAAAAAAAAAAAAAAAAACCTAGAAAGGTAGATGAAATGTGTTAATGGACAGGAATTTCAATAGAGATGAAAACTCTAAGAGTCAAATGGAAGAGCTACAAATAAAAAATATAATATCACAGATGAAAAATTTCTTAGGCAGAATTATCAGTATGCTCAATAAAGCCAAAGATGAATGCAGCAGATTTGAAGATAGGCCAATGAAAAATACCCAAATTGAAACACAACTCGAAAAAAAGTGAAAAAAAATAGAGTACCCAAAAGCTGTGGGATAATACCAAATGGTCTAGCATATGTATAATTAGATTCCCAGATTCTTAGAAAGATAATAGAGAAGGAATAGGGCAAAAGAAATAATTGAAGAAATAATGGACACAATGTCTTTTACAATCTAGTCTCAAAAGTCATATATCATCAGTTTTGCCTTATTCTACTGGTCCCAGAGACCAATCCTGACACAATCTGGAAAGGGTCCACAGAAGGGCATGAATACCAGAAGGCAAGGATAACTGGAGACCATTTTGAAAGCTAGCTACTACAAATCTGGTGAATGGATAAACAAACTGGTACAGCCATATTGTGGAATAGTAATCAACAATAAAAAGGAACAAACTACAGATATGTGCCACAGAAAAACCCACAAGTGAATTATGCTAAATGAAAGACACTAGACCCAATAAGCTACATACAGTACTTATATTGGCATTTTGGGAAAGGTGAAACCAAAAGGACCCAAAACTGAGCTGTCAGGGGCTTCGAAAGGCCCAGAAGACTGACCATAAAGAGACATGAGGGAACTTTGTGGGATGATGGCAATGTTATATATTTGATTGTAATACTGCTTATATGACTGTACATGCCTGTAAAATTCATAGAACTGTACATCTAAAAAGGATAAGTTTTATAGTATGTAAATTATACCTCAATAAAGTGCTCATAAAAAGACAGAGAAGGGAATCTTGAGGGGAAACAGAAGAAGCTTGGTTGACAGGATGGATACAGGAGTCATAATGTGCAAATAATAAAAGTTTCTGAAAGAAAGATGACTACCAAACTAATAACATTATAAAGTTCCTCAACCTAAAGAAATTTCTCCAAGCTTGAGTCTGTGGGTGAAAACTGCCTATCAAATTATGGGTTACAAGGGTGAGAAAAGATATCCTGACAAATGCCATGAACTCAAGAATAAAGAAAAAAACCTTAGATGCTTCCAGAAAAAAACAAGTTACTTAGGAAAAAAAAAAAGAGACGTAGGCATAGGCCTTTATACCCACAACATGGCAAAAGAAGATAGTGAAAGAGCATTCATAACTTTTTGAGAGAAAAGGACTGCCACCCAAGAATTCTATCCCAACAAAGAGTAAAAGGAAAGTATTTTGGTGTATGTTATCACTCATTTATCCAATTGAGAGAAACAGCCAAAAAAAAAAACTAAATAACAACTGAATCATAGCCGAGATGGAGGAGGAAAAGAGAAGACCTTATGACATATGTAGTTAAATCTAACTAGGGAATAGTAAAGAAATTGGACAGAGATACAAGATAAAAAAAAAATCCAGTGCATTAGAATTAAAATAAAGCATCTAAACAAAAGAAATATTAAAATCAGACCAGCGTACAGTAGTATCTTTATCTGCAGTTTCACTCTCCGCAGTTTCAGTTACCCTTAGTCAATCATGGTTCAAAATATTAAAAGGAAAATTCCAGAAATAAACAACTGGTAAGTTTTAAATTGTGTACTGTCTGAGTAGTGTGAAGAAATTTCTCACCATCCTGCTCCATCCCACCCAAGAAATAAATCATCACTTTGTCCAGCATATCCACCCCTTTGTCCAGCACATCCACCACTTTGTCCAGCATATCCACACTGTGTATATATACTACCTGACTGTTAGCCAACAACATCATCTGCTCCTGACATCCAATCATCAACATCATCATGGCTTGATGATCCAGAATCACCAGAAGCAGATGCTCCTCCTTCTGAAGTATTGTCAGAAGATTAATAGTAGCCTAACACTACATCACAACACCTGTATTCTTCACCTCACTCGCTCTCATCACATAGACATTTTATCTCTCACATCATCGCAGGAGGAAGGGTACAATACAATATTTTGTGAGCGAGAGAGACCATTTTCACAAAACTTTTATTACTTTATTACTTCTATTGTTATAATTGTTCTATTTTATTATTATTCTTAATCTCTTACTGTGCCTAATTTATAAATTACACTTTATCACAGGTATTTATGTATAAGAAAAAACATAGTATTAATATAGAAAGGATTCAGTACTATCCATGGTTTTAGGCATCCACTGGGAGTCCTGGAATGTATCCCCTGGGATAAGGGGAGATGACTGTACAAGGAAACTGCAAGTGACTATTTCCAACAGCTTTTTTGTTTGTTTTTACCTGGTTTGCAAGATGAGAGTGACCAAACAGCTTGTGATCCAATTTCCCGTACTGTTCCAGTCCTTTCCAACTGCTTGGGGTCAGCACCAGGAGGTGTCTTGTTTGGTGTAGTCATTTTTAAAATATTCTATGTAGAAAACAAGAATGCACACATTGTATCAGGAACTGGGCATCTTTCTACAAAAGGTTTTTACCAAGAAAAATTTAATGGAACTCATATACCTTGATATTAATCATTTATTCTGAAGAATGCAGTTAATATAATTAAATCACTGTAATTTAAATCTTAGGGGCTGGACATGGTGGCTCACACCTGTAATCCCAACACTTTGGGAGGCTGAGACAGGAGGATCATGTGAGCCCAGGAGTTCAAGACCAGCCTAGACAACATGGCAAGACCCCATCTCTATTTTTAAATAAATAAAAATCTTACGAATTCAGGTTTTGTTTCGTATGACCAGATATGCAAAGCAGTGAGCTATAGTAGTCAAAAGAGCACAGAATCAAAGTTTTGGCTTCAGTATCTCCTTTAATTAGCCTAGACTTTGAGTAGGTCTGGGCTTTATTTCCTCTCCTGGCAAAGAGGTTCACTTGATGATTTTTAATTCTACAATGCTATGCAGTTCTATACTTCTGTGGCTGAAAATTCAAATGACTTTTAGCCCTAGAAAAGTCAGACTGAAATACTCTTATTCTAGGAATATATAAATATTGATCCTCATTTTATTTACTTAATTTCTTTTTTTTTTTAGAGACAGGATCTAGCTATGTTATCCAGGCTGGTCTTGAATACCTTGCTTCAAGCGATCCTCCCACCTCAGCCTCCCAAGTAGCTGGGATTACAGATGTGATCCCATCGCCCCACTAAGATCCTCATTTTAAATATTTATTGAGTGATGGAGAGAACAGTCATACCTGCCCTCTAGCTGTCAAAAGTTTTATTTAAGACCCAGACCGGTGGCTCACACCTGTAATCCCAGCAGATTGGGAGGCTGAGGCAGGTGGATTGCTTGAGCCCAGGAGTTCAAGACCAGCCTGGAATATGGTGAAACCCTGTCTCTAAAAAAATTCCAAAAAATCAGCCTGGTGTGGCGGCACACACCTGTAGTACCAGGGAGGCTGAGACAGGAGGAACACCTGAACTGGGAGGCGGAGGTTGCAGTGGGCCGAGATCGTGCCACTGCACTCCAGCCTGGGTAACAGAGCAAGACTCTGTCCCAAAAAACACAAAAATAAGAAAAAAAATGTTAAAAGTTCATTTACATATGCTCCTACCATAGAAGATAAGGTCAGGAAAATGGCTTCAAGATTTTGAAGTGAATGACTGGCCCATTCTAAAAAGACTGACCTCATCTTTCACATCTTTTGTTAATTTTACTAAGTCTATTCACTATATGTGAAAAAACACTTCAATATTGGATCGTGAACAATACGTAAAACTGCTTTGGTAGCGCAGTTACTGCTACTGAACATTGTTATATATGCTATTCAAAATAGGTGCAATAGTTCTGCATACGGTTTCCTTGACACCTCTCATTGTATCCGAAGTTGTTCTCTAATCGGCACACAAGCACTTGATACTCACTAAATAATGGCAGAGACAACAGACTGTAAACTTTGGCAAGGCCTGAGGCTTAAATGCTCAATAAGCAATTTACTGAATGAATAAACAGATGAATAGGTTCAGTCATGAACTAGTTATTTGTCACTTTCCTGCAAGTTAGGTGAGATCTAGGGGGAGACTATTCAACCTGCAACCATCATTACTAACTGAATGTCCTGTTAACTAAAAAATGATAGAAATAAAGTCCATCTTTAGGGCAGAATTCAACTGCCGGACTTGGGACTGGACGCCACCAAGTGGATAAAATATGGAGCTCGGTAAAGATTGGATTCCCGGCCTTAAACTGACCACACAGTTGAGAGGAAGCTGAGGCCTAGGAGAGCGCGCAACAGCAAGCCGGTCTGGACCAGACTCTGTTGGTCCTACGGACACCTCTAGCGTTAGAATGACTAAGGCTCCACTCCTGACCCACTGGCCTTGAGGAAAGCGCGAACGTAAAAAAAGATTGAAAACAGAGAGGCGAATGCCTCTGTTTACGCTAAGACCACGCTCGAAGTCGGAGAAAAGCCCACACACTCACAGTTTCCAGACCTGGCTGCTTGCCGAAACTCAGGTTCTCAGGACCTCCAGCAGCTCCGTGCCACTCCCACTCGGCTTCCTAGGACAGCCTGGCTTCGCCAACGGCTTTGAACAAGGGTCGCAGCACAATGACGTCAGATCTCGCTACCTACCTCCACGGTTCCGCCTCACGCTCTATGTCGCGCCCGCGCACTACGTCCTGTGGCTTGCGCGAGCGGCGGCTGGGCACCGCCATTTTGGCCGGTGGCCGTGAGAACACGCTGTGTGGCTGAAAAGTGAAGGCAAGAGCTGATTTGGCTTCTGTGCCCCCCTCCGCAAGGGGATCGTTTTCTCCAGGTACGTGAATAGCCCGGAGAGGTTTGGCTGTTAGCTGCCATCTGCCAGGTTGGAAAGACTGTAGGGACATTCTCCGAGAGCCTTTGGTTAGGCCTTAGGTGGCGGAGACAGCAGCAGCGCGTGGCAGCGGCTCCTGCGGGACAGCTGGAACTGATGGGGCGCGGGCGACGCCGAGAGCTTGGGGGCGCCCCGGTCTTCCCCTCCAGCGGACCCGGCTGTCGCCGCTGTTGCCTGCCACACCCGCGAGGGACTTCGAGAATGGACCCAGATGCCGTAGTCTCCACTCCCCCTTTACCCTACTCCCGCCCTGAAGCTAAACCTGCTGGAGAGGAAGGCACCTTTAGAACTTACAGCACTCTCTAGTACCCCCACACTCCTCCAGCACCCTAAAATGGATATATTGTCACGTGTGCATATTTGGTTGTGGGAAGTCGTGGCTTCCACGTTTTGGTGAGTGGAATGAGTCATGGCATCTTGCCGCCATGAAGTCGAATACTCGCTGTCCACTCCCAGGCTTTATAGAAATGATGCCCACATGTACATGCTTTTCTCAGAACAGCGTGTACGCAGCTATGACTGGTGTTGTCCCAAATAGTTTCCCAGTAGAAATCCTATAGTTTTTTTGGTACGTTTTTATAGCACTCGGCACTTTCTCCCCTTACCCATTTTTCCCTTTATTGTATCTAATACTCATTGAGATCAAGGTTGATGTCTTTACTCAGAATACCTTTATTATCTCTTCAGGGCTTCGTACATTGTAGGCATTTAATACATATTGTGAATGAATGACAGCCAAAGCCGAATTCCCACTTCCCATTAACTACATAAGCGCTTATTTTCTCTTTTTTGATAGTAAAAATCTATAAGAGGAAGAACTGTCCAAATAACATGTTTTATTTTTTTAAGAGTTCTTCTAGATGTCTTAAACTTAAAACTCTTTGAAATCAGAGCCGTGTACCACTCCTAACTTATACGTGTTTTATAAGACTAATAAACTACAATAAGCATGGGTTAGACTATTTCATGTGATACTAAACATCATTAGTTAACAGCAGTCTTTGAAATGCTTTTACACAGCATTACAATTATTTTGGCTTTAGACTAAATGCTTCCAAGTATTCCTCACTTTTTTCCTCTCAGCTGTAAGAATGACACTGAGGGTCATTGTTCTAGTGTCAATTTTGAACACTTTTGTCTTAGAATCTGAAATATCCTCAAATCCTTCTTTGTTTGCAGGAGGCTGTTAACTATAATCTTCCTCTCCAAGCTTTACTGTGCCTAACTTTTCTATTGAAAAACAAGTAGGGAATCCCCTTGCCCCAATTATTGAAACTGATACAGAAATTGAATTAAAAGTGTTCACACAGTTAATTAACAGTTCTACAAAGAATCCATGTTCATTTTTCTTAAATGCATTACAATTTATCACTATTTTTATATAAATCAGTTTATTAACCATTTCTGATATGTTTTTATTCTTCTGTAAAAATCAAGCCAGGGTAGTGACATGCACCTATAGTCCCAGCTATTCGGGAGGCTAAAGCAAGAGGATCCCTTGAGCCCAGGAGTCCCAGTCTGTAGTGTCCTGTGATCACTCCATTCAGCCAGGACACCATAGCAAGATCCCCAGGTCTTTTTAAAAAATTGTCTTTTACAGTCTTTTGGTTTTTAAAATAGTTTGAAAAATTAAATATTTTAGTAGTTTAACAGAAATAAAGTTTAAGCAATGTCGTGATGAAAGATTTATCCCCTGGAGGGGAATTCATTATGCTCTTTCACTGAGTAATTTGTAGAAAGGCATTCAGTATTTAAATTAGAATGCATGGTGTCCAGTTTTAATAGCTTGCTAAAGAATCTTCGTCTCCTAGGAAGTTGTCATTTCCCGAATAATAGCTTTTTGGGACAATTCAAGTCATCTAATTTCTTCCTTTTCTAATCTTTACAAGACCTGGACCAGTTTTTAGAGGAATAGAGTCAACCTGTTTATTGGAATAACCCTGTATTTATTACATGAACATTTAGTCTCCTTTTGAATGATTTTTTTTTTTCAGTATGTAGTTTAGTGGACAACTGTCACTATAAAATATTGGTAACTTGAAAGATTTCTAAAGTTGTTATAACCTACAGGAAAATTATTTACTATATTTGAATTCATATTCTCATTCATTTAGCAGAAATGTTTGATCTCCTGTGTGCTAGGCACAGGTTCAGCCACTGGAATGAACAAAAATTCCTACCCTCATGATGGATGGAGTACATTCTACTTGGGGAGGGGATAAATGTGTGTGTGTTTGTAGACAGACAGAATATACATACACACACCCATGATAGATGTGTGCATATACACCAGATATATATATATATATATATGGAATATATAGTATGTCGTATAGTTGAGCTAGGGAGAAAAATAAAGCAAGAAGGATGAAGAGGCAGTTGGGTGTATTTTTCGGTAGTGTATATTGTGGTAGTGTAGTTACAGAAGGCTCACTGAGAAATAGTAAAGATTGGAAGGAGTAAGCCATGTAACTCTAGGGGGAATAGCATTACAGGCAGAAAGTACCAAGATCCTAAAGCAAGAACATGCCTGGCATGTGCTAGGAACAACAAAGAGCCAATGTAGCTGGAGCCATACTACAAGAGCTGGAGTAGTTGGAGACAAGATCAGAAAGTTAACAGAGGCTGATCAATGCCTCATTGATTATTTTCAGGACTTTGGCATTTACTCAGATTGAGAGTGAAGCCATTGCAGGATTTTAAATAGAGGAGTGACATGATCTAGCTTACTCCTTAAAAGGCTTACTATGGTTCCTGTGTTGAGAATGAACTGTTGAGGGTTAGAGTGGAAAGAGATGAGAGTAAAAGCAAAGAGATCTGTTAGGAAGCTATTTGAGTAATGCTGGTAAGAGATGATGATAGCTTACACCAAACTCATGAGAAGAGATCAGATTCTGGATATTTTATAGCTTCAATGGGATTTGCTATTATTAGGTGGAAAAGAAAATGACTTCAAGGATTTGGGCCTGAGCAAATGGAAGACTGGAGTTGCCATCTAACAAAATGGGCAAGACTGCTGAAATTTTGGTGAGGATTTCAGGAGCTTAGTTGGGAGATTCCTCTTTAGCCTTCCAGAGATGATAGGTGGGCAGGAAGGGTTCAAGAGAGGTATCCTGACTAAAGATAGAAATTTGGAAATTTGTAGTTTATAAATGGAATTTAAACCTATGAGGCCAGAATAGAACAACTTGGGGAATGAGTATATGTGGAAAAAAATGACCAAGTCTTAGAGCACTCTCTGCATTTAGAAGCCTGGGAGATGAAGATGAGTGACCAGGAAAGTAGTAGAAAAACCGGGTTAGTGTTGTATCCTAAAACCAAGTTAAGAAAGGGTTTTTATCTAGTAGGAAAAGTGTTTGTTTGTGTCAGATGCAATTGATTGGTCAGGTGAATTAAGGTCTGATAACCATTTGTTTTAGCCATGTGAAGAACAACGATGGCTCAACAAGTTTTGATTAAATGATGGGCTCTAGAGCCTAGAATGGATTCCAGAGAGCATGTAGCGAGAAATTTGAGACATTGAGTATAAGCAACTCTTTGAAGTAGTCTTGAAGAAGGAGAAATAAAGCAGTGGGAGACGATGGGGTCAGATAATAGAATTCCTGAATGCTGATAAGAATGAGCCAGTGGAGAAAATAATTGATGAAGTTAAAGACAGAAGGGAGAATTGTTCAGACATTCTTACGGAATGTCTTCTAGTGTACAAATGGTCTTAGCTAGGGAAATACATACAGTGTGATTGCTGATTGGCATAAAGGTCCATTTGAGATGATGAATTTAAAGGGAGACTAGTCAGCAGGTTTTGTGTTTTTTTTTTCCCTACCCATTTTCAGCTCTGTGTGTGCAGGTGAAGAGTCGAATTTAACCAAGATTGTGATTTAGGGTATTTTAGCTGGGTAAGAAGGAAAATAAAAACACCAAGAGCTGAGGGACAGTGGAAATATGATAGAATCAAGAGATAATGAAAGGTTTGAAGAATGGAGGAATCAGGGTTGTTAGATTGTTGTGTAGTAAGTGGTGAACTGAAAAGATAAGAGTGGCGGTTGGAGAATGGAGTATTTGAAGTTGAGGTTATAGAAGAATTGCAATTACTGGTAATGATAAGGTCTAGGATGTAACCAGAAAAAATGAATGGCTATGGTAAGGTAGAAGACAAGCTGTTTGAGGAGATGGGGTTAAATGAGAGGACAGGAGGGTCATCTGTGAGCATATTGAAATCAAGAACTATGTCAGGAGTTGTAAAAGTATGTGAAAGTTAACAGAGGGGCTGAAATCTTTAAAGAATGAAAGGGAGTGATCTGGTGGTCACTACTAACTAAAGCAGTTAGATAGTTGAGATGCAAAACTTTTTAGGGAGGAGGGAGAGATAATAGTCTAGGACAGCATTGAGGAGCAAGATCTCTTATCCCTATCCAAGCCTAATGATATTGATGGGTGTGAAAAAGACTTGAGATGTCTACAAAGAGAAGCAGTCTATCAAAAAAAAAAAAAATCAAGATTGATTATCACAGTAAGAAAAAAACAACATGATGTCTTTCTAAATGGAGAGTCTTGGTTTCAGATTCATTCGTTACATATTGGAATAAACTTGAGTATTAAGGCAGCTTTTGGAATTTTTTACTTTAGTCACCATTCTAAGGAAATTAATTTCTGAACCACTAAGCCCAATATTGTAAAAGATTTTTAAGTTCACTTTGATCTTAATGTTGTGTAGTTGATTAAACTGGAATATCAAGACTTACAAAAGCTTTAAAAGTGAGCATAGTATATACATATAGTTACTTGGTCTCCTTTTAATTTCATTGCTATTATGATTATTTGCCATTTCTGGCAGTGTCATTATAGTCAGATGTACACGACGTGAAGTAATGCTTAGTTTGGGGGAAGAGCTTGTGGGATTTCCCCCATCCTGCTTCCCTTTATTCAGTTTTCCTGGCTATTAATAATTCTTTTTCCATTAGAGCTTTAGATTTGCTTTGTCTGGATGGGTTGGGGTTTTTTTGGTTTTTTTTTTGAGAATGGGTCTCACTCTTATCCAGGCTGGAGTGCAGTGGTGTGATCTCGGCTCACTGTAACCTCCAACTCATAGGCTCAGGTAATCCTCTCACCTCAGCCTCCGGAATAGCTGGGACCGCAGGCGCACACCACCACATGTCTGGGGTTCCTTTGTTTGTTTTTTCTCATGAGATTGAATTAAATATATAAATTCAGGAAGGGTTTAAATCTGTGATATTAACTATTCTTTATTATAAAAACAGAGAGCGCATGTCATTTGTTCAGGTCATTTGTGTCATTCGGTGTTGTTTTAAAGTTTTCTTGTGTATATGTCTTGTTGAGTATATATATATATATATTCCTAGATATTTTCTTTTTGTCGCTATTGTAAATGGCATTTTTTTCTTTCCTTATATAAATCTTCTGATGAAAGTATATATGTAAAATTTGATTTTCCCAACCTTACTAGATTATAGATTATTTTACAATTTTTACAATTGTCAAAATTTATTTTTTTTTTGCAGATAATCATTTCATCTCCATATAATGATCATTTATGTTTTCCTGTCTTTCATGTATGCAAATTAGTTCCCTTAACTAATTGCATTGAATTTGTTGATTTTTCTTTCATAGAAGAGCTGGATATTCTTTCACACAGTTATGGCAGACAAATTAACGAGAATTGCTATTGTCAACCATGACAAATGTAAACCTAAGAAATGTCGACAGGAATGCAAAAAGAGTTGTCCTGTAGTTCGAATGGGTAAGCTGTTCTGTGGATCATTTAAGTATAAAAGAAAACCATGAAAGAAATCAACTGGTTTCATAATTCTTTACGGACATTAGCATAAACTTTGTGTTCACCATTAGTTTCATAAAACTGTGAAGACAAGAAAAGTAGTTTGTTCTAAATTTCTTTTATTGCTTTGTGACTAAAGGATCCTATTTTTTAAAGAAAGACCAAATTGTAGAATAATACGTCAATATTTAAAAGTGTATGGGATGTGCACTCAAAGCAGAGTTCAGCTTACTGATCTTGAAATCTACAAAATCTTATAATTACTTTAATATTATATATAGTAATTAATTACTATAATTAATGGGGAAGGGTTACAGTAAACTTTGACAGTATTTTCATATTTAAAAAATGAACAAAGGGCTGAAGACTATTCATAAGGTTTAACTATATTTTGAAGATCAGATAAATTTCCAACAATTCAGTTGAAAAATTATTGGTAGTCGTTAAGGGCTATGTTAAGTAATTGTGAATATACGAATGAGGCATAGAATTACTGAGTCTTAGAATTACTAAAACTTAGAAACTTTAGTTGTCATCTGTTATTGTCTCCTTTGCTATTCAGAAATTCCATTATCCCTAATACCATGTTTAATTTTAGCTGTATGTTAGATGACTGCATACCTTTTTGGAGTTTTACTGATCTAGCTACAATAGTTCATTCTTTTAATGGTCTACCTTATCATTTTCAAGACGTATTTTGTTTTATGAATTTAAAATTTAGGTTAATCAGCTTAAAAAATTATTTCAGGATATGTCATACTTTTACTAGCATATTTTCTTCCCCAGTAGTAAATTAAGTAAAATAAATATGTGTTAAAGTCATTTCCCTGCTGCCAAACAAGGATATTCATATAAGTGATTAGAAATCTGTCCCCACAAAGCACTGATTTAAGGCATTATCTCAAATGTATTTCTTTGTGTGGCCTTTGTTTTTGAATATCTGCTTCTGTATGGAAATTTAGAACCAGCATTGCCTAAATAACAGTGTTCGGAAAATTAGAAGATAAAGGAAATAGCTTAATTATATCTTTTCCTTTACCAGGAAAATTATGCATAGAGGTTACACCCCAGAGCAAAATAGCATGGATTTCCGAAACTCTTTGTATTGGTTGTGGTATCTGTATTAAGGTAAGTAATATTTTATTTACTGGATCAAACGTATAACCTAAAACTGTAATCTGAAAATTCTGGATACTATGCTATAACTACCTTAAGTGAGGCAAAGTATAAAACAAATGAATAGAGAATGTAAATTTAGGAAAGTGGTATTCTAATATCAGTGACGTTGCTTTTTTAAATTAATTAAACCACCCTTTTTAAAAGTTATTCTTGCTGTACTCAACTTTATAAAGCCATTTCCAACTAAAATTTCTCTTTTTTCACCTTTTTATAAGGACATTACATCACATTACATGTTTCTTTCAAGTCTTATTGAATTTTAAATTCACACCTTTTAAATAGAAATGCACACAGCCAAAAATTTTAAAATTAAACCTAATTCTTAAGTGTTTCTTCTGCTGTATTACACATGCTTCTATTGCATTTTTCCCAATAGTATACTTAAAATAGCTCAATTATTAATAGTTTTTGTTGCCTTGAATAGTTTGATTAGGCTTTTGACTCATGAATGGTAAATTTCCAACTTTAGTTCATAAAAGAAATTTAGGAGCTAATGTGTAACATACTTAATTTAGATCTTTCTGTTTGTAGATACTATAAAAAGGAGCTTCACCAGAGTTCAGATACCACGCTATTGTTCAGATAAATCGTGTATATTTCACATTGGTTTCTGAATCCTTGTTTAAGTATCCAGAAAGATTTTATGGATACCTGAAACATTTTCACTTGCTTTGAAAATATAAACAGGAAGCATTCCTTCCAGCAAATATTTACTAATCTCTTATTAGATACCTGCCTTTATCCTGGGTGCTGGGAATCTGGTTTTGAGCAATATAGTATCTATTCTGTCTCTTTGCTGCTGTAAGAAAATTAGATTAATTTAAATTTTACATTTTGGATATACACTTGAGTGGCTAAAAACATACTAATGAGATGGTCCTCTTTGAGGGTGGAGAAGTAATGTATAATTCCTGAACACTAAGATATTATAATGCACCTCATATATGAACAGTGGATATTTTTTTCCTTGTAGAATTAAGAAGCTTAAATCATTTGCAGCATATAAGCATTGTATGTACATTTAAGAGAAGAGGATAATGGAGGTATCTCCACTGTCCTCCCCTATATTATAGAGAAATATAAGTTGTAAAAATTTAATAGTTTTGGTTAGAGGGTGGAAATTACTTTATTAGAAAACGAGTAATTATCTGTTTTTATAATGTATAAAATGGAAATTCCCTGGAATCTCTAAACACGGAAACTTTGAATCGGTCCCCTGAGCTCATTGAACACGTCTGCTGAACAGGTCTCTAATAATATGAGGTTATAATTTTTGCATATACCTCTGTAGTTGTCTGTACTTAGAAAAATTTTTCTAGCCATGTTACCATTCTTAAATAACCTTCCTGTTTTTGCTATTCTTGTTCCTTGGACAGTCATCTTATAGTCAAATGTTATTTGAATAAGCCTATGTGTTTTGTTTTGTTTTTTAATGTGAATTGGCTCCGAGAATTCAAGTATGTTATTCACATAAGATAGATAAAAGTCATAATGGAAAGACATTAATCCCTGGTCTGTGCAAATATGCAAGCTCTTGGTGGGGTGGAAATAGCCCAAAAAAGGATAAGATCCATGACCTCAAATGACTTTACAAGGTAGAACAGGAAGTATACAAGGGCAGGAATAATTGAAGGAAACAGAGGGAGAACATCTGTTTTGGAAAGAATATGAAGTCATATATTCAGTGACTTTTTTGTTGACTTGCCTCTTAGCCTCCCCTTATCTAATATGTTTTAACAAAACCAAACGAAGAACCTCAAGTTCTACAAGGATTTTCAATAAGTATTAAGCACTCTTTAAATGTATAGGATTATGCCCAACACTAAAGGGAATATCAAGTTACAGCTGACCCATGAAATCACAGGTTCAAACTGTGCAGATCTACATACACGTGTATTTTCCCCCAACCAAATGCCAATTGGAAATAGAGTATTTGCAGGATGCAAAACCATTTTAGAAAGGGCTTTTTCTTTATTCAGGTTCTCCAGGGCTGACTGCAGGACTTGAATATGTGCCAATTTTTTGGTGTACTCGGCAGTCCTGGAACAATTTTCCCCACATATACTGAGAGACAATTGATATAATTCTAATGTTCAAGGAACCTTTTATTTTAAGTAAAGAGTAAAAGGAAATGAAACAACATTTCACATGTTTATGAAATCATGTTTAGAAGATTGCTTATAAAAATATTTTTAATCCATTTTAGTTATGTGTACATGTCTACAAATTAATACAAAAATTAATTCTTTACATAACAGAAATGCCCCTTTGGCGCCTTATCAATTGTCAATCTACCAAGCAACTTGGAAAAAGAAACCACACATCGATATTGTGCCAATGCCTTCAAACTTCACAGGTATATTTTCACATCAAGATTCCTCTTCTGTCAAGTTAAGAGTAAAATACATTTGGGATTTTAAGAGAAATGCAGAAATTGGGGGGAAATGCTATTAACCAGTCACTAAAGGAAAATACAATATTATAACATCATGCAGAATCATGCTGTATATGTCTGTGGTTCATTCTGGCTAACATTACAATTACCTATGGGACTTTTTAAAGCTACTAATGCCCAGGTTTCAGCCCAGTTTAATTACATCATAGGGTCTGGACCTTAGTATATTGAAAAAGTCCCAGGTGACTCTAATATACAACTGGGACTGAAAGTCACTGTTGTTCCTAGTACCCTTGTCCCCCAAAATAACTTTTAAGGGAACTTGCCTTTGATTTTGTTTATCCATTAATCTTATGATCTACAGAGAATATCACTTTGAATTTGGACATGTATTATTAAGTCACAAATCCTTAGTTTGGGATTTTTATCTGCCGAACACTAACACTTTGAATCTAGGAGTCTAGATTTTACTAATTAAAAAGTATTTCTCAACCTGCCAGCTTTAAGGGGCCTACTGCAGCAGGGAGAATGAAGTGGAATATTTCTGGTTGATGTGGCACTTCTCTCCTTGTAAGTAAATGGCAGGCCAGAAAAGAAGGACATTGTGAGGATGCACCTGCTATGTAATTTTGTACCAGAGCATTTTATTATACATTAAAACTGGGCCTTATATGTAAAGAGGAAATTTACTTTAGGATGGACTTTGAAAACTGAATAAATAAAACTTGTAGTAATGTTGTTTAAGGATGCATTTCTAACAATTAACAGTGTAAGTTAATCTTGGCTGTTTTTTTTTCTAATAGCCAATAATATCTGGCATATGTTTCTTAGCTTATTAATGGATGTGTGTGAAGTGCAAGTGCATTAAAATATATCATTCTGATGTTATGTGGCTTTTTCTATGTAAATCCGAGTTGTTTTATTATTTTTGTATACTTGTAACAGGTTGCCGATCCCTCGTCCAGGTGAAGTTTTGGGATTAGTTGGAACTAATGGTATTGGAAAGTCAACTGCTTTAAAAATTTTAGCAGGAAAACAAAAGCCAAACCTTGGAAAGTACGACGTATGTATTATCACCTTGTAAAAATTAATATCAGTTTTATGAGATTTTTGGGGGGGTGATATGTATATTTTTAAAATATTCTTATTTTCAAGATTATTTATGGAATTAATGCTGAGAAATTTATAAACAAAGCTCTTTTGTACTTTTTAACTAAAAATCGGTTAATGTTACTTAACTGAAAATTGTGAGTTGTTAAGCCTTGATCTGAAACAGAATTCTGCTTGATTCTGCTGTATTACACACGTTTCTATTTAATTTGTCCCAATAATGTAAAAATAGCTCAATTAGTTTTTGTTGCAGTCAATAGTTTGATTAGGCTTTTGACTCATGAATGGTAAATTTCCAACTTTAGTACAGAAAGAAATTTAGGAGCCACTGTGTAATGTTCTTAAGTTAGATATTTTTACTTGTAGATATTATAAAATGGAGCTTCACCAGAGTGTGGATGCCACCCTATTAATTGTTCAAATGAATCATAAGTGTATTTTACTTTTCATTTCTGAATCCTTGGTTAAATATCCAGAAAGATTTCTTGGATACCTGAAAACATTTTCACTTGTTTTGAAAATATGAGCAGGAAACATTCCTTCCAGCTTAACCTCTTATTAGATGCCCTTCTGTGTCCTAGGTGCTATGAATCTGCTTTTGAATAACATAATACCTGTTCTGTTTTCTTTCTTTACTGCTATAGAGAAATGAGACTTTTATTAATTATGTTCGCCTCCAATCTTAAGTTAAAAGCCACAAGTGTTCTATTTGCATATATGTTCTATTTCCTGTAGCATTCATCTTCTTTGTCATTGTATTATTAAATTCACATGATTCTGTGTTTTTTTTTTTTTAGGATCCTCCTGACTGGCAAGAGATTTTGACTTATTTCCGTGGATCTGAATTACAAAATTACTTTACCAAGATTCTAGAAGATGACCTAAAAGCCATCATTAAACCTCAATATGTAGACCAGATTCCTAAGGCTGCAAAGGTTGGTTTTTGATAGAGGGAACTTAACGGATATTGGTAGAAGTATAAAAGATATATCAAAATAAACTTGTTTTACTTTGAGATTCTTTTTAATATTGAAAGAAAATAGTAACTATTTTTGATATATTGTGGCAGGGGACAGTGGGATCTATTTTGGACCGAAAAGATGAAACAAAGACACAGGCAGTTGTATGTCAGCAGCTTGGTAAGTGTTTATTTTGTGTGTGTGTGAATATATATTTATTTATTTATTGAGATGGAGTTTCGCTCTTGTTGCCCAGGCTGGGGTGCAATGGTGCAACCTCTGCTTACCAGAACCTCTGCCTCCTGGGTTCAAGCGATACTCCTGCCTCAGCCTCCCAAGTAGCTGGGATTACAGGCATGTGCCACCACGCCCAGCTAATTTTTTGTATTTTTAGTAGAGACCGGGTTTCTCCATGTCGGTCAGGCTGGTCTCGAACTCCCACCCGCCTCAGCCTCCCAAAGTGCTAGGATTACAGGCGTGAGCCACTGCACCCGGCCATTTTGTGTATATATTTCAATAGGCCCCGAACTTAAGTGATGGAAGTACACATCTTTATGTGGATTACTGAAAATCTCCAGCAATTGTTATATTTAAACAATTTTCAACTGAAATAGCATTCAAACTTCAAATGATGACATGCAGTATACGTTTTACCTGGAAGAGGTGAAATACATTGAGTACAATGCCTCTATGTTCTTTGTAGATTTAACCCACCTAAAAGAACGAAATGTTGAAGATCTTTCAGGAGGAGAGTTGCAGAGATTTGCTTGTGCTGTCGTTTGCATACAGAAAGCTGATATGTAGGTTACTTTACAATTTTTGTTTATCTTCATCCTTATTGTAGAGTTTTCAGTTGTGATGCTGCTAATAGAGGAATGGTTTTGAGAGAAATTAGTAGAAATAGTATCCAAGTTCCTAATTTTGAGTTAAGATGTTGAAGCAGTTGTCTATCCACTACCCATTTTCCCTGTTACATTCACAGGGGAAAATATTTATTTATTTAGATAGTTTATAACTGATAGGTGCCAGAACTTTTTATATTAAGTCAGTTATTCATTATCTAAGCTCTCTTTTGAGACGAAGTCTCGCTGTGTTGCCCAGGCTGGAGTGCAGTGGCGCGATCGTGGCTCACTGCAAGCTCCACCTCCCAGGTTCATGCCATTCTCCTGCCTCAGCCTCCTGAGTAGCTGGGACTACAGGCGCCCACCACCACACCTGGCTAATTTTTTTTTGTATTTTTAGTAGAGACGGGGTTTCACCATGTTGGCCAGGTTGGTCTCGATCTCCTGACCTCATGATCCGCCCACCTCGGCCTCCCAAAGTGCTGGGATTACAGGCGTGAGCCACCACGCCTGGCCTAAGCCCTCTTTTTATGTGAAAACACTTAAGCTCTCCAGCCAGGCTAGCAAGCTTTTTAGTATCTGAAGCAAGATGCGAGGTCTTTTAAATCACCGTAGATCACTGTGGCATGCCATGTGAAAGAGAGGAGAGGAAAGTTTCCTTCCTACGTTTAGTGTCTCTCCTCCCAGATATTTATTGCTTCTTTTTCCACATTTCTGCCCTGTTGTCTGGTGAAGACTAACTCTTCTCCACAAAGTATTCTATAAATTCTTGAAATACCCTCCAAAAAACTATGCTTAAATGCAGCTGACTTAAGAGAAAAGCTCTCCAAACTACTTGAGACTATATCAGAATGCTTTTTGTGAGGAGTTACCAATTTGTAAATTAGCCTAACCTGGTAGACCCTCGCCAGACTTGGTGTGTAATCTTGCTTTCTGTAATTTTTTCCTTCTACTTCTGAACAGAATACAGAAATTTTTACCATTACAGATAGACTCTTCATTACTGTTGGAGATTTGTGTTGTGGTTAAATCAAAAGCTCTTGATACTACAGTGCTTTAAAATAATATGTAAGGTAGAATGTCTTGTCTTTCAAACTGATTATATTTGCTTTTTTTGTTTCATAGTTTCATGTTTGATGAGCCTTCTAGTTACCTAGATGTCAAGCAGCGTTTAAAGGCTGCTATTACTATACGATCTCTAATAAATCCAGATAGGTAAGTAGAGATCTGGCATATTACTGTATTGTTTTGTTTGGAGATTTTTACAGATTTTTAAAGAAATATGTAAAGACACTGGGACTGTCAATGTGATGTACATATTTTTTATCTTGGTTGTTTATAGCTACCACGTAAATTTACCTTTCTTTACCTAGAACAGAGGTTCTCAGTGCAAGATTCATTTATTAACACCCCCGCTTCCAGGGAGCTTAGGAATATTCTGAAATTATATGCAAATTCTGAAGCTTTATAGGAAGCAGACCCTTAGCTTTTACCAGCTATCTTTCTCTCTCTCTCTCATTTTCACACACACACACACGCACGCACATGCTTAGAATTTATAAGGATCACTAGAGTAATTCTGGTTTTTCAGAATCTTGCTGGACAAAAGGAAAGAAAATTCATCATAATTTCTGTTAGTATTCAAAATACCCTGTGTTTATAGGGTGCTTTTGTAGTTTATAGAGTTTTCAGATTCGTTACATCATTTGATCCTCATAGTTATCTCGTAGGAATCTTTAGATGGTATTCCTATTTTGCAGATGAAGCATAACGTCAAAAATCTAGTTGTTTTAGGTTACAAATTTACTGTATGACAAAGCTGTGATCAGACCCCAGGGTTTTTTTCTGTATAGCATTTTCTATATTATACTGCCTCTTCTGACTTAACAATTTAATAAACATCCTTTTAAATACATGGCTCATCTTGCAAGAAAGCAAGAGAAATCCCAAATGGTCAAAAACTAAAGCATTAGAACTATAGAGGAGTAATAGGACCAGATGTTGATGGTTTCTGTAATAGGTCTTGGCTTTTAACATCCACTCATGGGCAAGAAGCAAGGTCTAGTATTGGATTTTCACACATAAAGTGCCAGGACTCTCAAAGGACTGCTTTCTCACTAAAAGGGCAAATTAGAAACAACTCGTCTATCATTGCATGGAAATGTCAAGAAAGCAAATATCTATCATTCACTGAGCTCCCTGGAAGTGAAGGAATCGCTCTCTTTCAAATCTCTATTCTTAGGCCAGCAGCTCGCCTGGCTGTGGAATTGAAATTTATATAACCAGCGGAATCTGTGAACCCTTCAAAGTGAGAAAGTAATATTTTTAAGGGGTCTGGAACTTTTATGGTACATAGCAGAAGCAATGAACCAATATGCTTTCAACCCTGGTTGCACAGGATTCCTATAGGTAATGGCTCACGAGGACGAGCTCAAATTGTAAATTATAAAATTTATAAATTAGAGGAGGAAACAGTCCGCAAATTAGCCAGCAGATATTATATGGCAGCAGGATTCAAGAACTTCAGGTGACATTCTAAGGGAGGCTATTAAATAATGTTCAAAATAAAATCTTTAAATAAAAGGATTCAAAACCCTAAGGATATAATGCTACTAAAAAAGCAATAGGTAAATGTTCAGAAACCCAGACAAATCTAGAAATTAAAAGCATGGTGACATTACAGATTCACTGGACATATTAGATGGGTTAGGGACAGCAGAAAAGTGCATTAGAAACCGGATCTTAGGAAGTTACTAGAATACAGCAGAGAGAGAATAAAATTAAAATGTGGAAGGAAGGTTCAAAAACCTGGAGAATGTAATGAGGAAACTATTTACATATCTCTTAAGAGTCTGAACAATAGTCATGAAAGGATTATGGCTGAGAACTGTTCAGAATTGATGAAAAATTCAGCTCCTTAGATTCAAGGAGCACAAGTTCTACAGATACTGAATAATTCATGTAGATACTTTCAAGTGAAACTTAGAATATCAGTGATAAAGAGACAATCTCTTGTGAGCCAAATAGAAGCCATAATTTTTACTTCATACACAGGCATTAAGAGCCTGGGCATTATGATAGGCTCTTTGGGGAAGGCAAGTGTAAAAATACAGTCCCAGTATTCAAGGACTTCACAATGTGGTAAAGAAAAATACACATTGTGGTAAAGAAAAGCATACACATGTACCATAGTCTTGAAAGGAATACACAAAGGTCACTAGTTCTCAAGTCACTTTTTATAAAAAGTATTTTTATAGCCCCTTTTTATACTAAAATGAAAGTCATAGATAATATCTGTGTTCACATAAAACTTTAAAGATACCAAATAATGTCCTAACAATAAGAGGAAAACTAAAAGAAAATACTAGTTTACAGCCAGTATTTCAATGTGTAACTGTTTAGACACATCACTAGAAAACAAGGCATCAGGTACTTATATCGACTTATAATGAATAAATTTAAAATCAAAAGATCAGTAACTATTTTGTATAGTTGCAATAGGAAAGTGAAATAAATAAGTGTAGATGGACCTCGAGGGAGAAAAAAACTAGTAAGAAAAAGTAATACTACCCAAGACTTTCCTATATTATAAGAGAGAGGACAGTAACTTTAATTGTAATAGGGATAACATGGTAAGACAGATTGGCATGACAACGTAGAGAAAATTTTTAAGACATTTCACAAATGGGCTGGTCTTACAGGTATAAGGTTAAGATCTCTATGTAGTGATAGATTGATGATAAAGAGTCATAGGAAGTATATCTCCATTCTGAAATTCGATGTGTCAAGGCATACATTCAATCTTTAATGCCATAAAAAGATTTTGGAGATCATATCCTTGGATAATGAAAAATAGAGGATGCATTGGACAAAAGAATAGAGATTTAAGAAGTTTTATAGAGTTTGACCTCAGAACATTATCAGTAACATTGAAAACTAAGAGATAGCCCCAAATTAACTGTAGAGTATACATTTTTTACAACCTAGATTCCTTACTATGCTACAGATTTGTATTTCTTCCCAACTTCTCAGAAAACAGAATGGCTGACCTAAATCATTTTTATATTTTGGACTTCTGTCTCCATAACCTCCATTTGAAGGTTGGGGCTGGGGGCAGGAAGTTTGACCTATTTTTTTCTTCTTTTCAAAGCAAAGTAAAAGCCACTATGTAATACAATGCTCCCTCACACTGGCTCTTTAAGGAAAATAGGATTTTAAGAGTAGAGAAGTATTCCATGTAATGGATTAGTGCCAACAAAGACACCGATGCAAGATGAGTATCACCAGCTCACCAGGGTGATTTCCCATTTTTACTGATAACTACCACCATTGTGGTAGAAAACATTTCCTCTTAATTTTCCCTTTTCATCTTAGACCTGCTCTTCTTTTCCATTGTTACTTTTTTTTTCTTGCCAGATTACTCCTGAAATGTTTTCTCATTTCATTCCCTTACTCTAGAATTGTGCTGTAGCCTCTAGACAAACATCCTTATTTAAATTTTAATTGAAATTAAAATTTTATTTCATCAAACTAGCAACATTCAACTTATGGCTAGTAGTCACTATATGGGACAACATAGAGATAGAACATTTTCATAATTGTAGAAAGTTCTGGACAGTGCTATTTCAGAACCTACTACTATCTTCCTCATTTCCAATTAGTTCATATTCTTCATTTTGCATTCAACAACTTTTTTAGGTGTCTGTTAGTACATAGTGTAAGACTAAAGATTACAGAGGTGCTAAAATGTATTAAGAGTCTCCTTTAAGATGTTTATGAGCAAGTTATAGGGGTAATCACAAATAATAAAAGTCCAAGTATCAGTCCAAATACTTGTTAACACCAGTATTCAAGAGTGAGGGGGAAAGCTTATTTGCATATTAGGAAAAGTATTCCCATAGCAAGTTGGATTTGAGATGGACCTTAAAGGGTTAAGCGGGATTCAGCAGGTAAAAATCTAGGCAGGAGACTGCTTAGGAAAAGAATAGCTTCTTAGACACCAGAGAAGTAGAGAAGTGGTTTATTTGAGAAAAAAGATGCATTCTTCAGTGTTTCCTGTGTATAAGCTAAGTAATAGAAAGATAGTAGCTAAAGTTTTAGAAAGTGTTGAAAGTCTAAGTCTAATTAATTTAAGCGATTAATTTCATTTGGAATTGAGACCCACATCAGGGGACCTAAAGAAAATGAGATATGAAAGAAATAGGAGGGCCTGAACTAGAATTTAGGCAAAGAAGAAAAAGGGTGAAATTGAAACACAAGACATTGTTGAGAAGGAATTCACAGACTTTAACAGTTTAAACAAAATATCAGTGGGAATAAAATGTCATTTTTGAGGGAATGATAATTTCATTAATACAAATATGGAGAATTTTTATTTGTGTAGGAAGCTGATACATTAATTTGACATTTGAGATGTCTGCAGGACATTTTTTTAACATGTTGAACTATGTTTGATATGGAAATGGGAATGAAGTGCTACATAAAACCTTCATGACTATTACTTGCGTCTAATAGCTTCTATTCCAGCCGATATTGTATCACTTCATTCAAATATAGCCACTTAAGCTTCACATCATATCCCATTCTCATTCATAAAGTGCTCCAGTACCCACTAACCTATTTTCTTTCTGATGTTCACTGATTTTATTATCTGTGGAGCATATTTTGCCATGTAATCTTTTTTGTTACCATTTCATACCTATTCCTTGTCTTCCCCAGCCAAATCAAAACGTCTCAGGTTAAGAATTCTGTCCTATCTTTGTGTATGCATCCATCCCCTACTACAGCTAGCATGGGACAGGACAGGTACAGGGCTTAATACATAAATTCAGTAGCATAATAAACAGTTTAGGCTACATCTGAATTAAATCTATTATAATACTTTGTAACACTTATTTCGAAATATGTTATTAGCAGAATGCATTTAATTCATAAATCAATAAACTTTTAAATTGGCTGGCTTTTTCCTTTTAGTTCAGGAAAGCTTTTTAACTATGAGCATTGATAATGAGCCTTACTAAAGAAAATGTTTTATGGCTTTTGCTTCTTATGTCTTTATGCTTAAATTTTATTAGATGTATCTATTTTTCTGAAATTTCCAACTATTAAAAATAGTTACATAAGAGTTTTAACTAAAATCTGGTTTGATTTTCAGATATATCATTGTGGTGGAACATGATCTAAGTGTATTAGACTATCTCTCTGACTTCATCTGCTGTTTATATGGTGTACCAAGCGCCTATGGAGTTGTCACTATGCCTTTTAGTGTAAGAGAAGGTAACTTGAAAAACTTTTTTCACATATGCTGTATTCTCTTCTACTCTAATGCTTATAAACTACATTATTGATGTTAAGTAGCTTTACATTGCTCTGATATCATCCAAAACTCTAGTTCCTTGGAATTTAATCACTGACAGTATAAGGTTATATGTATTAGTTGTTATACAAAATATATTTTTTTCATTTTGGAGAATTTTCTGGGGATGCATAGAAATGCAGTGTTACTTTTGTTGGGGGTTGGGAGGCTACAGTAAAAGTCCTCTGCATTTTGGTTTCTGCAGTATTACTGTAGTATTTGTCATTTTCAAATTAACTTTGACAGGCCAATACCAGTAATGAAACTCTTAAAATGCTTTCAGTGTTCATCTTGTTTTCATGTTTTAAATTTATCTGTAATATGTATACTATGTTTTTGGAACTAAGGCTATCTAAAAGCCTAATAAGATAGTTTAGTAAGTATATTAAAATTTTCATTTAGTCTTCGTACTTCCAAGAAAATGAGATTCCCTGGCCTCTCCCTTCCATGTCTCCTCCTTACCTGTGTAATTTAAGCAAAAATAGAAACTAGCCTACCACTAAGTGGATCCTGAAACAAGTACCAATGTACTGTCTGCCTTCCATACCTTTTTCCTTTTTTTCTTCCCCATTTTCCTTTTACTGCTTCCTTGTGTTTTATTTTTATTTTTGTTTCCACCTGTCTTAAACTGACAATTCAGAACACTAAAAGGGCTGTTTACTCAGGAAAAAACTACCATCTCCTAGAAGTAGAAAAATTCATGTAGCCTGTAGTTCCCTAAGTGGTGGCAGGTTTTTTGGTTTCTTTTTTTTTTTTTTTTTTTTTAATTTTGGAAGAATCTTTCTTATACCTAAGAGCTCTTTTGGAAAAATAATTTATATTGCATTATAATCCTTTTCCTAAAAAGATGATGGGAGTTTTTATAATTTATAAAAAGTACATAAATATTAAGATGTGGGGAAGAAATTGTTGTAACTTACCTACTTATACATTTAAGGTAGATGCATACTTTAAAGAAAAATTTGCAGTTACCTAGTTTTTTTGCCAGTAGTCTTAAGGGATGACATCAGAACCAATTTATTAATATTTTATTCTTGTCAATTAACAAATATGTATTGAGTACCTTACTGTATACCATATGGTAGTCTTTGAATCAAGTTGATAATGATATGGGTACTTGGCAGTCATTCTTCACAACTCCAATTATAAATGTCATGTCTAAAGGCTGTGCCATTCAATAAATGGTACCCAGTAAGGTTTTTAATGTGCTTGATCTATTAAAACAACTTAAGAAACTTTAGTTTTTCTGTATTCCTTTAATATATTGAAATCAGTGCAGCATACTTAAAAGCTTTCTATAAATTGTAAAGGTGATTATAGTTTGAACTCATTTTTAACTTGACAAGACAAACACTGAAGTAGGACTGTAAAGACTGACTTGCTGTGTGTTTTTTAAACGAAGTCACTTAGTTCTTTGAGCCTTTATTTTCCAAAATAAGTTAGGTATTTGAATAAGTGGCTGCTAAGGTTCCTTTGAGTTTATGTATTTATGTAATTGTTTTTATTTAATTTTTTAACTTCACATTTATATGTTTTAGATTAAGATCAAAAAACATGCTAATTTTGGCAAAATAAATGTAATCTGTTCGTTTGTTCTGTCAGCAAAGATGTATTGAACACCTGTGTTCTAGGATGAGGATATAGGCTGCATGATGTGTCTCTCAGTTCCAAATAAAATGAGTAACATCAAGACCTTCCAAAAAACTTCAGCTTGCTCTTCACTTAAATATAGGAAACACTGAAATATGGATTATTCATTGTTTCTCAAATACGCTTTTCATTTCAGTGTGTCTGCCATTATAGATCTTAAAATTTTATTACAGAGGGCTCTTATATACCATGTGGATTTAAGTTATTAAAATCTGTTCAGATAATGGTGGTTATCTTTGTACAGTGAAGCCATTAAAAAAATGTTAACTGAAGTTAGCTCATATTCAATTTCAATGAACCTGCAGGATTAATTTTTTTTAAAGCAGTAAATTATAACCTCAAAATATGTGCTTATCTCTCATATGAAATTGAATATTGATAACATTGTATATTCAAAAATTTATCCCCCAAACTTTTATATCAATGTTATATCAATCTGAAAATACTCTTACATATTTGTCATTTTCGCTTTAAAGATAAAGCAAAAAGGACATCATGTGCTCTCTTTTGCATAAAACCTGATGGAAAAAATAATTACAGGATAATGAGAAGATGTACTTCATGTGGTTGGGGGGGGACATTCATATATATTCATGTATTATTTAAACTTACATTAAATATATATATTTTTTTAAAGGTACTTCTTTATATGCAGACCAACATGTTAGCAAAAATCCACAGAAATTTAAAGTATATAGTCTATAGATTGCTCCCAAGAGAGCTTAGGATTTGGCTCTAATGATTTCTCCCTGTTGACAATTTTCTTCCCAACAGGCATAAACATTTTTTTGGATGGCTATGTTCCAACAGAAAACTTGAGATTCAGAGATGCATCACTTGTTTTTAAAGTGGCTGAGACAGCAAATGAAGAAGAAGTTAAAAAGATGTGTATGTATAAATATCCAGGAATGAAGAAAAAAATGGGAGAGTTTGAGCTAGCAATTGTAGCTGGAGAGTTTACAGATTCTGAAATTATGGTGATGCTGGGAGAAAATGGTAAGTTTTCTGTTTTGTGTTAAGTAAAAATCTTCCTGTTGATCTAGTAAATTAGTTTTAACTATTTTGTGGAAAAATTTGAATCATATGTTATAGGGCTAGAAGCTGAGTTTTATTTAAACCCATAAATTTCTTAGTGTACTTTCACATTTTTTTGGCATTGTGTAATTCAATTTCATTGTAATTCAATTAGGTTAATATTTCTTATTTTGTTTTATAACCTCTAGTGAAAATAAGGTGTTCTTTGTCAGCTGGTTTTTTACATGTAAATTGATAAGGCAGTTATTAATCTTATAAATTGACTAAGATGGAAAGGATAAATGGTGATTCAGAAATAATCCAGCTTTAAAAATTTTTTCCTCATACACTTCAATGTGGAACTTTTCTTATTTTAAATTCAGAGCAATCTACCTTTGTAAATAATTGTATTACCAGCATATATTTCATAATAAATTGTCATAAGTATAGGTATAAGATGAATTTGACTACTAAATATGTGATATTGCCTTCATGATTTAAGAACTATTTGAATTGTAATCTTACAACTTACAAAACTATAGAAGATAAATTTTATATAAAGATTGTTACAATGTATCAGTCTTTAGATAATAGGAATTTTGAATTGGGTTGCAATTAATTTAAATATTTTATATAAGTAAACTTTAAAATTACAGTTATCTTTCATAAACAGTCTATACTGTCTTAATAAATTGTGTGCCCTGATAATTTAGCTAAGTAAATCTTTTCAAACTATTGCAGGATTTAAACTTTATAGATATACCATTTATTAAAATTGTCATAAGCTTTGACTAGTCTTTATTCCTCTTAATTACCTTAGAATGACACTTCAGAGGTGAGCCATGAACGACTTAAGTATTTTTCTATATAAACTTCAGAATTCAATAATGTCAGTGTATATCTTTAAAACAAATTTCTCAGTTAAAACCAAATAGGACATAGTGATTTACTTTAAATGTCAAGCATCTTTGAGATCAAATTGTCATATGTTGTGTTGCCAGGAACGGGTAAAACGACATTTATCAGAATGCTTGCTGGAAGACTTAAACCTGATGAAGGAGGTACAGTTGTAACTGTTGAGTCTTTTTACTCTGTTCTACACAGTAAACTTTAAAGATCTGGGCAGTTTTTAGTGTCTTATGTATTTCATTATTTTGCAGGAGAAGTACCAGTTCTAAATGTCAGTTATAAGCCACAGAAAATTAGTCCCAAATCAACTGTGAGTTATTATTTTTTATATGGTTACTAAAGAAAATTTTGTATATATGCCTATAGCTTTCATCTTTTACTATATTAAAATTTTTCTCCAAATTAGATTCTGTATAGTTTTATTGATAATTGCAAACAAAGGTATTAAGAGTCCAATCCTTGATTCATATCCACTGCTAAGAAAGTGCTTTAAAGATGCTTGTCTTCTTTGGCCTGGTGCAGTAGCTCACGCCTGTAATCCCAACACTTCAGGAGGCCTAGGCCAGCGGCTCACAAGGTCAGGAGGTTGAGACCATCCTGGCTAACATGGTGAAACCCCGTCTCTACTAAAAATACAAAAAACTAGCCGAGCGTGGTGGCGGGCGCCTGTAGTCCCAGCTACTCAGGAGGCTGAGGCAGGAGAATGGCGTGAACCTGGGAGGCAGAGCTTGCAGTGAGTGGAGATTGCGCCACTACACTCCAGCTTGGGCGACAGAGCGAGACTCTGTCTCAAAAAAAAAAAAAAAAAAAAAAAAGATGTTTGTCATCTTTTTGCTAAATAAATAATTAAAACCCTAATGTATTTTGTGCTGCAAATTGATGACAGCAAGAAGGTGAAAAGGCTATACCCACAAGATGGGAGAAACATTTACACATCATATATCCGATAAAGGACTTGTATCCAGCATATATAAAGAACTCTTATAATTAAAAATGAGCAAATGTCTTTTAGTTATTCAGCCATAAAAAGAAATGAAATATTAACAAATGCCACAGTCCTTGAAACCATTATGTTAAAGTTAACCTCCTTCGATTTCTGCAGGTGTTGTAATGAACTCAGTACCTCAACATTCAATTTATGTTTTGTCTGCTTGGCTTAGCTTACCATAAAAGTTTGTCATTGATGCTGTCTGTAAGCTTAGCTTTAAATTCTAAAATTCAGCCTTATCCTGAAACAGCAAGGAAAAGCCATCTTAGGATTCATCCCTATCACATTATCATGCATTTTGTGTTCTCTTACTGATTGCCTAAGGTTGCTTGATACCCACTTTGACCTTTGGAATTTCTACTCTCAAATGATTTTTCCCCTGAAACATTCATTATTTGCTTATTACTTTCTAATTTTAAAATTATTATTGCAGGGGCTGTGGAGTGGAAAAAAAAAAAAAAGGCTGTTGCAGGCTGGGCACGGTAGCTCACGCATGTAGTCCCAGCACTTTGGGAGGCCGAGGCAGGAGGGTCAGTTGAGCCCAAGAGTTTAAGACCAGCCTGACCAACATAAATGCCGCCTCCACAAAAACTTAAAATTGGTTCAGCATGGTGGTGCATGCCTGTAGTTCTAACTCTTCTAGAGGCTGAAGTGGGAGGATCGCTTGAGCCTGGGAGGTTGATGCCGCAGTGAGCCCTGATTATGCCATTGCACACCTGGGCAATGGAGCAAGACCCTGTCTCAAAAGAAAAAAAAAAAATTCCTTTTTACTTGTTGGACATGATGGGTTTTGAATAGAAAATCTCAAAACGTCATAGATGGTGGATACACATTGATATCTGTTGGTGGCAAATTGATATACTTTTATTCTGAAGCTTAACTTTGTCAAGATTCATAAATAGAAGAGTTTTGTAGTGAAATTTTATCATTTAAATAGCTTTTATATTAAAAACAGGGAAGTGTTCGCCAGTTACTACATGAAAAAATAAGAGATGCTTATACTCATCCACAATTTGTGACCGATGTAATGAAGCCTCTGCAAATTGAAAACATCATTGATCAGGAGGTACTTTAACATAATTTTTTAAATTTTATTATTATTTTGAATTTTGGATGCCTTTACATGGTTTGCTAAACTCCAATTAGGTGCAGACATTATCTGGTGGTGAACTACAGCGAGTAGCTTTAGCTCTTTGTTTGGGCAAACCTGCTGATGTCTATTTAATTGATGAACCATCTGCATATTTGGATTCTGAGCAAAGACTGATGGCAGCTCGAGTTGTCAAACGGTAAATATCTTGCTCATAGCAGTATTCTGATTATGTGTACTGTCCTACAAGTGTGCTGAATATAACAGTCGAATGTTTTATGATATAAAACTGTAAGATTTCAAAATCATTGTGTTTTAGTTTCATACTCCATGCAAAAAAGACAGCCTTTGTTGTGGAACATGACTTCATCATGGCCACCTATCTAGCAGATCGCGTCATCGTTTTTGATGGTGTACCATCTAAGAACACAGTTGCAAACAGGTAAAATTACGTTTTAATATGTTCAAAGTAATTCATTTTAAATTTTCAGTAAATTACGTAAAGTCACTCACTTTAATTTTTAAAAAATGAAAGCTAGAAATTCTAGACCTGATTCTGTGACTCCTGAGATCATTGGTATTGGGGACTGGATGGGACCATGTGAAAGAGCAGTTTTTAGGCTTCAGTGTGGAATCCCTCACCAGCAAGATAAAGAGCTTAGGCCACAGCATAAAAAGCTGTGGGCCCCTCATCTTTTCTTTCAGCTTAACTTTTGTTTGCTTTATTATTTGAATTTCCCAAAAAAGATTGAAAACTATTGCTTTCATACATGATAGAGAAAGAAAACAAGATTAAAGAGGTTACATGATTTGTCCAACTTATACTGACAGTGATTGAGCTCACAGTGGATCCCAAATATCTGGTATTGATCTATAGCAGAGTTAAAATAAATGGTTTTACCTTTTTCCTTTTTTTCTTCTCATTTTTCGTTGTTAGCCTGATTAAGAGCACTTGCAATATAGAGAAGCCTAACATTCAGATCAAGTTATGAGAAATTCATTTTACCTTTAGTGCTAAAGCCTATATTATTAGATTGAACTAAATGAAATTACTCGTGTTCAATTTTCACCTGTAAAACCAGCAGTTTCATGTGGTTTCAGCATGTTTTCTGATATTGGAGAGCAAGGAATGGAGTTGCCATTTTAATAATTCATCTAATAAATAAAAGTATTTTGCTGGGCTTCTTCCCTGAATTCCTTTTTTTTTTTTTTTTAATAAATTGAGAATTACATATTTCTTGAAGAGCTAGGGAGATTTCTTAGCATATGTGATGTTTATTTGTTCATCTAATGATATCCCACCTATTTACAAAATTTTAAAATGTTTCACATGTATGTTGTGATTTGGCATGATTTAAGAACTCTCTTGGGTAAAAACGAAGCATAGAAATTTAGAAAGGAGTTATCACTGAAAACCACTATTAGGAGGACATATTCCCTCCGGTAACAAATTTTTCATATAAATATAACTTTTTAAGATTCTCATCCCCCCTAAAAATGTGCAATTTGAGATTCTGTAATCTGCTTATTAATGATCTTCTATTTTTCTAAAGTAGCACTTCTATCTTAAATGTTTCTTTCACCAGATTAGAAATCCAGGTTAAATTTTTTTTTGTTTTGCACAAAAATATTATAGCCAAGAAAACTATATAGTCCAAGCAAAGCTATTTCTGAACACAGGGTTTGTAATATGCTGTTATTATACTGTTATCCAGATGATTTATGATTGGGGAATTTGAGGGAATAGTAATTCTTAATACCCTTCCTCCCAAAAGGTAGTTACATTTCTGAAGTAAAATTTAATCAAAATTGATTTTTTTTTTCTCATAGTCCTCAAACCCTTTTGGCTGGCATGAATAAATTTTTGTCTCAGCTTGAAATTACATTCAGAAGAGATCCAAACAACTATAGGCCACGAATAAACAAACTTAATTCAATTAAGGTATGTAGAAAAATTGTCTTAAATCATGGATCACTGATCTCAGTATAAACACTTGAAAGGCTATTTAAAAATCAATAACATATGGCTGGGCGCAGTGGCTCACGCCTGTGATTGAAGCACTTTTGGGAGGCCAAGGCAGGCAGATCACTTGAGGTCAGGAGTTTGAGACCAGCCTGGCCAACATGGTGCAACCCCATCTCTACTAAAAATGCAAAAATTAGCCGAGTCTGGTGGCAGGTATCTGTAATCCCAGCTACTCAGGAGGCTGAGGCAGGAGAATCGCTTGAACCTGGGAGGTGGAGGTTGTAGTGAGCTGAGATCATCCCACTGTACTCCGGCCTGGGCAAAAGAGTGAGACTGCCTAAAAAAATTTAAAAACCACCATATTTTATTTTAAAATTCCTATGTTTTTTACATTTTAAGACCTGATGGCATACTTTAGTGTGCAGTAGGCAGCAATTGTAATGTAGCTGTCATTGCTGTGTGAACTAAAGAGCTGTTCCTGTTTTCTCTTAAAGTTGTATCACAGTTGTACTACCTATATTGATTACCACTTAAAATATCTGGGGAAAGATTACACTAATTCACCATTGTAACAAAGAATTTTTTAAGAATACCTTAACCAATTTCTGTTATATTTTTCAATACATGATTAAAAGGTGTATTTTAGGCCGAGCGCAGTGGCTTATGCCTATAATCCCAGAACTTTGGTAGGCCAAGGTGGGTGGATCACGAGGTCAGGAGATCGAGACCATCCTGTCTAACTAACGGTGAAAACCCATCTCTACTAAAAATACAAAAAATTAGCCAGGCGTGGTGGCACACACCTGTAATCCCAGCTACTCAGGAGGCTGAGGCAGGAGAATCACTTCAACCCAGGAGGTGGAGGTTGCAGTAAGCTGAGATTGTGCCACTGTACTCCAGCCTGGGCAACAGAGCGAGTCTCTGTCCCTGTCCCCGCCCCCCCATAAAAGTATATTTTAAAAGTCTAAACAAGCTCCTGTGACGAAGAAAACATTGTGTCTACTTAATTGACAATGTTGTCTTTGTAGTACACAGTTGTGCACCCTGCAGTTGATTTCCTCTGTGAAATACAGTATTTGTTTCTTAAAAGGCAAAAATCCTAGTCACTCAGAAACAAAGTAAATGAACTCTAAAAGCATTTCTGGGTTGTTTTTTTGGTTTTGGTTGGTTGGTTGGTTGGTTGGTTGGTTGTTTTTTTGAGGCAGAATCTCACTCTGTCACCCAGGCTGGAGTGCAGTGGCGTGATCTCGGCTCACTACAACCTCTGCCTCCCGAGTTCAAGCAATTCTCTGCCTCAGCCTCCCAAGTAGCTGGGATTACAGGTGCCCACCACCACACCCGACTAATTTTCTGTATTTTTTTTATAGAGATGGGGTTTCACCATCTTGCCCGTGCTGGTCTTGAACTCCTGACCTCGTGATCCGCCTGCCTTGGCCTCCCAAAGTGCTGGGATTACAGGCGTGAGCCACCATGCTGGCCATCATTTCTGTTTTTAATATCTGCAGTGCCTCAAAGTGTTTACATTTTATCACTCTATATCCATCATCCTTAATGCTTAAAAGCTTTAGAAGTATGTTATACATACTTCTACTGTAGCATTTATTTTCATATTTGTAGTCCTAGCTTTGCTGCTAAACCATGAGCTCTTGGAATGCCAGAGGCAAAGTTATCTTGCACGTCATTGTATTCTTAAGCACCTAACAGTATGTCTGGATGCCTTTTCCCTTTATTATATATTTTGTTTTTAAATGATTGCTATTACTTCTTGGCCAGGATAGAGAAATGGTTAAGTTCTCACATAAAATTGAAGAGTTTTCTCAATTTTGCAAAGCATATTGGGTAGAAAAGAAAAATTTCTTCTCAAGTATTAAGGACACTTTATATTGTCATTTTCTTAGATGGATTCATGGTTCAGTCACCATGAGTTATCATTTCTGTATGCCTACTCATCTTAAGATAGTCATACCTTAATCCTAATAAGAGAACAGCTCAACAAGTAGGTAGGTGAGATTGTTACTGGCCAGTATTGGAAAAAATTTCATATATATATTTTGTGTAATAGGCAGATCTCAAACTGACAGTATGCTGCGTTTTGAATCTGGAGATTAAAGTTGGCATTGATGAGAATGGAATTTAATAGTTTTCCTAGAAATAATAATACATAGCAAAATTTTATATATGTGAGGCATCTTTTATAAAGGGACTTTACTTGAGTTGGTGCAAGTGAGTCATTCTAGCATTAGGGATGGGGCAGAGGTAGTTATCTTTCCTTTGAGCAGTGGACCCAGGAATATCCAGAAACAGATGGTATGTGCAGAACAGGTTGTACAGGCACTGTTGTAAACACTGCTAAGTAATACCATGAGTGAAAGTCTGCTTTTACCTATAGTAGAATCGTGTTGCTGATTTTTGTTGCTTGTTTTCTTTTTTAGGATGTAGAACAAAAGAAGAGTGGAAACTACTTTTTCTTGGATGATTAGACTGACTCTGAGAATATTGATAAGCCATTTATTAAAAGGAGTATTTACTAGAATTTTTGTCATATAAAACTTGAATCAGGATTTTATGCCCCACATACTCTGGAACTTGAAGTATAATTTACTTAATATAACATAAAAAGCCAGTTGGGTTCTAAATTGTAGTTGAAACACAGAAAATGCCACTTTTCTGTTCCTGAAGCAGCCCTTTTGTGCATAATATTCTAAAATGAAGACATTTCAAGCTATACAAATTACCTCCAAGTTTTCATGATGTATGGGAAGATTTTCAGTAGGTGTATTATATTCACGGTACCAGATGCTGACCAGTGTTGCTCCATTTTTTAAATCTTGAAAAGGGTTTCTGTACTTAACTGGTTTGCCAAGTATGCCAGTGTGATGAAACTGCCCTTATTTTAAAAGCTGGTCAAAGATTCCACTGACTGACATTTGATAAATAAACATCAGGTTATGTTTATTATTTGTTTTCAGTCTTTGCACTATATTACCAGTATATGGTTTCCGAGGAAGATTATCTACTACAAAACACCACTGTTGGAAAAATATGTATTTTTTAATTGTTTTTAATCTTTTTTGGTGCTTTTGAACATGTTTAGCAAAAAAGCCAATTCAGTTCCATTCCCCGCAAAAAACCCCTAACTTTACTCTGAACTTTGTTTTTGCATTCCATGAGGTTCTGTATTCAGTCATTCTCTAGGTAATGTCATTTTTGTACACATATATTTATATAATCACTGATTGAGATTTAGGAAAAAGCATTTCTAAAGAATATTTGCTTCCCTTACAACTACAGATTCGAAATCTTTAAAGATGGTGCCTAAGCATCTGTATATTTTTTTTAAGTTCCACAGATTTTTCTGTTGGGCAGCCAAGGATTATAAACCACTTCCCTAAAGGCAACATTAATGCAAAAGTCCCCAGATGGCAATACAAAGTATCCCCTGGTACCATATATATTCATTTGTGAGTTTGGATATACAGCACATTATCTAAACCATTTGTTAGTTCCAAAAACCCATCTAAATTTCCAGTTCCTGAATTTTGAACAGGATTACCTGGAGCCTGGAGCCACTTTAAGTTGTATTTCTATCTAAACTGGAATTATGAGTGAGGAAGAGGGTTTCCTAAATAAATGACTGAGGCAAGCAAAATTGAGGAAATTAGAAAGTATTTGACAAACTTTTAAGAGCTACTTGAAATAATAGAAGTCTTGATTAATATGCAAATAATGGCTAGAAAGTATGGTTTAACTGGACCCCATTATGCCTTTTAAAAAATAATTTCAGTAACCCATAAATAAATGTAAAAAATTCAAATATACAGAAAGGAATAAAAAAAGATCTCCCTTTATTACCTTCCCAAAGGTTACCAGCGTTTGAATTTAATAATGTATATTCTTTGCACTTACCTAAGTGTGAATATGTAAAGGGTTTGTTTTGTACACAAATGGGATTATACTAAAATAAGTAATGCCTATTTTTAAGGATAGGTTAAATTTGTGAATGATTATTTCAAATATATTGAATAAAATAAGCAAAAGCTATTGTTATTTACTGATCCTGGATTGTCTTAAAGTACTTGTGACATAAGAGCACAGTTCTACTTACTGCTAATGACAGAATATGTATTAAAAGTATTTTCATGTAAATGAAATCTTTAAAATATGGATCTTAAAATTTTATGTAGCAACAGAAAGGCCTACAATTGCTAACACAAGAAAAATACTTATAAAATCAGTGTTACATAGAGCATCAGTGCAGATGTTAGCAAAAGAATGAGACTACGTAATATGTCCTAATTGAAAAAAGTCTCAAATACTTAAACAAAAAACTGGAACAGTTTATATACTACCATTTTTGTGAAAATATACAAAATATTGAAATAAAGGAATACTCAAGAAACAGATTGCTTTTGACAAGGACAATTTGATCAAAGAATAGACAGAAAAAGGAGACATTTATATATACACGTATATAATACCCTTTGAATTTTACATTTTGCATGTGATTATAAATCATTGAAATTTGGGGGGTTTTTTTTGAGATGGAGTCTCGCTCTGTCACCCAGGCTGGAGTGCAATGATGCGATATTCACTCATTGCAACCCGCTACCTGGGTTCAAGCAATTCTCCTGCTACCTGGGTTCAAGCAATTCTCCTGCCTCAGCCTCCCGAGTAGCTGGGATTACAGGCACCCACCACCACGCCCAGCTATTTTTGTATTTTTTGTAGAGACGGAGTTTCACCATGTAGGCCAGGCTGGTCTCAACTGGACCTCAGGTAATCCACCCACCTTGGCCTCCCAAAGTGCTGGGATTACAGGCGTGAGCCACCACGCCCAGCCATTGAAGTTTTTAAATCGTCATTGGATAATAATAGTGGCATCTGCAGCCACCTCTCTCCACATTTGAGATAATACTGGATAATCCATATTTTCTGTGTTCACTTAGTAATAGTCTTAAAGGCAGTGTATTGATGCTACAACTATTTTTTGCAGTTTAGGTTAACCTAATTTTAGACTACAAGCATTTTGAAGTCCAGTCTTGTATCTGTCTTAACACTCAGTATATATAGCATGGTGTCTGGCATGTAGTGGCCTACTGTATTGAAGGAACGAACCTACATGCCACAGAGAAAGTAGGAAGACTACAAAACTGCTGTGTTGTATAATTTCCTTCATGTTCACCAATATACTTGGATACAGGTATGTCAACTCCTTAACCCCAGTGCCTAGTCTGCCGTGAGCACTCAGTGAGTAGTTGAGAAGAGAAAGTAATCATTCTGAGTTGGAATGTCAGAAAGGACTACGTAAAGGAATTAGGTCCCAGGAAAGAGTAACAGCACCCATCTTACTGAGTTGTTAAAAGGGTAAGTGAGATAATCCACGTAAAGCAAAATACATGTCTGGTCAGAGGCAGAAAGGAACATGGGCATTTAAGAGATTAATGGAAGGAAATGATGGATACGGGCAGATTGTGATGAGCTTTCTGTGCCTTCCAGAATGAAGTTAGTTTTTTACATGCTGAAAGTAGGAATTGAAGAGACAAAGCAAGGCCAGTTAGAGAAGCAGAAATATCCATACAGTAGTTGTTCTGGAGCTTCTTAATTTTTCACCCCTTTGTCTTAATTGTTTTAAGCATTTCTACTCTGTCCACTTAATACATGCAGGTCTAAACTTGGCTGTATACTGTGCTGACTGTTGCTCTTGGAAGATTGGTTTCCTTTGTAGTGTTTCAGTTTGTGAGCAGATGTTCAGTGAGGCTGTATCTGAAAATTCTGAGATTTTGTGTGGCAAATACCATTTATCCTCAGCCCTGTACTCACGACCACTACCACCTCCTCTGCCAATTTGTTAGGGTAGACAGTATGTCCAGTCCCACGTGGTTGGTCGTAATTGGTCTAAGACATAGAAAATCCTCTTCATACTTTGCTACTGTCTCTTGCAGTTAAGCCATATGTCCCAACTGCAAGAGAGTTCTAGCCAGTAAATTGAAACCTCTTGAGGTTTTTCTAGAAGATACCTCAAGAAAACCTTGTTTTCCTAATAAAGGGAGATGATTATCTGGTACTGCTTCTTGAGGGTGTAATATATGAAGCAAGCATTTTATGCCCTTAAGGTGATACATGTAAGGGAAATGCAAAACAAGCTACAAGAATGTTACTCCTGACATCAAAACGCTGCACAATTGCCAGCAGCCACTTCTCTCCGCATTTCTTGAGAAATAAATCCCTATTTGTTTAAACCTGGTTAAGTCAAACTGGTTTCCTGTTGGCCATCAAGAAAGGTCTTTTCCTTCAGAGGCTCTCCATTTGCCTTCTGCCAGGGGAGTCAAGTGTGTTACCACCCTGGAACCACTTTTCAGTTTTCTTAGTTTGAGTTTCTGGACCTCAAACCTAAATGAATGTGGTAACATTTTCAGTGGTTGTTTTGTTTTTTGCCTTTAAGAACCTGGATCCCAGGCCAAGATAGTTGTCTGGGAATTTTTAATTTCACTCCTTTTCACTGGGGTGACTCTGGCTTTAATGAAAATGTTAGTTCCGGCTCCCAACCTTGCATGTGCCTAAGTGTAGGTCTCCCATGTCAATGGTCACTTTATATCTGTGCTTCTGGTTTCTTGTCTCCATTTATAAAAGTATCTTATAAAACTATACAGGACTTAAATGCTTTTACTACTAGTTTGGAAGGATGCAACAAGTAACAAGTATATCCCTAGATAGGTAAATTGCAGTAGTTTGTTTTCTATTTCATCTGAAGGTCGTTAGTCCAAAGTCAAGGTTCTCATTTTTTTAAAAAAGAAATTGGCTTACTACACAGAATTTTGTTATCGATCAGTTAACCTGCCAGTTCAGTTAAGAATATTCATAGGGATAGGAGGCCTTAAGAACCACACTCATCTACATTTACATCTTTTTTTTTTTTTTTGAGACGGAGCCTGTCGCCTAGGCTGGAGTGCAGTGGCACGATTTTGGCTCACTGCAACCTCTGCCTCCCAGGTTCAAGTGATTCTCCTGCCTCAGCCGGGATTACAGGTGCGTGCCACCACGCCCGGCTAATTTTTCTATTTTTAGTAGAGACGGAGTTTCACCATGTTGGTCAGGCTGGTCTCGAGCTCCTCAACTCGTGATCCACCCGCCTCAGCCTCCCAAAGTGCTGGGATTACAGGTGTGAGCCACCACGCCTGGCCTACCATTATCATCTTTAATCTTTGTTAATTTTTTTTTTTTTTTTGAGACAGAGTCTCGCTCTGTCACCCAGGCTGGAATGCAGTGGCGCAATCTCAGCTCACTGCAAACTCCGCCTCCCGGGTTCACACCATTCTCCTGCCTCAGCCTCCCGAGTAGCCGGGACTACAGGCGCCCACCACCGCACCCGGCTAATTTTTTGTATTTTTAGTAGAGACGGGGTTTCACCGTGTTAGCCAGGATGGTCTCGATCTCCTGACCTCGTGATCCACCCGCCTCGGCCTCCCAAAGTGCTGGGATTACAGGCATGAGCCACTGCGCCCGGCCTGTAATGTGTGAAAAAATATAATTACAGGAATGTTATGTATTTTAAAAGGATTGCCTCTAAAGCCCCAGTTTCTCTAATGCATTATAGAAAAACCAGTTTCAAAAACTAATGTTTATACCAATGTCTGTCTGTCTAGCTTTTCTTAGAAAACCCTATTAAACTATTCTGAGGGGTCCACCTTTCATGAAGAACTCACAGATTAAGTTGGGGTGCAAAAGTTTATGAAGGGAAGCTGTGTTTAACTTTCTCTTTCATAGTTATTTACATTCTCATACTATGCCCTAGACCCAGACCTAAGTCTTTGAAAGGTAAGTGAAAGTTTAATTATTCAAAGTGAAAAGCAGGCCCTTTGTATCAGACACTTTTTGGAGACCGCTGACTTAATTTGGGTCACTCCCATGCACTTCTGGAGTGACCAATTCTGCAAGAGCCCCCCATCCAGCCACAAACACATCTCTTACTAACCAGCCCCCACACTGGCTTCTCTGTTGACTCCATGGATAAACCCACGGGCATACTGCCAAGAAACTGTTTCCCCTTTTTCTCCTTCCTTTCTCCCTTTCCCACAAGGTTCTATGATATTTTACTCAGCTCCTAAAGCAGTCTCAAAAGTTCCACATGCCAACTCTCATTACCTTTATAACAGCTCATCCTCCTTCCCAGCTTGCTGACCCTGTTCCTAGATCACTCACTTTTCTGTCAAATACTTGAACTGAAAGAGGCTCTTGTTTCAGGTTCAAGAAGCCAGACTAACAAAGTTCATATTGTATGTAAACAACTATTGACTTGATAATGTTCTTTGCTAACTTTTATAAAGAAAAACAGGCTTTAAGAAATTGAGTTTTCAGAGTATAAAGTAAGTATACTTTGTTTTCAAAACAATTTGCTTCACCTTTAGCCAACATAAATATCACTGAATGCTAAATGTAAAAACCATTAAAAAACAATTTAATCCATATTCTTAGATATTCTGCACATTCCCATTTAGCCATTGCAGAAAAAAATGGTAGTACTAGCTATAAAATCACTTAAAACTAGACTCAAATACGAGTCCTACCACTTACTAGTTGCATAACCCTAAGCAGGTTAATTTGGCCTCAATTTCATTATATAAAGTAGGGAAAATTAGAGTACCCATAGATTATAAATTCTACATGGCTTTTAGTTGCATGTACGAGAATTGTCTTCTAGCTGGAAAAATGTCATGGAAATCATTTATTTTAAGGAGTTTACAAAAATTCTTAAGATTTACATGCTATATTACCTGGTTAACCCTGGAACCAAAGAATCACAAGCAGAATCAAGAGACAAAATTTAATGTATGCACACAGTTTTATATATAATGCAGCATCACACCATGTAGGGCATTTACTCTTATTTTATACATTCAGATATGTTTGAAACACTTCTTAAGGCTACAAAACAGAACATAGAAAAATAAACAGGAATATATTCAACACTTACAAAAAGTGATATGATAAAGAATATAAAGTACTAGTTTCCTTTTAACACTTCAAAAGATATGTATATATACTTTTTTTACAAGTAACATCACAAATGATCACATCTTCACATGCTCTTAAAGTATTATTTGTACTCAGTGTAAGGCTATTATCGTTTTTCATACATAAAATTTTCTAGCTCTGTAACACAATGCAAATTTTAATCCATTCAAGTAAGTTCAACCCCAAAGTTGCCGCTTCCCAGCATTAAGACATGCACCCACCCCTCTTCTAAGATTTTCTAAAACTTGTATTTCGGGGAGAAAGACCTCTTTTAAAAAATAATCCCAATTAGTGGGAGAGTAAATGGCTGACACTAGTAGCAAAACCTTAGTTATTTGAAAATAACATTGGAAATGAGACATTATTAGGATTTTAAACAAACAATAGCATTTAGACAAAGTAGGAAGCAAAATACAGTAAACAGAAATAGTGTAGCCAAATACGCATTCTCTTCAGCTACACGAGTGGACCTTGCTTAGTACCCTTAAGTAAAAGACAAAACATTTACCTCATCTAAAAATGACGGTAAAACAAAAGAGGCAAAAATAAATATTGCTAGTTTCTAGGATGGCTGAATGTTTTCTAAACCAGAAATGGTTAGAAAGGAACTTTATTGCACCAAGTCAATCATAAGCAAGTTTGCAGTTCACAGGCATTTTAATTCAACCTTGAGTCACAAAGGAAACAACACACTGCAAGAATACAGTCTGCATTAAATAAGATATATCGGCATTGTGGTCTAGGAAAACCTATGCTTGCCAGGACAAGGCAGGGTCTGAGCTTAGGTCTGCCATGAAAATGAATTTGTGGGTTATCAGTAAACAGTATGAGGACTACACAGATGCCAGCATCCTGCTGCCAAGTAGACATGGGGCAAGAGTTGAAGATTTATTTGAGAGGAAATGAAAAGACATACACAACACCAAAGGGAAAAGGGGGCTGGAATCAAGTTCAGCCAAAGCACCTAACACAAAAAACAGGTGAGCTTTGGTCAGTCTGTTCTTCAAAATATATATGATCATAATATGGTGAAGTTTCATAATTTCCAACTCAAAAATACAAATGATCCTCAGTTCTATACTTTTGCCTCTATTCTCTTATAAAGAAATACGTCAACATACACTATGACATAAACAGTTAAAATGAAGGACAAAAGCTTGCTTAGCCTTAGTTTGACCTCAGCATAAGGCAAAATCCCCTGGACTAATTAATACATTTAAAAACAAACTTAAAGGAAAAAAATGAAACCAACCTTCATGCAAAGATTAATTTTAAAACTATCAAAAGTCAGTTCTTTTATTCCAGAGGTCACTGAGAAAAGTACCATCTGCTAAAATTCTCTTTCAAGCACTTCTTCCATCATATCCTAGAGGTGAGATATGGGAAACAGAAAGCAAATCAGTGTTTCCTTCAGGAGCTATATTCTATTACTCAGTTGAGGTAAGACAAGGTGACAATGAAGATATGAATAGTATTTCCTTCCAATTTTTAAACATTTTCAGAAGCTGAGATCAAACCCCAGTCAATAAAATGCAGGACACTAGAAGCAACAACTTATTTTGGACTCCTGAGATCAAACACATTGAACTTTCAAATCTGGTGTTTATATCAAAATGTGATTTTCATTAAAATCAGGTAAGCTAGTCCTACATAAAAAAGCATGAGCTGAAAGTGGAAGACCCTCTATCTTCTCATTCCTTAGTGAGCCACCAATGTTAAGAAAAAAATGGCTTAAGCGGAACCTTCAACAACTATTCTAGTTTAGAGGGTGACAACAAATTCCTTTCAATAGGTTCTCTCAAAAAATGTTTTCAACACAACCATCCCAGTCTTTACAATTTTTTACCTAGCACCATCATAATAAAATGTTATCTTTCAAAGTGCTCTCTAAAATCCTGTTACATTGTCTAAATGCTAATCACTACTCAAATCAGCAGTTACACAGACGTTAGGTAATTAAAACAGCACAGAGGTAAATAACCATTATTACAGTACAGTGGCGATTCACTGAGCCCAGCTGGCATCCAAACATTCCCAAAGGTTATCAGAGAACCCAGAAAACTCATCTGTTTCGGTCTGTCAAATTCAAGTGAATTGTATTTTCTTAAGTAATTTGCTTTACAAAAAAAGAAAGTCACCGCATCTGGTTTTGGCTAGGTATATTACACATGGCATGCAAAGAGAAATTACTACTATGTTATTTGCATAGCACTCAAACTTCCTGATCAGAAGATAATCTCAACATAATAAAAGAGTGGATTTTCACATTGGTATGTACAAATAAAGAATATAAGCTACAGTTATTTTTACAAAATAACACAGATGAATGAATACTGTGTTAATTCAGAGTTCAATCTCCAAATGAGAACAGAGTGCAACATGCAAAGGGAACCTCTAGTGAATACTGCAAAGACTGGAAGAAAGCAGAATGGAAGATGTTACCTACCTAAGGGTAACAAGCTATAAAATACAAAGCAAAACCATTTTCTAGCAGCATCCTCTAGAAAAGAACTAGAAGTCACAATCTTATTATCTTCTATACAATAGTTCCAGCCCTGACAAGTAGAACATGCAAGTGTAAAGTGAAAGTGATACACAACCAATGGTGCAAGGGGGGAAAAACACACAACTCTAGAAACCTGTCAAGCTAAAAATTTTTAACATTTCTTCTCACAAAATATTTAGAATCTGTCAGTGCATTAGTGTTAAAGTGGCATTAAAAAAACTTCTGCAGTTCTAACTGATGCAGATTATTTTCAAAATGCATAGCATCTACATTTCTTTCGAGTAGGCACCATGATATTTACACCAGTGCTAAGAATTCTTGGTGGAAACAGCCATTTCATTGGATTTCCTACTATTCTTCTATGCAATCTCAACAAATACCAAAATTCAAAAATATACCTTATGAATATTAAAAGAACTATATACAACATTGCTAAGACACAGTTAATAGGCTGCCTTATGTGAATATTAAAGAGAAGACATTATTCAAGTTTGACAGATATTGAGATGAAAGGCCTTTGGGTTGGAAGCATTTTAAAAGACAACAGTGTTTTAGGCTGAGAATTGTTTGAGCCCAGTTTATGACTAAGGCATTGCATAATAAAATATACATTTCTATTTGGTGCAACGTTATGTTTGGAATCTATAGTGTGTCAAATGGTATATTTTCTTGTCACTTTAGTAAACACTATAAAGCACACATTTCCAACATTTGAAATCAAACTTATAAGGAAAAAAAGCCAAACACTAAATCTATAATGTTTTATATTAAGCTGTTTATAAAAAATACTTTAACAAACTTTTCTTCTACTTTTTACGGGGACAGTCACTTGATAAATAAACAGATTCTGAAGAAAACTGGCAATGCCAGGAATTAACCTGCCCCCTTGAACTCATGTCCAAAATGTCTTGTCCAGTATGGGAGTGAAGGTAAGGGGGCTGGGGAGAGGAAAGAGTTCTAACTGGGGTTTTTACTTTATTGTATTTTTTTTAAAGCCTTCAGAAACATTCCACCTAAGAGTTTGTTAGAAAATACTTCGGCAACAACCATCAAGTGTGCTGTCCCCTATGGCCATCTCCCATCCCTGATCTCCTCCTATCTCCCCTAAATGGTCGTCCTCTGACATTTCGATGGTACTGATAACCTTCATCCCGACTTCTGCTTGGCTGTCCTTTCCAGGACTCCTCACTTCTCACATGTTGATATCCGCCCCTACCAGAATAGCCCCAATCACTTTTGTACTTCCTGCTTCCGTAAGTTTGATTATAGAACTGCTTAGATCTACCACTTCTCAAAATATTAGACACTTCATTTTCATCTTCTGAACTCTCTTCTTTTGGTCTTTGCACCCTGCTATCCACAGAGTTGGCCCCAGGGCTGACCACATCAGCAACAGTCTTAGGATCTTTTACTTTTTCTGTTTTTTCTTTCAGACTCTGAATGGTCCTTTTAGGTTCAAGTTCAACAGGCACAGTTTCTCTCTCTCTGTTTAGAATCTGAGTGGGAGGATGAGCCTTTCCCTCTGCTACAGGAGGGATGGAAGCCAATGCCATATCTGCCTTTCGTGTCTGGGAAGATTGCTCTGTTCGGCCTTCGTCCGGCTTACTGCTCACACTTGCTTCAGGGAGAGAATGTACATGTTCACCCCTGGCTTCTGGAAACTCATCTACTGTTGAAACTGAACCACAATCTTTAGACAGATCCAGATTTTCCAGAGACAGATCCAATTCTCCTTTCTCATCAGAGGGCAGGACAATATTCTGCCTCATTACTGGATTTTCTATGAATCCCTGAAAAGGGTACCCATACCAAACATGAGGAAAGAAAGGAGGTGCAATAGGAACTGGGCCTAAGAATGGATTGGGTCCAAAAGATGGTTGGGGGAACATATTCTTGCCACTTAGTGACTCTTCATAATCAGCATGCAGAAGCTGCCCAGGGGTCTCAGATTCAAGATCAGCCTGGTAAGACAATTGTCCATGACTTTCAGACACCTGAGATGGAGGGATAACCAGAGGTGAAGAAAATGTCTGCGGTCCAATCTCTGGCTGTGGCATTTGACCATTAACACTGGCCTCAGTCTGCATAGGAAAGTGGGCATCAGTACAGGTACAATCACTTTCATTCTGAGCAGCAGGAGCCTCTTGGAACCAGGGATTATGAGGATAAACAGGGACAGGGACCTTTGGGTACATCCTGCAAGCTGCCAGGTAGGCCTGGTGCAGAGGGTACAGGTAAGAATGTGGGGCCCACATAGGACAACTGTATGCCTAAAGAGACAAAAAACAGTTAAATAAACAAAAGAGGAGAAAAAAGAGAGGTCTGGGTGGGTATCAATCTACAAGTACTAGGGTCAAGGTAAGTTTCTCATGCCTACAAAGATCATATAGTCTACAGTCCAAATACTAAATCACTGTAATAACCAACATGAAAATGAATTACAAAATTCACTGCTTTAAGACTCCATTGCTTGCTCCTGTCCTAAAACCAATCTGAAGTCCTCATAGGTTGATAGGAGATAGCATCTCCATCACTGACTGTTTAGCCAGACCTGCATTCACATTCGGGCTCTACCACTAACTCATTGTGTGACCCCATGCAGGCCAGTTAACATCTGAATTTGTTTTACTGGGAAAATGCCAGTATAAGAGTAGATGATCTCCAATGTCAGGACTCCACAATTCTAGGAGCCCCCAAGAGTACTCCAAATATAAGGATTAAGTTAGACCTCTAATCAGGGAGGGATAATGTTGAAAATTAAATACTCCAAATCCTTCCTCTGCAAGAGTTCAGCTAAAAACCAAAATATGAAGAAAGTATAACCAGCTAATTGGCTAACCAATTAAAATCAACATTAAATAAATTAAAGTTAAGCAATGCAGCAGATGGTAAAATAATCAAGTTTCTTTTTATGAAAGTGGTCAGCAGGCTAAGGTAGGGCACTTCATTTCATAGTTTAACTGTCTAGAACCCACAAAAACTAATCTAGGACAGGAGAAAACCTAACATTTAACAAGGACAGAGTTCTCCAACCTAAGAAAAGCTATTTCTAGGCTGACCACTTCCCAAAGGATACCTCTGCTCTTCTAGTCAACAACCACACTATCTTACATAGGAGGATGTACACGTTATTTGCTTTGATCTTTTTAATAATGGAGGCAGGTAAAGAATATTACCCCCATTCCATAAATGAAAAAATCTAGGCCCAGATACACTACATGGCTTGCCCAGGGAAATTCAGCTGAAGAGTGATGAAGCAGAACTTCAAGCCCAGATTTACATCTAGTTCATTCCCCAGTGAGGGCATTTCCACTAGGCTGCCCAAAGATGCAGCTATGTCTTAAATATACTCACAGGTTAAGCCATCACCAGTTAAGAGAAAAAGTAAGTAAAACTAGAGCCTCTACTAGCACCAAAAACAATATAGTACTGAAAATGCTGGTTTTTAACATGATGAGATTTAGTAAACTTTAAGTTACTGACTGACAGGGTACGAGTTAACACTAGTAATAATTTAAAACAGTATTAATGAATAAAATAACTTTTAAGATGATAAAATATAAATACCTTCACACCAAGATTGAAGAAGAATCGAAGGATATTCTTATCTAAAAATAAAGTAATCACTTGTTAAAATTACATTATCTGCAGAGATTTTTTTAAATCATCCTCATTAAATATATAGTTCTAAAGACAATTTTACCTACTATAATTGTTTTCTCTAGCCTGTGATACAAAACATAGATAAAAACTGTAATATAACACAACCCAAAAACAGGTTGTTCCCAAAGGTTAATTCCAGATTCAATATGCTTTGTCTGTTAGCATATAAATCCCAAAATGGCTTAGATTGAAATTTTTATCTTATTAAAACTGAATCTGCGTAACGGACATTCAGGTGGCTTTCTTTCTCAACTTTTCTGGGGGTTTAAAAATTAGGAAATAAAAATGTTGAGGAGAATACTAACATCAACATAAAACCTAACTTATTACTAGCATCATTCGCAGGATAATATTCTTCCAAGTATTCATTTGCCATGAGCCAGTTACTCATAGACACAAACATCAAACTACTAATAAACAAAAACATCCACATAAATCCAGGTAAACAGCATATAGTAGTCAGTGCATTACTCGAATTTACAGATATAAAATTTTGGAAACTAAAAATGAGGGAGGGTAAATTCCTTAAAAATAAAGAGGGAAAGCAAATTTTAAAAGAATTTTTTAAACAAAAATAAGACATGTTAAATATACTACTTTAACAGCCACTACATACTATATTTGCTTTTCTCTGTAACTTTTTCATGTATGTGTGTCTTAGTTCTGAAATGCAGACCACTGTTGATAAAGCTCCATAGTGTTTAGGTATCTAATTAGTGAAATTATCTTAATTCAGAATGGTTTCAAGTCCATTTATGTAAAAACACAGAAGGAGGTATCATTACTAAGCATACTAGCATTAACAAGTATGCTAGAAACATTAAAATAAAATTTTCTGGGCCAGGCGCATGGCTCACGCCTGTAAACTCAGCACTTCGGGAGGCCGAGGCAGGCGGATTGGGAGACCAAGACCATCCTGGCTAACACGGTGAAACCCCGTCTCTACTAAAAAATACAAAAAATTAGCCAGGCCTAGCGGCATGTGCCTGTAGTTCCAGCTACTCAGGATGCTGAAGTGGGAGAACTGCTTGAATCCGGGAGGCGGAGGTTGCAGTGAGCCAAGATCACACCACTGCACTCCAGCCTGGGTGACAGAGCGAGACTCTGTCTCAAAAAAAAAAATTCTAATACATTTTCTAATAAATCAAGCTGAAACAAGAATGACTGACTAATAGCTAAACCTTTGCTGTCCTTCCCATCCTTGAGCTTACTAAGAAACCAGACCTCTGACCTCTACTTACATCTCTTCATTTCTTACTAAGCTTGTTTGGACTTGATAAAGTCGATTTGAACTTGGAGAAGGTGCTCACCTTTAGGTAGGTCCTCCCCAGTCTGACACAGTGAATAAGGTGGTACAATGGCTCGATCTCCCTTTTCATTACAAGGAAACCCAGGATAGAGTGGGTCTTGATAAAGGCTCAATGTCTGAGGCAAAGGCATCAAGGGCTGGTTAACTGCCTGTATTGACACAGGAACTGGAGAGGGTGTTAAATGAGCTTGGGATACAGCAGAATCAGGTCCAGTGGTCAAAGTCTGTGTCACTGACAAAACGGGAATTGGAGCAGGGACACCTACAAAAGAGAAGAAAAGGAATCAAAATGACAAAAGATGAAAATCTCTACAAATATGCTTACATTAACCTATAAAGAATGCTGTATAACTGATACAGCCAATCTAAAGTAGTACCTTTTAATATCAACCAAGAGCCCTCCTGGACACAAAGAAGGAAATATGCCCAGGACACAAGCTTTGAGTCAATGTCTTCTAATAGTAGCTCTTGCAGGCACGTGTAGGACATGGGGCTGTCAAGGGGTTCATTACGGGGCCGTAAAGAGCTGGCCCATGAAGGAAGCATCAAACTGTGGTGCTAATTAGTGCTGAGCAACCAAAGCAACCAGCTCAAACATCATGCTCCTGAGACTACGAGGGCATATGTCAGATGAATACAACACCAAATGAACATGGTCTTTCCACATTGGAAGCAGAGCAAAGCAGAGTATCACAGAAAGCTCCGTGAGGCTCCACACACCTAATCCTGCTCGGAGGTCAAACTTTCACTCAAGAATTTGAAGTCTCTAACTAGAAAGGCATTTTGGCTGGCTAGATTTTCTAAACCCTTCTCTAACCTGTTGGTCCAAAAGTTGTAGGTTCACTTGGCCAGGCTGGCACAGTGGCTGGTAAAGAAGGCACCGCAGGAGTTAGATGTACCTCTGGAGAAACTAGAAGGGGAGCTGGATTTGACAAAGACAACTGTTCTGCTGGCTTCTTCAAGAAGGGGGTGGGGTGAGTGGGGGAAGACAGAAAAAGACAAGAGGTCATTTTGCTTTAAAACTAATTCTAACCACCAGATACATATTGAGTTGCCTGCCTTTTATACAAATGAAGTACGAATAGCCCTTATAGTCTTAGAAATGTAAAAAAAACACACAGTAGCTAAAGATAACATGCAAACAAATTTGATCCTAACCAAGGGTTGCCTACCAACAAGGATTGTATCTTTTAATACAGACAGTGTTTCACCCTGTTGCCCAGGCTAGTCTCAAAACGCTTGGGCTCAAGCGATCTGCCCGCCTTGGCATCCCAAAGTGCTGGAATTACAGGCGTGAGCCACCGCACCTATCCACTAGCAGAGTTAAATACAACACAATACTTTTAAGGCAAGTGAGCAAAATCATTGAAATCTTGAAATTCGTGATTATTTAGAAAAACTCCTCATACAACTATATGCTTTCTTACCAATATGAAGAATGTTGGTTGAAAGGCATTTAACATTTAACCTTCTCTACTCTTGTATTAGGATCAAGAACTAAAATGTCTGCTAGAACACAGGTTCATCACGAAATTTATAAATTGGTATTTTTTTAATGCATATTTTTCAAACCTTTTCAATCAGTACATCCCCTCCCATCTGTGAGATAACTGATGCAGACAACTCTTTAAAATTTTGAAATAAAGCAGAAATTCAGTTTCCCTTCAAAAATCTAATTTTCAAGTAAATCTACCAAAGTAATACAAAGTATCAAATATAACAGTAGCAAATATAAATATATTCAAAATCAATTCAAAAGAATGGTCTCAGTCACCAGAAAATGCTGATTATTTCTGTAACATTCCATAAATATCAAGAACATTCTAGACTAACATCAGAATACATTTAAAAATCATAACCACAGCCAAACTGTGATGCTAGAAAAAATTCTCCCATTTCCCATACTGATGTTTTCTGTTTTTAAATGATCCTATATACAGAGCAAAGAAACCCAGAGAGTGGAGCATTCAATGTTAAATGCAACAATATACTTACTTGTTCTGCAGGAGAAGAGCACTCTAACTTCTTTGACTTTGATGGTGATGAAACTGTTGCATATTTATCATCAGTAATATTCTTTGGAAGCAAAAAGAAGCAAAGTTTTGTATTTCAGAGACCCACATTCTGGAATAATTGATGGTTTCCTTTTATAATTCACCCTACCTGTATCTGACAGAACCCTCTCACCACTGAGTATTTTTTCCAGTTATATGTTATCTTCAACAGGTAGGCTAACTTTGCCTGAACATCTTTATTACATCAAGCTACTGGGCAGTTTTCATTGGAGGCAAGGCTTCAAACAGTATACTCTTCTCCTTTAAAAATATCACTCTAGAGGGACAGAGAATAAAAGCTACTTTCTAACAATTCAGGCAGGGCACCCTAATGTACCTTGAAGAAACTGTCCTAATTTGTGAGTGACTTCTCAATCCCCATCACCTTTTCCCTGCTTTTCTACTTTCCTAATATACAGCTATAAAATTTTGAAATTATTTTCACCTGCTTCCACTTCTTCCTACTGTACTATCACAGTATTAAAGAAAAAGAAAAGATGCAAGCAGTGTTTAAAACTTTTACCTCCAATGTGCTTGGTTCGGGTCTTTTATCCAACTGACTATGTCCATGAATAGAGTCTGTAGCAGATCAAGATTAAAAAAGACAGCATAAGCCACCAGTCATGTCTGAACACAGAAGAACAAAATACGAAGATAGAAGAAGCCAAAAGTATTATTTGAACCATGCTTAGTCAGCGAAAATGTAGTTTTTAGAATAGCATTTAACATGCTTTAGAGCTTGAGTCAATACTTCTTTGCAACATTCAAAATATGTGACATTAGATAAACTACTTAACAACTTAAAAAGTGTTCTTTCCCAAATATATGACATTAAGTCAGTCATCTAAAGAGATCTCTAGCATCTGCTTTCTAATGATGAGATAACTTACCTTTGTCTTTTCGTTCTTCTGTATCCATTCTCCGCCTGCTTCCTTTTCTATCACTTACATGTGATGATTTTCTCTGGACACATGGATTGCTACTCTGAGAAGCTGACTGACTGACTGATGAGCTCTTTAAAATGAACAAAACCCAACATTTTGTGTTAAAGATTTACCCACAAATACATGAACAAATTCTGTAATTAATCTTATTACTCTTCATACTTCTAAAATCTTAAAATTCACAGCCCTGTATTTTTAACTGAAACTAAAGAAGATAGAATCTAGGGTCCATAATTATACACCCTAGATTAATAGTCTTATCGCTAAGTCGAAAGGATTAAGCAATCAGATTTCAACTTGGATTAGTAGGCTTAATCTTCATATCCCTATCTCAGGAAGCCACCCTGACCAAACCTTTACTCTACAACTTTTCCTTCAAAAACAACAACATCTTCTGTGCCAACCTTCCAAAAAAGTCATTGTAGCGCCGTATTTTTTGGTGGGGAGTTAGGGAGAACCTAAGTGCAAATTAGCAAATATAGTGCACTAGGATTCTTACTACTGAAATGTCTACTGTCAGCAAATCACTTAAACTCTGCATGAGATCAGGGACTGAAATAAGTCAGGTTTTTAAGCTAAATTATCATTGAAGGTTCTAGGTTCCTGTTTTGGCATTCTAAATAAATGTTCCACACAGCTAAGAGGAGGATCTCAGCCCTCTCTAACAGGAGTTTTCTAGAAAACAAATCTGAGCCACTATCAAAAGCAATCAGTATCAAACTCCTTAGTCTAAAAATGATGAGTATGAAGGACCCCATTCTTAACAAGAAATTTCACAATCTGTACCCATATTACAGTAGTTGTACATTTACAATTCACTAACTGAAAAATGCATAATGGTATGAATACAAGCTTAAACAATTTGTAGTTGTTATTTATATAATAACACATATGACATGAGAGATAAATGTACTTAGAACATAAACAATGCTTATTTATGTATGGATTTGGGCACTTCAATTATTCCTAAATGGATTCGGCACTTCTTCCAATAATTCCTAAACTCCAATGCCTGTGCCAGATTAAACTTCTATTCCAGATCACCTGTTTTCAACTGAGCTCCTCCTCAAGCCTCTAAGGGAGTCCACAGAGACCAGAAGACAGACCTGAGTGTGTGGGGCTTTAATGTTTTATACTGGTATACTGGGTAACCTCCTGTAACAGTCCATTATTTATTTAATCTAAAGAGAGAAAGTGTCCAACCACCATTCTGTATCATAGGTCATTTGGGTACTACTTACCAAGATGTAAAAGACCACAGGCACAGGCTCCCAGACATGAGAATGAATTAGGTACCCCTCCTCTGTGCTGCCAACAAACCCACCTCACAGAGCACATACTTCATTCTACATGAGAACAGTTTTCCCTTCTGACTTCCCAAAAAGAATTAAGAAACCTGAAGGTAGAGAACACTTCTTTTATCAGAGAAGCATCCATCACAGCCCAGTGCCTGACACATGGAGAAAGGACAAAGCCACAGGATGACATGTGCTACCACCTCCAACAGCAAACACCCTGAAAGACAGCTCTCAAAAGGGATTCCTGATTTTACACATATATCTTGTAACGGATTAACTAAATCATGAACCTCTACTACATAGTACTTTTGCTAACAAATTAAACACGTTTTAGTTCAAAAGAAAACACCAAACACTACAAGTGAACAAACCAGTTTACTTGCCTCAACTCTATCATCAACCTTGACCTAGAGATATTACTAAATATATGAAAAGGAAAAATAGGAAAAATGTGAAAAATGTGATCTCTAAAGTATTTAGAGTTTAAAAATTATTAGTTAACCCTTGGGAACTATGGCTTAATCTAAAAACTGTATTAAGAGAAACTTCTATATAATGACTTTTAAACTGTCTTTTCATACATACGGAAAGGGCTGGGAAAGCCTGTTCATCTCTGTTCTGAATCTCATAGAGTAATCGGGATTCTTCTATAGCTTGCTTCTCTCTGCGCTCTTCTGGGGAAAGGCCGAAATAGTTAGATTCTCGACTTGTGTGATCAAAATCCTCAACTCTTTCACGATCAGGTTTTCTGTCAAATAAAACATTCTTGTCAGAAAATAAATAAATAAATAAAACATTCTTGTCAAAAAAAAACCAAAAAACTGTACCGAGTACCTAAAATAAAATGATCTATTTTGCAATACAAACATTTTACTAATTTAGCTACACTGACATTTTAGAACATTTGGCAGCCTGGTTAATAAATGTTTAGCAAATGGAAGCTCCTGTAGCATTAGCCTACCTTACAGAGAGTCAAGAAGACAAACAGCAATGGGAGGTAGAAGGGAAAAGAAAAAAAAACTTATTTCCAAATGATACAAAAATGAGTGAGCACTGTATATACTTGTTATACCATATTCCAATATTTTCATTACGAATTAATTCTCAAAGGGAAAGTTATTAGTTTAGGTCTCAAAAGCATTCTCACTTTCTGTTCTAAGTAAAGGGGAATGGTCCAAGGGTCCAACGAGACACTAGGACCATCTTCCCACTTGTTTATGACACCACCAAGGGAGACAGAGAGCTGAAAAAGAAAAACTAAAACATGTCAGGTTGGATACCAGTTGCATAGATAAGACTGCTGTCATTTCAACATAATTTTGGTCAAAAAAGGATGACAAGAAATTCATGAATAGAGTTTAGTACCCTATAATCCAACCCTAATGTATTATATGGCTTATAACTATTAAAGGCAGTATGAATACTATTTCTATCATGTCTAACAGTTGTTCAAAATGGAATACGAAAATCTAAAAACCTGTAAGAAAAATACTTTGTCACAGTACAAAGAAATATTATCCTCCTCAACAGAGCAGAGCACTATGATGTTACCTGATTTTTTTTTTACCTCTGAAATAAATAACCATTTCATGTCCTTACACAGTCCCATTTATAGTCACAACCTGATTACAATAGGACAGATGTCAACCCCAATGGTATCGATGAAAAAAGGGAGGGATAGAAAATCTGGACTCTCAAAATTTTAGACCAATCCTTCCCAAATCCCAGTGGTAAAAAATTTTGAAGAGGACTCAGCAACTGTCAGGAATCTCTGGAAAATTAGCACTACCTTATCACCATCTCCTATCACCCAAAAAAAATAGCCACTACTATAAGGCCTTCATCTCATCCTCACCTACCACACATAGAGAAGCTACTACTATCTATTTTCATCTAGCTTGAAGACAGATATTCAGCCACAATATTTCCTGGATAGCCACATTAACAAAAGCATATATGGCAATCTTGCTTGGTTTTTGGTTATATTCTGTGTTTTCTCCACAGGAAGAGACAATTATCAATGAAGAAAAACTGGAAAAAGTGAGAGGCCAAGAAGGTCTCATATCCAGCACTACAGTTCTCTTTTGCTCTATAACTAGAAGAAATTCAAAAGTGATGTGTTACAGATTAGAAATACAGTGAAGATGAACTGTACTGGGCTTAAATCAATTAGACTGTTAGCTATAAAATTCTAAAATGTGACTAGATTTTGTAACAATCTTACTTTAAATATTCAATAAAGTTTTTAAATGTTTTAATACATTAGTAAAATTCACACACACACACAATGGAGAAGGCATACTAACCTAATGACAAACTGCAAATACCACTAGGTTCTAATGTAATTAGTCACGATGTCAAAAAATCTCTAAAGTTTCATGTCTATGGTATTAATTACCACTGCCTTGTCACACACCATCAAGTATTTTTATATACCAAGTAACACATATAGCTAACACATAAAAAAGGATCCTAATAAGATATGCTTCTCTATGCCATAGTATTAAAAATACTGTTGATTAGAGGCTGGGCACGGTGGCTCACGCCTGTAATCCCAGCAATTTGCAGGGCAGAGGTGGGCTGATCACCTAAGGTCAGGAGTTCGACACCAGCCTGACCAACATGGTGAAACCCCGTCTTTAATAAAAATACAAAATTAGCCAGGCATGGTGATGCATGCATATAATCTCAGCTACTCAGGAGGCTGAGGCATGGGAATTGCTTGAACCCGGGAGATGGAGGATGCAGTGAGCCAAGATCGCACCACTGCACTCCAGCCTGGGCAACAAGAGTGAAACTCTGTCTCAAAAAAAAACAAAAAAAAAAACTGTTGATTAAAAGTATCATTGGTACAAAACATCTATCTGAGCACTATACCAATTCATAGGCGATCAGAGTCAACACCAGAAACACACTGGATTGTAAATTCAGTTCCTAATAAACAAGTTTATTTAAATTAGCCATTTTGTAGTCTGTGTGTATTTTCTTTTTTAATCTTTAAATCACTAAAGAGTACACTTGTGTTCAAGGAAAAAGAATATTGCTTTTTCTATCAAAAAATGAGAATGTTATTAAACAAGTTCTGCCTATAACCTTCCTATAGTTACTTTATATTTTTAGGTTTCCAAAGTTAACATTCAAAATAAGTTAATATCTTAGATACTTTCCATGCATTGAGTAAGCTACCACTAGGGGCTACTGGAGTTTGGTCAATGTCCAAACAACAAACTTCAGCCATAACTAGTTAATTAGTGGCATAAATTCTTTCTGTGTGGGAGAGGTAATGTAACGGATTAGAATCATTAGTATTTGTTATGGATTGAACTGTATTTCTCAAAAAGATATGTTCCTATTCCTAATCTCTAGTACCTGGTGCACATGACCTTATTTAGAAATAGGGTCTTCTCAGATGTAATCAAGTTAAGGTGAGGTCATACTGAGTAGGGTAGGACCTAAACCCAGTATGACTAATATCCTTATGAGAAGAGACAGACACAGACACATGGGGAGACCACCATGTGATGATGGAAGCAAAGAATGGAGTGATGCACCTACAAGCCAAGGAACCTCAAGGACTGCAGTCAACTCCCGAAGTAGGAGGCAAGCATGGAACAGATTCTCCCCTAGAGCCTTCGGAGAGAGCATGGCCCTGGCAACAACTTGATTTCAGACTTCTAGCAACATGAAGTGTGAAAAAATAAACTTCTGTTGTTTTAAGCTGACCAGTTTATGGTATTTTGTTACAACTGCCCCAAGAAACTAAAACAGTATTGATAAATGTCAGCTTAAGAACCTATAATTCTGTCTTGAAGATGCTGAAACATATTTTTTTCTTTCCTTTCTGTTTAAGAGTGGCCAACTACAGTAGTGAGAAGGGGTGAAAGAGTAGAACAAGGAGTTTGATCTGTAACTGACTGTGAACAATCAACTGAGATAACCTCACGACCTTCACACCAGCCTATACATGTTCAGTGACAAAATGTTAAGTGCATTCACAAAAAAGGGAACACCCAAATGCCAGAAATAATGGAACTAAAGACCAGAGGGTTAGCAAACACATAAGCTGATGCTACAGCTCTTCGGGCAATTGAGAAGGTGCTTCGATGGGAAAGGTACTTGTCATAGTCACCTATGAAGACTCCACAGGAAACACGGTCATATTTGCATGATGAAGACAGTTTCAACATTAAGACACAGCCTCTCAAATAAAGCTCTTCCAAAGGGCTATAAAATTACTCAACAGAAAGGGAAGACTAGGGAAAAATTAAAATCCACATAGCACAGGACAATAATGATCCTAAAAGTTCATCTGTCTCTGGATACTTAGTCCGAATGCTGATATTTCACAGACCTAAAATTGTAGCCCCATTCAGTATTAAGAGACATTACCACAATCAAAACTTATCAGATCAAAGTAAAACAACGATTTTGGGGTGCTTTAAGTTCCTGTACAAATGGGAGTATCCTCACCTCCCAAGGAAACAGGAATGCAATCTGGAATCCAGTATTTACCTTATTACAAGCCACCAGGAAATAATTAAGTGCCAGAATAGGATTGGGCTAGAATAAGATCTCCCAAACCATTTGAAAAAATTACTAAAAGATAAAGGTCTCTCTATATATACTTTCTTGCTTTGCTTGAAGAGAATTATAAAGAATTGAGATCCTCACATGAAGTTTTATCCAAAATGCTCTTAATACTAATATAGGGACAATGATATGAATAAAAAGTTATCATTATTTAAATGCACATAATGTGGCAAATATAACAAATGCCTCTTACTTGATTTCTATACTTCTCTTGCATTCAAGAAGGTTACCTTATGATCTGTGAAGGTGTCCGGCTAAGATTTTTGTGCTCACTGGAGAATTTCTGAGACTGTGACCCTGAAGAATGACTAGAGAATGCATGCTGTCTTACTCCTGAAGGATGCTGCAGACGAGGAGGTAGTGCTGATGGGGCTTTTATTGGCTTGCTTGGATTCTTTGGCCCTCTGTAATCCATATCTGTTGTAAGAACCCAAAAGTACATCATAATATTCATATTATAAAAATCCCAAGTACCATCATCCCAATCCCAAAGGAATGATAGCTTGATGTGCTCCTACCAGAATGGAAATTTTGTCCAGAAGTGGAAGGTTTTTTCATCTTCTTCCCTGACACCGTGTTCCAGCTTTCTGGGGGAGGTGCCTTGAGGTTCTTTGATGTGTGCCTTCAAAGGGGAAAAGACTTGTGATAGCTTAAAATACCCTAGTAAGAATACTTAAATATTCTGCATATTTATTTTCAGCTTATATAAGAATTTCTAGTTTTATTTCTTACATTAAAAACAAATTACAATTAACGTACAAATTGCATTTACCAATCCAGATGTAATTCTAATCAAATAAAATGATATAAATCAAAAGCATATTTTCTAATCTTAAAAAAAGACGGTTGAATCACAATCTAAGCAAAAGTGAAATAAATACAGAATGATTTATTCTGTTAGACAGGATAATGGTACTGTAGTTAAGGTGGGGAAGGAAGTCTTTATTCTGTTAGAGAAACATATAAACATCTACTGGAGAAATGGTGTGATGTTTGGATTCCTTCGAAATTTGCCAATTTCATTTTTTAAAAATATATTAGGGAAAATAGAATAGAAAATATTGCCAAGGCCAGGTGCAGTGGCTCATGCCTGTAATCCCAGCACTTGGGGAGGCTGAGGTGGACGGATCACAAGGTCAAGGGGTTCAAGACCAGCCTGGCCAACATGGTCAAACCCCATCTCTACTAAAGACAGAAAAAATTATCCGGGCGTAGTGACGCATGCCTGTAATCTCAGCTACTTGGGAGGCTGAGGCAGGAGAATCACTTGAACCCAGGAGGTGGAGGTTGCAGTGAGCCAAAATTGCGCCATTGCACTATAGCCTGGGTCACAGGGCAAGACTCTGTCTCAAAAAAAATGAAAAAAAAAATTGCCAAATGCTGTGAGTTGCTAAAAATGGGTGTTGAGTTATATTGGGATTCAAAAATGGTGCTGTTAGTTATAATGGGGATCTATTCTTAATTTGTATATGTTTAAATTTTTCCACAGTAAAGTTTAAGGTGTGACTTACTACCTTTTTCTCTAATAACGCCCAGCAGCAACTGAAACAAAAATGCTCTAAAATAACACTGTATAAGGTAAGCCAACAATATTTTGCTACTCCATCTGACAAACACTGACTGAATACTAACTACATGCAAGGCAGTACTGAATGAATTTAAAATGAATCCCTTCAAAGCTCCCATATTACGATCTAGTCAATTTCTTGAACTGCCTTTGTGCACAATGGTACATTTTAAACAGTAAGCAACAAAACAATCTTCATTTAAAGTTTGACAATGTGCAAAATACTAAATTTGCACATTTAGTGCTTTTCTAGAGGTCGGAACAAATATGCTTTCTTTTTGTTTTTTTAAGGCAAAGTCTAGCTCTGTCGCCAGGCTGGAGTGCAGTGGCTCACTGCAACCTCTGCCTCCCTGGTTCAAGCGATTCTCCTCCCTCAGCCTCTCGAGTAGCTGGGATTTACAGGCACGCGCTGCCATGTCCAGCTAATTTTTATATTTTCAGTAGAGACAGGGTTTCACCGTGTTGGCCAGGATGATCTCGATCTCCTGACCTCATGATCCGCCCATCTCAGCCTTCCAAAGTGCTGGGATTACAGGCATGAGCCACCGTCCCTGGCCCAAATATACTTTCTATACATGGGCAATTATCTTTCACTGAATTTTCAAATACTGAAAGCCATTTTAAAATGCTCATGATTAGGCTAAATGGAGGAGGCAGTAAATGCCTTAGCCGAAGAGTAGTACATACTTCTTTCCCAGTTCTTCAACCAAAACTGGTCCATTCTCAGAATGAACTCCTTGAACATCTGCATTCAAAAATTTTCCATTGTGATCCAACCTAACCTGTTAAAAATTCCAAAAATGAAAAGGAAAACAAAAATCAGTCACCTGCTTCCTTTGCATTAATCATCGGTTTTTTTTTTTTTCTTGAGACAGAGTCTCGCTCTGTCACCCAGGCTGAAGTGCAGAGGCGCAATCTTGGCTCACTGCAACCTCCACCTCCCTGGTTCAAGCCTGGGATTCTCCTACCTCAGCCTCCCAAGTAGCTGCAATCACAGGTGCGTGACACCACACTCGGCTACTTTTTTTTTTTTTTTTTTTTTTGTATTTTTAGTAGAGACAGGGTTTCACTGTGTTGGCCAGCCTGGTCTCAAACTCCTGACCTCAAGTGATCCACCCGCCTCAGCCTCCCAAAGTGCTGGGATTACAGCGTGAGCCACCACACCCGGCTTTTAAAATTTAGTCTTTAATTAAACAGAAAATAAAGTTTATCAGTAAAAACAAGTTCAAATAGGTCTACAATAAAATCCATCTCCTTAACCTCCCAAACCTCCATATCTCCTACCTAAAAGAAAGAAAACCTTTTCTTCTTTGTCCTTCTAAATTTTTTTCTAAACTTATTTTCTAAATTGTTCAAAAAGTAGGAGCACAATATGTTAAGGCTCTAAACAAAAGAGGCAACATGTCCTGGTTCTGAAGGCAGGGCTCTGGCCCCACATACCCCAGGCTTCCAGGTCTGGCTTTTCCACTTGCCAGCAATATGACCTTGGGCAAGTTATTTTTCTCTCTCTTCAGTTTCCTCATAATGCAAAATGGAGCTAATAATAGTACCTACGTCACAGAACTCATGGAGATGGAATGAGGGTGCACAGGATACACATAAAGGATACCAACTTGCACACAGCAACCACTCTACAAGTGAGAGCAACTATTATTACAATTATTATCTTCCCATTTTTCCTATATTAAAAATGTGCAACTGTTATTTTTATCCCTAAAAATAGATCCATTAACTGTTCTCTAGCATACAATTAATATTTCACAGTTGTAAATCCATGATAAAAGAGTAAATAAGCCTAAGTTTTCTTCCTATAGTTAAACTGCCCACACTGAATTGTGCACCTGCCAAGTATAACATACAGGACAATGCTTTAAGCAACCTCCCACTTTCAGTAGTAAATCAAAGTCCTCAAGCTGGTATTTCATTCTTCATCAATGACAACAAGATATTTTTCCTTCAGAAGTTTCACAATAAAAAAATTATTTTCTGAACTTAGTTATCAAAAGTTTAAACTACATCTTACACACTTGAGTAAACAAGTCACCTTAGAGTCATCTCAGTTTCTTAAAATTTTAATGAGATGTTATCCAAATAAAATGGTCAAGTAGTACAGACAGAAATAAAATACTCTAAAAAGGAAAAAAATGAAAGCATGTGCTTTACTATCTACTTTATCAAAAGCATCTACTTTACCAAAAGCAATTTCAACCTCAAAGCAAATATGCTTGACTTAAAATAAGTAACACGACTTTAGTGATACAGCATAAGCCATCTTCTCTTTTGAGAAAGGTGAGGAGAGAGACCTTTAAACCCTGGATTTAATCTCGTTTGTTCTCTTTCAAGTTTTCCCAATCAATGTAGTAAAAACTTCCACAATTCCCTTCTACAATTAGAGCAGATTTATGACAATCCCATAAGGCAGTACCTGAATGAATCATGTTCTCTTCTCCCTCACCTTTAAATACCCCAGAACCAGAACTATTAAAGGTTCTTAAGATAAAATCCTGGCTAATCAGATGACTTCACATAAACCAATTTATCATAAAGTAAATGAGTGTTTCCTCCATAAGTCAAAAAGAAATGTTTGCCAGTGGCTGTTTTAAAGTAGTTTTTTAAAAGGCAACACTTTTTGATGGAAATAATTTCTGATGAGAATTAACTTCCACATAACATTTTTTGTGTATGTGGGGGTTTTGTTTTTGTTTTTGAAATAGCAATATTTTTCCACAAACGAAGAACAAAAAACAAGAAAAGAGACCTTGTAAATTATCTTACCTAGGGTTTCTTCTGCCTAAGCATTACTGACACTTTGGACTAGGCATTCTTTGTTAGAGGGAGATGAGGGAGGCTGTCCTGTTCATTGCAGCATGTTTGGCCACAGCTTTGGCCTCTACCCACTAGATGTCAGTAGCACCCTCCCAGTTGTGACAATAAAAAATGTCTCTAGAGGCTGCTGAATGTTCGATGGTACGGGGGAGGCGGGGAGTGAGAGTTAACCACTAGTTTAAGAAACACTGATTTTAATCCAACTTTTTCCTTTAACAATCAGCTACTCAAACCCAGGGCAGCTGCTTATTCATATTAATTGGCAAAAACTCCTCTGTGGTTCACTTTCCTTCCTCAGTCCAACAGTAAACATTGTGTACGTATCAACATCTCCCAAGATGATTTTCATAAACAAAACTAAATGACCTATAAAGTCAATTTTGAATCAATTTCAGTCAATTTTAACAAAAATACCTCAATATCTGAAATGTTATCGTTACTTCTTTGAACCAAGTAATACCAAAGGCTGAATTGTTTTTAAAGATCATGTGATGGGATGCCACGGTTTTAGATACATACAATTTTAGCAATGTATTCAAATGAGTCAAAAAGCTAAATACTTGAAACTATTAAAATGTATATACATGATAAATATATTCTGAAATCTCAAATTAACAACACATTCACACCTCAGCTGTTTTCTCGGTTCGTATTAGAAAAAGCAAAGTTTTTCTAGAAAAAGCAAAGTTTCAAGTAAAATCTCTTCTTCTTTTACATAAGTCACTTACTTGACATTTGTCTCCAACTTCATATTGTAAGCCAGCAGCAATGGAATAATCATGTTTTTGCTGAGCTGTTAAAAAAAAAAAGGTCGGTATAATATAAAGTTGACTTATTTTCAAGTGATACAAAGCAAATTTATGGAAAATGCAGATTTTTAACTCACCTTGTTTAGACTTCAGCCAAATTTCATATTCCACATTTCTATAGACTGCAGGATTGAGTGACTTAAGAACCTTTCTAGACAAAGGCAGGCTAGCAGGGTTCCCATTGTTCTTCAGCTGCTAAACAAAGTCAGGAAGTCCAATCAACACATAAATGCTTTTAAAACATTTTTGTTTGAGATACATGTAAAACTAAAGTCAAATGAAGAAAAGAAACTTCAAAAAATTAGGAAGCCCCCAAATCAATTTCTTAGTAGATGATCCTGACTTGACTGAAATGTACCAGAAAAAAGAAAAAAATTAAGATTTTAATGTATATGCTTTCTTATATTAAAGAACTACATTTAAAACCACTTTAAAAAAAAAATACCTCATTGCCTGACAAAGGTTTAAATCCATTCACATCAGCGGCAGCAGCAGCAGTTTTACTCCTACAAAGAAAGATAACCATAATTGGGGCAGAAAAAGGTATTTGCATGTAATTACCTTCTAACCTCATCTAAAAGTCTTCAAAGTCAGAACTATGCTCCAAAAAGAGCTATATTCCAGTGAGCTCATACAAGTTTTGGTATAAATGTATCTATATATAAAAGGGTATATGTATGTAAATGTGTGTATATAAGACAGAAGTCAAAGACAACAGTAATTCTAACTGGCTCAGTAATTAATAAGAAAACGTAAATAAACTGTGAAATTTGGGTGGGTAGAATAATTAAATTTACAAAACAGTGTAAAAACTTCCTTTCCATATACACATGACGCCCCATTTAAAAAACAATCCATTTACAACAAAAGTATCTATAGGCAGATTCGACCACCCTTTTATTAAAAATACTCTACATCAGCCGGGCATGGTGGCTCATGCCTGTAATCCCAGCACTTTGGGAGGCAGAGGTGAGCAGATCACCTGAGTTCAAGAGTTCAAGACCAGCCTGACGAACATGAAGAAACCCTGTCTCTACTAAAAATACAAAATTAGCTGGGCGTGGTGGCACATGCCTGTAATCCTAGCTACTCGGGAGGCTGAGGCAGGAGAATCGCTTGAACCCAGGAGGCGGAGGTTGCAGTGAACCGTGATCACACCACTGCACTTCAGCCTGGGCAACAAGAGCGAAACTCCGTCTCAAAAAAAAAAAAAAAAACTACGTCAAATAATGTTCAGCACAATGAAAGCACCATCATTAGCCCTTTAAATTCACTGTCACATACATACCTACACATTCATATACTCAAATAACTTGATTGTCTACTATGTGCCATGCACATAGTAGTTCAAACAACACAGGTTTAACCGTGCAGGTCCACTTAGACACAGGTTTTTTTTTTTTTTTTTTCAACCAAAAGCAGATCAAAAATACAGTATTCTCGGGATGTGACACCCAAGTATACAGAAGGCCAGCTTTTCATATAAACAGATTCACAGGGCCTGTGTAGGACTTGAATATGTGCAGACTGTGGTATACTCAAGAGTCCCAAATCTCCTGGTATACAACAAGGGATGACTGTATTATTAGGCGCTGGGGTCTAGCATTTAAGAGAACAAAAACTCCGCCTACACAAAATGTACAATCTGGTGATAACAGATAAAAACTAAGTAAGTAATGAGTATGTTAAATGCCGATAACTGCTATAAAGGAAAAAAAAATAAGTAGGCAAAAAATGAGTGTTGAGATGTAGGCTGGTATAGTTTAGCTTTGTGTCCCCACCCAAGATCTCATCTTGAATTGTAATACTCCCCAAGTATCAAGGGCAAGACCAGGTGGACATAACTGAATCATGTGGGTGGTTTCCCCATGCTGTTCTCCTGATACTGAGTTCTCACAAGATCTGATGGTTTTATAAAAAAGAGGCCACAGAGGCTCACGACTGTAATCCCAGCACCTTGGGAGGCCGAGGCGGGCGGATCGCCTGAGTTCGGGAGTTCGAGACCAGCCTGACCAATATAAACCCCATCTCTACTAAAAATACAAAATTAGCCAGGCATGGTGGTGCATGCCTGTAATCCTAGCTACTCCGGAGGCTGAGGCAGGAGAATCACTTGAACCCAGGAGGCAGAGGTTGCAGTGAGCCGAGATCACACCACTGCAGTCCAGCCTGGGCAACAAGAGCAAAACTCCGTCTCAAAAAAAAAGAAATTTTAATAATGCAGTATAAAGGTAATCCACATTCCAAGGACAACAACAGTGCAGTATAAAAAGAAAAACACAATAGTGAACACATCTTCTTACACACCCGCTCTACCGTCTCTGGTAAACTTCTCCAGCTTACTAGCCCCTACTCTATATTTCACCTGCCAACTGCCATACAAGACCCAGTTGTTGCTAACACCATTAACAGCAGCAGCAACTAAGGGGCATGTGCTAGAAGTCCCCCAACCCCAATCACAGGTAATAAGTTGTAACAAGCTAGTCATTCTCTCTTCCAATGTCCCCCATGCTCAATGACATGGTGCTCAGAGAGAATCGTAAAATGAAATTTCTACCTACACAAAGTCAGTCTATTCTAGAATTAAATTTACAATGGCAGTTAGAAAGAAATGGTGGCCAAATTTTCAATCAGGATCAGAAAATTTTAATTCAATAAATACCCGGAATTACAAACCAAGAGATATACAGGCCGGGCACAGTGGCTCACGCCTGTAATCCCAGCACTTTGGGAGGCCGAGGCGGGCAGATCACAAGGTCAGGAGATCGAGACCAGCCTGGCTAACATGGTGAAACCCCGTCTCTACTAAAAGTACAAAAAATTAGCCAGGCTTGGTGGCGGACACCTGTAGTCCCAGCTACTTGGGAGGCTGAGGCAGGGGAATGGTGTGAACCCAGAAGGCGGAGCTTGCAGTGAGCCGAGATCCCACCACTGCACTCCAGCTTGGGCAACAGTGCAAGACTCCGTCTCAAAAAAAACAAAAAAAAAACAAATCAAGAGATATACATATATTTTTTGTTATTTTTATAATAAAGAATTAGATATCCTAAGGCTTAAGTTCCTTTCTATCTCTAGTGTCACAGAGTGTAACATACCAAGTACGATCCTTTCATATTCTCATACAACAATACATACTTTTAGCTTCAATAAGAATACAACAGGGTTGGTTCTTACAAAAGACAGAGTAAACATCCTAATATAACTGATAACTAATATACTGGATACCGTATCTAGGACCTAGGCTATGTACTTTATATGCTATCTCACATTTAATCTCATGAATTGTCCCTTTTGAGGAAATACTAATTATATCCTAATTTTAGAGTATTGGAATTAAGGCTTCTTAGAGAATTTAAGTAACCTGCCCCAAGTCAAGTTAGCAGGAAGCCATGATTGAAACCAGAGCCCAACCTCTTAACACTACCTTGTATGTCTTGTGTGAAAAAGAAAGCTAAGCCTCAGAGACTCTACGTTCAGACATATTTACTCACAACCTACACAGAGGCATTATCCAGAGGTGTTCACATACTTATAACCCCAACTTGGAACTTTCATTATCTAAAAAGAGGCACTACCTAAGAAAGAAAACAATAAAAGAAAGTGAAGGAAATCAAAACGGCCATTTTATTTCATTACTGGGTATGTGAACAATTGACAAGTTAACTTTAAAATTTTATAATACACATATAGGTAGGACCAAATCTATTCTACAAATATGCATCTAGATTGCAGACGTAAATTTTCATCAACCAAAAACACCAACTTTCAAAACAAACAGTCCCATAATAGAAATTAGGTAAAATTAGTGGCAGGGATAAAGAAACTTCAGCAGACTGCTGTATTTTATGAATACCATTAATACCTCAATATATGTTATGCAAAGACATTTACTTAAATGTTTCCTTGTATGGCACTAGAAAGATATTTTAGGATTTCATTCTTACTTGCAACTGTCATCCTCTGAATCTGATATTTCACTGTTGTCTTCATCAGCTACTTCCAACGTGTCTAGTTCCATCACAATTTTACTAACATCAGTTTTAAATACCTTCTCATACAGCAATTCATAAAGGAGAGCTGCAATTAATGACAGATAGATTTTCCAACATTAACTACAGGCAGTTTTTTAAAAACAGGAACAGACCATCACATGTTCCGTCACTTTCTATTGTTCAGGCTTTTAAAATCCTGACTAGATATCTGCTAAACCTTATGGTCAATAACATAATTTTATCAGAAAGTTACCTGGGGTACAACTAAAATTTCTGTAAGCGCAGTTAAGTAGTTTAAAATAATCGCAAAAGACAGTGCCATTTTTGAAACACCATCACAAAAAGGTATCACAACTGTGAAACAAGTAGGACAACAGGAAAAGCCAAAACACACACACTGAGCAATTATTACTATTACATTCCACACACTGTGCACCTTTATATATCCTTACGTTTAATCCCAGCACAGTGAAGCATTATTCCGACTGTACAGATAAGTAAACTGAGACTTAGGGATGTCATACAACATGCCCAATCTTAAGAGACTTAGATGAAAAACATTAAGAAGCTTTAAGATTGCTAGAAAGAGGAATATAGTATAGTACATACTAGCTGACAAGTCAGAAGACTTGGATGCTAGTGTAAGCTTTCCCACTAATTGTAACCTTGGACAAGCACTTCTCAGGTTGCTATAGAAAAAGAGGATGTTTGACTACATAACCTAGCTCCAGATTTTAATTTTACATAAGGAACTAAAAAAGCAGCTCTTACAAAATATATTTTCAGCAGCCACTGAAAGAAAGAAGCATATTTAGACAACTTTGTTGATTTAAATAAAGTAAAATTTTAAAACTCCAGTCTTGAATATAGGGAAATATATTATAACAAAAATTCAAAAATACATGGATTTTAGGACTCTCATTTGGTTTTATTACAATGAGCTTTAAGAAAGCAATGTACTAAGAATTCATCAACAATGGGGCCAGGTATGGAGGCTCACGCCTGTAATCCCAACACTTTGGGAGACCAAGGCGGGCAGATCACTGGAGGTCAGGAGTTCAAGACCAGCCTGGCCAACATGGTGAAATCCTGTCTCTACTAAAAATACACAAATTAGCCAGGTGTGGTGGTGCACATCTGTAATTCCAGCCACGCAGGAGGCTGAGGCAGCAGAATCGCTTGAACCCAGAAGCCAGTGGTTGCAGTGAACTGAGATCATGCCACTGCACTCCAGCCTGGGTGACAGAGCGAGACCCTGTCTTAAAAAACAGCAAAAGGCAGGGCATGGTAGGGTTCACGCCTGTAATCCCAGCACTTTGGGAGGCTAAGGCAGGTGGACCAGTTGAGGTCAGGAGTTCAACACCAGCCTAGTCAAGATGGTGAAACCCCATCTCTACTAAAAATACAAAAATTAGCCAGACTTGGTGGCAGGCATCTGTAATCCAAGCTACTCGGGAGGCTGAGGCAGGAGAATAGCTTAAACCCAGGAGGCGGAAGTTGCAGTGGGCCGAGATTGCACCACTGCACTCCAGCCTAGGCAAGAGAGCGAGACTCCACCTCAAAAAACAACAACAACAACAACAACAACAAATACTGGGTGTCCACCTCTAAATGAGTTCCCACAGAGACTTCCTTGTTATAGACCATCTTTCTTCCAAGTTCCAGTAACATGAGTTGCGGCCCTCGTATCACCCAAACCACAGGCACTTAGAAGCACAGGAAAGACAAGCTCCAGGAGCTATCTTTCCCAAAGCTGAGATGTCCAGATTGTGACTAGCTAGGAGGGAGAAGACACAGCCCAGGGTAGAGAGGCTACACTTTTGGTATCTTACAGTGGATTATTTAAAACAGTGTATTGCACGTATCTTTACTGGTTACCACTAGCTTAAGAACAGAGGAAAAAGCTGTCACAAGCCCAGCACCAGTGCTTTATGACTGGATCTGTACTTTTCCAGAACGGATGATATAAAAGAAACTGGTAGGAAGGGTCACTGCTCTTCTACAGCAGGAATTCTCACACAGAAGAAGGGCAAGGGGAATTCATATGCCCAGGAAACATTTGGCAAAATCTGGTTGTCACAAAGGGAGAGAGAGTGTGTTACTGCCATCCACTAGGTAGAAGCCAAGGATGCTACTTAACATTCTAAAGTTCACAAGAGAGCCTACAACAGAGGATTATCTGGCCCAAAATATCAACAGTGCCAAGGTTCAAAATGGTGCCCTGGAGCCAAATACAATCAAATGTTTGATTTGCTCAGTCATTTGGATTTTCAAGCTATACACTAACAGTTTTTAAAAAGCATATAAATCTTTATTACCAAAATTATTGCAGGAAAAAAAAAGTTGGTATTTACAAGTCAAACTAGCCACAAGCTCCCTTTCCTCCAATTTCTCTCTGTTTTGTTTTGTTTTGCTTGAGTTTGAAACAAGGTCTCACTCTGTTGCCCAAGCTGGAGTGTAGTGGCACAATCATAGCTCACTGCAGCCTTGACTTCCTGGGCTCAAGTCATCCTCCCACCTCAGTCTCCCAAGTAGTTGGGACCACAGGCATGCGCCACCATGCCCAGCTACCCTTCCTCCTATTGCAACAAGTTTTTATTATAATATTAATACTCTTGGTAATTTAAGGTTCTTGGACATATCTTTTATATTATAACAGAATAGAATTATTTGTTCTGATTTGTTTACATTAAGACTGTAAAAGGCCAGGCGCGGTAGCTCACACCTGTAATCCCAGCACTTTGGGAGGCCGAGGCGGGCGGATCACGAGGTCAGGAGATCGAGACCACCCTGGCTAACACAGTGAAACCCCGTCTCTACTAAAAATACAAAAAAATTAGCCGGGCGTGGTAGTCCCAGCTACTTGGGAGGCTGAGGCAGGAGAGTGGCGGGAACCCAGGAGGCGGAGCTTGCAGTGAGCGGAGATCACGCCACTGCACTCCAGCCTGGGCGACAAAGCGAGACTCCGTCTCAAAAAAAAAAAAAAAAAAAAAGACTGTATAAGTTTAGGAATATAATTTCCCATATAAACACAAGGTGATACTTACACTGACACATAGCAGAGCTTTCTTTATACTTTATGGGATACACAATATCATAATGATTTCCATTTGAAAAACACAGTAACACCTGAAAGGGAAAAACAAACATTTCAGCCCCTCATGTACATAACATTTACATTGCAACGTATGTCTCTAATGCCTCTGAATTACTAGATCATTTCCAAACAGACAGTGAGTATTTTAGGAGTAACCTAAAGCTTCAATGTTGTCAAGCTACAGTACATCCATATGCTGAAATGTTATATAAACATTAAATCAAAAAATTCAAAATGATTTCTGGAAATGTTTATAGGATGACAAAAAAATAAAAATAATATATGAAAACATGCCTTCAACTAAAGAACAAGACACTGTAAGAAAATATTTCAAAACCTTATTAATGCTAACCTCTAACAAGCAAAATTTTCTAACAAGCAAAATCAAAGATAAATTTCTTTGTATAAGTGATGATTTAGAAAATCATCACTTATACAAAGAAAAATGCACATTGATTTTGTTTAGAATATAACAATACATTTCAAAACTTGTTTTGAAGAAGCCAGATCCCTTAGAAAGTCCCAGAAACCCCAAAACCCTTATAACAGTAGTATTTCACTCAATTCCCCTCTAACTTATCACCACCAGCATGGTGGAACACAAGTCACTTCAATTCGGCCATCATGACTCCAAAATAGCTACTTAAGACAAAAATTCTCTTATAATAAGTCAGTTGATCTTTCTTTCCAGGCTTCACAAAATTTTTCAGTTGCTTCTGCTTTATGACAGATAATGCAACAACACCCTTGTGAGTAAAATGTACACTAGGGAAATACATATGATTACTAAAGTATTCCTGGATGTAATGGCAGAACCTATTTTCACAAGTTTTTTTTTTTTTTACTAATGTTTATATTGACAAAAAATTGTAATAGTCTAGTTCATCATATGCATTAATGTCTCATAATTCTTTTCAGTGTTTCTACTAAAATGTTATAAAAGGGTTAAATACAGTAATTTGTAGGAGCAAAAAAAATACAAAATAATATGACTAAGTGACAATTAATAGGAGCCCCCCCCTTTTTTTTTTAGACGGAGTTTCGCTCTTGTTCCCCAGGCTGAAGTGCAATGGTGTGATCTCAGCTCACCCGCAACCTCCACCTCCCAGGTTCAAGCGATTCTCCTGCCTCAGCCTCCCTAGTAGCTTGGATTACAGGCATGTGCCACCACGCCCGGCTAATTTTGTGTTTTTTCAGTAGAGACGGGGTTTCTCCATGTTGGTCAGGCTGGTCTCAAACTCCCGACCTCAAGTGATCTGCCTGCCTCGGCCTCCCAAAGTGCTGGGATTACAGGCATGAGCCACCGCGCCTGGCTACAGGAACTTTTAAGAAATCAGAATACCATAACCTTAATATAGAAATATTTCAAAAAATCATTTAAAATTATAGCTTATGAGGTCATGGTAGCAACTAAGTGATTCTTTTACTTAAATACTTTAGAACACTTTGAATAATTCTTACCTTTTCAGGAAAATTATTTTCGGTTACTTGTGAAGGAGAAACATTTGGTTCCCGATAAATTATAAAATCTTTCCTGAAAATAACAATTAGAAATTATTTATAATGGACTATACTTCATGAATTTGAATTTAATCAGTCATTCATTCATCAAGGGCCTAATACGTGCCAGGCACTGTCCCAACCACTGGAGATACAAAAGACAATAATGAGATAACTAAGTTGTAAAATATCTATATAAAAGTAACACTTTAAACATGTAAAATTTCAAATATAATTTGTATATATATTAAATTTCAGATATAATTCTAAAGGGACACTTCAAAAATCAAAGAAATTTTGAAGATTAAATTTAAACAACATTCTGAAAAGAAAAAACAAAGTATTTACCTGTTCCTCTACTAGGCAAAAGTAGCAAAACTGAATACAGGTTGAGCATCCCAAATCTAAAAAGCCAAAATCCCAAATGTTCCAAAATCTAAAACTTTTTGAGCACCAACATGACACTCAAAGGAAATGCTCATTGGAGCATTTTGGATTTCAGATTTTCAAATTAGGGATGCTCAACTGGGTAAGTATAATGTAAATATTCCAAAATTTAAAAAAAAATCGAAATCTAAAAGCTTCTGGACTCAACCATTTCAGATAAGGAATACTCAATTTGTAACATGGTATTTTAGTACGGTTCTAGTGGCCATTCAATGCCACTGACCCTGAGAAAGTAGAAAATCATTTCTCTGTAAGGTTGATAAGTGATATCTTACAGAACATAGACTGGAAAAATTTCTGTACCCTTTTCCAAAGTATTTTGAGAATTAAAATTTCTAAACACTGACATATCTAAATGTCAAAATCTAATTGATGCGATTAAAAAAAACTTAGAAGAGATGCTTCATAACTAAAGTATAAAAGAGTTTTGCTATATTAACATTATTAATATAATGTAATATAATTTCCCACTGGTTTCATTTTATTTTACTTACGTTATTATAGTGTTTACCTGTACATAAGAGAAAGGGCACTTATTTCCACTTGTCCTACCCATTCCTGTATTGAAGAAAAAAAGGTGGCAGGTAAGTGTCTCACACTTTTTAGATTCCACTTTATATTTCTATACATACTTTTATACAGCACACGTAATGAGTTCTTAAAGCTCATTATTAGTAGTATTGTGAATATTATAAAAACATTTATATAAAACAGACCACAATATGTGGTAAAATGCAGTCCAAGTCTCTCCCACACACACACAAAAAAATACTAACAGGGTGAAAAATGGCAGTTCCTATTGGTGTGGCAAGACCACAGCATGGCATCTGTAAGTTGAGACTTTTTTTTTTTTTTTGAGATGGAGTTTCGCTCTTGTTGCTCAGGCTGGAGTGCAGTGGCGTGATCTTGGCTCACCGCAACCACCGCCTCCGAGGTTCAAGCAATTCTCCTGCCTCAGCCTCCGAAGTAGCTGGGATTACAGGCATGTGCCACCACGCCCGGCTAATTTTGTATTTTTAGTAGAGACGGGGTTTCTCCATGTTGGTCAGGCTGGTCTCGACTACCGACCTCAGGTGATCTGTCCGCCTCAGCCTCCCAAAAAACTTGGGCGCCTGGCCCAAGTTGAGAACGTAACGAAGGCAAGGGCTATCCTCCAGCCTAGCCCTCAGGAGAGAGCCTGGCACGTGGTATAAGCTCGGGAAATGAAACACTAAATAGAGGCGGCCGGGCGCAGTGGCTCATACCTGTAATCCCAGCACTTTGGCAGGCCAAGAAGGGTGGATCACCTGAGGTCAGGAGTTCGAGACCAACCTGACCAACATGGAGAAACCCCATATCTACTAAAAGTACAAAATTAGCCGGGTGTGGTGGCCCATGCCTATAGTCCCAGCTACTCAAGAGGCTGAGGCAGGAGAATCGCTTGAACCCAGGAAGTGGAAGTTGCAGTGAGCCAAGATTGCACCATTGCACTCCAGCCTGGGCAACAAGAGCAAAACTCCGTCTCAAAAAAAAAAAAAAAAAAGAAATATTGAATAGAAGCAGAAAATCGGGAAGTATAAAAAAGGGCAGAAGGTCTCTTATCTTCAGGGTAAATGAAGGTACAAAAGAGCAGTGTCCTAGCAATTGTTTTGAAAACAAGGGAAATTCTACACTCCTTAGAAAAGTCACTTAAAGCCTTTCTGAAAGGCAAATAGCCAGTATATTTCAAAATTTAAAATGTCCCATATACCCTTTGACCCAGCAATTCAACTTCTGTAAATCTATCATAAAGAAATATTTCATGTCTACAAAAGTGTATGTAAAATAATGATGTCACTGGGAATTATTTGTAACGGTGTTAAAAAAAAAAAAAAAAAAAAGGCAGGAAAAAAAAGTCCCTAAGATTCCTACAGAATAGTAAAATAATTCATGTTTCAGGCAGGATGTGGTGGCTCACGCCTGTAATCCCAACACTTTGGGAAGCCGAGGCAGGCGGATCACGAGGTCGGGAGTTCAAGACCAGCCTGACCAACATGGTGAAACCTCGTCTCTACTAAAAATACAAAACATTAGTCGGGCCTGGTGGCACATGCCTGTAATCCCAGCTACTTGGGGGCTGAGAGAGGAGAACCACTTGAACCTGGGAGGCAGGGGTTGAGTGAGCCGAGATTGCGCCTCTGCACTCCAGCCTGGGCGACAAGAGTGAAACTATGTCTCAAAAAAAATAAAAATAAAAAATAACTCATGTTTCATCCACACTATAGAATATCATGCATTCATTGAAAAGAATGAGGTATAACCACATGAAATGACCTAGAAAAATCACTCAAGATTAAGTTTTAAAAGTAAATCATGGGAAAATAATCCTATTTGTGAAAAACAAAAAGGCATATATATTGGTACATGTGAACGCATAGAAAGGGGATGGGGAGGATACATCCTAAATTGACAACAGAGACAGGGAAGTTAACATGAGGAAAAATGAAGAATTTTCACACTTCATTCTATAATACATCTATATTTTAAAACTTTTACCAAAGAATATTTTCCTATAGTACTGTAAAGTCAGTAAAGACTTAATACATTAAGTCACCAAAAACAATGAGCTTTGATAAATGAATGCTGCCACTTATTCCTTGAAAGAAAAGAAAAACTGAAATAAGGAAAATATTTTAAACAATGTTTTGATCTTAGACCAGCACAATCTTTTCCCTCAGAGACTTTTCAATAGTTCTTAAAAGTTAGCTCTAATTTTCAAAATTAAATAGGTGCCATATATTAAAATAGATCTCTTAAAATAAGCCTCAGCCTAACAATCATGGCTTCTCACAAACTGCTAGAAGTGATACCCTCTGGTGTAGAGGAAACCGTTCACTGATATGAGTCTGTTTAGATCAAACACACGAGCTACATTTCTAATTTTTATACAAGAAGTATTACATCACTTTAAAAAATGAAAAATTCTGCCAGGCACGGTGGCTCATGCCTGTAATCCCAGCACTTTGGGAGGCCGAGGAGGGTGGATTACCTGAGGTCAGGAGTTCAGGACCACCCTGGCCAACATGGTGAAACTCCATGTCCACTAAAAAATATAAAAATTAGCCAGGCGTGGTGGCAGGTGCCTCTAATCCCAGCTACTCAGGAGGCTGAGACAGGAGAATTGCTTGAATCCAGGAGGCAGAGGTTGCAGTGAGCTGAGATCACACCATTGCACTCCAGCCTGGGTATTAAGAGTGAAACTCCATCTCTAAAAAAAATAAAAAATGAAAAATTCTATCCGTCTCAACAAAATGCTACATGAGAATAATGTACTTTTTGATACGTAATCTTCAGAAGAAATTCTTTTGTAGTCTGGTTAGATAAACAATGGATATCCTAAAATCTTCCCCAAGCAGTGTCAGTATTAAATTATTTAAAAAAAAAATCGATATTCTACTACCACCATCTTCCACCTTAACACTGTAATTTTACTTAATCAGCATTTTTTATGATGTGTGACATACATCTTTCTTGTAAAAAGAATTCCTTCAAAATATGTTTTAATTAATTAACCATACTATATCAAAATTACACAACTTAAATGTTCTTAGTCGTCAGTATTAAGCTCTTGTTCCTCAAAAGACATTGTTAAGAAAATGAAAAGCCAAGCTTGTAATTCCAACTATTCGGGAGGCTGAGGCAGGGGAATCACTTGAACTCGGGAGGCAGAGGTTTCAGTGAGCTGAGATCGTGCCACTGCACTTCAGCCTGGGCAACAGAGCAAAACTCTGCCTCAAAAAAAAATAATAAATAAATAAAATAAAAAATTAAAAAAAAAAGGAAAGTCAAAATACAAACTAGAAGAATGTATTTGTAGAACATATATCCATTACAGGACTTATATCCAGTATAAAGAACTAGTAAAATTCAGTAGGAACAACAGCAATTAAAAAATGGGGAAAAACCTATGAACAGACATTTCACCAACAGAATTAGATACATGACAAATAAGCACATGAAAAGATGCTCAACATCATTAGAGAAATTCAAGTTAAATCACAAAGAGTGCTGGCAAATATGTGGAGAAACTGAAATTCTCATAATATTGCTGATGAGAAAGCAAAATGGTACAGTCACTTCGAAAAGTTTGGCAGTTTCTCTCAAAAACATATTTACCAGATGACCCAGCAATTTTGCTCTAAGGTATTAATCCAAGACAAAACAAAACACATGTCTACACAAAGATTTATAAGCAATTGTTCACAGCAGCTTCAATTTTAACAACCCAGAACTGTAAAGAACTTAAATATCAATCAGCTGGTAAATGTATACACAGGGTGTGATAGATACATACACAGATTATTATTCTTCAATAAAAAGGAACCACTGCTAAACGCATGAATAAATTTTAGTGTTTCCAATAGGCTTAATGAAAGAAGCCAAATACATAAGACTACAAACTCTATCATTCCACTTATATGCATCTAGAAACGGCAAAACTTAGAAAGCAAATCAGTGCTTGCCAGGTCCCAGGGGATGGGGGAAGGGGATTAACTGCAAAAATGCAAAAGGAAACTTTTTGGAGTGATGGAAATGTCCTTTATGATGTTTGCTGTGGTGGTTACATAAGCATATACACTTGTCAAATCTCATCAAATAGTGTATTTATAAGTGATGAATTTCATTGTATGTCAATTTTACCTCAAAGCTGACAAAAACATATTCTCACACAAGTCTGAAGTACCTTTCAAAATGCTCCGCTATTACTTATTTTAAGAGGATAAAGATGCTTTCTCTGAGAACTGGATGAAGCAACTGAGTTTATCCAACAACTATCTGCCAAATGGTTGCTGTTTTCATTTTATACAGCCATATATCAGGAAGGCAAAAAAATATATTTATTTATTTTTTGAGATGGAGTCTCACCCTGTTGCCCAGGCCAGAGCGCAGTGGCATGATCTCAGGCTCACTGCAACCTCTGCGTCCCAGGTACAAGCAATTCTCCTGCCTTGGCCTCCCAAATAGCTGGGACTACACGTGCATGCCACCACGCCTGGCTAATTTGTTTGTATTTTTGGTAGAGACGGGGTTTCACCATCTTGAACTCCTGACCTCAAGTGATCTTCCCGCCTCTGCCTCCTATAGTGTTGGGATTACAGGCACGAGCCATTGTGCCCAGCCCACGAAAGCAAAAAAACAAGAATTAAGATTTACAAATATTTGTTGCTAGTAACAAAAAAGAAACAACTGTCAGAAGATGCCATCCAACCCTTCAGTCAACAAAATCCCTCAGCTCTGGAACACAGCAGTGAACAAAACATACAGAACTCTGTGTTCATGGAGCTTAATTCAAGTAGGAAGACGACAAAGAAAATACACAGTACATTAAATGGTACAAGCACTACAGAGAAAAATAAAGCAGAGAGGGGTACAGGGAACGTGTTGGAAGCTGAGAATTACAATTTTAGATGGGATAACCACTACTCTTACTTCCTGCCCCAAAATCCTTATATGGCTTCCCAATGCCTGATGCCTAGGCCCCAGGCCCAGAGGCCCTGATTCAGGTATGGAATAGGGGCCAGGCAATCTGCATTGCACATCAAGTGATTTTGATACAGATAACCTACAGATCACACTTTGAGAAACACGGGTCTAAAGCATAAGCTCCAAACCACTGACCCTAACACTGAAGGCTCTCCCACAGTCTGGCCCCAACCTGCCTTCCAACTCCTTTCTCACTACTTCTTATCTTCACATACTCAATGCTCCACACAATCGGAACTGTTTTCTGAATCTGCCTTGCTCACAATTTTCACTGCCTGGAATGCCCTTCAGCCCAGGCATTTCCTATTTAGAATCTATTCAGACTTCAAAACAAACTCACTCTCCAAGTGTTGCTTTGTCTACCCAGCTAGAAATAACACTCTGAATGCCTACAGCATCACAGCTATATACCTCTTGTGACAAATCTCCTTTTCTAGCTTGTATTGACCTTCTTTCCTATGACAGGGAAACTTTTTTGTTATCTACATTATCTCTGCATCCCCAGGGTGACTAGGAATTCTTGGCCCATAACAAGCACTCAAATTAGTGTTAGGTAACCAAATGGATACATGAGTCATTGATCAAACACCCTTGGTTCCTATACTGCATTCCCTTTACTCCTTAACTCTTCTTAGCTTTTTTCTTTGCCAATGTTATTTTTACCTTAACATTCTAAGTGGCGTTCCAAGATATTTGGATTTTTACAGTGAGAACGTTAGTTTTGTAAACAGAAAAAAATTAAGAAAAATCCTTTTAACATCAACATGACTGAAAAAGTATAGCAGCAGGAGTTGGTGAGTAAGTGCTATCCTTTCCTGTCTCAACAGTCTCTTCCCTCTTTATGAGATGATCATGGAAATAGGAACCTGCGTGAAAGAACTCTGCCTTCTCAGTTGCCTAGGAAGAAAAACTTTGCAGGCCGGGTATGGTGGCTCACACCTGTAATCCCAGCACTTTGGGAGGCCGAGGCAGGCGGATCATAAGGTTAAGAGATCGAGACCATCTTGGCCAATATGGTGAAACCCCATCTCTACTAAAAATAAAAAAATTAGCTGGGCATGGTGGTGCACGCCCATAGTCCCAGATACTCGGGAGGAGAATCGCTTGAACCCGGAAGGCAGAAGCTGCAGTGAGCCAAGATCATGCCATGCACTCCAGCCTGGCAATAGAGTGAGATTCCATCTCAACAAAAAAAAAAAAAGAAATCAAACTTCATCCTGTCCAAGTTTCATACACACACCAGCATAGCATTCTGAAAATCATCGCCCCAGCATTATTTCAGATTTTTATACTACATTTACATGCCATTATAGCAAAGATAAAATAGCACAACTCTGCCTTAGTGAGGCAACCTCTAATACACAGCTCCAACTTAAGTGCTGCATAAAATGTGTAGGAAACGTTTATAAGGAAATAGGGTACAACATCACTGCAACTCCTCTATACACTGTAATAGTAATCTTCTATTTTAATGAATTTTAAATACATTATTTGGATATATAAAAATAGAAATATACTAGAAGACTGTGACATACCTGTGGATTTTCCAAACGCTTTAAATATTCTTCAAATGATCCTTCTATAAACTGCAAAAAATAAATCTATTAGAAATGTCATCTAAGATATATGCCAAAACAGTTAACCGCTTCACTGTGTAAACAACATTCACTGTCAATTACTGAGTTTGCACATAAACCTAAAATACCTCAGTATTATTTAAAAATATGTACATAATCTAATTATGAAAACATATAGCAATCATTAAAGACTATAAACATACAAAAGAATTTAAAGAAGGAAATTTTGTCAGGAAAGGTTTCCTGAAAGAAGAGTGACTCAAGATGAATGCTGGACAGGATCTGGATGGCAAAAGGCAGCTGATACTCTACAGAGAGGGCCAATGTGGCATGAGGAGGAAGAGGAACACCGTGTTGGGAAGACAAGCAATCTGGCCAGCTAGAGCAGGACAACCTGTTGTGGAACTGAGTGGGAGAAGAACCCAAATGGGGGCCTGTTTACAGAGGGCCTTGAGCCCAGGCAGGACTTAAAGGCTAGATGAGAAAGGCCATTCAAGGCCACTTCAGGTGACATTCTGAACTCAGAAATTATATGATGAAAGCAGTGCTTTAACTTGGTAGTGACCAGTGTGTAGAAGGGAATAAAACAAAGACTGACTTACTAGCTAAGAAATAGTATAGCTTAATAATACAGATAGAGTACTCACTGTCTCTCAGGTGATACTAGAAAGAGCGATGAGAACTAGTAAGGCTAAAAATACTTTGAAGCATCAACAAGATTTTTCTAATACAGCTTGCTTCATTGCTTCATTGTTACTTTGACATAAAAACAGTTTATTCAAGCTGTGTAATAACGCAACCTTTTTTATGTTTCTTTCATAGCAATCGCACTCATTTGAGAAATCTCTAAAAGTCATTCGTTGAACCACCAAATTCAATTGCATTTAAATTACAGTCCCAGTTGATTTAGCGAAGTGATAGACTTAAAGACATTAAAGTACACTCCCTAGTCTATAAAAATCTTTTAAGCACCCTTGGATTTTAAGATTGAGATTCTTTCAGATTATATAATGTCAAATTGCCAAAAATATCTTAAATTTCAAAAGACATTTATAATAAAAGAACCATATATATTAAACAGCCCACCAATAAAGGGCTACTGTTCTGTATTAGATGATTATAGGTCTAAGAAAAAAAAAAAAAACACACAGAACCATTTAAAGTTACAAGAGACTGCAGAATTCTGACACAAGCCTGCATCCTCTCTGAGAGTCTCCTTTCTGAGCAGAAAGCGTCCATCTATGCCATGGCTGAACAATGTCAGTAACAAGGCATAATCCTTTCTACAACATCTCTTTCCAATTCTGGACAACTGAAACTGCTTGAAGGTTCATATAAGGACGGTGAAACTCTTCCCCATGGAACTTTCAACCTCTGATCATACCTCGTAAGATTATATGGACTAAGGCCAGGCATGGTGGCTCACGCTTGTAATCCCAGTACTTTGGGAAGCCGGGCGGGCAGATCACGAGGTCAGGAGATCGAGACCATCCTGGCTAACATGGTGAAACCCCATCTCTACTAAAAATACAAAAAATTAGCCTGGCATGATGGCGGCGGGCACCTGTAGACCCAGCTACACTGGAGGCTGAGGCAGGAGAATGGCATGAACCCGGGAGGCGGAGCTTGCAGTGAGCCGAGATGGCGCCACTGCACTCCAGCCTGGCCGACAGAGCGAGACTCCGTCTCAAAAAAAGATTATATGGACTAAAAAAAATATATGCAAAGCACTTAATGCCTGGCACATAGTAAGCACCTCAACCAATGTTAGCAATGTCCATTATTATCAACACAGTTTTACCCTCTGGGGCCAATGATTAATAAGAATTAAAGACCATTCCACCTCCCCACTTCCCTTCTCTACCACACCTTTGTACTCTCTTATCTAGCCTCTGCGTTACCAGGTTTTTTTAAATAAAACAAGGTTTCAAGCCTATCATTTGCAAAGTATTATATCAACATTCTCTACCAGTCAACTGGGGGAAATAACATCCAAAGTTGTCAGATTATATAATTCTAGGTCTTAAAACCATTAAGTAATAAATCCTATGACTTTGAATGTAAAATGAAAACAGGTCACTGTGGCATCTTATTTCACATACTACTGAGAAAAGTATATTAAGCTGTTATACAACATTTTATTAACTATTAATCACTACTTACATAATTACAGTGTTCTGATATGTGAGTTCACACTGAACCCTGAAAATTAAAAACCTATAAATGCCTTCTGATAAAATTAAGGGTTCAGCATTACTTACACTCAGCATATTTTTTACACTGGAAGTCTGAATTTTTTTTTTTTTTTGAGACAGGGTCTCACTCTGTCACCCAGGCACTGGTGCAGCGGCACAACTCGGCTCACTGCAACCTCTGCCTCCTGGGTTCAAGCAATCCTCATGCCTCAGCCTCAAGAGTAGCTGGGACTCAGGCATGTGCCACCATGCCACTGTTTTTAGTAGACACAGGGTTTCGCCATGTTGGCCAAGCTGGTCTTAAACTCTTCACCTCCCAAAGTACTGGGATTACAGGCGTGAGCCACCATGCCCAGCCTGAATTTTTTCTTTTTTAATTTATAAGGAGTTACCAATCACAGAAACCACTATTAATCACAACGCCCCCAATTCCCTGACCATGTCAGACAAAGCCCACTCTTAGTATGCAAGGGCCTTGTCCAGGTCGTCTTTCCATCCCCCACAGCTCAGCGTCTTATCCATCATAGTAGCTTTCTCAATGTCCAAATAAATGCAAGACATAAAATAGCCTAGAAAACAATGTAACTGAATATAACTAAATTAAGTTCAATAGGGAAGTTTTTTTAATAAGTGTTATTTTCATAACTTGCATTAAGATCCAGCCTGTGAAATTCTACTAGGACACTTCTAAAAGCCAAAATGTAAAACCAAGTCAAGACACCATTACATGTTTGAAATTACAAGTTACCGCTTCAAATTTCTCTCTGTTCTCTCGAAGATAGTGAATACAGGCCATTCTGACTTCAACATGACGAGACTGAGAGTGCAATACCTAAAAAGAAAAGGCAACAAACACACTATTAAGCATTTAGTTAAAAGTTACAACCTAAAGTCTTCCTTTACACCCAAAATAATCTGACAACCAATAGATTATCAGTCTTTCTCCATTTCCCTTTCTATAATTTCGATATCTTTACTCATTCCTACCTCTTCTAAATAAGCACAGTGAAAACATGACATATACAAACAATACTACTTCTTAAGCCAAATTTTGTAAAGAATTTATTAGCCTTTCTCCTTTAGGACATTTTTGTAAACTTAGGACACTCTCTTCCCTTGGCCATCCCCCCACAATAACTTTTCACAAAGAAGAGCTAACAAAATCCATGCTACGCCATGCTCAACCTCATCCTATACATATTGTAAAGACAAACTGGCAACTTCAGTAGGAATGTATTTTGAGGCTTTCAGCCTGTAAGAGGCCGATTTATTTTTCCCATTAATTCTGAATCCACTTAGAGGCTCTATGTAAAAATTTAAGTCCACTACGGTTTCAGAAAAATTAAGGCACTCATTCTTTCCTTGGTGATCAAGCTTACAAGATGAGAAAGAACATCCAAGTAGGCACCACAGGGGGTGCAAAAATGTTGCATGATGTCATCCCAAGAGGTTTGGGGTTTGTTTTTATGCCCTAAATTGTAAAGTACCAACCTACAAAGTATGATCCAGATCCTCTCACTCTGTAGTTTTCATTTTTTTCTATTAACCAGTTCAACAAAAAGATAACTTACTGGCATGTGGTCTTTTACCAAAATTCTAAAGCTGTGAATTGAAACAACTACTACTTTTTTTTTTTGAGACGGAGTCCTGCTCTGTCACCCAGGCTAGAGTACAATGGCACAATCTTGGCTCACGGCAACCTTCATCTCCCGGGTTCAAGCGATTTTCCTGCCTCAGCCTCCTGAGTAGCTGGGATTACAGGCACCTACTACCGCAGTTGGCTAATTTTTGTATTTTTAGTAGAGACAGGGTTTCACCATCTTGGCCAGGCTGGTCTCAAACTCCTGACCTCGTGATCCACCCACCTCGACCTCCCAATGTGCTGGGATTACAGGCTTGAGCCACCGTGCCCAGCCTGAAACAACTATTTCTTATCCAATGCTTACTTCTAACTAGCTCCCAATTCTTTCTTTTCCCCCCCAGGACAGAGTCTTACTCTGTCCACCCAGGCTGGAGTGCAGTGGTGCAATCTCGGCTCACCGCAACCTCCGCCTCACAAGTTCAAGCAATTCTCCTGCCTCAGCCTCCAGAGTAGCTGGATTACAGGTGCTGCCATGTCTGACTAATTTTTGTATTTTTAGTAGAGACAGGCTTTCACCATGTTGGCCAGGGTGGTCTCAAACTCCTGACCTCAGGTGATCTGCCTGCCTTGGCCTCTCAAAGTGCTGGGATTACAGGCATGAGCCACCGTGCCCAGCCCTAGCTCCCAATTATTTAACATGCTTAAAGGAGATTAAAATTCTTTTCTATTACTGGGTATCTCAAATAAAGATATTCCTGTACCCTAAAGGGTTATGGTTTAAAAAAAAAAAAAACTCAGACACACTTAAAATAACACATTTCAAACTACCATCAAGGCCTCTTGAGAATTTATATTAATAGAAAGTAGCTTTAAAAGTTACAGATCCTGGCCGGGCATGGTGGCTCATGCCTGTAATCCCAGCATTTTGGGAGGCCAAGGAGGGTGGGTCCCCTGAGGTCAGGAGTTTGAGACTAGCCTGGTCAACATGGTGAAACCCCATCTCTACTAAAAATACAAAAAAAAAAAAAAAAAAAAAAAAATTAGCCAGGTGTGGTGGTGCGCGCCTGTAGTCCCAGCTACTTGGGAGGCTGAGGCAGGAGAATCACTTGAAACCAGGAGGCAGAGGTTGCAGTCAGCCAAGATCGTGCCAGGGCACTCCAGCCTGAGTGACAGAGTGAGACTCTGTCTCAAAAAAAAAAAAAAAGTTACAGATCCAATTGAGTGGTTCTCCCTTTACGTTTAGCATGAGTAGAGAATTTGGGGAAAAGGGAGGCTCCAGCTGTGCATTCTACAGCTCTCTTGCCTAACAACCAAGGCTCATTTATACCCACAGAACCGGCACAACTGCCTAGACGCCTAGTATGTCCTATTACGCTGAGATACACTGAAAATGCACCTGTTGAGGTTAGCAATTTGTTTCCAGTGTAATAACTGGTTTTCAGTTTAACTGATTCTACCTTCACTGCTGTTCTTGGACACTATTAAACCATATTCTTATATATTCTAAGAGTATGTGACCAAAAAGGACTATCTATATATAAAAATAACCGCCATCGAATTTTTTTGCCAATTCAACAAATGACATTTAGCAACACTTCTTTTACAGAAGCTATGTTAGACACTATTATAAATCAAGGTATTATTCGTATGAATAAACCACAGTGTCATCTGATAGGGCTTTCCTCTGCCATTAGCAAAGTGGAGCTAGTCTTAAAGCCATTTACCTAGCAACAGGTGGCAAACATAAGTTAGTAAAGCTTATTTTCAATCAAAAACAATGGTAGGCATATCTACTGGTTCTTCTCTTTTAACAAAGATTTTGGCACATACAATCTATCTGAACCTGTTGCTCAGAAGCAAAACTCTTAGCAACTTCTATAAAGTGTGAGAGTGCTGGTAATTTACTAAGTCAAGCACTGCAAGAAAAGCAAGGTTAAATGACAACTTTTTAAAATGTAAATTATTGTGCAAGGTTGAGAACACTCCGGAAGAATTAAAGTAGTATGACAAATATCTCTGCAAATTAATATATACATGAAAGCAAACTAGAAGGCTTTCCCATTTTTACTTGGGACAAGATAGCGATAAATACTGGGAAAGGCTGAGACACTGTTTTAGCAAGTCCTCTAAGAGTGCCCTATTTTTAGCTCCATGGCTGTGGAGCTGATTCAGGTCAGGCCTCCGGCAGGCCCAAATCCACAAGTGTAAAAAGGAAATGGCCTATCTAAATCAGATAATTTGGAAAGACCAAAATCCTAACTCGAGTCTCCTCCCCCTCTTTAAAAACTGCCACTTAGATTATTTACTCTGATTCTTTCTTAGAAATGATGAATATCTGTGATTTTATAGGAGAAATTGTCGGCAAAAAATATAAATCATTGGTACACATTTTAAAAGGGAAGCCTGACGTTGGTATTACTTTCTTTTTCCCACACACACATTTTGCCTTTGGCGATGATGGCTATACCAGTAGTCTACTGAATAACTGAACTTCTCCCAAAGTTCAAGGTCTTCAGCTAAGCTCATCAGACTAAAACTGAGTCACATAACTGGGAAGGGTAGTCCCTTATGCCTAACCTAAACCCCATTACAAAATACAATAAAATGTGTTACCTGATGTAACAAAGAGTTCTTAGTGTAAACCGGCTTTTGCCCCTTTTCTACTTAAAAACAGAGATCTCACTACAATGAGAGGCTTCTGTATAATCAAGGCCACCAAGTATCTATAGTATGCACTACGGAAATCAGGCACACCTTTCTGCTTCAATATAAACTAGGACTCAGATAACTCAAATCCAAGTAAGTTCCAAGCTTCCCTTACCGCCATTTATTTCTATCTCCTTGCTTACCAAACTCTTAGTAGGTCTAACAGTACGTTATAAATATGGGCTGAATTCACTTCCACCTCTTCCCTAGACTTCTGGAGGTGCTGAGGAGTCCAAGGAAGCAGGACAGATAGAGATTCAGAAAATTCACAAATGGGGCAGACTATTTACCTACTAACAATAAGGACTGGAGGGAGTGGCTGGGTGTGAACATACCCCACAGCAACACTGAAAATGAGAAACGGACAGAGAGCCTCGTTTGGGGAGCTTTTGGAAGAATATTTCAGTGACAATGTCCGCAACATAAAGCCACGGTTTGTGTCAGTTAAATCAATTTCTTGTTTTAAAGAAAGATTTTACGCTACCTATGGTAAATAAATGGCTTGCCTTTTAATGTTAAAAATGAGAACAGACTGGCCTCCAGATGTTAAGTAAAACATTTACTCACAAATAGAAATTTTAAAAGTTATTTAGCATTCAAAAAAGGTGAGGGAAAAGAAAACAGAAACATCATAAAAACCCCACAGGCGGGTAGGCAGGGGTGTGCGATGGGGTGTGGGGAGCAGGTCCTAGGTCAAAGGAAAGCACATGTGAAAGGTCTGAAAGACACACCAGAGCAGAAACTTTTATCCAGCTACTTCGGCAGCTATTTTTCAATATAGGATGGGTTTGGGTGACTGCACACCTACAACACACAGTGTTATATAACACGGAATAAGCTCGCTCAAAAAAAAAAAAAAAAAAAAATCAGAAAAATCTTCCTGAGCAACTGTGTTAGAAAGTGGTTTCGAAAAGCTCCAGTTACACGTACCCTTTCTACTACCAACATCAAAACAGGCTTTTTTTAAAAAGTCAGTTCTGTTTAGTATACCTACACAGCCCAGCGGAGCATAATAAAGGGTGGAACCTACTCAAGACAAATCCTTCAAAATATTCTATATTTGTAAAAGGTTGGTTTTCTCAAACGGCAGTTTGCCCATTTGATTCAAGTGACATGGGCGAGCTTGCCTACCCCACATTCCAAAGTCCAGCAGCAAACCAAAATATGTTCCACAAGTAAAGTTTGATCCACCACTTCTAGTCAACACTTGGTTTACTGGAGTGGGGTGAGCGTGGTGCTTCTCAAACGAAGGGAAGGAAGGTAAATGCGGAACAGAAGTGAAAAATATCATGTCGCCAGGTCCCCAGCAATAAATCAACTATAGAAGCTCCGAGCAGGCCTCACAAGTTGTTCTCAACTCATTACCTCTTTATCAGGAGAGACACCCCGTTAATCTGCGGGCTTTGGAGTTTCAATTTGCACCTTTCAGACGCAAAGCAGCGTCCCACTCCGGCGTTACAACGGGGCGCTGTGACGACAGCCAGGGCACGCGCAGCCCCGGCCGTGGGCGGCCCGGACAGCCCGCATCTGCCTCCCCACCTAGACCTGCCGGGCCGTCCCCGCCTCCCCTCGAAGCCCCCCCAGCCCCCCCGCAATTACCTGCTCCGCCACGGCCCGGAACAGGCACGACCCGTCCTTGGCGACCAGTTTCCGATACAAGCCCAGTTTCCGCAGATAGGCGTCCATGGGCGTCGCGTCCTCGCGGGGCCCCGCGCCGCCCTGGTCCCCGCCGTCGGGGACGCCGACGGCCGCCTCCATGTTGCTGGTCCTGCTGCAGGCCAGGCGCGGCGAGGGCTAGCCCCACATGGCCAGGCCGCCGGCTGCTCGACGCCCCGGCCTGGGGCAGGCGGCGGCTCGGGCTGGGGCTCGGGCTCCGCGAGCGGCGGCAGGCGGCGGCGGCCCGAGGCAGCGGTCCGCGCTCTCCGGGCGCATAGGGGAGCCCTGCCTAATGCATGGCTGTCCGCACGCGGCCGCCGCCTCGGAGCGAACACGCGCCCACGACAAACGGGGTGAGCGGAATTAAGGAAAACCCCGAGAGTGAGTAGTCACTTCCCGACGGCCCCGCTGCCTGACTCAGGACCCAGGCCGGGGGTCGCCGCCCCCACAAGTTTCCTCGTCCGTACCGGTGTGAAGCGAGAAAACCCCCGCCCTGGCGCGCACGCTGGGCCGGCTCAGGTGAAGCGGGGCCTGCGTCCCCCGCGCACTCCCCACGCCGGGAGCCGAGGAAACCAAAAAAGAAAGACGCGGCCTTTCGTTTCCCACCTCGCTGGAGGGCGCCGGAGGGGCGGGGAGCGGGTGGGGGCGCCCGGGAGAGAACAGCACCTCGCAGCCCAGAATTTGTTTTCGCTTTCGGGCCGACAGCAGAGAGGACGGCGGGAGGTGTAGTCTTGACAGCCGCAGGAAGTCGGCTTGCGGCGGGCGGGGACGCGCTGGCCGGCCTACCCGGGGGAGGTGCCCGGGAGGCGCGCGGACTACAAGTCCCTACAGCGCGGGCGCCGCCGCCGCCGCCGCCCCAAGCCGGCTTCGCGCTGTACTGGCGCCGCGTCCGCGAGCAGGCCGAGGGGCTCCGCCGGCCGACGTGGGGCGACTTGCGCGCGCCACCCGCCAACCCTGCCGCTGCGCCGCGGGAGACGCGCGCGCCGGGCTGGCGTGGAGTTGCCAGGGACGCCGTGCGGCGCAGTGTAGGCCCTTTGTGTATTTCTTTGCAGAGGGCGCACCTGTCTGCGCCCTTCCCCCCGGCCTGCTCTCCTGGCGTTTCCATGGAGGTGGCTTTAACGGCTTAAGCAGAAAATAGAGCTAATTGGCGGAGGCTACGGGAACTGGCACGGTGCGGGACGACACACTGTCCATAAATCAACCGTGGACTGCTGATTCCTATTAGAAGTACAGCTCACGTACTACGGCAAGATGAAGGCTTTGCCAAAGACATTTTTGTTCACCCTGTCACTGTAGCTGAGCACCCCATCACAGAGACATGTCACTGTCGGAAGACGTAAGAGTTTTTTTTTTCCCTTCTTAAAAAATTCATCTTGTAATTGCTTGATAACATGCTGACTGGACTGGCCATGGCTTCCACCAGTGCTCGAGGCTTCAGCTCAACTTCCCACCCTCCGACGTTGAATGGCAGGGAATTGACAAAGTCAAATTATGCTTTAGAACCCAGAATTTATCCAGCATGCTTCTGTTGCACCAGAATTTTATTTTGCTAAAATACAACAACATCTGGTGTCCTTTTTTAAATACATGGTTAATCATAGGAACTAATTCAGTCTTTAGGCCATGGTGGAGGAGAGGGAGAAGAAAAGGGAGCGTTACTATAGGTTTAGACATGTAGTCAAATACCTTGGAATGGGGGCAAGGCAGGCCAGGTGGTGAGAGTCCAACGACATAATTTTTTTAAAAACTACGTTAGACACTTTTCGGTATTTTCAGTGCAAGCAATCAGTCATGTATTCACTTTCCTTGGAGCGTCTTTGATTTCTTAATGTGTAAATATTCTATCTCAAATTATGCTGCTTTTAGAGAATACAAACGTTATCGTTACCTAAATGAAAAAATGTCACTGCCTCAAATTAACTTGTTGTAGCGAAGAAACACTTTGAAATCAGGTTCAGAAAAGTATAGTTTCAGCCGGGCGTGGTGGCTCACGCCTGTAATCCCAGCACTTTGGGAGGCCGAGGCAGACGGATCACCTGAGGTCAGGAGTTCGAGACCAGCCTGACCAACGTGGAGAAACCCCATCTCTACTAAAAATACAAAATTAGCCGGGCGTGGTGGCACATGCCTGTAATCCCAGCTACTCGGGAGGCTGAGGCAGGAGAATCGCTTGAACCCGGGAGGCGGAGGTTGCGGTGAGCCGGGATCCCAACATTGCATTCCAGCCTGGGCAACAAGAGCGAAACTCCGTCTCAAAAAAAAAAAAAGGAAAAGAAAAATACAGTTTCAAGTCAAACCTGTTGCTTTTCTTTTTAAAATGCATTTACATTGCATATACTTCTCATTCTGCTCAAAAAAAAAAAAAAAAATTCCTGAGTATTGCCACTACTTAAAACTTGGATCGCCCTTGTTTTTGAGTTTAAAAGCTTACCTTTTAAACTCAAAGAGAAACTCAGAGTAATATCTAAACTCCTGCTAAATGAATGTAGAACAACCTCACTCTAAGCTGGCTGCTTCTGGTTCCAAAATTAGAAGTGATGCACCTGTTATATCTGACGCTGGGCCTGTTTAAGGAAATCCTTTAGGTATTTTGAGACCTAATCCAAGACAGACCCTCTGTATGCCAACTTCCCAAATATAGCTCAGTGTCAAGGCAGCATTAGAGGATCCTATGTCTTTAAACTGGACCAAATCTTAGAGAAACTCACTTACTTTCAAAGGATCTTTACTTGTTGACATTAACTTCTGAACCTTTTCAAGAAACCAAACCAGAGTTGATAGAATGTTTATTCTAAGAAAGCCATTTCTGACTGTGTGAAGAACTCTAAACAGACATCATTTTAATCAAATAATACCTGAAAGATTCAATGCTTTTGAGACCTAATGAAATTATAAAATTAAACTTATGCAAAGGAGTCAACCAACTTTTTTTTTCTTGTGCAAAGTCAACGCCTTAAGTTTGTTTACTCTGACAAACTTTAGGGCTAATAATTGTACTAGATCGAATTTTTTAAATTGTTTTTAAACTTCATAGATTGATAGATTTTATGGAGTTTTGTTTTTTTCCAACAATACCTAAGGTTAGGTATTGTAGTAGGCAGCCTCTAAAATGCCCCAACCCTGACCCCCACCCTGTGATTCCCACTTCCTGGTATTCACATTCATACACCTCCACCTTGTAACAGGATTGGTCTGAGTGACCAATAGAATAGAGCAAAAGTAATGGTATGTCACTTCTGAGATTAGGTTATAAGAGACATTTTTGGCATTTTGATTGCCCTCTCATACTCCCTGTCTCATGGGTCACTCATGCTGGTGGAACCTGGCTGCTATATGTCAGATTTACAGAGAGGTTCCCTTTGTAAGAAACTGGAGCCTTCCTTCCTCCAGCAGTCATGTGAGTCAGCTTTGAAGCGAATTCTCCAGCCCAGTCAGGCTTTCAGACAACTCCGGCCTTGGCCAAAATCTTGACTACAACCTCAAGAGAAACCCTGGCCAGAACTACCCAGATAAGCTCTGAAATTCTTTTTTTTTTTGAGACGGAGTCTCGCTCTGTCGCCCAGGCTGGAGTGCAGTGGCGCAATCTCGGCTCACTGCAAGCTCCGCCTCCCGGGTTCACGCCATTCTCCTGCCTCAGCCTCTCCGAGTAGCTGGGACTACAGGCACCCGCCACCACGCCCGGCTAATATTTTTGTATTTTTTTTTTTTTTAGTAGAGACGGGGTTTCACCGTGGTCTCGATCTCCTGACCTCGTGATCCGCCCACCTCGGCCTCCCAAAGTGCTGGGATTACAAGCGTGAGCCACTGCGCCCGGCTGAAATTCTTGACCTCAGAAACTGGGTGAGATAGTGTTTGTTTTAAGCTCCTAAATTTTGTCATAATTTGTTACATAGCAATAGATAAATAATACGGATATAATTCTTCATTATTTGTCTTTACTAGATAGAGAATGAATGCATTTTGACAATTTGTGAAAATAATCACTAATTTAGTATCAGTGGTTTTACCAGGTCTCTGAATTCTAAAGATGAGAAGGTGGGTTATTTTACCAAAGAGTCAAAATAGTAAGTAATAGGATTTTTTTTGAATCTATGAAATCTCTTACAAAAATAGAGTAACCTAAGAATGTCTTTATTGCCACATAGCATTGTTTCATCTTCTACAAAAATTCAAGTAATGGAATCCTACTCAAAAAATGTATTTTATGAAGAAAGACCTGTTTCTTCTGGATCTTATCTGCTAGAGGCTGCTAATTGTCATTCTCCACTTCCCATTTGATTTCCGCTGAGTTTTTGCTGGGCCCATGGGCACCCAACTTTGGGCTATATCTCCCAGCTACCTTGGAACTAAATGTGACCCTGTGATTATGTTTAGGTCAATGGGATGTAAGCAGAATTATTTAACTTCCAGCTCATCTCCTTAAAGATGAAGCCTCCTGCCTTCTACTCTCTGTCCTACTTCCCATGAGCTGCTCTGAAAACATGGTTGAAGGCCGAGTGCGGTGGCTTACGTCTGTAATCCCAGCACTTTGGGAGGCCGAGGCAGGCGGATCAGCTGAGGTCAGGAGTTCAAGACCAGCCTGGCTAACGTGGTGAAACCCCGTCTCTACGAAAAATACAAAATTAGCCAGGCTTGGTGGTGGGCACCTGTAATCCCAGCTACTCTGGAGGCTGAGGCAGGAGAATCACTTGGACCTGGGAGCCGAGATCGCGCAACTGCACTCCAGCCTGGGCAACAGAGTGAGACTCCATCTCAGAAAAAAAAAAAAAAAAAAAAAAAAAAAAAAAACATGGTTGGAACTAGTTAGCCAGCTTTGCCGGGCACAGTGGCTCACGCCTGTAATCCCAGCACTTTGGGAGGCCGAGGCGGGTGGATCACGAGGTCTGGAGTTTGAGATCAGCCTGACCAACATGGTGAAACCCTGGCTCTACTAAAAATTCAAAAATTAGCTAGGCGAGGTGGCACCCGCCTGTAATCCCAGCTACTCGGGAGGCTGAGGCAGAAAAATCGCTGGAAACCGTGAGGCGGAGGTTGCAGCGAGCCAAGATCCAGCCATTGCACTCCAGCCTGGGCGGGCGACAGAGCGAGATTCCATCTCAGAAAAACAAAAAAAAATGAAACTAGTTAGCCAGCTTTGATCATGCAAAGACAACACCCTAAGATAACAGAGCAATGAGACGGAGGACTGAGCTCCTGAATACTTCATAGCCTGTGATCCTTGAACAAGTCCTCTCCAGACTGTGAGAAATAAACTTATTTTACCAACCATTGCTACTGTTGTTATTATAGCTACTTAGTCTATGTATTCTAGCTTATTTCCTCCTCCAATATTAAATAAGTGATAATATTTGGGACAAATTAAATTTATTTATAAGAGTTTCTGAGTTGAGCAGAACATAATTCTTTTTTTTTTTCTTTTGAGAGAGTCTGTCGCCCAGGCTGGAGTGCAGTGGCACCAGCATGGCTCACCGTAGCCTCAACCTCCCCAGGCTCAGGTGATCTTCCTACCTTAGCCTCCCAAGTAGCTGGGACTACAGGCGTGCACCCCCACTCCCAGCTAATTTTTTGTGTGTTTTTGGTAGAGATGGGTTTTTGCCATGTTGCCCCAGCTGGTCTCAAACTCCTGAGTACAAACAGTCCTCCTGCCCCAGCCTCCAAAAGTGCTAAGATTACAGGCGTGAGACACCACACCTGGCCCATAATTATTTTTTCTGAGAAGTTAAGGAATTGCCAAAGATTTAATTGCAAGATTCCAAATGTTAAAGGGCTTCAAAATATGAAGTTTTTAACATCGAAATAGTGGTGTTATTTCAACTAATGACTTTCTCCCTCACCAATCCACATTCCCCTTCAGCTGCTACATTTGATGGTGTTGACCACCTTTTCATTTTGTTACTCTCCTTCACCTTTTGTGAAGGTGAGATATCTTGTGTAGTCAAGATATTTAAATATCTTGTCTTGATTATATCTCCTTTGCTGATTCCTTTTCTCCCCCACTCCCTATCTCCTAAATGTGGGGGTGCCCCAGGTCTCAAGTTTTAACTTTATTTAGCCCTGTTCTCTTTTCCAAGCTTTAATATCTTATCTCTAGTCCATGCAGGACATTTCCATCTAAAACACATTTCTAAAAGTAAACTCATTTTTCTCTTAAAACCATCCCCCTCAAGCACTCTAACATCAAGCATTGGGTTTAAATAGTAGATACTCAAAAAACACAACATTTGCTGAATGGTTTAATGATGTATCATTTATTATGGTAGATAGCTCTTGTTTTTGCTTAATCGTTATCCATTCTCTGTGGAATAGATGAGAAACAATAAGGAGTTATAGTCGAGGTGATAAAAACCAACTTTTTGCAAATGAAATAATTTAGTTAAATGCTCAGGAAAATCAGGAAAAAACTGGTGTGATGGGACTACATTTCCAACTTATATTTTGGAGGAATGATCATTCAGAAAAATAATCTTATCTGTAATTTAACAACAGAATGAAATGATAGAAGAGAACGTATGCTGTAGCTTTTGTGTTTCATTTGCAAGCTATTCACAAGGAGGAGCTGGCTGGTGGTAGTAAAAGATTTTATCTGGTAAGCTTATGATTCTATACCCATTCCCCACCTTCTCTGATAAGTTGGAATATCAACCTTAGCAAAGTCCTTCACAAGCCTTCTAAGTCTTCAATACTATGCATTCCTGCATAGCAGAAAATACTTTAACATTGCATGAGTTAGTTTACCTTTTCCTTGCTACAGCAAAAGGATCAAAAGAATGTCAGAGGGGAGACATCATCTCCCAAAATGGGAAGCAAATACTTCTTACTGCAGGAGAGTGTTTGAAGATCAAGGCTTGAAAGAAAAGACAACCACTTTTCTTAGTTTTTAAAGTAATTTTTAAAATTTCACTCTGGCTTAATGGTCATCAAGATCAATTCAAAAAATTACAAAAGAAAAAAAAAAGGGAAGAAGGAAGAAAGTACAAGGAAGGGTGAAGGGGCCAGGACCCTGGTGCCATCTATTAGCCAAGTGAGCTAACCTAGAGAAGGACCTTGCAAGAGGCTTGGCTGAAAATGCTTAAGTATCTGAGTCTTTTCTAGCTCACCATCCAGCCTCCTCATGAGGGAGCAGCTCTTGTTGGCCATGTTACTTAACTGTACCAGCACTTCGTAGCTTGACTGCTCTGTAATACCAAAGTTGGTGTATGCCATGAGATCCTTACTCAATCCTAATAGAGAAAAAAGAGCCCCCATCTGTACTTTAGACAGATGAACTGAAAAAGTTTCAAACCCCAGAGCTAGGACTGCAGTCCTGAGACCCAATAACCTGTATGACTAGAGAAGTGAAACTATGATTTAGTTTCTTATTAGAGCTATGACTTCCGTATATTGCTATGCCCAAGCTGGATGAGCTAATAAACCTCACAGTAGACTGAGGCTCTTACACAAGTAGCTAGTAGCTAATCATAGTCCATCATCTCTACAAATAAAACCTCCACATACTTCCAACCATTTACCTCTCCTTCCACCATTATCTCTTGATTCCACCCTGACAGAAGCAAACTCACAAAGTCCCATTACAAGATATTTACTTTGGCTCCCCAAATAGGATTGTAAACTCTTTGTAGGCTTGTAGAATTTAAGATTCTTTTTTTCTTTTTCAAGTGTCTAATAGTATATTTGCTTTTGCATATTCAGATTAAAAACTCAATAAATATTCACTAAATGATTTCATGTATTCCCAATGAAATGCTCAAAGAAGAAAGTATTTCAAATGAAAATACGTAAATAACCACAGGTTATGGAACCTCAACCTGTAGGTTGAGGCCTAAATATTTGATACAGAACAGTGGACCAAGATTGTATGTCAAGTAATACTTCATACTGTCTTCCTAACCAAACAAATTGAAGATAATCTAAATAGAGAATTGGTCAAACACATTCTAATATGTCAATACAATTAGAATACAGTACTGTTCAGCCTTTAAATACAATGTGTCTGTTTCTGTGTGTGTGTCATATCACAATCATCCAGAAAACTATAAAACCACAGATTATTGAAATTGAAGGTAGAAGATGGTGATGAATTAGTCAAATATCAGTCACGAATTAATGATTGTACAACTTAGGTGATGAGCACACATGAGTTCATTATACTGTTCCTTTTACTTTGTACGTGTTTGGAATTTTCTATAATAAAAAAGTTTAAAAACAGGGTTTTTAATATCCTACTTCAGGCTGGATGTGGTAGTTCACACCTGTAATCCCAGCAGTTTGGGAGGCCAAGGTGGGTGGATCGCCTGAGGTCAGGGGTCCGAAACCAGCCTGGCCAACATGGTGCAACACCACCTCTACTAAAATTACAAAAACTAGCCAGGTGTGGTGGCATGTGCCTGTAATCCCAGCTACTCGGGAGGCCAAGGCAAGAGAATCACTTGAACCTGGGAGGCAGAGGTTGTGGTGAGCCGAGATCATACCACTGCACTCCAGCCTGGGCAACAGAGTAAGACTCTGTCTCAAAAAATAAATAAATAAATAAATAAAATCACACTTCAATTTTCCTGTCTCAGAATGACCAGAATGGTACACAGGAATCTGTGTTTTTATCATTCTCCCCAGGTGATTCTGAAGATCAGCCATCATTTGGGAGCATCTGAAAATTGGAATAGGGGAGGCACCCACCCAAGAAAAGGAAATTATAAATTTTTAAATTAATATAAGCAAATAGACTCTGACCTGCATCCTAAGTTTATAATTCCTGTTCTAGATCACCAGGAAAAATTTCTGAAGATTCTAATCTTTTTGTTGTTGTTGTTGTTGAGACGGAGTCTCGCTCTGTAGCCCAGGCTGGAGTGCAGTGGCGCAATCTCGGCTCACTTCAAGCTCCGCCTCCCGGGTTCACGCCATTCTCCTGCCTCAGCCTCTCTGAGTAGCTGGGACTACAGGCGCCCGCCACCATGCCTGGCTAATTTTTTGTATTTTTAGTAGAGACGGGGTTTCACCGTGATCTCGATCTCCTGACCTCGTGATTCGCCCGCCTTGGCCTCCCAAAGTGCTGGGATTACAAGCTTGAGCCACCGCGCCCGGCCGATTCTAATCTTAATATTGTACAGTTTTATTTATAATACCATCTGCAAAGACATCTAAAGATAAAATTGTATTTTGAGATGATTGTAAAATGTAGTATCAATAATTTTTACATTAAAGTAAAAACATACAATAAGGCATTGTTAACAAAATATGCAAATATGTAGCATAAAAATCCAAAACAACATATATGTGGAATATGTACTCTTGTTTTTATTTATTTATTTATTTATTTTTTTTAGAGAGTCTCACTCTGTTGCCCAGGCTGGAGTGCAGTGGCACAATCTCGGCTCACTGCAACCTCCACCTCCCAGATTCAAGCAATTTTCCTGTCTCAGCCTCCCAAGTAGCTGGGATTATAGGTGTGCACCACCACGCCCGGCTAATTTTTTTTTTTTTTTGAGATGGAGTCTTGCTCTGTTGCCCAGGCTGGAGTGCAATGGCGCGATCTCAGCTCACTGCAACCTCCACCTCCCAGGTTCAAGCAATTCTCCTGTCTTAGCCTCCCAAGTAGCTGGGATTATAGGTGTGCACCACCACGCCTGGCTAATTTTTTTTTTTTTTTGAGATGGAGTCTTGCTCTGTTGCCCAGGCTGGAGTGCAATGGCGCGATCTCAGCTCACTGCAACCTCCACCTCCCAGATTCAAGCAATTCTCCTGTCTTAGCCTCCCAAGTAGCTGGGATTATAGGTGTGCACCACCATGCCTGACTAATTTTTTTTTTTTTTGAGATGGAGTCTTGCTCTGTTGCCCAGACTGGAGTGCAGCGGCGTGATCTCGGCTCACCACAACCTCTGCCTCCCTGGTTCAAGCAATTCTCCTGCCTCGGCCTCCTGAGTAGCTGGAACTATAGGCACGTGCCACCATGCTCAGCTAATTTTTGTATTTTTAGTAGAGACAGGGTTTCACTATGTTGGCCAGGCTGGTCTCAAGCTCCTGACCTTGTGATCCACCCACCTCAGCCTCCCAAAGTGCTGGGATTACAGGCGTGAGCTACTGCACCTGGCCTCAATTTTTGTATTTTTAGTAGAGACAGGGTTTTGCCACATTGGCCAGGCTGATCTCAAACTCCTGACCTCAAGTAATCCACCCGCCTTTGCCTGCCAGATTGGTGGGATTACAGGTGTGAGCCACTGCTCCTGGCCCGGAATATATTACTCTTAAAAGCACTGTAAAACCTGAGTGAAATAATTTTTAACAGCTTTGAGATAAAATTGACCCAATAAACTGTATATATTTAAAGTGAACAATTTTGATATCTTGATATAATGATATGCCCATGAAACTATCACCATAATCAAACTAATGAACATATCCATCACGCCTCAAAGTTTCCTTTTCCTTTTTTGTAATCCCTGTATATCACACACACACACACACACACACACACACACAAACACACACACACCCTCCCCCAAGTCTCCAGATAACCATCGATCTGTTCTTTGTTACTGTAGATTAGTTTGTATTTTCTTTTATTTATTTATTTATTTATTTTTTGAGACGGAGTCTCACTCTGTCACCCAGGCTGGAGTGCAGTGGCGCGATCTCAGCTCACTGCAGCTCCATCTCCCGAGTTCACGTCATTCTCCTGCCTCAGCCTCCCGAGTTGCTAGGACTACAGGCGCCCGACGCCACGCCCGGTTAATTTTTTGTATTTTTTAGTAAAGACAGAGTTTCACCGTATTAGCCAGGATTGTTTCGATCTCCTGACCTTGTGATCCACCCACCTCGGCCTCGCAAAGTGCTGGGATTACAGGCGTGAGCCACCGTGCCCAGTTGATTAGTTTGTATTTTCTAGAGTTTTTATATAAATTGAATTATACTGTATGTGCTCTTTTTTTGTCTGACTTATTTCACTCAGCACAATTATTCTGGGACTGATCTGTTCATTTCATGTATCAGTAGTTTTTTTCTTTTTCTTTTTTTTTTCTTTGGTGGTATTCCAAATGCTACTCATACAGTAGCATTCCACTGTATGAACATACCACACATTGTTTATCCATTCAGCTGTTGTATATTTGGGTTGTTTCCAGGTTTGGGCTATTAAAAATAAAGCTACAATACACTCTTCACTTTTCTCAGGCAAATTACCTAGGAGTGTAATGACTGGGTCATATGTCACATGGTAAGTAAACGTTTAACTTTCTAACAAAAAAAAAAAAACTACCAAACTGTTCCAAGTGGGTTGTACCATTTTATATTCATTGGTTACACCAACAGTACATGAGAGTTCTAGTCCCTTCACATCCTCTCCAGCACTTGGTATGTTCAGCCTTTTTTTTTTTTTTTTTTTTTTCTGAGATGGAGTCTTATTCTGTCGCCCAGGCTGGAGTACAGTGGCATGATCTCGGCTCATTGCAAGCTCTGCCTCCTGGGTTCATGCCATTCTCCTGCCTCAGCCTCCTGAGTAGCTGGGAATATAGGTACCCGCCACCATGCCTGGCTAATGTTTTTTTTTTTTTTTTTTTTGTATTTTTAGTAGAGACGGGGTTTCACCATGTTAGCCAGGATGGTGTCGATCTCCTGACCTCGTGATTTGCCTGCCTCGGCCTCCCAAAGTGCTGGGATTACAGGCGTGACAGACTTTTTAAATATTAACCACTCTAATGAGTATGCAGTGGCATTTCATTGCAGTTTTACTTTGTATTTCCTTAATGACTAATGATGTGGAGCCTCCTTTCATGTGCTTGTATGTCATTTGTATTTCTTCTTTGGTTGAGTATTCAATTTGGTGGGGGGGTCTTGCTTTTAGGATTTGTTAGGTGGGACCAGAGCAGCATTTAGCTTAGGGTTAATTTATATCCACTACTGAGGCAAGACCTTTCTGAGTATTCTAACCAATGTCTCATGAATTATGAGATTTTCCAGTGTGGCTAGGAGGAAGCAGCACTCTCCTTGCACTGTCTCTATACTGTGCATTGTTTTCTCTAATTTTCTCAGGAAGTTGTTTCCCTGGCCTTGGGTGGTTTCCTCCCATGCATGCATTGGTTACAAGACTTCTCCACAAAGAGAAGTTATTTCTCTATGCAGCCCTCTTCTCTATTGTACTGTGTCCAGTGAATTGGAATTGCCTTGCTCTCTCAGACTCTTAGATACATCTATTCAACTCAGGGAGTCCCTGCACTTCACTTGAATTTCCCCTGCCTGTGCCATGACCTGAAAACTCTCTCAAGGCAATAAGCTGAGGTAATTATAGGCTTACTTCATCTGTTTCCCACCTCTGTGATTGCTGTCCTCTGTTGTCTAATATCCAGTGTCTTGAAAATTATTCTTTTATATATTTTCTTGCCTTTTTTCTTTGTCATTTCAGGAGGAAAGGTAAATAAGATCTCTACTACTCCATCTTGGCCAGAAGCAGAAATTTGAAAACAAATACAATGAGTGTTTTTATGTTTACAGACTTTTCAGTTTGGGCCACAAAATAAGTCTAGTTTCCCCTGCTTTTTTTTTTTTTTTTTTTGAGATGAAGTCTCACTGTGTCACCCAGGCTGGAGTGCAGTGGCATGATCTTGGCTCACTGCCACCCCTGCCATCCAGGTTCAAGCGATTCTCATGCCTCAGCCTCCCGAGAAGCTGAGACTACAGCCGCCACACCTGGCTCATTTTTGTGTTTTTACTAGACACAGAGTTTCACCATGTTGACCAGGCTTGTGTTGAACTCCTGACCTCAAGTGATCCACCTGCCTTGACCTCCCAAAGTGCTGGGGTTACAGGAGTGAGCCACCAAACTCAGCTGGAGAGAAAGAGTTTTTATTTATTTATTTTATTTTATATTTATTTATTTATTTTGAGATGAAGTCTCACTCTGTCACCCAGGCTGGAGTGCAGTGGCGTGATCTTGGCTCACTGCCACCCCTGCCATCCGGGTTCAAGCGATTCTCATGCCTCAGCCTCCCGAGAAGCTGAGACTACAGCCACATGCCGCCACACCTGGCTAATTTTTGTGTTTTTACTAGACACAGAGTTTCACCATGTTGACCAGGCTTGTGTTGAACCCCTGACCTCAAGTGATCCACCTGCCTTGACCTCCCAAAGTGCTGGGGTTACAGGAGTGAGCCACCAAACTCAGCTGGAGAGAAAGAGTTTTTATTTATTTATTTATTTATTTTATTTTTATTTATTTATTTATTTATTTTGAGATGAAGTCTCACTCTGTCACCCAGGCTGGAGTGCAGTGGCACTATCTTGGCTCACTGCAACCTCTGCCTCCTGGGTTCAAGTGATTCTCCTTCTGCAGCCTCCCGAGTAGCTGGGATTACAGGTGTGCTCCACCATGCCTGGCTAATTTTTTTGTATTTTTAGTAGAGATGGAGTTTCTTTTTTTTTTTTTTTTTTTTTTGAGATGGAGTCTCTGTCGCCCAGGCTGGAGTGCAGTGGCACGATCTCTGCTCACAGCAAGCTCCACCTCCTGGGTTCACGCTGTTCTCCTGCGTTCACGCTGTTCTCCTGCTTCAGCCTCCCAAGTAGCTGGGACTACAGGCGCCCGCCACCACGCCCGGCTAATTTTTTGTATTTTTAGTAGAGACAGGGTTTCACCCTGTTAGCCAGGATGGTCTCAATCTCCTTACCTCATGATCCACCCGCCTCAGCCTCCCAAAGTGATGGGATTACAGGTGTGAGCCACCTCGCCTGGCCAAGAAATGGTGTTTCACCATGTTGGTCAGGCTGGTCTGGAACTCCTGCCCTCATGATCCCCCCACCTCGGCCTCCCAAAGTGCTGGGATTACAGGCAGGAGGCAACACACCCGGCCAAGAAAGAGTTTTCTAAAAGTGAAAGAAGTACGTATTTGACATATATACCAAAGATGCATTTTCACACTGGAAAAAATAAAATAGAATCCACAAAACACTCTAAGGATCAATACATGAGTTTAGTAAGGTCGCAAGATACATGATCAATCCAAAACCAATTGTATTTCTACACACTAGTAATAAACAATCCAAAAATGACATTAAAAAATTCTATTTACAATAGCATCAAAAAGAATAAAATCTTAGAAAAAAATTCACAAAAGAAGTTTGAAAATTATATGCTGAAAAGTATAAAGCATTGTTGAAAGAAATTAAAAGAGATATAAACACATAGAAAGATATTAATGTTCATGGATCAGAAGACTTAATTTTTTTTTTTTTTTTTGAGATGGAGTTTAGCTCTGTCACTCAGGCTGGAGGGCAGTGGCAGGATCTCAGCTCGCTGAAACCTCCACCTCCCAGGTTCAAGCGATTCTCGTGCCTTAGCCTCCTGAGCAGCTGGGATTACAGGCGCACACCACCACACCGGGTAATTTTTGTATTGTTTATAGAGGCGGGGTTTCACTGTGTTGGTCAGGTTGGTCTAGAACTCCTGACCTCGTGATCTGGCCACCTCAGCTTCCCGAAGTGCTGGAATTACAGGCGTGAGCCACTGTGCCCAGCCAGAAGACTTAATATTGTTAAGATGATAATACTACAAAAATCGATCTACAAATTCAACATAATCCCTACCAAAATCCCAGCTACCTTGGCAGAAATTGAGAAGCTAATCCTCAAATTTATATGGAAATGAAGGAGACCCAGAATAGTCAAAACAATCTTGAGAAAGAAGAACAAAATTATAGTAATCATGCTTCTCAATCTCAAAATTATTACAAAGCTACAGTAGCCGGGCGTGGTGGCTCACACCTGTAATCCCAGCAGTTTGGGAGGCTGAGGTGGGCAGATTGCCTGAGCTCAGGAGCTCAAGACCAGCTGGACAACAGGGTGAAACCCTGTCTCTACTAAAATACAAAACATTAGCCGAGCGTGGCGGCGTGCGCCTCTAATCCCAGCTACTTGGGAGACTGAGGCAGTAGAATCACTTGAACCTTGGAGGCGGAGGTTCCACTGAGCCAAGATTGTGCCACTGAATTCCAGCCTGGGTGACAGAGCAAGACTCTCCAAAAAAAAAAAAAAAAACCAAAGACAATTCTTGGGAGAAAATATTTATAAATCATATATCTAGTAAGGGATTTTATTGAGAATAAAGAACTGTTACAACTGAATAAAAAGACAACCCTATTAAAAATAAGCAGTAGATTTGAATAGCCATTTCTCCAAAAAAGATATAAAAATAGCCAATAAGCACATGAAAAGATTTTCATTACTTATCATGGAAATACAAATCAAAACCGTGATAAGATACCACTTCACACATACTAGGATGGCTATAATAAAAAAGACAGACAGTAGCAAGTTTTGGTAAGGATATGAAGAAATTGGAACTCTCATACATTGCTAGAGGGATTGTAAAATGCTGCAGCCACTTTGGAAAACCAGTTTGCCAATTTCCTAAAATCTTAAATACAGAATTATCATATGATCAAACAATTATACTTCAAGGTATACATTCAAGATAATTAAAAACATGTCCAGATAAAAACTTGTATACTAATGTTCTTAGCAACATTATTCATAATAGCTGAAAAGTAGAGATAACCCAAATGTCCATCAACTGGTTGGATGAATAAACAAATATGGTATATCCATATAATACAATTAAAATGAAAGTACAAACACAACAACAAAATGGTGAACCTTGAAAATATGCTAAATGAAACAAGCCTGGCACAAAAGGCCACATGTATGATTCCCTTTATATGAAATGTCCATAAAAGGCAAATCCATAGAGACAGAAAGTAGAGGGAGTTGAGGAGTGAGAGAATGGAGAGTGGCTGTTAATAGGTAAGATTTTTGAGGACCGGTGAAAATATTTTGAAATTAGATCAGGGTAAAAGTTGTGCATCTCTATGAATATGCTAAAACCATGAAATTGTGCACTTTAAAAAGGTGAATTTTGTGAGATATGAATTATACCTCAATAGACCTGCCATAAAAAATAGATAAAAATGAGCCAGGCGTGGTGGGGCTCACACCTGTAATCCCAGCACTTTGGGAGGCCAAGGCGGGCGGATTACCTGAGGTCAGGAGTTCAAGACCAGCCTGGTCGACATGGCGAAACCTCGTCCCTACTAAAAATACAAAAATTAGCCAGGTGTGGTGGCAGGTGCCTGTAATCCCATCTACATGGAGGAGGCTGAGTCATGAGAATTACTTGAACCTGGGAGGCGGAGGTTGCAGTGAGCTGGTATCACGCCACTGCACTCCAGCCCGGAGGATAGAGTGAGATTCTGTCTCAAAAAATATAAATAAATAAATAAAATAAATAAATAAATTTCAAATAAACTTAAAAATTTTTAAAAATGCATTTTATTATAGTAATCTCCCCTTACTGGCGGGAGATACATTCCAAGACCCCCAGGGAAATGACTGAAACTGTAGACAGTACCAAAACCTGTACGTTCTGTTTTTTTCTATACATATTAATGCATACTTATGATGAAGTTCAACTTATAAACTCGGCAAATAAAATAGAATAATTATAACAAAATACTGTAATAAAAGTTATGTGAATGTGGTCTTTCCCTTTCTTTCTTTGAAAATATCTTATTGTACTGTACCATGGGGAACTGAAACTGCAGAAAGTAAAACCTCAAATAAAGGGAGACTCCTGTATTTGCTGTTGGGTCTACTACAAGGCTCAGTTGTATAAAGTCAGTAACATTTTCTTGTGCCAAAATCTACCGTGTTTCCAAACAATTCAGTAAGTGTTTGTTTCATTTTCCTCAATTAGCAAGAACAGTCAACATGTTTAAACTCATTATTTGGTAACTTATCTGGTATTATCTTCTAAGATAAATACTTGTAACTTTATAAATAGCACATCCAGTCTCCTAATTATCCATTTTTATAAAAATCTTATCCATAGATAATCTAAGATGAAGAAGTAGACAATAAAGTACCAAGAAAAAATAAAACACCAGTAGAATGAGAAAGTGTAGCAGGACATGAACTTCTTGTTTTAATGTTTTCTTTCTCTTTCTTTGCAATAAACACATTCCAGGAAAGGCACGTCTACTGCCACTCCTGAGAATGGAATGAAGGTATTTCCCTTACCTGTTTAAAGACTGACCACTAGCCTATAAGGCTATTGCTCTAAGCATGAGTTTTAATGAGCCATCAAGATCTATTGTGGGGCCTGGCACGGTGGCGCACGCTTGTAATCCGAGCACTTTGGGAGGCCGAGGCGGGTGGATTGCTTGAGCCCAGGAGTTCAAGACTAGCCTGGGCAACATGGTGAAACCCCATCTCTACTAAAACCACAAAAATTAGCCAGGACTCATGGCGCACGCCTGTAATCCCAGCTGCTTGGGAGGCTGAGGCAAGAAAATTGCTTGAACCCGGGAGGTGGAGGTTGCAGTGAGCTGAGATCACACCACTGCACTCCAGCCTGGGTGACAGAGCAAGAGTCAGTCTCAAAAAAAAAAAAAAAAAAAATCTATTGTTAAAGAAATTAAGAATAGGCATTTGATTTGTGTGTGACTACGTACAAAAAAAAAAAAAAGAGCAGAAAGCATGTGAAGTGAGATGATACGAACTGGTGATTGGGACATAAACCTGGGAAAAAATGTCATAGAAAGTAGGAGCCTGGTGCGCAAGAAGTTCAGAGTAAGTGGACTATTATATATAAAGTTTCAGTGCCACAAAAGAAATAGCATTTGAATATAAAATTTTATTTTTAATTCTCAGCAAGGCAAGTTACTTCTATGTAGAATGGTGCGCCCTTAAATATGGAACAATGATGAGCGCACAGGTGGACAAGGGAGGGGAAGGGGTTCTTATCCCTGACAAACTTGGCCGCAGCTGCTGTGTTGTTACCCTATTGGCTAGGGTTAGGCCACACAGGTTAAACTAATTCCAATTGGCTAATTGAAAGAGAATGATAGGGTGAGAGCTTTGGCGGGAGTCAGGGCAGAGCAGGTAGCAGGTAATCCTAATGAGTTAGGGTGGAGCAGGTGGTCAGAATGAGTTAGGGGTGGAGTAGGTAATCAGAATGAGTTAGGGTGGAGTAGGTAATGGAAAAAGGTTGCTTTATGAGGAAGTTAAAAGTAGAAAGCAAAGAATTGAACATACTGACATATTAATTCTTTGAAAAGAAATTTAGAACTCATATCTAACAGGACTAAGGATTACTGTGAGGCTTACTGCCCAACCAGCCCCAAGCCTTCACAGGGGGAGACTCCAGGCTCTTGCACACATGGACTCTGCTGGCTGGCACAGACCCAGCTTATCAGCAGATCACCATCTGATTCCAGGAGTTTCACTCTGTCCCCAACCAGCCACTCCACATTTACACTGTCTCTGCAGCGGCTTAAGTCTTGTTGAGGTCCAAGGAGGGCCTTGGATATCTGGGACAATGGTGAGGGTGCTGAAGTGAGCCAAAGTCATGTTCCCTCCTGCAGCTGGGATGTGTGGTGACTTCTTCCCATACTGTAACATGGAAAGAAAAAGAACAAGAAAGAACAAAAAAATGGTAAGTTATGCTCCTGAGCTTACTGAGACAACTATTTACCTATTGTCTCTCGATTCCAAATAGATCCTTTTGTAGCTGCTCACTGATGCCAGGACTGGGACTTTGCAAATTACATTTCCCGAGCTCCTTCGCCGGTTGGCAGTCTGTTAAATTCTGCAAATCAGAGGCACAAGACGGAGATTGGAAAGTTGGAGGGGAGGAGAAGTGACTTCTTTCTGACTTTTTGCTGTTTTTATGTTGGCCTAGCTTTTTCTCTCACCCCCAGAAGAAGCCTCATTACCCTCTCAGAGGTGCCAGGCAGCATGCACTTCTCAGAGGTCTTATCCCCAGTTCAGGAGGCCCTTCCTCCAAGGAGATGAGTGGTCGTCTCAATATCTTCCCTTTTATTTCCTGAGACCTGAAGGTAGTTGTTTCTGCTGTTCTCTCTGGGTTACCCCAGGGCTCCATTTTTGTTCTTCCAGTCTTACAGCACTTGAGTAATCAATTCTCTCTCTCTATAATCTCCCCTGTTCAAATACCTAGCACTGTTTTTTGTTTGTTTGTTTTCCTTCCTGACTGGACTGTGGCTGATACAATACTACCCTTTGCTAGCTGTAACATGGAGCAACATTCCCTTCTTCTTTTATAAAGGATAAAGACTGAACCAAAAAAGAAGAAAAAATGGGTAAGTTTTGCTCCTTGGTTAACTCAACCCAAATCATCTTTATAGTTAAATTTTTAAGTTCGTCTCAGTTTGAACTTATGCACTTGTTTTTCAACATGCTTAACCACCACCTATAATGCCTCTTGTCTTAATGAATGGATTTCCGTATAAAATAAACACTGAAGACTCTTAGAGTATGTAACACATTTTTGTAAAATAAAAATTATAAAATAAAAGTATAATTCCAATTGTATTTGTAAGAGCAGAGGTTCTATTAATATATTTCCAGACCACTCCCCAGGTAAAAGAGAGAGACTACCAAATTTCCATCTTCAGTCTTCTATCCAGAACCAAAAAGCTCTTCTAGTGGCAAGATATTTAACCCTTTCTTTTTTTCTTTTCTTCTTCTTCTTTGTCTTTTTTTTTTGAGACGGAGTTTCACTCTTGTTGCCCAGGCCAGAGTGCAATGTCTCGATCTTGGCTCACTGCAACCTCCGCCTCTCTGGTTCAAGCGATTCTCCTGCCTCAGCCTCCTAAGTAGCTGGGATTACAGGCATGAGCCACCACGCCTAGCTAATTTTGTATTTTTAGTAGAGATGGGGCTTCTCCGTGTCGGTCAGGCTGGTCTCGAACTCCCGACCTCAGGTGATCTGCCCACCACGGCCTCCCCAAGGGCTGAGATTACAGGTGTCAGCCACTGCACCTGCCCTCTTTTAATTTTTAAGTAGTCTCCTTTCACCTGCAGAATTTGCAGAGCCTTTTGAGACACTATATCCCGTTCTCCTTCTCTAAGTTGTATTTAAGTACAGCAGCATAAGGCTGATGGATGGTATTTTTTCAAGATGAGTATTTAAGAAAATTCCATAAATAATCTGTGTCAATTACTAGTTTATTGCTTCTTAGCTCCAAATCCACCCTTCATTGCCTGCACCATAATAATGAAGCTAGACTTTCTCCTTTGCCAGTTGGCATGATGTTAAGCTTTGTCAGTAGAGGGTGTTGGGGGGATGCTGGCTGGAGAAGAAAAGAGTTTCTCTCCCTGGTTGCAGTGTGCTCTTCTTGTCAGGCTCCTGCAGTACTCAGCCACACCCAGTTGCACCCAGTGATTATTAGCATATGGCACCTCCCTATGAACAGCTTTTCATGGCATCTCTTTGGTGACTTGACAGTGGAGTGCTGGCGACAAGTTATTCCTCCATGAACAGCTTCCCCCAGCACTTCATTAGGTGGATTTCCAGCAAGTTTCATCAGTATGGCACCCCTGCAAACTTCTCTGCCATCCAGTGAGCTAAGTCCTTGCTGTTTCTATGAGGTCTGGATGTCAGCCCTGAATGGGCTTCCTTATCTCGGTTCTGGGGTTAGTGGCTGCTCCCTAAATCTGCTATCCATGATATGAACCCAAAAGTACCTGACAGATCTTAATCAATTTAGGGTACGGCTTGCTTTTATACATTTTAGGGAGGCATGAGGCATCAATCAATACCTGTAAGATGTACATTGGTTCAGTCTGGAAAGATGGGACAACTCAAAGCAAGGGGCTTCTAGGACACTGGTAGGTGAGAGACAAAGGGTTACATTCTTTTTGAGTCCTTGATCAGCCTTTCACCGAATACACAATTTAGTCTAGCTCAGTGAGTCCACATTTTTACATGAATATTAGGGCAGAGGAAGCCATCAGATATGCATTTCTCTCAGGTGAGCAGAGGGATGAGCTTCTGCTCACATCTGTGAAGATAAGCAATCAGGATGAACTTCAACAGAACTGTTTTAGGGTAAAGATCTTGAGGCCCACAAGGAATTTCCTTGTGGGCAAATTGTGATGGAGGTATGTAGCTTTGTAGGTATCTTATTTAGAAATAAAATAGGAGACAGGTTTGTCTGACCTAGTTGTCAGCTTGACTTTTCCCTTGGCTTAGTAATTTCCTAGCCTCGTGGAAAAAGTCAGTCTAAGAAAATGAAGTTGACATATAGAGAAAAGCAACAGTAGGAGGAAAATGAAAAAAAAAAATATTGGCGTTAGAGCGCCTGGTTTTAGTATTATCACAGGCACAAATGTGCCCTTGCCCTTACCACGGTTTAGTTACTTGTACCAACTAATTTATTTTTCCCCCTAAGCTAGTTTGTGTTAGGGTTCTATCACTTATAATTAAGAATCCTAAAATGTTAACTTTCCTGAGGACCCTTGACCTCATTCTCACTTCCACTCTTTATTCCTTCAGCATATTTTATATGTACTAACCATTTGCTACTTTATACTGTGCTTCTTCCCTAACTGCCCATATGGCACAACTTTACATTTTTAGCTAACGGTATCTAAGGCCATATTTTGCATGTATACATTTTGTTATTGCCAATTAGATGGCAATTGGCACATCTGTTACAGTGCCATGCATGTTGTTTGCTATCTAGTTGATGAATGGAAATTCCATAGTGTTACAAATGTGGTTGTTTCCCTTTAGGGGTTTTATTTAAATATGTACTACAGGACAGCCCTCCCTCAGTATCCATGGGGTGGGGTGGGGGAGTGGGAAAGGGGGAATTGGTTCCAAGATCCCTGCAGATACCAAAATCCATGGTGTTCAAGTCCCTTGTATAAAATGGTGTCATATTTGCATACAACCTATGCATATCCTCTGGTATACTTGGTCATCTCTAGATTACTTATAATACCTAATACAATGTAAATACCATGTAAATATTTGTTGTATTGTTTTTTATTTGTATTTTTTTATCCGTGTATTGCTATTTAAAATTTTTTTTGCAATATTTTCAACCCACGGTTGGTTGAATCTGCAGATGCAGAACCTGCGGATATACAGGGGGCCAACTGTATATGGTGCCTAAGAAATATTCAAATAGCATACTGTAATAGCAATAGCCTCTATTTGTTAACACTCCATTTTATTTAAGGAACTATGTTTTTCATATATTATCTTGTTTAATTGTCACTCTAGGAAGTTTTATTATTTCTGTTTTAAATATGAAAATACTAAAATTACATTAACTTGACAAAACTTAAACCAAGGCTTCACTGACTCCTAAGTTCATCTACTATGCTATGCTGCTTCACCCGTAGTGTAGATACATTATATTTTGAAAGGAAAACCCCTGAAGGTGTATTGTATGTAGTTCAACCTTTGCCTATAAAAATTGGTTTAGGAAGAATAATTAGGTAGAGCCCAGGGTACAAAAATATTATTACTAAACATTGAACACTGTTGGACTTTTTAAAAAAGTACTGAATCTACCAAGACAAGGATCCTCTTCATCTGCCTGTTCGATGGTGTGCACACAATGAAATGAGGGCAGTATTAGCAATGTGATTCTATTGGTCTTATTTGCCTTTGATGCTGTTCTATATTGCAGTGAAGAGAAGCTCCAGTCATAGTCCTGAAATAAAACCAGTGACTATTTAAAGCTAGTTTTATTTTTCTGAGAAACATATAAAATAAAACATGTATACAAGTAGCTTTGTCTTAATATCCTCTGACCAAATTGCCTTCTCTTATTCTTTTTTAAAAATTTGTTTGATACATTTCAATTTTTAAATCAAATTAAGCTTACTGTACATTAAGAAAAGATAAACAGAGCAGCATTTTTTGTCTTTTTTTTTTTTTTTTTTTTTTTTGAGATGGAGTCTCGCTCTGTCGCCCAGGCTGGAGTGCAGTGGGTGGGGTTGGAGGGTCTCCTAGTTAAGTGTGCAGATGTTCCCATGAGTGGCACGATCTGGGCTCAATGCAAGCTCCGCCTCCCAGGTTCACGCCATTCTCCTGCCTCAGCCTCCCGAGTAGCTGGGACTACAGGCGCCTGCCACCACGCCCGGCTAATTTTTTGTATTTTTAGTAGAGACGGGGTTTCACTGTGTTAGCCAGGATGGTTTTGATCTCCTGACCTCATGATCTGCCTGCCTCAGCCTCCCAAAGTGCTGGGATTACAGGCATGAGCCACCACGCCCGGCCAGAGCAGCATTTTTTTAATAATTATCAGGACTTTGGAGGTGGGGTTATTAAATTTTAGGTCATAAGTCAAACTTTTCATGTTTGGCTAGTTGAACCAATTAATTTCTTTTTTTCCTAAGCTACTTTGAGCAATTGTTCTAAAAATTTATTTGCTGGAGTTTTTGTGGCTTTTTTTTTTTAAGACTATTATTCATGTATATAGAGTAATTGCAATTCATTTGCTGTAGTTCACGTTTCAACTCTATATCAGTTCCTGGAGAGAACCTTGAAAAGATCAGTGGTGCTGTATTGATTACTTGCCGTCAGAAAATGTTTCAGTAGCTGTATTTATGATGTTAAAAAAGATAGATAAAACGCAAAAAACATTTGTTACATCAGTCAAGTTTTTGTTCTTATGTGTGGCAAATAACTGAGTTGAGTTTTTATCATACGATAGGCTAGTTTTGCTTTTATTTTTCTCTTTTAACTGAAATTACAGTTATCCACAATTCAAAGACTAATTTTGTACCAGTAAGGAAACAACAATGCTTTTTGATGCTTCACTCTGAAAAGCATTATAAAACTGGACCAACTAAATCAGACCTCACTTAATGCTGAATTTGAGTTTAAAATCAATACTGTGAAAGAAGGGGACTGTAGTGAGAGCCTAGCCCCACAGAAACTTTTGGTTTTAAATACCTTCCAATGGCTTGGCCTACTTGCAAAAGACAGTTCATCTGGAGATGGGCACACATATACAAATGGGTTGTTCAATGTTGCAAACAAATATGTTAACAGTCAATTGAATCATTTCTGCAAATAGGCAGATTTTTACATGTGGACTCCAAGTGGCAGGAGCACATACATACATGCCTCTGATGTTTTCAAAGCAGGACATCTTAAAGGGACTTTTTTTTTTTTTTGTAACTGCAGCTAATAACACTAAGGATTATACATGTGTTTACTTCTTCCCTGTGAGATTTTCCAAACGCTCAGTTGATTTTTTTCTAATTACTATTTAAGTGAAAAAAAAATTCGACAAGTAGACACATTTTTGTACTTGGATAATACTGTTCACTCCAATTTAAGTCTTAGCAGCAAAAATAAATTCAAATGCGTTTAAGTCATTAAGGATCATATCAGAATATAGCACATTTACTTGCTTAAAGGAGGGGCTAAGAATTAAGGACAAACCCATAATCATCCCACTCCTACCCTGGACCTGCTCCATGTTCAACCAGTAAAGAAAACAAATTAGTCTCTTTCTCAAAAGCCAGGGAGCAAAACTGAAGAGAGCCTCAGAAAGCAGAAAAATATATTCCAAATACGCACTAAGAAAATGCCTAAATTGAGCAGTCCTCAAGCACCTGAAGCAGTGTGTGTACCATTGTTTTCCAACACAGATTTTTCTTATCTCTTTTCTATTTAAAACATGGAGTGGGCAGAATGTTTTAATCCAGAGTTTTTACTTTTGTAACCTAGGAACAATAATTTGAGGCTTCTAAGTAGGTAAGTGTTGCCATGGATACAAAAAGAAATCTCTCTGAGATCTCCTCCCGCATGGAGCTTATTACTAAAAAAAGGATGTGAAGCTCAAAGTATATCTAGACAGACTCGTGGACTGTTAAGCTAGCTGAACCTTTGGTCTGTTAGTAGTTTTGAAAAAGAATTTTAGGCCAGGCGCGGTGGCTCACGCCTGTAATCCCAGCACTTTAGGAGGCCGAGGTGGGTGGATCAGGAGGTCAGGAGATCGAAACCATCCTGGCTAACACGGTGAAACCCCATCTCTACTAAAAATATAAAAAATTAGCCGGGCGTGGTGGTGGGCACCTGTAGTCCCAGCTACTCAGGAGGCTGAGGCAGGAGAATGGCGTGAACCCGAGAGGCAGAGCTTGCAGTGAGCCGAGATCGTGCCACTGCACTCCAGTCTGGGCGACAGAGCGACACTCCGTCTCAAAAAAAAAAAAAAAAGGAATTTTAACTGTCCAGATGCATTGTTTGTTGGTATATATAATGATGTAACTTTTATGGGGAATAATTTGCAAATAATCATCAAAATTACAATTATATATACCCAATGACCTGCTACAGATATTTATAGCATATACATATATGCTAAAGCATGCACACATAGGTTATTTGTTGTGACATATTTTTTAATAGCAAAAGCCTGAAAATAACCTAAATTTCTATTAATAAAAGACAGATTAAATAAAATAAGGAATACTACAGAGCCATATCAATATGGAATGATGTATAAGATATATACTGTGAAGCAAAAATAGTGAGTGTAGTAAAAATCAAAGTGTATAGTATGCTACTATTTGTGTAAAAGAGAGGGTTTGTATTCATATTTATTTGTTGGTATATGCATAACATGTCTTTGGATGGGTTCATCAGCAAGTGCTAGCATTGATTGCCTCATGAGAAGTGGTACTGGGTGACTGACATACAGAGGTGGGAGGGGGTCCTTTTAGTGTGTAGCTTTCACTGTATACCTTTTAGTACTTTTTGAATTTTGAATCATGTAAATGTACTAACTGTTCAAAACACAAATCATTTAAAACTAAGTATACACAAATGAACCCACAAAACTTTCATTAATTCTAGCCATACTTAGGAATGCTTTATAATCTCCATCTTTCATCTTGTATAAAAAGCCTTTCCAACGTGGAAAAAGTATGTTTTGGAAAATGTATAAAATAGTAGTAGCTAACTGAACATACATTACATGCCAAGTAGTATACTCAGATCTTTACAAATGGTTTCTCAATCTCTACAATTCCATGAGACAGGTACAATTATCTCGTGTTATGAAGGAAGGCATTGATGTAACACAACTAGGAACAACACTAGAGACACCCACGTATTATTGACTCAAAAACTTGTGTTTAATCACTGCCATACTGCTGTTCTTTTCTTCTTTCAATGAATTCTTCTTTCTTCTTTCCTGAATTCTTCAATGAACTTTGGCTGAACATCAGCACAATAAAATTGAATACGTGGGAGGGGAAATGTATAGGTATTATTTGGTGACTAGTTATCTCATTTGATCAGTAAAAAATGTTTCAGAATAAAGAGGCCAAATATATTGGCTGCATTCTTGCATTCCAATGTGGTATAATTTTGAAACCATCTGGTTAAAATCACAAGGCATTAAAATATAATTTGTGACAAAATAAGAACTTCAACAAGAATAGAATTAACCATTTAAAAAAATTCCTGTCTTTGGTGGCTTAGTATCTAGAGTCAGATGTGAAAATATCACTTAGCTTTGGGCCATGTGAAAATTTGAAAATTCTTAGGTTCATTGGACTTGAGCCTTGTGTAGTTCAAGTTTCACTTAGCATCAGCATCAGCAGTACTCAACTTTAGTTTTCTAAGAATAAAGATATTTGAAAAGCATTTTGGCCTTTAAATGTTTTGTAGCAAACAAGTCTTGTTAAATATAAACAAATCAGTAATATCTGGATTACTTGCAACTTCACATGCAATTTTAAGGGAAAAAATAAAATGCCTGGAAGAATATATTTAAGGCTTGGCCATATATGAAATTTGAAAAATGGACTTCTTTGGGTAGGCTTGTGGAGTTTTATTTATCAAAAAGTTATCTATACACATTGTGTAAATAAAGAGATTAAACTTAAAAGGTCATTTCTTTGCTGCATTACAAGAAAAATACTCAACAATATTCATGTAAATAATAACACCATCTTATATTAAAGTACTTTTTCGCTTATATAAGGAAAAAGCTTTGTTTTTACATTTTATAAAATTAATAACTGTGACTTTTTAAAGAGATAATTGTGACAAAATTTCAAGTACAATTTTAATATCTTTTAATTAAAAAAACTCCTACCTACTTTCAAAACAGTTTGAAGTGGTTTATAATGGAATATATATATACATATAGTTTCATTCAAGGTCCAGGAAGGAAAGCATAAACCACTCAAGATCTTTCACCAGAGGGAGCTTTGATAAAGAGAATTAATGGTCAGAAACAAAAGCTGAAAACTTAAGCATAGGACATTGAGGCAACCAAGAGACTGGCCCCACAATAAGCTACCACCACCCCAAGCAGAGTTACAAGTAATTTACTTTCTCATTTCCTCCCGTACTTCAATTTTCTGCCAGTGTTTTTCATTGGCTGAATCTGTCTGGAAGCCAGAGGAAGAAGGAACCTGGAAAATGTACTTTCCTCTGAGATAACGTGGGACACAGAAAGGGCAGAAAATTTATTTGAGAGTCTAACCATTTTGCCATTCAGAATCTGTTCTTATTCTTTGTATTAGTCTGTTGTCATGCTGCTAATAAAGATTTACCTGAGACTGGGTAATTTATAAAGGAAAGAAGTTTAATGGCTCACACATTCACGTGGCTGGGGAGGCCTCACAATCATGGCAGAGGCAAAGGGGAAGCAAAGGTACATCTTACATGGTGGCAGGCAAGAGAGCTTGTGCAGGGGATCTCCCCTTTATAAAACCATCAGATCTTGTGAAACTTATTCACTATCATGAGAACAGCAGAGGAAAACCCACCCCTATGATTCAATTACCTCTCACCAGGTTCTTCCCAGGACATATGGGGCTTATTACAATCCAAGGTGAGATTTGGGTGGGGACACAGAGCCAAACCATAACACCCTTATACCAATATGACAGCAACTCCATGATTCTGCCTCACATGAGTCTACTATCCATCATGCAAACAAAGATACTGTTGTTTTTTTTCCAGAAAATGGACACACAAAGTCCTAGAAAAGTCAGCCATTGTATCTATCTCAAGATTTTCCGGGTGATAACACAATCCTGTAATCTTCCCTGTTGTGGTTCCTTGTGGTCCTGGTTACCTGTGAACTAAATTGTAAAATCAGTCACTACCAATTCTCATTCAACGTAAGAGGGAAGATAATGGTAAGAAAATCTGAAAGAAAAAAAAACTGGCACATGTGAAATATTGTGTGTGTGTATGTGCTTAGCTGCTATGAGCCTTATTTCTGTTAACTGATTACAAGGTCAAGAGTGATATTTATTACTTCCTTCTTCCACCACCCATTTCATGATTGCTTTGTCCTAATATGGCACCTGGATTTGTGGGGATTCTTTACCTGATTGGGTGACTAAGACCTTTATACTGAAGGATCTTAGTCCATAGAAGTTCAGACTTTATTGGGTGGCTTTACACTGGACATAGAAGTAATGAGATATCCTAGAGAATCCCTGGGGTTCTAGACATGATCCTCCCTACCTGCACCATGCACCAGCCACCCAGTTTTCATGTGTTAATTAGATCAGTTTTTCCAGTCTCTACAGCAACTTCCTTTTCTACTTGTTGGTGAGTCTCAGCTTCCAATTTGATGAGACTTGTGTTGGATTCTCTGGTGAGAATATTCCTCTTTGGGAACTAAGTCCTGTAAACTAGCAAAGCCCAAGGGTGAGAATGAGAGGCAAAACCTCTGAGAGGGGGTTAGGCTTAACAGGGAGAGAGGCCACTCCCGTTTCTATTACTTGGACTATCCCATGTCTTATGGCTATGAGAGAAATAACACATCATACATAGAGAGCTGGATCAGAGATATACTGCACCCCTACATCATAGAATGTTGTCTTCTGGCAGATGACATAACTGGCTTTTTAGTAAGCTATTCTTCCATTCTATTAGGCCAGCTGCTTCTGGCTGATAATTTAGGTAGTAAGACCAGTGAACTCCATGATCATGAGCAATGAACAATTGTTCTTTTTTTTTTTTTAAATGGTTTCCAGAAGTCATATTGTAAGGAATAACATGCTACTGAATAAGGCCTCCTGTGAGCCCACTGATGTTGTTGGGAGATTTATTGCAGGCATTGAGGACAAATGCATATCCTCACTAAGTGCTTAATTTGCTCCTTCTGTGATGGAAGGACCTCACTATTGTCTACCTGCCACAAAATAGCTGGCTGGTCTCCTCTAGGAAATGTGCCATATCAGCGACTCAGTGTTGGCCTCTGCTGTTGGCTGGTTGGGCACCCAGCAGTGGCTACAGTCAGATCAGCCTTGTTAAGGGAAGCCTCTGTTATTGAAGTCCCTGTTATGATTGACTCTATCCCTACCGCTATGGTCACTTTTTATGCAATCAAGTACCAGGATGGGTGAGAAAAGAGGCTGTGCCGAATATCTTCTTTTTGCTCCCCTCTCCACTGTACTCTGAGTTATGAGTAGTTACATGTGAGATTCTGCGGTTGCTAGGTATGTCTACCAAAACTATCCAGAGACAGAGGATATAACCACAGGATGGGGCTTCGAGCCCACTGGGCCCACTGTGACGTAGTCTCAGCCCAAAACTCCATTAACCCCCTGACCTCTATAAGCCCCCATTCTGAATTAATGATAGATCACAGTGATTTTTCCTAGGGATTAGCATCAACTCAAATTTGATTAGCATCAACTCAAATCTATTAGTTCCCCTAAATTTGGATACTTGTCTTTTCCCAGTGCATAGTCATCCTGGTAAAGGACTGCAGGTCTCACTGGGGTAGGTTTGGAGGACGATTTCTAGTACAAGCATGCAATGTTGTCAGATCCTTCCTGATAAAACCCATACTCCTGGCCGGGCACGGTGCCTCATACCTGTAATCCCAGCACTTCGGGAGGCCAAGGCAGGTGGATCACCTGAGGTCAGGAGTTCGAGACTAGCCAGGCCAACATGGTGAAACCCCATCTGTACTAAAAATACAAAAATTAGCTGGGCATGGTGGCTGGTGCCTGTAATCCTAGCTACTTGGGAGGCTGAGACAGGAGAATTGCTTGAACCCAGGAGGCAGAGGTTGCAGTGAGCCAAGATCGTGCCATTGCACTCCAGCCTGAGTGACAAGAGCAAAATTCCATTTCAAGAAAGAAAAGAAGAAAAAACCCCACTGTACCTTTCAAAGGGTCCCAAGCTGTCGAATGGGCTTAGATCTGGGAAATGTGAGAGGCTATGAATTCCTTTTGCAGTGATCAGGTAAGGTTTCAGCTCCTCACTCCTAGAATATTTCTGATGGTATAGATCAAATATATTAGTATGCTGCCATCTATTTTATTCCTAAGAACACTGTGTTCAGTTAGCCACCACCACAGATCCCTTGCTGTCAAAATACTCTCATTGTCACTCTGCACCTGTTGCTGCTCATTCTGGTAATTGCATCCAGTTTGTTTCTGACAGTTAAGGGCTTTCACCTGGCCTAGGTCATGCCAGGATCCAATTATTCCCACTCAAGTTGTGGAGCTCATCCCAATAGCAGCATCTTCCAGCATCCTAACCAGTCAACAGAGAACAGCCACCACCAGGTTTTTCCAAGATGCCCGTGCACCTTTTGCTAATGCATTTTCTCAGTGAAGTAGCAAATAAGGAAAATAGGGGAAGGGCGAATGAGTTTCACAGAATTAATCTACTCCAACATTCTCATACCCCTAAGCTTTTAAAATTTCTTTCACATTTTGAAGGGAAGTTCTGGTATGTTAACTTCATTGAAGGTAGGCCTCTACTGAATACAAGTTTAAGCCAATCAACCAAGGACACTGCTAAGCCATTTCCCACTTATGTACTCCAAATCTTATATACTGAATAAGTGCACTCATAGATAAATTTGGCTTGATTCAGTGTTAAATTCCATTCTCTTTGGTCTAACACCCTAAAAACTATATGTAGGCCAGGCATGGTGGCTTATTCCTGTAATCTCAGCACTTTGGGAGGCTGAGGCCGGTGGATCACCTGAGGTCAGGAATTTGAAACCAGCCTGGCCAACATGGTGAAACCCTGTCTTTACTAAAAATACAAAATTAGTTGGGCATGGTCGCACATGCCTGTAATCCCACCTATGTGGGAGGCTGAGGCAGGAGAACTGCTTGAACCTGGGAGGTGGAGGTTGCAGTGAGCCAAGATTGTGCCATTGCACTCCAGCCTGGGCAACAAGAACGGAACTCCATCCCCCTCCCCGCCCCCCCAAAAAAAGAGACTATCTTTAAACATTTTACCTGGGCTCATTCTAATGAAAGTTGGCAAGATTTAACAATTCTTTTGGTATATAGGCTATCTGCACCTGGATCAGACTGCATTTCTCCCCCACAGCATGCTGTGATCTGACTCTATTTATGGGTCTGTAAGCAATGACAGATGAAAGATAGGAAAGATTGGTGATCAAGTCTTGCAGGATGGCTCTTCCTCTCCCTAATAAACATGGGATACCCTGTCATTGAAGGAGGTGTGCCAGCAAGGTCCCAGGTTCTGTTTAACCTTTACTGTATCCCTGGACTAAAGCAATGTATGCTGGTCTTGTTTTACATTCCAGACTGGATAATGTGTGCCTCTCAGGCTGTTCTCACAAATGGTCTCTTCTGTCTGTTTTGAGTACATACTATCTGTGCTCTGGGGTACAGAGTACTCTAGGGTTCACCCTTGGTCATTCCTAATTATCTACAGTGCAACCTACAAAGTCAGTGACCAGCCTCACTGGTCCTGTGGTTGAAACAGAGTGCCGACAGAGTGAAGTATGAAGTGTAGAAGGCAAACCTGGGGATCAGAGTTGCAGGAGGAGGCACTAAGAGATAAGGGTCAACTTGTACAAGATTGATCCCCTTGCAGGATGCCGTTTAGAAAATGAGTTGGCTTCCTGAAAAGTTTTATGGAAATTGATTATTGCTCAGTGCATAAGGCATTGGCCAATGGCAAGTATTGGACCTAAGCTCCCCCACCCTAATTATGACAGGGAATGGATTGGTGCTCCCCTAACTGTGAATGTTAAGGTATTGAGTTAGGCAACCAACTCACCATATCACATAGCTTCCAGGCTTGGACTCCAGCCTCTACTCATTTCATACCGGAAGATGAGAGGATATTGCTGAACTGGAAGAACAGAGCTAGAGCCATGTTTTTGCTCTGTCATATTGTTGTTGTGTTCCAGGCTCTGATGATGCCTCATGGGGGATGGGGGTTTGGAGTAGGGGGCTATTGCTTCCTTAATAATGAGCAGCAAAAAGGCCTCATAGCCCAAGGGTTGGGGTTCTTCCCCCACAGGCTGACACAGCCAGAAGTCTCTGTGCTGCCCCAGAATGTATGGACAATGGGACAATCTATACTCCTAAGATTTCTGTTTCTATGAATCTTCTCCTATGAATGCAACTATATATGTGCTGTGTGATCATTTTTCCTTGTTTGCTCAACACTCATAGGGCTTCTTGTCTGATTTGTATATTGCTTGGTTAGAGTTATTTTTCAAGCATTGTTCTCAGATCAAATACAAGGGTAATATATTCTCTGTGTCCCTGCATGTAACTTTCTTTCCTGGTTAGCCAATTGTTTTGTTTTGTTTTTGTTCTTTGTCTATGTAAAGTAGCATGTCAGCTCTTTCCTCACAGTAATGGGTAGATGTTATTCTACTAATTTCTTTTTTATTTTTATTTTTATTCTTATTTTTATTTGAGACGAAGTCTCACTCTGTCACCCAGGCTAGAGTGCAGTGGCGCGATCTCGGCTTACTGCAAACTCCGCCTCCCAGGTTCATGCCATTCTCCTGCCTCAGCCTCCCCTAGTAGCTGGGACTACAGGCGCCCGCCACTATGCCTGGCTAATTTCTTGTATTTTTAGTAGAGACAGGGTTTCACCGTGTTAGCCAGGATCGTCTTGATCTCCTGACCTCATGTTCCACCTGCCTCAGCCTCCCAAAGTGCTGGGATTACAGGCGTGAGCCACCGCGCCCGGCCTCTACTAATTTCTAGCTTCTAACATTGTAGATTTGAAGTCAAATGACAGATTGTCTTTCTTCCTTTATAAGCACATTTTTTTCTGCCTTGAAGTTTTTATGAGTTTTTCATCATTCTTGAAGTTTTAAGTTACAAGAGCGTGCCCAGCAATGTGTGTTTTCTCGTTGAAACCATCTGGAATTCAGTGAGCCCTTACAGTCTGCAGATGCATATCTTTCTTCAGCTCAAGGTAATTTTCTTCTTCTATGTTTAATTATTTTCTTTTTTCCATTATATCATTTTATTCCCCTGTGGATTGCCTATTACTCACATGTTGGATGTTCTGGATCTATCCTTCAAATCCTTTATCATTTCCCTAATGATTTTCATCTCTTTGTAATTTTGTTCTTTGCTTCAAGATCTCTTTCACTTGAACTTCAGGCCAGTAACCTGAATTTCAACTTTAAACATCTCTTTGAATTGAGATGCTGAATTCCTAGTTCATTCATGAAACTCTTTTTTTTTTCTTTTTTTTTTTTGAGACGGAGTCTCGCTCTGTCGCTCAGGCTGGAGTGCAGTGGCGCAATCTCGGCTCACTGCAAGCTCCGCCTCCCGGGTTCAAGCCATTCTCCTGTCTCAGCCTCTCTGAGTAGCTGGGACTACAGGCGCCCGCCACCACGCCCAGCTAATTTTTTTTGTATTTTTAGTTTCACCATGGTCTCGATCTCCTGACCTCCTGATCCGCCCGCCTCGGCCTCCCAAAGTGCTGGGATTATAAGCGTGAGCCACTGCGCCCGGCCTTAATTTTTTGTATTTTCAGTAGAGACGGGGTTTCATCGTGGTCTCAATCTCCTGACCTCGTGATCCGCCTGCCTCGGCCTCCCAAAGTGCTGGGATTACAAGCATGAGCCAGCGTGCCCGGCCATGAAACTCTTTTAAGAGTTCTCATTATACTTTTAACTCTCTTCCAGTCACTCTCTTTTAATAAGGGATTCTTCTGAGTATTCATCTTCTCCTTGGCTGCTAGACCTAATATATTGTCCTTCCTCCCAGTGGTCTACTGACCTTTGAGAACCATGGTTCCCACAGGAGCTATGGATCAGATTCTAGCATTGGTGTTCTCTAGTGTAGGTTCTTAGGCTCTCATCTGGCTGAGAAATAAGAAGTTCCTGCAGCAGCTCCCTCCCTCAGGGAGTTGTGTTCATTACTGGCCCCAGTGCTTCACCCCTCCCATGCCCTTGTAACTTTGCAATACCCTCCCATTCTGGATAGATGATCTGCCTCGGGATTTTGTTCTGGTCTCAGCCATGTGATTTGTTATGACCAATGGGGTGTTTTTCAAGCAGGGGCTTGAAAAAGTGCTTGCACATTTCCACTCACTGTGTGGTTCCTCTGCCTTCACGATGGGAACATCCTAGGCTAACCTGTGGAAGGATAACATTTGGACCTACCAGAATTGTGTCATTCAGTTGTCCCTCCAAATGACTTTCTATCTAATTTCAAGGTGTTCATGAAGTCTGAAAACATAGGCTGCTATACATAATACTATCCAGGACATCTTCAATCTGTAAAAAATAAAATAACATAATTATTTACATTTCCAGGCTTCATGGACACTCTTGTAGAACAAAAGCCAAAATCCTAATGATGATCTACAAGAGGCTCTACATTTCCTGCTCTTCCCACCTCTCTGACCCCCTGTTCTTTCCCTTGTGCATTCTACTCCAGGCACACTAGGCTCCTTTTCATGTGCCTGAAATGCCTTCGCCCTTTACCCAAATATCCCCAGTGAAGTGGTTTGAATATTCGTCTCCCCAGATCTCATGTTGAAATGTAATCCCCAGTATTGGAGATGGGGCCTGGTGGGAGGTGTTTGGGTTACTGGGGTGATTCCCTCATGAATGGCTTGACACCATCTCCTTGGTGATGAGTGAGTTCTCACTCTGAGTTCATGTGAGGTCTGGTTGTTTGAAAGAGTGTGGTACTTCCCCCCATCTCTCTCTTGCTCTTGCTCTCTTCATGTGACATGCCTTACTCCTGGTCACCTTCTGCCACAATTGTAAGCTTCCTGAGGCCTCACTAGAAGTAGATGCCAGCACCATGCTTCCAGTAAAGCCTGCAGAACTGTGAGCCAATTATACCTCTTTTCATTATAAATCACCCAGCATCAGGTATTTTTTATGGCAATGCAAGAATGGGCTAACACACACATCCCTCAATTTCCTCATGCCTCCTCAAAGGTCACTTTTCCTCATCACATTACTTACTCCCCTCTAGTACTCTGTATTCTTTTACTCTGTTTTATCTTTTTCCAAAGCACTTATCATAATCTAACATACTTTTTATTTTACTTATCTATTTCATTTATTTTCTCTCTTCCTCACTAGATTGTAAATCCTATAAAAGCAGGGATTTTTGTCTGTTTTGTTTACTCCTGATGCAGGATTTTTCTCAGTCCCTTTGCCAGTCAAGGACGTCTGGCTGGTGATGCCCCTGCCTGGGCCTTGCATGGAGCATGCTACCTGCTGCAGGAGATGGCCTGCTCACTTGGCCCGTCTGGGCCAAGTCTTGCTTGCACATCAGTTCCCGAGTTCTTGTCTCACATCCAGGAAAAATGAGAATATGTTGACAATTGAAAAGTGAGCAAGGTGGGGAGTTTTCTTGAGCATTGAAATAGCTTTCAGGGGAGAGGGGATGTGGGGGTGGTCCTCCTACCTTAAGACAAGAAAGTGCCCTGTATATGGCTGAGTCCAGGGCTTTTATGGGCTCAGAATGGGGAGGGGCAGGCCATAGGTAGTATTGAAAAAGGCAATATTCGATTGGTTAAAAGGCATTATTCAGAAAGAATCAATTGGGAAAGGGCAGGCAAACAGAAATAGAAGTTCTCTGGGTTGTGGGTTTCATTTGTAACCAGCAGTCAGGTCTTTCAGCCTTCAGGCTGTTTTTGGCTTGAAGGTGGTTTCACTGGGGACCCACCCCTATCTGCCTGGGCATTTGGCTTCTTCCTGTTGCCATCACTTCTATAGCTCTGATACCCATCTCATACTTGGTAAATGTTACTGGATTGAATAAAACCATCAACATTTATTTTATTGTAATTACTTGCTTTTAGAGACAAAGTCTCACTGTGTTGCCTAGGCTGCAGTGCAGTGACTATTCACAGGTGTGATAATGGCACACAACAGCTTCGAACACTTGGGTTTAAGCGATCCTCCCTCTTGCCTCAGCCTCCCAAGTAGCTGGGATTATAGGTGTGCATCTGGCTTGCAATCAACGTTTTAAAGCATTATCTTTGGCATAGAGACAAATGCTTATTTTATTTGTTGTGACAGAACAAGCATTCTGTTAATCTAAAAGTTGTATCATGTCATTTAAGTTCAAATGAAGTCTAAGCGTAGCTGGAGAGAGTTGATGGTTTTAAATAAATTGTATTTAATCTGTTAAGGGCCTATTACATTTCCACTCACAATGGATTCTTACAGTGGTAGATATGCTGTGAATTTTTAATAAATACAAAATTTTTTTGTAAAATAAAAGATAATTATATCTCAACATAAGCCTTAAAAATTCTTAAACATTCTCAACAGATTTCTCATTAAATTAAAACAGAATATAGTTTTGGCTATTAGTATAATGTGATCATGGGTTGTTCTGAGGCTTTAGTTTAGTAAAATAACCTCCTGATATATTTCAAAGAGCAAATTAATTCAACTCTTTCCTCACGTTACAAATTCTTAAATATATGTACATATTTGTTCCAATTAGCCATGAGAAATACTTAGAGAATATTGATAAAATACACAAAAATCTCCTTTTTCCATTTAATGCTGCATGTCATTAAGTATTCTTTATAAATATGGTTGTAATTGTAACAAACAAATCCATATGGCTTTTCTACAATTTAGTTTTATAGTCTCATGTTACAAGATTTGTAGATTGTTTTCTATTTTTCTGTTTTTTTTTTTTTTTTTTTTTTTTGAGGCGGAGTCTCACTCTGTCACCCAGGCTGGAGTGCAGTGGTGCGATCTCAGCTCACTGCAGCCTCCGTCTCCTGGGTCAAGCAATTCTCTGCCTCAGCCTCCTGAGTAGCTGGGATTACAGGCACCCGCCACCACACCCGGCTAATTTTTTTTTTTGTATTTTAAGTAGCGATGGGGTTTCACCATCTTGGCCAGGCTGGTCTTAAACTCCCAACCTCATGATCCACCCAACTCTACTTCCCAAAGTGGTGGGAATTACAGGCATGAGCCACCGCACCAGGCCTATTTTTCTCTGTTATAAATAAGACTTTGATGATCATCCTAGGACATAATTCTTTGAATGTATCTCTGTTATATATATATATATTTTGGCTAGAGTCCTAGGTATAGAATTAATTAATCAAATGATATAAGCATTTAAAATTTTCTTGCTCCATAATTGTCACATTTTGCAGAAATGTTGCATCACTTTTTACTTCTATTAGCAATATATTAGTGCATCTCATCCTTCTCATACCAGCACTGAATTTTTTTATTGTGGTAAAATATACCATAAACATGGTAACATAATGTTTACCATTTTAGCTATTTTTAAGTGTACAGTTCTGTGACATTAAGTATATTCACATTGTTGTGCAACCATCATCACCATCCATCTCCAGAACTTTTTTCTCCTCCTAAACTGAAACTCTATCCACATGAAACACTAACTTTCTCTTCTCCCCACCGCCACAGGCAACCCCCTTCTACTTTCTGTCTATGAATTTAACTACTCTAGGTACCTCATATGGGTGGAATCACATCTCTCCTTTTGTGACTGGTTTATTTAATTAATTGCCTTCAAGGTTTATCCACGTTGTGGCGTGTGTCAGAATTTCCTTCCTTTTTAGGGTTGAATAATATTTCATTGTATGTATATAGCACATTTTGTTTTTCCATTCATCTTTCAATGGAGACTGGGGTTGCTTTCACCTTTTGGCTATTCAGCACTGAATTTTAAAAAGACTCTTCCCAAGTTTTAATTGTATTTATTTGATTTATTGTAATACTGAACATATACACACATTTTCCCCCTGAGTATCTATTTGTATTTTAATATTGATTATGCTAAATTTGTCATTAACTTTAGTAAGTATTGTCTGTAAGCAACATAGGAATATATTAAGCTAAGAACATATCATTTATGTTTATATCCAGTAAGAAAAGTTTTAATATCTTGTCATGTATCCATTTTTTGTTTTGTTTTGTTTTTGCAATTAGCTACAGTTGCCTTTAGGTGGCATTAGATCCTTGGGCATGTGTTACAGAGATTTTTGCTTCTTGGATGTGTGTATGTATATTTTGACAGCTTGATGGATTTAAAAGCGATCCAAATGTTATTTGAGGTCTAGAATGAAATATAAATTAATATAGAAGTTAGGCATCCTGAGACCTCTTTCCTTATGCAACTACATGCTGACTAAATGATGTCTTCCTTTTTTTTCTACAACAAATATTCTCCAGTTCTTTGCCTTGGATTAGATACTTTTAGAACAAAAATCTTAAAAATGTTTTGAAGTTCACCGTGAGGTTCTAAGCAAAATGGAGACTATTCTTTTGCCCAAATTTTGTAAAAATTTGGATTGAAAGGGGGTTCTTTCATGTATGTAAGAAATCCCTTACACCCATTTTTCTGAATCAACACTTCAGACATCAGCATTTACCACGGTTGGCATAATGGAAGCTCAAGCCAAATATTTAGCAATAAAGGGTGTGGAGAAATTGCCATCTGTATGGATTCCGGTATTTGGAATCATACATAATATCATTCATATTATCATTTTTTGCTACTTCATTCAGGATTCATGTTTCTGAAAGACACTATTAAAACAATTCTCAAGGCACTTCGGTTCCTTTAAAAGATGCCTTCCTTTCAGGAAAAGAGAGTCGGATTTTAGCACATTTTACTTGGTTGTCATGGGTTTGACTGGGGCTTGGGGGTCAACGGATTTGCCTGGGATCTCAGATTGGTGACTTCGTGGCTAGCCTCCTCTACACTGTGTTGGAATCAGCTGGCTCCAAGATCCTTGTTCTGTCTTCCCACTAGACCACATTGTCTTCCAAACGAAACCACAGTAGTGCTGAAAGCAGGAAGGAAACTCTTCAACTCACTTGTTTTATAAAAACTTCTTTTAAGGCAAGGACAAGGAACAGTAAGAATAGCCTTTTTCACAGGCGAGTGACTTGAGCCATCTCTACCTTTTGGATGTTAGCTTTTTCTTTAATAAATTACTCCTGAAAATACTCTGTTTGTAAAGATCAATGAAATACTTCCTATGCATGTCAGTGTTAGTTTTTCTTTTCAAGAAAACTTGTTGTCATCGTATCTAGGGTGAAGAGCTAACAAACTTTGAAAACCCATTATGTGGCAGATGCCTTATACTTGTTATTTCAAATAATATTCACAGTAACCCACAATAACATTGCAAATAAGCACGACTAATTCCATTTTATTGGAACAGAACTGGAAGTTCAGAGAGATTTTTCTTCAGAAAGAAAAACTTGTTCAAATTCCCACAACTAGTAAATGAGAGAATCAAGATCATGGTCCATTCCTATTGAATACATGTGGAAATAGGAAGAATTTATTTAAGTTTGAGACATATTTCATTGCCTATCCCAAATTGACATCTTTTGAATCCTTATAAAATTTCAGATGTTTTCTTTTCTTAATAGTCTCAGATTACAATTAATGAATTTTAGATGCAGTTCACAATTTTTTTTCTTTTCTATAGTTATATCTTAACCATAATCAGCAGCATCTTATAATTTTTCACTGAATTTGTAATTAGTCTATGTAGGGGGTCAAGAGATATAGGGCTGATCAAGGAAAAGGATGTCCACAAGAGAGGCAGTGACAAGTTTGTTGGTGCTTGGCCAGGGTTGCATGAGAGGAGAAGTCCCTCATAGCCTTACTGGTGAGGGAGGAGGACAAGGGAGAGAGAGATTGGAAAGGAAGCTTACATAGAGTCTCGGGGTCAGAGAGCCCAGCTTGGCTTGAGGCCTTATAACTGCACAGCCCTGTCTTATGAATAGGTAACAGCTGTTGAGTGAGATTTTGCGGGGTATGCAAAGCAGACAGGCTCTAAGCAGCTAAACTTTTCTTGGTCAGGCTATTTTTAAAATAACTGGACGTGTAAAAATTTAAGTTTGGTGTCAGTGGGCTTTTGAGCTAATGGGTGTCATCCTGCAGTGGAGAAACAACAAACTTTGGGGCTAATATACAGAGGCTATCTTTGGCTGATTTATGTAACAGTCTATCCCAAGGCACCAGAAGTATTTAATTGTTTTGGGAAAAGAGAATAGCTTTAGATCATAGAAAGTATGTGATTCAACTAAACTAATAGTTTATTAGTTCAATGATATTACTCTCTGTGGTTTTATTTACCTATACTTGTATACAGAACAAATACTATTTATAATAAAGGGAAGTAAGTACTCCTACCTTCAAATATAATTTTATTCCAGTTTTTAGTATATATGCTGCCAAAATGAGCACAATTTTATTCCAAAGAATTGAATAACATATTCAAATATTTCTGCCTCCAGCTAGAGCCACTAAGGATTCACGTTTGATAGCAGTAGCATGTTTAATTACTTTTTATCCATATATGTTTGAATTACATAAACATTGATGAAAAGTATAATAAAACCTTAAACTCCTTTTCCATTTTGTAGGTATATATATATGTTTGTCTTTGGTTTGTGAAAGCAATTCCTATTTTGCTATGAAAAGTTACTAGTTCAATTGGAATTCAGAATATTTACAGTTATGTAAGACCGTGGGCCCTCTGCTGTTTTGCATGCTGGTCCTGACGTTGCTGGCAGCTCAAGGCATCCTCCTGTGTTCAGGCTCATCCAGGCACCAGCTTCTGCACTCCCAAATTTCAGGGGACACGTGTCACGTTTCTGTAAGAACTCTTACTGTACACTGCACTGTGATCTGGTTGTACCTTGGGTCTGTGTATCTGCAGTGATTCTCTACCTTTCAGATTCCATGAAAGAAATCTGCTATCAAATGAATTGGTAGGCTTTTGGTGGGCACTGGTTGCTGGACCAGTGTGGCTACCTTGAAAGGAATGTGTCTAATTTCTCTCTTTGAATGTGTGGGCACTTATACCACCTATCTCAAATTTGAGGCCTCATCGGACCCTCTAAGATTCCCAGGGAGGCCTCATCAGACCCTCTAAGATTCCCAGAAACTATCCCACTTGTCATTCTATGATTTATATAGAAGATTATTTACTGGACTAGAAAAATATGCTTATGAAGAACAAGCAGGAACTAACATTTGTTGAGTATATTATATGAATTACCATATTTACTCTTCACGAAAACCCTAAAAAATAGGTATCATTTTTTTCTTTTTTATTGATCATAGGTAGAGGAGACTCTATCTATGATTAAAATGATGATCCAAATTGAGATCTGTTTGATTTTGAAATATGGGCATTGAAATTATTAGCATTTAAAAAATATATCAATAACCATTTCCCCTTTAAATAATACTAAGACAGAAATTGCATTAAACCAATTAGAGATTTTTAAATATTTGAAAAGGAATCAATAAATGTGATACATCATATACACAGAATTCAGGACAAAAACCATATGATCATTTCAATAGACACAGAAAATGCATTGGATAAATGAATTTTTAAAAGATAAGATTCAGCATACCTTCATGATAAAAATCCTTGACAAACTAGGCATAAAAGTAACATACCTCAACATAAGAAAGGCTGTGTATGACAAACCCACAGCCAACATCACACTTAATAAGAAAAAGTCAAAAGCATTTCCTCTAAGAACTGGAACAAGACAAGAATGCTCACTTTCACTACTCTTATTCAACATACTACTGGAAGTCTTCGCCAGAGCAATCAGGCAAGATAAAGAAATAAAAGGCATCCAAATTGGAAGAGAGATAGTCAAATTATTCCTGTTCACTGATGATATGATTTTATATCTAGAAAACCCTAAAGATACCACCACAGACTCTTGGATTTGATAAATAAATTTAGTCAAGTTTCAGGATACAAAATTAATGTACAGAATCACTAGCATTTCTATACACCAATACCAATTTGGCTGAGGACCAAATCAAGAAGGCAATTCCATTTATAATAGCTAAAAATAATAATGAAATACCTAGGAATATATTTAACCAAGGAGGTGAAAGATCTCCAAAAGGAGAACTACAAAACACTGATGAAAGAAATCGTAGATGACACAAACAAATGGAAAAATATCCCATGCTCATGGATTAGGAGAATCAATATTGTTAAGATGATCAAAAAAGCCCAAAGCAATATACAGATTTAATACAATCCCTATCAAATTATCAATGTCATTTTTAACAGAATTAGAAAAAAGCAATTGTAAAAATCACATGAAACCAAAAAAGAGCCAAATAGCCAAAGCTACCCTAAGCAAAAAGAACAAAGCTGAAGGCATTACATTAGCTAACTTCAAATTATACAGGATTATAGTAACTGAAACAGCATGGGACTGGTATAAAAATAGACACATAGATCAGTGGAATAGAATAGAGATCCCAGAAATAAAGGCACATACTTACAACCAACTGATCTTTAACAAAGTCAACAAAATTTACACTGGATAAAGGACATTCTATTCAAGAAACGGTGCTGGGAAAATTGGAGAGCCATATGCAGAAGAATGAAACTGGACTGCTATCTCTCACCATATATAAAACTTAAGATCGATTAAAGACTTAAATCCAACACCTGAAACTATAGAAATCCTAGAAGAAAAACTCTTTTGGACGCTGGCCTAGGCAAAAATTTATGACTAAGTCCTCAAAAGACAAATGGAACGAACTAAACTAAAAAATTTCTGCACAGCAGTAACTAAAAAGGTAAATAAACAAATCAAGTCAACTGAATAAACAGACAACATACGAATGGGAAAAATTTTTTTGCAAACAATGCATCCATAAGGGCTAATATCCAGAATCTACAAGGAATTCAAACAACTCAACAAGAAAAAAAAAATCCTGTTAAAAAGTGGGCAAAGAATATGAACAGATATTTTCCAAAGGAAGACATATAAGTGACCAACAAACATATGAAAAAATGCTTAACATCACTAATCATTAGAGAAATGCAAATTAAAACCACAGTGAAATACCATCTCACACCAGTCTGAATGGCTATTTTTAAAAAGTCAAAAAACAACAGATGTTAGTGAGGATGTGAAGAAAAGGTGGCCAGGCACAGTGGCTCACACCTGTAATCCCAGCACTCTGGGAGGCCACGGGTGGATCACTTGGGGGCAGGGGTTCGAGACCAGCCTGGCTGGCATGGTGGCACATGCCTGTAATCTCAGCTACTTGGGAGGCTGAGGCACAAGAATTGCTTGTACCAGGGAGGCAAAGGTTGCACTGAGCCAAGATCGTGCCACTGCACTCCAGCCTGGGTGACAGAGACAGACTGTCAAGGAAGAAAGAAAGAAAGAAGAAAGAAAGAAAGAAAGGAAGGAAGGAAGGAAGGAAGGAAGGAAGGAAGGAAGGAAGGAAGGAAGGAAGGAAGGAAGGGGAATGCTTGTACACTGTTAGTGTGAATGTAAATTAGTACAACTGTTATACAAAACAGCATGCAGATTTCTCAAAGAACTCAATATAGAACTACCATTCTATCTAGCAATCTCATTATTGGGTATATACCCAAAGGAAAAGAAATCATTGTACCAAAAAGATACTGGTACTCATATGTTTATTGCAGCACTATTCACAACAACAAAGACATGGAATCAACTTAAGTCTCCATCAACAGAGGATTGGATAAAGAAAATGTGATATATGTGTATGAACACTACTCAACCATAGAAAAGAATAAAATCATGTCTTTTGCAGCAACAAGGATGGGACTGGAGGCTATTATCCTAAGTGAAATAACCCAGAAACAGAAATACTGCATGTCCTCTCTTACAAGTGAGAACTAAGCAATAGACACACATGGACATACAGACTGAAATAATAGACACTGGAGACTCTAAATGTGGGAGGGTGAAAGGGGAGTGAGGGTTGAAAACTTACCTGTTGAGTACAGTGTTCACTATTTGGCTGATGTATACACTAAAAGCCCCTACTTTACCACTACACGTTATGCACGTGTAAAATACCTACACTTTTACACCCTACATGTATAAACTAAAAAAAAAATTTAAAGAAATACTTGAAAAGGATAACAAAACTTACACAATAACTCATTTTTAAATTTATAATATCAATTTTTATCATATTAAGTCAACGGTTATCTTTCAGAAACTTTGTAGATAACCCTATGGAAATATGCAAAAAAAGATAATCTAGTAACACATTCATTTGTTGAACAACCAGGGAGTTTCTTTTTATCCCTGAGCATTTTGTTTAGTAAAACTGACCTTAATTGTGCCCATCATCTACTTTACATTAGAAAAAACATATATGTTGCCTAAAAGCAAATTGCAACATTGTGTGTCTTTTGTTATCTCTATTTTTTAAACTGAGGTAATACTTCAATAAAGCAGTTATAATAATGTATAATTATACAACAGAAAATAATATAATAAACTGCAAATTTTTAAAGTGTCTACTTAGATACATTTTTTTTAAAATAATTTCCAGGGTACATGTGCACAACCTGCGGGTTTGTTACATAGGTATACATGTGTCGTGTTGGTTTGCTGCACCCATCAACTATTTCTCCTAATGCTATCCCTCCCCCCAGCCCCCAACCCCCGACAGGCCCTGGTGTTTGATGTTCTCCGCCCTGTGTCCAAGTGTTCTCGTTGTTCAATTCCCACCTATGAGTGAGAACACGTGGTATTTGGTTTTCTGTTCTTGTGATAGTTTGCTGAAAACGATGGTTTCCAGCTTCATCCATGTCCCTGCCAAGGACATGAACTCATCCTTTTTATGGCTGCATAGTATTCCATGGTGTATATGTGCCACATTTTCTTAATCCAGTCTTGGATTGATGGACATTTGGGTTGGTTCCAAGTCTTTGCTATTGTGAATAGCACCACAATAAACATACATGTGCATGTGTCTTTATAGTAGCATGATTTATAATCCTTTGGGTATATACCCAGTAATGAGATCACTGGGCCAAATGGTATTTCTAGTTCTAGATCCTTGAGGAATCGCCACACTGTCTTCCACAATGGTTGAACTAATTTACACTCCCACCAACAGTGTAAAAGCTTTCCTATTTCTCCACATCCTCTCCAGCATCTGTTGTTTCCTGACTTTTTAATGATTCCCGTTCCAACTGGCGTGAGATGGTATCTCATTGTGGTTTTGATTTGCATTGCTCTGATGACCAGTGATGACAAGCATGTTTTTAATGCGTCTGTTGGTTGCATAAATGAATTCTTTTGAGAAGTGTCTGTTGACATCCTTTGCCCACTTTTTGATGGGGTTGTTTTTTTCTTGTACACTTGTTTAAGTTCTTTGTAGATTCTGGATATTAGCCCTTTGTCAGATGGGTAGGTTGCAAAAACTTTCTCCCATTCTGTAGATTGCCTGTTTACTCTGATGGTAGTTTCTTTTGCTGTGCAGTAGCTCTTTAGTTTAATTAGATCCCATTTGTCTATTGTGGCTTTTGTTGCCTTTGCTTTTGGTGTTTTAGTCATGAAGTCCTTGCCCATGCCTATGTCCTGAATGGTATTGCCTAGGTTTTCTTCTAGGGTTTTTATGGTTTTAGGTCTAACTTTTAAATCTTTAATATATCTTGAATTAATTTTTGTATAATGTGTAAGGAAGGGATCCAGTTTCAGCTTTCTACATATGGCTAGCCAGTTTTTCCAGCACCATTTATTAAATAGGGAATCCTTTCCCCATTTCTTGTTTTTGTTAGGTTTGTCAAAGATGAGATGGTTGTAGATGTGTGGTGTTATTTCTGAGGCCTCTGTTCTGTTCCATTGGTCTATCTCTCTGTTTTGGTACCAGTACCATGATGTTTTTGTTATTATCACCTTGTAGTATAGTTTCAAGTCAGATAGTGTGATGCCACCAGCTTTTTTTTTTTTTTTTAGGATTGTCTTGGCAATGCAGGCTCTTTTTTGGTTCCATAGGAACTTTAAAGTAGTTTTTTCCAATTCCGTGAAGAAAGTCCTTGGTAGCTTGATGGGGATGGCATTGAATCTATAAATTATCTTGGGCAGTATGGCCATTTTCACAATATTGATTCTTCCTATCCATGAGCATGGAATGTTCTTCCATTTTTTTGTGTCCTCTTTTATTTCATTGAGCAGTGGTTTGTAGTTCTCCTTGAAGAGGTCCTTCCCGTCCCTTGTAAGTTGGATTCCTAGGTATTTTGTTCTCTTTGTAGCAATTGTGAATGGGAGTTCACTCATGATTTGGCTCTCTGTTTGTTATTGGTGTAGAGGAATGCTTGTGATTTTTGCACATTGACTTTGTATCCTGAGACTTTGCTGAAGTTCCTTATCAGCTTAAGGAGATTTTGGGCTGAGACGATGGGGTTTTCTAAATATACAATCATGTCATCTGCAAACAGGGACAATTTGACTTCCTCTTTTCCTAATTGAATACCCTTTATTTCTTTCTCTTGCCTGATTGCCCTGGCCAGAACTTCCAACACTATGTTGAATAGGAATGGTGAGAGAGGGCATCCTTGTCTTGTGCCAGTTTTCAAACGGAATGCTTCCAGGTTTTGGCCATTTGGTATGACATTGGCTGTGAGTATGTCATAAGTAGTTCTTATTATTTTGAGATACGTTCCATCAATACCTAGTTTATTGAGAGTTTTTAGCATGAAGATCTGTTTAATTTTGTTGAAGGCCTTTTCTGCATCTATTGAGATAATCATGTGGTTTTGTCATTGGTTCTGTGTATGTGATGGATTATGTTTATTGATTTGCATATGTTGAACCAGCCTTGCATCCCAGGGATGAAGCCAACTTGATTATGGTGGATAAGCTTTTTGATGTGCTCTTGGATTTGGTTTGTCAGTATTTTATTGAGGATTTTTGTATCGATGTTCTTCAGGGATATTGGTCTAAATTTTTCTTTTCTTGTGTCTCTGCCAGGCTTTGATATCAGGATGATGCTGACCTCATCAAATGAGTTAGGGAGGATTACCTCTTTTTTATTGGTTGGAATAGTTTCAGAAGGAATGGTACTCGCTCCTCTTTGTACCTCTGGTAGAATTCAGCTGTGAATCTGTCTGGTCCTGGACTTTTTTTGGTTGGTAGGCTATTAATTATTGCCTCAATTTCAGAACCTGTTATTGGTCTATTCAGAGATTCAACTTCTTCCTGGTTTAGTCTTGGGAGGGTGTATGTGTCCTGGAATTTATCCATTTCTTCTAGATTTTCTAGTTTATTTGTGTAGAAGTGTTTATAGTATTCTCTGATGGTAGTTTGTGTTTCTGTGGGATCGGTGGTGATATCCCCTTTATCATCTCTTATTGCATCTATTTGATTCTTCTCTCTTTTCTTCTTTATGAGTCTTGCTAGCAGTCTCTCAATTTTGTTGATTTTTTCATAAAACCAGCTCCTGGATTCACTGATTTTTTTGAAGGTTTTTTTGTGTCTCTATCTCCTTCAGTTCTGCTCTGATCTTAGTTATTTCTTCTCTTCTGCTAGCTTTTGAATGTGTTTGCTCTTGCTTCTCTAGTTCTTTTAATTGTGATGTTAGGGTGTCAATTCTAGATCTTTCCTGCTTTCTCTTGTGGGCATTTAGTGCTATAAATTTCCCTCTACACACTGCTTTAAATGTGTCCCAGAGATTCTGGTACGTTGTGTCTTTGTTCTCATTAGTTTCAAAGAACTTGTTTCTGCCTTCATTTCGTTATTTACCCAGTAGTCATTCAGGAGCAGGTTGTTCAGTTTCCATGTAGTTGTGTGGTTTTGAGTGAGTTTCTTAATCCTGAGTTCTAATTTGATTGCTCTGTGGTCTGACAGATGGTTTGTTGTGATATCTGTTCTTTTGCATTTGCTGAAGAGTGCTTTACTTCCAATTATGTGGTCAATTTTAGAATAAGCGTGATGTGGTGCTGAGAAGAATGTATATTCTGTTGATTTGGGATGGAGAGTTCTGTAGATGTCTATTAGGTCTGCTTGGTGCAGAGCTGAGTTGAAGTCCTAAATATCCTTGTTAACCTTCTGTCTTGTTGATCTGTCTAATATTGACAATGGGATGTTAAAGTCTCCCATTATTATTGTTTGGGAGTCTAAGTCTCTTTGCAGGTCTCTAAGGACTTGCTTTATGAATCTGGGTGCTCCTGTATTGGGTGCATATATATTTAGGATAGTTAGCTCTTCCTGTTGAATTGATCCCTTTACCATTATGCAATGGCCTTCTTTGTCTCTTTTGATCTTTGTTGGTTTAAAGTCTGTTTTATTAGAGACTAGGATTGCAACCCTTGCTTTTTGTGCTTTCTATTTGCTTGGTAAATATTCCTCCATCTCTTTATTTTGAGACTATGTGTGTCTCTGCACATGAGATGGGTCTCCTGAATATGGTACACTGAGGAGTCTTGACTCTTGATCCAATTTGCCAATCTGTGTTTTTTAATTGGGGCATTTAGCCCATTTACATTTAAGGTTAATATTGTTATGTGTGAATTTGATCCTGTCATTATGACGTTAGCTGGTTATTTTGCCCGTTAATTGATGCAGTTTCTTCCTAGCATTGATGGTCTTTACAATTTGGCATGTTTTTGCAGTGCTGGTACCCGTTGTTCCTTTCCATGTTTAGTGCTTCCTTCAGGAGCTCTTGTAAGGCAGGCCTGGTGGTGACAAAATCTCTCAGCATTTGCTTGTCTATAAAGGATTTTATTTCTCCTTCACTTATGAAGCTTAGTTTGGCTGGATATGAAATTCTGGGTTGAAAATTCTTTTCTTTAGGAATGTTGAATATTGGCCCCCACTCTCTTCTGGCTTGTAGGGTTTCTGTGAATAAATCTGCTGTTAGTCTGATGGGCTTCCCTTTGTGGGTTACCCAGCCTTTCTCTCTGGCTGCCCTTAACATTTTTTCCTTCATTTCAACCTTGGTGAATCTGACAATTATGTGTCTTGGGGTTGTTCTTCTCAAGGAGTATCTTTGTGATGTTCCTCTGTATTTCCTGAATTTGAATGTTGGCCTGCCTTGCTAGGTTGGGGAAGTTCTCCTGGATAATATCCTGAGGAGTGTTTTCCAACTTGGTTCCATTCTCCCCGGCACTTTCAGGTACACCAATCAAACGTAGATTTGGTCTTTTCATATAGTACCATATTTCTCAGAGGCTTTGTTCGTTTATTTTTACTCTTTTTTTTCTCTAACCTTGTCTTCTTGCTTTATTTCATTAATTTGATCTTCAATCACTGATACCCTTTCTTCCATTTGATCGAATCGGCTATTGAAGCTTGTGCATGCATCACGAAGTTCTCGTGTCATGGTTTTCAGCTCCATGAAGTCATTTAAGGTCTTCTCTACACTGTTTATTTTAGTTAGCCATTCGTCTAACCTTTTTTGAAGGTTTTTAGCTTCCTTGTAATGGGTTAGAACATGCTCCTTTAGCTTGGAGAAGTTTGTAATTACTGACCTTCTGAAGCCTACTTCTGTCAACTCGTCAAAGTCATTCTCCATCCAGCTTTGTTCAATTGCTGGCGAGGAGCTGTGATCCTTTGGAGGAGAAGAGGCTCTGGTTTTTAGAATTTTCAGCTTTTCTGCTCTGGTTTCTCCCCATCTTTGTGGTTTTATCTACCTTTGGTCTTTGATGTTGGTGACCTACAGATGGGGTTTTGGTGTGGATGTCCTTTTTGTTGATGTTCATGCTATTCCTTTCTGTTTGTTAGTTTTCTTTCTACCAGTCAGGTCCCTCAGCTGCAGGTCTGCTGGAGTTTGCTGGAGGTCCACTCCAGATCCTGTTTGCCTGGATGTCACCAGCAGAGGCTGCAGAACAGCAAATATTGCAGAACAGCAAACGTTGCTGCCTGATCTTTCCTCTGGAAGCTTCATCCCAGAGGGGCACCTGCCTGTATGAGGTGCCCATTGGCCCCTACTGTGAATTGTCTCCCCGTTAGGCTACACGGGGTTCAGGGACCCACTTGGGGAGGCAGTCTGTCTGTTCTCAGACCTCAAAACCTGGGAGTGCTGGGAGAACCACTGCTCTCTTCAGAGCACAGTTGGCAATGTAGAAATCACCTGTCTTTTGCATCAATCGTGCTGGGAGCTGCAGATCAGAGGTGTTCCTATTCGACCATCTTGGAATGGAACCTGCATTTAGATGCATTTTGACATATGCCTATGTTACGGTTTTAATGTGTCCCCCAAAATTTCATGTGTTGGAAACTTAATTGCCTTTGTAACAGTATTCAGAAGTGGGGCCTCTAAGAGGTGAAAGATTAATGCCATTATCTTGGGAGTGGGCTCCTGATAAATAGATGAGTTTGGCTTGATTTTCTCTCTGCGTTGTATGCTTCCTTGTCATTCTGCCTTCCACTGTGGGGTGACCCTTGGCAGATGCTAGAGCACCATGCTTTTGGACTTCTCAGTCTGCAGAACCATGAGTCAAATAAATCTAAGGGCTAAGGGGGCAATATGAGGGATTGGCAATTGGAAGCTGGCAAAGGCTGAATCTGCCAGACAAAAGTAAGATCTTAGCGGGGACACACAACTATTGCCATACTATAGAACTGCAAGAAGCTAGCCAGGCCTCTGCTCCTGTCTGTTGACTTCTGGAACCAACTGGAAGCCAGAAGACAGGGGATCCATGATGCATTCTGCACAGCTCAGTCACCAGAGGTTCAAAGAAGAGCCAGAAAGAATAGATAGTGGGTCTGGAGAAGCATATAGAGAATATCCATGTACAGACTTCCAACAAAACCCTGTTCTCCTTATACATTAATGCCTTAAACTACTCACTTCTGATCTAGAAAGTCATAATACATGGTTTCAATCTAGAGACTAGTGGTTCTCAAAATTTTCTTTCTATACTTTCCTAATGTAAGATTATTCTGGGAAGTGAACAGTCAGCCAGGAGCCACATTTCCCATCCCCTTGTATGTAGGTGATACACTGAGACTGAATTGACCAATGGGAGGTGAGTATAAAGGGTTTATCCCTCTTTCAAGCTTGGCTCATGAAAAACTGCATGTTTGATCATCCATGCTCTTTTCCTCTTTAAATTGGCTGGAACGATGGAAAACTTTACTATTTTGATGTTAGGAATCACATGTTGAAGATGAAAAGGTCACAGATAGATGAAATCTGAGTCCCTGAATCACTATTTAGAGAGCTCATAGAAACAGAAATACTTGCATTGGAAGAAAAAATAAAATACATACAAGAAACTTATTCATTAGGGAGGTGCTATGGTTTGAAAGCTTATGTCCCCTTCAAAATTCATGCTGAAACTTGAATATCCAGTGCAATGGAATTAGGTATAGAGGGCCTGTAGAAGCTGATTAGGTCATGAGGGTGGAGTTCTCATTAGTGACCTTGGGGGTGGATAGAACTAGTCAGGCTCTCTTGCCCATCTTCCTCCCACCATGTGAGTATGCAACAACAGAGCACCACCCATGAAGCAGAGAGCTGACTTCATCAGACACAGAACCTCCTGGCACCTTGACCTTGGACTTCCCAGCATCCAGAGCTGTGAGAAATAAATTCTATTTGTTATACATTAAAAAAAAAAAAAAAGAAGGCCTGGTGCAATGGCTTATGCCTGTAATCCCAGCACTTTGGGAGGCCAAAGCAGGCAGATCACTTGAGGCCAGGAGTTCGAGACCAGCCCGGGCAACATGGTGAAACACTGTCTCTACTCAAAATGCCAAAAAATTAGCCAGGCATGGTAGTCCCAGCTACTTGGGAGGCTGAGACTGGAGAATCACTTGAATCCAGGAGGTGGAGGTTGCAGTGAGCTGAGATGGCACCACTGCACTCCATCCTGGGTGACAGACCAAGACTCTGTCTCAAAAAAATAAAAAAACAAAAACAAAGACAGAGAGAGAGATTGGTGGTTCTTAATTCCTTTGGGGTCACAGACTTTAAGATGTGCATGTAAGTACTCACACAAATTTATGTACAATGTTTTGCCTCCTCAGAGACAGATAATATTTTAGTAAGTAATAAATTTGATTTTTTCACTTATATTCTCGGAAAAAAAGTGGCCAATATGTAACAACTTAAAAAATAAATCCAAATTGTGTATTTAAAATAAAAATAAAAAAAGAAATTCAATAGGAAATTTCTGCTAACAAGGACATTCCAAAAGTACATGGATTTTTTTTTTAACTTCAATAAGAACAACTTTTGGAGCGGTCACTGGCATGTTAACATGCCAACTTTTTCAACTTTGACATTCCACAGATGTCAGCTCTAACACTAATGATAGAAAGTTATGAAATCTCTGACTTCCAAGGGTGGGTAATTGCAGATGGAACCAAAATTCCCATTGCTTGCTTGCTTTTTCAAGTAAGGATTGTATCAAAAAATACCAGAATTCTCAAACAGTTTCTGAGTTGGATTCTATTTGTGCCTTTTTTTTTTCCCCTCAGATCACTGAGAACATCTTTGTTACTGGCACTGTCTACATGGTATTTTGAGCAGAGTTTTGCAGTGTTTCCAAGTGCTGCAGTTTCTTCCCACAGAGAGATGGCCACTACAGACTCTAGCTGCCAGAAGAATTTCCCCCAGATCTGGAAAGTTTCTACAGTTGCTTACCTCGAATATTCACATCCAGAGAGGTACTTCCTCCAAAGTGTGGTTTTCCAACGACTCCATAATGGTGAGTATGAGACCTGTAGTTAGGAGTATGGGCTCCAAATTTAGACTACCAAGGTTAAAAGCTTTGCTCCACCCCCTTGCTAACCATGGTAATTTAAGCAAGTGACTTGCCTGTTTCTTCATCAGTGAGTAAAACTACCTATTTGATAGGATTATTGTGAGAATTAGCTTAATTCAGATAAAACCTTATAATAGGGGCATCTGCATTTTTTAATTGTTCAAATGGCCACATATATATGGAAGACTATGAAAAAATCTCTTCCTTACCGTTCATTCTTCTGTTCATTCATTCATATATTTCTAAGTATTTACTGAACACCCACTATGTGCTTGGCATTGTGCTGTGTGCCAGAGATACAATAATCAGCTAAAATAGAATCAGTGCCTGGCCTCATTGAGCCCTCAGTCTAATGGGGAAGACAGATATTAATCAAATAATCACAAACACACATGTAAAGTTCCTGTGGAGAAAAGGCACATTGTTCTGTGAGAAAAAATAATGGAGACTTAACCAATAAGAAACCACTGTTTAATCTGCAATCTTAAGACTAAGTAGAAGTTATCAAAGAGTTACTTACCCCAAGTTCAATTAAGTTCTATTAGACTTAACTTCCAGACAGCTGATGAATTTCCGTATAGCAAAAGAAAACTTCATAATCTGCTTTTCTAAGAAAACTTCTTGAAAAGACAGAAATGCAAGGCTCTGAAGCTAAATAGGTTGATGACTTTGTGGTTGCAAGCAAAATTTTATTTGGGATTTACCTTTGACAACTAATGTAAGACAATCTAGAATGGAATGAATCTCATTGCTAGTTCTCCAGCATGCATAGTATCAATGTTTCTTTGAGTTGAAATTTTGTTTGGCAAATAAACTTTTTACAGTTTCAACACCATAGGAGGCCTTTGAACTTTCTAAAAGTGCTCCCCAAATAGAAATCCTCATTTGATGCTGTTCTTGTGCAGATACCATGGGAACTGGACTTGGCTCTGCCAACAGGGGTCAATACTTTCATGATGAAGAGAAATAGCGATTCCTTCATGATCTGCTTCAAAATATTGGAATAGATTTTAGTGATTCTGGAGTGGATGAGAAGATTTGAGAGAAGCATTGTTTTACTTTTAAAATTTTCCTTTAAATTACAAATCAGCATAACCATTTCCAGGACATTTTGCTTCAAGCAAGGTCTTTTATTTAGTCGTGCAGCAAGCGATCTTGCAGGATGACTCAAGGCAATACATCTTTGTGTTGGAGAAAATGCAAGTTTTTAATGCTTTCCAATTGACCCTTTTACTAAGTCAAAAGAGGCAGACTGTGCAGTGTATTTTCAGGATGTAAGGGATCACTTCAGCTTCGTTCAGTTCCTGCTTCCATAGGTAATATGTTCCACAATGCAAGCAAAATCCAAGGGGGGAGAGAGAGATAAAGACAGATTCTTGGCCGGGCGTGGTGACTCACGCCTATAATCCCAGCACTTTGGGAGGCCGAGGCAGGCGGATCACGAGGTAAGGAGATCGAGACCATCCTGGCTAACACGGTGAAACCCCGTCTCTACTAAAAATACAAAAAAATTGCCGGGCATGGTGGCGGGCGCCTGTAGTCTCAGCTACTTGGGAGGCTGAGGCAGGAGAATGGCGGGAACCCTGAAGGCAGAGCTTGCAGTGAGCAGAGATCGTGCCACTGCACTCCAACCTGGGCGACAGAGTGAGACTCCATCTCAAAAAAAAAAGAGAGAGAGAGATTCTTGCTGGGCACGGTAGCTCATGCCTGTAATCCCAGCACTTTGAGAGGCCAAGGCGGGTGATCATGAGGTCAGGAGATTGAGACCATCCTAACGAACACGGTGAAACCCCATCTCTACTAAAAATAAAAAAAATTATCCAGGCGTGGTGGTGGGCGCCTGTAGTCCCAGCTACTGGGGAGGCTGAGGCAGGAGAATGGCTTGAACCTGGAGGCAGAGGTTGCCGCCACTGCACTCCAGCCTGGGCGACAGAGCGAGACACCGTCTCAAAAAAAAAAAAAAAAAGAGAGGAATTCTTTTTTTTGGTGATATATCCTAGCCTAAACTCATATTAAGGTATAAACAGATGTTCATAATCATAATATGTTTCATTTTCAATTCATGTCAAAGAATGGCCTGGTAGATATTGTAACAGGCCAATGACACCAATAATGTACCAAACTGTAATTTTGCATACTGCTTTTTACTTATTATGAAACAATGCTTTCATAAAAATATGTTATACAAAAAGTTTTTCTCCCCCACTATAGTTTTAAATATTGGGGAAGACGTACAAAAAAAGTATATTTTTCCCCAGGTTTGTGGATCCTCTGGAAGTCATCCATTAGTTCTCTGGCTTATAAACCAAGGGCTAACAACCTCTTCTATCAATAAGGCTTTAATCTTCTCATACTAATCTATCTCTTTACTTTCACCTTTATCTATTAAGTATAATTGTCTGAAGTGAGACAGAAAATAATTAAAATAACTTGGAGCAGCAATTTCTAAACTGTGGTGCAAAGGGACACTAATGGCCCCTGGAAAAAACTCATCTTTCCCTTTGCCATTTCCTCCTCTCTCTCCAGACTTTTTTTAAAACCCCAATGTTTCTCTGAAATTATGATGAATCTCTCAAGAGATTTTGTGTATCAAGATTGATCATTTGCACATCTGAGAGAATATTGCCTTCTCCTAGCAGGGAGTTTTGACCTATGTGGGGTTTGGGAACACTTACAGGATTCAAACATCCCCTTTAAAAGGGGTCTGGAGCTCAAACCTCCATTTTAATTTACGCATCCTGTGTATCGTCTGTTACAGTTCTTTCTTTTCACGCTGTGACCTTTCTCCTGCCCTTGCTCTGATTTTTACTGAAGACCAGCTACTTCAGCCTCTCCATGCATGATCACTTTATCTAGTATTCTTTTTCCTTCCTCATGTTAAATCCTCATGTTCTTAAGTTTTCTAATTTGTGACCTTCTCATTTACCCTAAGCCTGGCCCTATATGGAGAGCTTCATCCTCCCAGCAGGGGTCACCATAGTTCCTTCTCGGAGAGCCTATAGGTATCATGTTAAAGAATCCACCTTCTGGTCTGTATACAGTTCCAGTTTCTATAGAACATTATAAACACTAAGGCTCAACATTCACATTGTATTCGTGTCTGTCCTGATTTAATATTGACTAACGCTTTAAACACTTTTTGAAGCAAGTAATGTTATTTTAAAATCGTATTTATTTGTTTTTGTTATAAATTCCTGGATGGACAGGAAAGATAACCCCCACATCATGCCTCATACATTGTAGATTAAGGTTCTTATCCTTAGATACAAATGTATAAAAGATAAAATTACTGTACTTTTTTTGTTCTTTTTTTCTTAATCTATACTTTCTCCTAATAAATTGGAGATATTTGAAGCACTTAGAAATTTGAAGCACTTAGAATCTAAGTAAGTATTTGAAGCACTTAGAATCTAAATGATGTAATATAAATAAGATTAAATTAGAATATAGTTAATTGTTTTTTAGAATCGAGCATTCTCTTTAAAATTCTTTTCTATATTTATGCCATTTTAACTCATTGCATTGATTTTTTAAAAAATTACACAAATGAAAAAGAACTAGGAAAAGTTAGCTATGTGATAGTTATGGAAACATAATAAAGTGATTATCTGAGTGAAACTCAGGGAGCAACTTGACTTAAACAAAGACAGCACACCAACAATTCTACCTTCTCATTCCTGCATTATTAAATTAGATCATTCCTACAAGCATCAAATATACTATTGTTTTTCTCATCTTAAACAAATACGACTCTCTCTTTTTTTTTTGAGACAGAGTGTCACTCTGTTGCCGAGACTGCAGTGTAGTGGTGTGACCTGCAATCTTTGCCTCCTGGGTTCAAGCAATTCTCCTGCCTTAGCCTCCTAAGTAGCTGGGACTACAGGTGCGTGCCATCATGCCCAGCTAATTTTTGTATTTTTAGTAAAGACAAGGTTTTGCCATGTTGACCTGGTCTCGAACTCTTGACCTCAAGTGATCTGCCCACCTCGGCCTCTCAAACTGCTGGATTACAGGTGTGAGCCACCACGCCTGGCCAATACAACTTCTTTTGAGCCTACTTCTCCAGCTACTGCCATGGGTCTCTGCCCTCCCCTGCAGCAAAAATTACTTGAAAAAGTTGCTTATACTTTGTCTTCTTCTTCCAGTCTCTTATACCCATTCAAATCAGGCTTTTCCCCACCTCCCCCTGAACTTGCTCTTGTCAGGGTCACCAGTGACCTCCATGTTGCAAAATCCAATGGCCCCTTCTCAGTTCTCCTCTAATTTGGCCTATGGGCAGCATTTGGCAAACATTTTCTTCACTTGCTTCCAAGACACCACAGAGGCTGATTGTCCTGTTACTTAGTTGATCCTTCATGGCTGATCTCTTTCTGTATCCTCTTCCTCTTCCTGAACATTAGCATGCTAGAATTCCATAGGCTCTGGCATGGTCCTCTACTCTCCTCTACCTCCATTCACTTCCCAGGTGATCTCATCCAGTTCTATGGCTTTAAATATCATCTGTTCCCTAAGAAATTGTGCTCAATTGCTGATAACAAAGATCCAATTACAGCAGCTTTGACACAAAATAGTTCATTCTCTTCCATATTAGGAGTCAGAAGGAGGCCGTCCACAGCTGATGTGGCAGATTCACAAGGTCATCAGAAACTCAGGCTGCTTCTGATTTTCTGTTCCATCATCTTAGCATGTGGCTTATATTCTCAAGTCTGGGACTACAGGCACGTATCACCACATCCAGCTGATTTTTGTATTTTTAGTAGAGATGGGGTTTCACCATGTTGGCCAGGATGGTCTCGATACCTTGATCTCGTGATCCTCCCACCTCGGCCTCCCAAAGTGTTGCGATTACAGGTGTGAGCCACTGCACCCGGCCTAAATGTGAAGTTCTAAGGGGGAAGAGGAAAAAGAATATTTGGTAAGTACCTAGTAGTTTCTGCCATAACATCAATATATCAAAGAGTCCCATATTCATATTTCCAGCCCTGCACTCTTCTCCAAGCCTCAAGACCACTTACTGTGCTTGGATGCACACTTGGCAACTAAAACTTAACATGAGCAAAGCATTGCCTTTGTAATGGAGACTCAAGGATGAATGACTGTGAGTTGAGGGAAGAATAAGGAGTGAGAAAGTGAAGATAGTGAATACGGTATAGAGGACTCTTTCAGGAGTTTTGATAGAAAGAAGAGCAGAGGAGCAGAAAAATGGGAAGTAGCTGGAGGAGAATGTAAAGTCTCAGGAGAATGTTGTTTCATTTTATAAAAAGAATAATATTTCAATCTATTAATATAATAATGGGAGTGGTTTAGGAGAGAAGAAATGAATGACTCAGCGAAAGGGGAATAATTGTAGGAGTAAAGTCCTTAAGAAGTCAGGGGGAGACAAAATACAGAGCACAAATGAGATCAGCATTTGATATAACTGACAGAGAAAGCAGAGTATGGGGGCACAACTTATAGGCAAGACGGCTCACTGAGTTTAAGCTTTGATAACCCACTTTGCTCCAAATACATGACAAAAATAGATCAAATGTAAAAAAAAGATAAGTCTAGGATAAAAAATAAGACAAACATCTCCTAAATGAAAATAGAACAAAAATGTCAAAGTGGCTAGACTGAAATCACAAAGTTTATGGAAAATCCAGAAAGCATCAAGTACTGGTTAGAATTTCAGCTCCTGAGGGGCAGAGGACACTAAACTTGCTCCATGAGAAACGGAATCCAGTTTTACATCTTGAAAACTCTTCTATTCTCAGGAGTGAAGCTGGGAAAAAATTACATTTATTTATCTATTTTTTAGAGATGGGTTTCACTATGTCACCCAGGCTGGAGTGTAATGGCTATTCACAGGTTCAATCATGGCTCACTGCAGCATTGAACTTTTGGCCTCAAGTGACCCTCCTGCCTCAGCCTCCTGAATAGTGGGGACTACAGATGTGTGCCACCACGCCTGGCTCTGAAAAAAATATTAAAACTCTGCATGACTTGTATTTGGAGATGTGGCTTTTAGGAAGCTGTGGACCTAAGGAGAAGGTGCTGCATAGATACAATCTCACAATCAAAAATTGAGTCAAAATACCTAATTGCTCTATGACTAGACCTGTGGAGTCCTCAATATCACCTTGTAGACAAAATTTCAAGCTGGAACAGTTGGATTTGGTTTCTGACTGAAGGTCTGCTGACAGGATGAGTTCATGGTTAAGGCATGGGGAAAGGGCAGAAAAAAAATGTTAAAACTTCCAAATGTTTCAACATGAGCCTGAAAATCCAAATTCCAAAACACATGGGTAGGTCTAATGCTTAGCAAGAAAGTCAACAAAATCAATAATTAGAATGTGATTGCCTGTAGATAAAAATTAATTGTATCTCTGGAGCAGCTTGATAATCTTTTTTTAAAAAATTATTATACTTTAAGTTCTGGGATACATGTGCAGAACGTGAAGGTTTGTTACATAGGTATACACATGCCATGGTAGTTTGCTGCACCCATCAACCTGTCATCTACATTAGGTATTTCTCTCTTTTTTTCTTTTTTTTTTTGAGATGGAGTTTTGCTCTTGTTGCCCAGGCTGGAGTGCAGTGGTGCAATCTCGGCTCACTGCAACCTCTGCCTCCTGGGTTCAAGCGATTCTCCCACGTCAGCCTCCCACGTAGCCGGGATTACAGGCTTCTGCCACCTAGCTGGGCTAATTTTTGTATTTTTAGTAGAGACGGGGTTTTGCCATGTTGGTCAGGCTGGTCTTTAACTCTTGACCGCTGGTGATCTGCCCGCCTCGACCACCCAAAGTGTTGGGGTTACAGGCATGAGCCACTGCAACCGGCCAGGTATTTCTCCTAATGCTATCCCACCCTTAGTCCCCTACTCCCTGACAGGCCCCAGTGTGTGATGTTCCCCTCCCTGTGTCCATGCGTTCTCATTGTTCAACTCCCACTTAAGAGTGAGGACATGTGGTGTTTGGTTTTCTGTTCCTGTGTTAATTTGCTGAGAATGAGGGTTTCCAGCTTCATCCATGTCCCTGCAAAAGACGTGAACTCATCCTTTTTATGACTGCATAGTATTCCATGGTGTATATGTGCCACATTTTCTTTATCCAGTCTATCATTGATGGGCATTTGGGTTGGTTCCAAATCTTCGCTATTGTGAACAGTGCTGCAATAAATATACATGTTCATGTGTCTTTATAGTAGAATGATTTATAATCCTTTGGGTATATACCCAGTAATGGGATTGCTGGGTCAAATGGTATTGCTGATTCTAGATCCTTGAAAACTGGCCGCACTGTCTTCCACAATGATTGAACTAATTTACACTCCCACCAACAGTGTAAAAATGTTCCTGTTTCTTCACATCCTCTCCAGCATCCGTTGTTTCCTGACTTTTTAATGATCGCCATTCTAACTGGCATGAGATGGTATCTCATTGTGGTTTTGATTTGCATTTCTCTAATGACCAGTGATGATGAGCTTTTTTTTTTTTTTTCTCTGTAGATGGAGTTTCACTCTTGTTGCCCAGGCTGGAGTGCAATAGCATGATCTTGGCTCACCACAACCTCCACCTCCTGGGTTCAAGCAATTCTCTTGCCTCAGCCTCCCAAGTAGCTGGGATTACAGGCATGTGCCACCATGCCCAGCTAATTTTGTATTTTTAGTAGAGACAGGGTTTCTCCATGTTGGTCAGGTTGGTCCTGAACTCCCAACCTCAGGTGATCTGACTGCCTTGGCTTCCCAAAGTGATAGGATTACAGGCGTGACCCACCATGCACAGCCTATGATGAGCTTTTTTTCATATGTTTGTTGGCCGCATAAATGTCTTCTTTTGAGAAGTCTGCGTTCATATCCTTCACCCACTTTTCGATGGGGTTGTTTTTTTCTTGTACATTTGTTTAAGTTTTTTGTAGATTCTGGATATTAGCCCTTTGTCAGATGGATAGATTGCAAAAATTTTCTCCCATTCTGTAGGTTGCCTGTTCACTCTGATGATAGTTTCTTTTGTTGTGCAGAAGCTCTTTAGTTTAATTAGATCCCATTTGTCAATTTAGGCTTTTTTTTGCCATTGCTTTTGGTGTTTTAGTCATGAAGTCCTTGCCCATGCCTATGTCCTGAATGGTATTGCCTAGGTTTTCTTCTAGGGTTTTTGTGGTTTCAGGTCTTACATTTAAGCCTTTAATCCGTCTTCAGTTAATTTTTGTGTAAGGTATGAGGAAGGGATCCAGTTTCAGTTTTCTGCATATGACTAGCCAGTTTTCCCAACACCATTTATTAAATAGGCAATCCTTTCCCCATTGCTTGTTTCTGTCAGGTTTGTCAAAGATCAGATGATTGTAACTGTGTCTCTGCCAGGTTTTGGTATTAGGATGATGCTGGCCTCATAAAATAAGTTAGGGAGGATTCCCTGTTTTTCTATTGTTTGGAATAGTTTCAGAAGGAATGGTACCAGCTCCTCTTTGTACCTCTGGTAGAATTTGGATGTGAATTCATCTGGTCATGGGCCTTTTTTAGTTGGTAGGCTATTAATTACTGCCTCAATTTCAGAACTTCTTATTGGTCTATTCAGGGATTCAACTTCTTCCTGGTTTAGTCTTGGGAGGGTGTATGTGCCCAGGAATTTATCCATTTCTTCTAGATTTTCCAGTTTATTTGCATAGAGGTGTTTATAGTATTCTCTGATGGTAGTTTGTATTTCTGTGGGATCAGTGGTGATCTCCCCTTTATCATTTGTTATTGTGTCTATTTGATTCTTCTCTCATTTCTTCTTTATTAGTCTTGCTAGCAGTCTATCTATTTTGTTAATCTTTTTAAAACACCAGCTCCTGGAATCATTGATATTTTTGAAGGGTTTTTCATGTCTCTATCTCCTTCAGTTCTGCTCTGATCTTAGTTATTTCTTGTCTTCAGCTATCTTTTGAATTTGTTTGCTCTTGCTTCTGTAGTTCTTTTAATTGTGATGTTAGGGTGTCGATTTTAGACCTTTCCTGCTTTCTCCTGTGGGCATTTAGTGCTATAAATTTCCCTTTAAACATAGCTTTAAATGTGTCCCAGAGATTCTGGTGCACTGTTTTTTTGTTCTCATTGGTTTCAAATAACTCATTGGTTTCAAATAACTTATTTATTTCTGCCTTAATTTCATTATTTACCCAGTACTCATTCAGGAGCAGGTTGTTCAGTTTCCAGGTAGTTGTGAGGTTTCGAGTGAGATTCTTTTTTTTTTTTTTTTTTTTTTGAGACAGAATCTTGCTCTGTCGCTAAGCTGGAGTGCAGTGGCGCGATCTTGGCTCACTGCAACCTGTGTCTCCTGGGTTCAAGCAATTCCACTGCCTCAGCCCCCTGAGTAGCTGGGACTACAGGCGTGTACCACCACACCTGGCTAATTTTTTGTATTTTAGTAGAGACGGGGTTTCACCATGTTGGCCGGGATGGTCTCAATCTCCTGACCTCATGATCCGCCTGCCTCAGCCTCCCAAAGTGCTGGGATTACAGGCATGAGCCACTGTGCCCAGCCACTTGAGTGAGATTCTTAATCCTGAGTTCTAATTTGATTGCACTGTGGTCTGAGAGACTGTTTGCTATGAATTCTGTTCTTTTGCATTTGCTGAGGAGTGTTTTACTTCCAATTATATGGTCAATTTTAGAATAAGTGAGATGCAGTGCTGAGAAGAATGTATAGTCTGTTGATTTGGGGTGGAGGGTTCTGTAGATGGTCTATTAGGTCTTCTTGGTCCAGAGCTGAGTTCAAGTCCTGAACATCCTTGTTAATTTTGTGTCTCTTTTATCTAATATTGACAGTGGGGTGTTAAAGTCTCCCACTATTAAACACATGAAGAAATGCTCATCATCACTGGCCATCAGAGAAATGCAAATCAAAACCACAGTGAGATACCATCTCACACAGTAGAATGGCATCATTAAAAAATCAGAAAAACAGGTGCTGGAGAGATGTGGAGAAATAGAAACTTTACACTGTTGTGGATTGTAAACTAGTCAACCATTGTGGAAGTCATTCCTCAGGATTCGAACTAGAAATACATTGACCCAGCATCCATTACTGGGTATATACCAAAGATATAAATCATGCTGCTATAAAGACACATGACACGTATGTTATTGCGGCACTATTCAATAGCAAGAGTTCCCAAATGTCCAACAACGATAGACTGGATTAAGAAAATGTGGCACATATACACCATGGAATACTATGCAGCCATAAAAAATGATGAGTTCGTGTCCTTTGTAGGGACATGGATGAAACTGGAAAACATCATTCTCAGTAAACTATCACAAGGACAAAAAACCAAACACCGCATGTTCTCACTCATAGGTGGGAATTGAACAATGAGAACTCATGGACACAGGAAGGGGAACATCACACTCCGGGGACTGTTGTGGGGTGGGGGAGGGGGGAGGGACAGCATTAGGAGATACACCTAATGCTAAATGACGAGTTAATGGGTGCAGGAAATCAACATGGCACATGGATACATATGTAACAAACCTGCACATTGTGCACATGTACCCTAAAACCCTAAAGTATAATAAAAAAAAAAAAAAAAAAAAAAAAAAAAATAAAGTCTCCCACTATTATTGTGTGGGAGTCTAAGTCTCTTTGTAGGTCTCTAAGGACTTGCTTTATTAATCTGGGTGCTCCTGTATTAGGTGCATATATATTTAGGATAGTTAGCTCTTCTTGTTTCATTGATCCCTTTACCATTATGTCATGCCCTTCTTTGTCTTTTCTGATTTGTTGGTTTACAGTCTGTTTTATGAGAGACTAGGATTGCAACTCCTGATTTTTTTTTGCTTTCTATTTGCTTGGTAGATCTTCCTCCATCCCTTTATTTTGAGCCTGTGTGTGTCTTTGCGTGTGAGATGGGTCTCCTGATTACAGCACACTGATGGGTCTTGACTTTTGATCCAATTTGGCAGTCCGTGTCTTTTAATTGGGGCATTTAGCCCATTTACATTTAAGGTTAATATTGTTATGTGTGAATTTGATCCTGTCATTATGATGCTAGCTGGTTATTTTGCCTGATGGTTGATGCAGTTTCTTCATAGTGTTGATGGTCTTTAGAATTTGGTAAGTTTTTGCAGTGGCTGGTACTGGTTTTTCTGTTCCATATTTAGTGCTTCCTTCAGGAGCTCTTGTAAGGTAGGCCTGGTGGTGACAAAATCTCTCAGCATTTGCTTGTCTATAAAGGATTTTATTTCTCCTTTGCTTATGTAGCTTAGTTTGGCTGGATATGAAATTCTGGGTTGAAAATTCTTTCCTTTAAAAATGTTGAATATTGGCCCCCACTCTCTTCTGGCTTGTAGGGTTTCTGTGGGTAAATCTACTGTTAGTCTGATGGGCTTCCCTTAGTGAGTAACCTGACTTTTCTCTCTGGCTGCCCTTAACATTTTTTCCTTCATTTCAAGCTTGGTGTATCTGACAATTATGTGTCATGGCATTGTTCTTCTCAAGGAGTATCTTTGTGGTGTTCTCTGTATTTTCTGAATTTGAATGTTGGCCTGTCTTACTAGGTTGGGGACATTCACCTGGATAATATCCTGAAGAGTGTTTTCCAGCTTGGTTCCATTCTCCCCATCACTTTCACATACACCAATCAAATGTAGGTTTGGTCTTTTCATATAGTCCAATATTTCTTGGAGGCTTTCTTCATTCCTTTCCATTATTTTTTCTCTAATCTTGTCTTTGCATTTTATTTCATTAATTTGATGTTCAATCTCTGATATCGTTTCTTCCACTTGATTTATTCGGCTATTGATACTTGTGTATGCTTCACAAAGTTCTCGTGCTGTGTTTTTCAGCTCCATCGGGTCATTTATGTTCCTCTCTAAACTGGTTATTCTAGCTAGCAATTCCTCTAAACTTTTTTCAAGGTTCTTAGCTTCCTTTATTGGGTTAGAACATGCTCCTTTAGCTTGGAGGAGTTTGTTATTACCCACCTTCTGAAGCCTACTTGTGTCAGTTTGTCAAACTCATTCTCTGTCCAGTTTTGTTTCCTTGCTAGCAAGGAGTTGTGATCCTTTGGAGGATAAGAGGCACTCTGGTTTTTGGAATTTTCAGCCTTTTTGGCTGGTTTATCCTCATCTTCGTGGATTTATCTGCCTTTGGTCTTTGATGTTGGTGACCTTCGGATGGGGTTTCTGTGTGGATGTCCTTTTAATTTATGTTGATACTATTCATTTCTATTTGTTAGTTTTCCTTCTAACAGTCAGGACCTTCTGCTGCAGGTCTGCTGGAGATTGCTGGAGGTCCACTACAGATCCTGTTTGCCTGGGTATCACCAGTGGAGGTTGCAGAACAGCAAAGATTGCTGCCTGTTCCTTCCTCTAAAAGCTTCATCCCAGAGGGGCACCCACCAGATGCCAGCTGGAGTTCTCCTGTATGTGGTATCTGTTGACCACTGATGGGAGGTGTCTCCCAGTCAGGAGGCACAGGGGTCAGGGACCCACTTGAGGAAGCAGTCTGTCCCTTAGCAGAGCTCGAGCACTGTGCTGGGAGATCCACTGCTTTCTTCAGAGCTGGCAGGCAGGAAAGTTTAAGTCTGCTGTAGCTGTGCCCACAGCCACCCCTTCCCCCAGGTGCTCCATTCCAGGGAGATGGGAGTTTTATCTATAAACCCCTGACTGGGCTGCGGCCTTTCTTTCAGAGATGCCCTGCCTGGAGAGGAGGAATCTAGAGAGGCAGTCTGACTACAGGGGCTTTGCCAAGCTGTGGTGGGCTCTGCCCAGTTTGAACTTCCCAGTGGCTTTGTTTTAGGCTTTGTTTACACTGTGAGGGGAAAACCGCCTACTCAAGCCTCAGTAATGGCAGATGCCCCTCCCCCCACCAGGTCCACTTCAGACTACTGTGCTGGCAGCAAGAATTTCAAGCCAGTGGATCTTCAAGCAGTGCTTGCTGCACTCCGTGGGGTTGGGATCCGCTAAGCCAGACCATTTGGCTTCCTGGCTTCAGCCCCCTTTCCAGGGGAGTGAACAGTTCTGTCTCGCTGGTGTTCCAGGCGCCACTCGGGTATGAAAAAACAAAAAAACAAAAAACTCCTGCAGCTAGCTTGGTGTCTGCCCAAACACCTGCCTGGTTTGTGCTTGAAACCCAGGGCCCTGGTGGCGTAGGCAACAGAGGGAATCTCCTGGTCTGTGAGTTGCGAAGACCCTGGGAAAAGCGTGGTATCTCGGCTGGAGCGCACTATTCCTCATGGCACAGTCCCTCACAGCTTCCCTTGGCTAGGGGAGGGAGTTCCCTGACCCCTTGCACTTCCTGGGTGAGGCAATGCCCAACGCTGGTTTGGCTGACCCTCTGTGGGCTGTGCCCACTGTGTAATAAGTCCCAATGAGATAAGCTGGGTACCTCAGTTGGTAATGCAGAAATCACCCACCTTCTGCGTTGATCTTGCTGGGAGCTGCAGACTGGAGCTGTTCCTATTCGGCCATCTTGGAAGAACCCCTTCTTTATTTTGAGACAGAGTCTCATTCCGTTGCCCAGGCTGGAGTGCAGTGGTGACATCACTGCAACCTCTGCCTCCTGGGTTCAAGTGATTCTCCTGCCTCAGCCTCCCTAGTAGCTGGGATTGCAGGTGTGTGCCACCACACCAGGCTAATTTTTGTATTTTTAGTAAAGACAGGGTTTTGCCATGTTGGCCAGGGTTGTCTCTAACTCCTGACCTCAGGCAATCCACCTGCCTCAGCCTCCCAAATTGCTGGGATTACAGGTGTAAGCCACCACACCTGGCCATTTGAAAAGCTTTTAATATAAATATGAATGAATGGTTCAAAGACATAAAAGCCTAAGTTCTATTAAAAGGAACAAGGAATTATGAAATAAAAAGAAGCGAAAATAAAATACAAAAGAAATTATTAGAAATTTGTAAGCTGGAGTGCGAATGTATTTGAAGATTTGAATTTTGATATAGTTGAAGAAGAAATCAGTGATTTGCAAGATCTTAAAAAGAAATACCCCAGAACACAGGAGAGCAAAGACAGTATGTATGGGTATGGACACAGGCAAATTGGTGCATTTGGTGATGGAAGATTAGGCAGATACCTTTGTATTGCTTCTATTTTTTTCAGCAAAATTGGAGATATAATCATCAGCTGAAGTAAAAAGGTGTTGCAGGTTTGAGGAGAAATGATAAGGTGTCCTTTGAAAGAATGGCATAGCAAATTGATTACAGAAATGTGGAAGGATTACCAGGAAGTGCTGGTGGCCCACTTTAGTCTAACTAGGATTTAGACCCCCTAAAATGTATTTGTTTCTAATGAGACAAGTCCTGGGCAAGGAGCAAGAAGAAAACTAAGTGAAAGGAAAATAAATACCAGGAACACTTTCAATTCATTGTGATTACTTACTTTGTTAAATAAAAAGTTGGATTCTGTCTGTAAAAAGCCAGATTTTCAAATGAAAGTATAGATAAAAGAGGATATAAATGATCTGTGAGGCAAGAAGAACAGACAGAAAAAGAAGAAGAAAACAGTAGAGATATATCACAGTACCATGTATTAGAAGCAGGTGCAGTGAGTAATAGATACTTGAAAAGCAAAGAGTACAGTTTAGGAGACAGAGAAATTTAGTTCCTGGAGGGGGCATCAAATAGCTATCCACCTCTATTGACCCTCAAAAGTTTCTTTGTAATATATTTTAGGAAATTTTTATCAAAACAAATTAAAAGTTTATAATTTATAATTTAGTCTTCTAAGAGTTCATTGTCTATCTGGAAAACTCTGCTCTTGGCCAGGCACTTTGGGAGGCCAAGCGGGTAAACTGCTTGAGGCCAGGAGTTCCAGATCAGCCTGGCCAATATAGCAAAATTCTGTGTCTACTAAAAATACAGAAATTAGCTGGGCACGGTGGTGTGTGCCTGTAATACCAGCTACTTGGGGGGCTGAGGCATGAAAATCACTTGAACCCAAGAGGCAGAGGTTGCAGTGAGCTGAGATTGCACCACTGCAGTCCATCCTGGGTGACAGAGCAAGACTCTGTCTCAAAGAAAAGAATAGAAAAAAGAGAAAAGAAGAAAAGAGAAGAGAAGAGAAAAGAGAAAAGAAAAGAAGAGAAGCCGGGTACAGTGGCTCATGCCTGTAATCTCGGCAATTTGAGAGGCTGAGGTGGGCGGATCACCCGAGGTCAGGAGTTCAAGACCAGCCTGGTCAACATGGTGAAACCCCCATCTCTACTAAAAATACAAAAATTAGCTGGGCATGGTGGCAGGCACCCGTAATCCCAGCTACTCAAGAGGCTGAGTCAGGAGAATTGCTTGAACCCGGGAGATGGAGGTTGCAGTGAGCCAAGATCACACCTCTGCACTCCGGCCTGGGCAACACAGCAAGAGTCTGTCTTGAAAAAAGAAAAAAAAAAAAAGTAAAGAAAAGAAAACAAAAAACTGTGCTCTTGGAAGCTCATTTCTCAATGATGACAGTTATTAATGGTGGGAAAGTATCTTTTTCCTTTCCTCATTTAGAAAATAATAATATATGCCATGAGAACTTGGTAATACTCTGACTACTTGAAAAATAGGCATCTATATATGTCCATTCAGTCAGTCAACATGTATTTGATTGCTTGTATACCTGCACACACCATGGTTTATCTACAAGAGAATGTCATGGCATGTCAATTTGATCACCTGGATTCAATCCCAAATTCTGCTACTTATTACTATTGTAACTGGGATTGAGGAAGTTAAACTCTTTTTTTTTTTTTTTTTTTTTGAGACAGAGTCTTGCTCTGTCACCCAGGATGGAGTGCAGTGGCGTGATCTCGGCTCACTACAACCTCCACCTCCTGGGTTCAAGCAATTCTCTTGCCTCAGCCTCCTGAGGAGCTGGGATTACAGGTGTCTGCCACCATGCCCAGCTAATTCTTTTTTTTATTTTTAGTAGAGATGGGGTTTCACCATGTTGGCCAGGCTGGTCTTGAACTCCTGGCCTCAAGTGATCTGCCCGCCTCGACCTCCCAAAGTGCTAGGATTATAGGCAGGAGACACTGCACCTGGCCTACTTAAACTCTTTGGGTGCCTCTATCCTACTATGAAATAGAGCTGATTATAACAATACCCTCTCTCATTATGTTACTGTGAACATTAAATGATATAAGATATTTAAAGAGTTTAGGCTAATGCTTCACAGGTGTTCACTAAAAGATAGCTGCTATGATTATCTACTAATTAAAATTCCAAGGAGTATATTATACTGTCCTAGACAGTGATGCCAAAGTTAAATATTTTAGAGTGGGCATAATGCATGCATTTTATGTCTCCAATGCACCTAGCACCATTTTGCCAAACAAAACTACTTTAAGTTTGATAAATACTTTGCAATTCTCAAAATGGTGGCATAGCATTATCTAAATTGGTCCTCACTGCACCTGGAGAAGGGCAACTATTGTCTCAGTGTAATAGAGGTAGGAGCAGAGGCTTGGAAAAAGTTGAGTTGAACATGGCTGGTAAACTGAAGAACCCAAAGGAGAATATACGTTTTTATTACTCATGGTTGTTAATAAGCATCATGGAGATTGAAAGCAGTCATTCGTGGAATTGTTGGTTAGCTTAATAATTGCCCTAATCATGTCTTTGTTTTGAAATGGAAATTGTCGTATTTTACTTGCCTTATAATAATATACCTAAGCATATCCACAAACCACAAAGAAACTTTGTCAGTTCATGTGCTGTATGAAGCATAATTTTTCTTATTCAACACTGCAAGCTATTTCATATTTTAATAGAACACTTACGCCTTTTATTTGATAGCTTAAAATTCATATTTTCAGCAGTTCCCTTCCAGTTACAAATGGTTTGCAAAAGAAAATCTAACTATTGCTCTTGCTTCGTATCTTTTTTGTTGTTACCTTCCTCTTTCCCTTTTCCTTTTCTGTTTCACACTGAAGATCAGTGAAATCTGTGGCATTTGTTATTTTTGCCATATGGTGTCATATGAAAATAAATTAGTATGTTTTTGTTCCAATCGTTTTGTTATTTATTGAAGGTGGGAAGTTGCTGGCACTTTCTATGATGCTATATTAAGCACTTGCCTGGAGTTTGCTATTGCTATGATTTGACCTTTATGTGTCTTTCTCTCTTCACTTTTGTCTAAAGAGGAAGGTCCTTTCCTGTTTGGGAAGATAGATTGGGGCCTTTGATGTACTGGTGGAGAAATGTGCAAGGCTGCCAACCCATGGGAACCTAGAAAGGAGGGTAGATGGTTTCACATAAGTAAGGACATGAGGTGGCTCTTCTGGAACAGGCAAGAGAAACAGGAAAAATATTGTGGGCACAGCAGTTTCCATGTGATGTGAGACTGAGGGGAACCTTGTGGTGTAGAAGATCTGTGAAGATTTACATTATTCTTCAAGCCTTTGGAGTTGAATTTGTAAATTTTTTTTTTTTTCTGAGATGGAGTCTTGCTCTGTTGCCAGGCTGGAGTGCAGTGGCACAATCTCGGCTCACTGCAACTTTCACCTCCTGGATTCAAGCGATTCCCCTGCCTCAGCCTCCTGAGTAGCTGGGACTACAGGTGCGTGCCACCACACCTGGCTAATTTTTTGTATTTTTAGTAAAGACGGGGTTTCACTCTGTTAGCCGGGATGGTCTCAATCTCCTGACCTTGTGATCCACCCTCCTCGGCCTCCCAAAGTGCTGGAATTACAGGCATCAGCCACCACACTCAGCACCAGAGTTTGTAAATATTTTGAATGTGTCACTGTGAGTCCCAAGATTGCAGCAATGTTATATTTGGATGATACAATCATATACACAAAATGTATTTAATTCAGCTATATTTAATTAAATACACATTTGTATATGGCAGGATGCTTATATAAGAAAAAATTGTGTTTTTGATGATAATACAAAAAAGTCGAGAAAACCTGCCCACTAAGGGATTTCTTTTGTAAAACTGCCTTAAAAGAGAGCAAAATAATTTTTTTCTTTTGCATTTATCTAGACAAGTACTAAAACTTTGTCAGTAGTCTTTAAAATTAGATGCAAGGTTCCTTCCTAAATGGATGAGCTTCTCTGGAAAAATAACAAATATGAATGTTGGGATAGGTTACAAATTATGGGCGTTAGTTTATAAATTTATTCAGAAAGTCTCTTAATTTTTCTGGAAATAAAATAGCAGCATTGTTCCAGCAATTTTCCTGAACTATGTGGTTGGTTTTACTGCCCTTTTGCTAGAAAAATTTGGCTCATAGATTTCCCAAGTTAGCAGAATCAGTGAAATTTAGTATAAAGCTGTCATTTTTTCCAGTTAACCAAGTGGGTGATTCTCTGCTGATTGGTTCCACCACAAATTTGTAATTTCAAGCGTCGGCTGGATCTTCAGTGCTGTTAGGCAATCATTTCTGTGACAGAGACCAAGGCTGAGCTATCTGAAACAATTTATAATCATCTTCTCTCTTATCTTTATCTGCAATTCAGATGAGAAAACTAAAATTCCCTACTTCCAGCCTCCTTTGCAGTGAAGAGATATAAAATAGTTCTGGCCAATGAAGCAAAGTGCTTCCTTTGGCAAATAGAAAGGTAATAGCTCCCTATGAAAACACTTTTCCCCTTTAAATTGTTTGGTCCTTTTTCTTTTTCTTTTTCCTACCTTGAACTTGGATGGAATACCTGGAAGTGCCACAGCCATCTTTCCACATGAAGTAACAATCCTAAGAAACCTGGGCTTCTAAGGGCATCATTAAACCACCTTTATTTCCTTTCCATTGTCCCTTCATTGGGTAAATAAATAAAACCCTGTCCAGTTAATCCATGTTAGGCTCTCGTTATTTGATTACACTTTGGATTGAAACACTTTTTAGCACCAGTTGGCTCCCTTTCTTTACAGTGGCAGTTTGCAATTCTACTTGAGTGTGCACCTTTTGGTGGTCTCTTTAACTGGTTCACAAAGTTCCTACTTTTGTTCCCAAATCTGTATGGTTTATGGAAAGCCAACTCATTCCCATATTCAGGGACAAAGCAGACTTACCAGGGACAAAGCCAGTTGGTGCACTCCATAGTCTAGCCATACTGTTCACAACTGAGTGTTTAAACCAAGATAGCCCAATCAGAGTGAGTCTCAAAACTTTTGCTGGGAATTCTGAAACATTGTCCTTCTCTTTCTCCAGTCAGTGTGGTGTTTCAGTGCAATGTCAGGAGCTGCTGCATCCATTTTGCTACTATGCGGTAAGGTAGCCTAAGCAGACAGTTGGCACACTGAGGAAAGCAGGTCCCACAGCATTGCAGACAGCCAGCCTCCTGACCTGACTGCACTTGAAACCTGTCCATTAACTCCTTTTTATTGTTTAATTACTTCAACTAAGCTGAAGTTTTACTGATATACTGTTCTAGTGTGGCCTCTCTCAGTGGAAAACCTCATGTGCAGGACATCTTCCATTTGCTCCTCCAGATCTGTTCCACTCGTTTGCTCCCTGTTCTTACCTCATGAAACAAAATGGTATTGACTCCATTAATAGGCATGCTTGCCTCTGACTTCCAGGTGGTTTGGCCAAAGGGAATTATCAGCAGGTGATCAGAGGAATGGAGAGAGAGGAGTAAGATCAAGGTATTTTTTTCCCTGGACCCCCACCTTGTAGGGTCACTACAAGCTGCTGTGTCCCTTAGTCAAATGCTAAAGCTCCTTTCACATGGTCTCTCCACACAGACTTTTCTCTCCCTGTTCTAATAACCACATCGTCCTCTTGCTCAGTCAGTCCTATGCATGGTAATGGTTCCTCACGGATGCCACCTAGAGAACTCCACTAGGTCTTGTGGTTTCCCTACATTCTGAGCACTCTTCTGTAGATAGTTCCTTTATTAAAATCTCTTCAAAGTATCAACTTTGACCATGTCATCTGTTTCCTGCTGAGGCACTGAGCGGTACATCTCATTCTCTACTTCACCAAGGAAAAGGCAGCCATATGTCTTCATATCTCCAGCCATCATTCAGAGTACCCACACATACTCAAACACAGTTTGAGGCTTCAATTCTGTATTTCTGAGACGGCTATGGGATGTGGAACAATTCTGTGCCTCTTTTCCTCTTCAAAATAATGAGAATAATGATGCTTTCCGTATATATCTTGCCAGGAATTTTGTGATAACTAAATCATATAATGGATATGAAAATACTTAGCAAAGCTGAGTACTAGACATACAAGAAGTATTATTATCATTATTGTTACTACTGTAGAGCTAAATGTCAACCCAAGTTTTGACTGTAGCCCAATGAAAGATGACTGAATTTTCTCTCTCTCTGAGTTTACATGCTACTATCTAAACACATGTATGTGTTTTGGTGACAATTGCAAATACCTTTACATACTGGCCATATACTCTAATCAACCATCATTTTAGTACAAATTATACTTGCTATTCATATCCTTTCCTATGTGGTGATTACATGGTAGAAAGAGCATTGGCTTTGGAGCCCACTGCATTTAGCTTCAAGCTTTGCTCCATCGCTTACTAGTTCTTGGATACCAAGGAAATCACTTAGCCTCTCTGAGCCTTGGTTTCTTGATTAAGAAAATGATGAAAATTGCAAAGATTGAATACCTGTTCTGGTATCATTCCCTTTTCCTTAACTAGTAACAGGAGAAGATGTCCTGCAATGGTGCAGCACACACTTCCTGGACCTGGAACAAGAAGGCCATGGCTTAACTTCTGTATAAAAGACAGAGGGATAGCATGTCAAAAGACGGACTCTGAGATGATTGTGGCAAAAGGACTGGGAAATGACAGCATGCTCAGGTCAGGGAGGGGACACTCTCTTTGATTGAAGCTTACTGGAAACCACACATTGTGGGTGGGACTAACTGGCCACAGAAATTCTTCCCAGAAGTAATCCATGTGATTTGAGGACATTTTACTGATGAGATTAAGATGCTAAAATGCCATCGTAAAGCAGCCAACCTAAAGTATAACTAATGTATAACCAGCTGTAAACTTGGAAATTGTAACATTTTATGTATGTTGATTGAAATAATAATACTAGGTGAGGGAAATAGCATTTTTCTAGAGTATCTACTTTGGGTAGGCCTGGCAACTTATACAGCATACATCATTTCATTGAGTCTTATTATTAACCTCATGCAATGGGTGTTAAAATCCTTATTTGACTTACGGGGAAATTGAAACTCCAATGGTGCACACAATATGTAAGTAGTTCTGGATCAACGTCTCCAACTCATAGGACTCTGATGTGAATAATATGTATAGTGGGTATGAATCTAAGGCCACAGATTTAGGTGCACAAGAAATACATCAGTTTTATTCTTATGTAACTCAGCTAAATTTACATCCTGAGCTACTATTCCATCAGGATGGCAAAAAGTTAATCTCTCCCAACTTGAATTCCTGCCTTCTCTCTTACATGGGGTTATATCTGAGTTCTGACTTTGTATGGTTTATATAAATTTATGTGATTATATGGTTTATTTAGTTCCAGAGCATTGGTGGTTAGCATAGGGTTAAAGGAAATCTGGTCTTCTCTGAGGGGGCCAAAGGGAAATCTGTTACTCCTTCATTGGGCTATGCAGGTTGTCATGGCAATATCTTTTGTTCTCATCTGTGCAAATCTAGTTAGTCTCTCTCAAATATTTTTGTCCTTTGGGTGCATGAGAATATTCTGTTTCTGCCCCACCATGATAGCTTCAAAGTTAGACATTGAGAGTATCTCTGGACAGATCCAGAGATATTTCTTCTGTGGTATTATGCTATTTACCCAGGATTCTACTTAGTTGCAGGAGCACAGGTCTCTTCTGCTGTTGGATTCCATAATTTCATCTGGGGTTTTGGCTCTGCCTCACTTTCCTGTGCTCAGTCTGAGAGCAAGGCAGTGTCATGCGCATCTGTGTGAAGTGAATCCACCAAACAGGCTTTGTGTGAGCAACAAGGCTGTTTATTTCACCTGGGCGCAGGCAGGCTGAGTCCGAAAAGAGAGTCAGCAAAGGATGGTGGGATTATCATTAGTTCTTATAGGTTTGGGATAGGCGTACAAAGTACATTCTCAAGGGCAGGGAGAATATTACAAAGTACCTTTTTAACGGCAGGGGAGAATATTACAAAGTACCTTCTTAAGGGCAGGGGAGAATATATCCTATCAGTTAGGGTGGGGCAGGAACAAATCACAATGGTGGAATATCATCAGTTAAGGCTATTTTCAATTTTATGGATCTTCAGTTGCTTCAGGCCATCTGGATGTATATGCGTAGGTCACAGAGAATATGATGGCTTAGCTTGAGCTCAGAGGCCTGACATTCCTGTCTTCTTATATTAATATGTAAAACAAAACAAAATAGTGGTGAAGTGTTGGGGCGGCGAAAATTTTGGGGGTGGTATGGAGAGATAATTGGCGACGTTTTTCAGGGCTGCTTTGAGTGGGATTAGGAGCAGCATGGGAACCTAGAGTGGGAGAGATTAAACTGAAGAAAGATTTTGGGGTAAGGGGTGATATTATGGGGTTGTTAGAAGGAGCATTTGTCATATAGAATGACTGGTGATGGCCTGGATGCGGTTTTGTATGAATTGAGAAACTAAACAGAAGACACAATGTCCAAGTAAAAGAAGGAGAAAAATAGGTATTAAGGGACTAAGAATTGGGAGGACCCAGGACATCCAATCAGAGAGTTTCCAAGGGGGTTCAGCATAATTATTTGCTTGGCTGGCAAGTTTTTGGGCTCTTTCAGTTTTTTTATGTTTTCATATACCAGGCCAGATTGATTTAGATAAAAACAACACTCTTCATTAAAAAATATACAGAGTCCTCTTTTTTTAAAGCAGTGAGTAAGTCAGGGCCTCGGCAATTTTGGAGGAAAGAGAAATGCAAAGCCAGCAATTGTTTGTTACAGAAGGATTAGAAACAGCTAGGAGAGAGTGAGTGACATTGATAGTGTGGTGGAGATAGCTGGGGAGAGGTAGAGGGTGGCATAAGAATGGGAACGAGAATAAGAGTGAGTATAAAAGTAAAAAAACAGGACTTCATCAGGGTGAAAGTGTTGGAGTGTGCCCTGTCAGCAAACATCGTCTATCCATTCCAAGAGGTAGTCAAGAGTGGCGGATTGGGGATGGATTTTCACGATGGAAAGGAAATGAGAGGTTTTAAGAGGCGGGCTAACGGCTTGTAACCTACATGGAAGAGGATATGAAATGATGACAGAATAGAATGGGCCTATGAGGCTGGAAGGATATATATATATATATATTTTGGTCAAAGAACCATCTGCCTTGAGTGGAGAGGGATTGATAGGTGGGAACTTCAGTGGGAGAGTAAATAGGAGTGACCAATGAGAAGGAGAAAAACTGGCCATGAGGGACAGAAGTTGGAATGCTAGCTGCTTCTTTAGCTACCTTATCAGCATAAGCATTGCCCTGAGCAATGGGATCTGATGCCTTTTGATGGCCTTTGCAGTGAATGACTCCAGCTTCCTTTGGAAGTAAAGCGGCTTTAAGAAGAGTTTTTATTAAGGAGGCATTAATGATGGAGGACTCCTGTGTAGTGAGGAAATTTCTTTCTGCCCATTTAATAGCATGGTGGTGCAGGATATGGAAGGCATATTTAGAGTCAGTATAAATATTGTCACGTCTCTGCAAGAGTGAGGGCCCGAGTTAAGGCAATGTGAAGGGCAGCAATGAGGTATGGCTGTAGCCTAGGAATAGTCAGTGAAGCAGGTAATTTAGTTAAAATGCCTCGACCTAATAAGGGAGCTGGGCAGGTGGGGATAACTAAAAAGGAGTATATAAAACAATGTTGCCCAAGTTGGCACCAGAGTTGGGGAGTTTTAAGAGGTTTAGAAGCCTGGCCATCAATACCCACAACAGTTATGGAGGCAAGGGAAACAAGCCCTTGAAAAGAAGGTAATGTGGAGTGGGTAGCCTCCGTATTGATTAAGAAGGGGACAGACTTACCCTCCACTATGAGAGTTACCCAAAACTCAGCGTCCGTGATGGTCAGGGGGCCTCCGAGACAATCAGGCAGCATCAGTCTTCAGCTGCTAAGCCGAGAAGATCTGGGAAGCAGTCAGTCAGAGAGCCTTGGGCCAGAGCTCTAGGGGCTCTGGGAGTGGCTACTGGGCAAGTTGGACAGTCCGATTTCCAGTGGGGTCCCACACAGATGGGACACGGCTTAGGAGGAATCATGGGCTGCAGGCATTCCTTGGCCCAGTGGCCAGATTTTTGGAACTTGAAGCAAGATCCTGGGGGAGGAGGTCCTGGAGGAATGCCTGGCCACTGCGGTTTAGGCATTTTGAAGTTCTTGTGTGCTGGAGATGTGGCTGGGATTTCTCTCACAGTGGAGGCAAGTAATTGAAACTTTTTTCTATTATTGTACACCTTGAAGGTGAGGTTAAGTCCTGTTGTGGGGTTTGAGGGCCGGAATCTAATTTTTGGAGCTTTTTCTAATGTCGGGAGTGGATTGGGTAATAAAATGCATACTGAGAATAAGATGGCCTTCTGGCCCCTCTGGGTCTAGGGCGGTAAAACGTCTAAGAGTTGTTGCCAAACAGGCCATGAACTGGGCTAGGTTTTTATATTTGATGAAAAAGAGCCTAAATGCTAACTGACTTGGGAAAGGTCTGATAGAGAAAAAGGAGCATTAACCATGACTATGCCTTTAACTCCATCCACCTCTTTAAGAGGAAATTGTTGGGCAGGTGAGGAAGGGCTAGTCTCTGAATGAAACTGTAAGAAGGACCAGGTGTGAGAAGGGGAGGTGATAGAAGGATTATAGAGTGGGAGAGCAGAGGCTGAGGAAGAATTTGGACCTGGCTCAGCCTGGCGAGGAGCAGCCTGGGGAGGAGGGGAGAGGTCAGATGTGTTCATAGAAAAGGAGGATTCAAACAACTCAGAGCTTGGGGTGGAGACTGAAGCAACAGAGAGGAGAGAAAGAAGAAAGATTTGGAATGAGTCACATTGGGAGCAAAGATTAGGAAGGGACCGATGTGTAAAAGAATGCCTAGACGTCAGGCACCTCCGACCATTTGCCCAGTTTACAACAAGAGTTATCTAGATCTTGTAGGATGGAGAAATTGAAAGTGCCATTTTCTGGCTATTTGGAACCATTATCGAGTTTGTATTGGGGTCAAGTGGTGTGGCAGAAGAAAATAAGTTATTTAGGTTTTAGGTCAGGTGTGAGCCAAAGAGGTTTTAAGTTCTTGAGAACACAGGTTAAGGGAGAAGGGGGAAAGGAGGGTGGAAGTTTGCCCATAGTGAAGGAGGTAAGTTTAATGAGAAAGGTAGAGACACAGAGAAGGTGGGTGAGCGGCCCTGGGCTGCAATGTGGGTGAGCAGCCAAAGCAGGCGTCCCCACAATTGACTTGCCACCAAGGGAATGTGGGTGAATGACCAAGGCAGGCGTCCCTGCAGTGATCAGACACCAATGGAGTGTGTGTGAATAATCAGGCAGGCATCCCCGCAGTGATTAAACACCAAGGGAAGACTGTCTTCCCGAGTCCATGACCAGCGCCGGAGTTTTGGGTCCACAGATAAAATGTGTCTCCTTTGTTTCTACTAGAGAGTAAAGAAGAACTGGAATTGGAAGGACAGGGAGATTCAAGGGTAGTGAGAGAGGCTGGAGAAGAGAGTGAAAAGACTGCTTACTGATTTGAAATTGGTGAGATGTTCCTTGGGCTCGTTGGTCTGAGGACCTGAGGTCATAGGTGGATCTCCTCAAGGAGTGAGGGTGAGGACATGGGACTGGTCTCCTGAAGGAGTCCTCCTGTCCCAGGTTTTGGCATCAAATGTCACGTGTGTCCATGTGAAGAGACCACCAAACAGACTTTGTGTGAGCAACAGGCTGTTTATTTCACCTGGGTACAGGCAGGCTGTGTCTGAAAAAGGAGTCAGCAAAGGGTGGTGGGATTATCATTAGTTCTTATAGGTTTGGGATAGGTGTACAAAGTACATTCTCAAGGGCAGGGATAATATCACAAAGTACCTTCTTAAGGGCAGGGGAGAATATTACAAAGTACCTTCTTAACGGCAGGGGAGAATATCATATCAGTTAGGGTGGGGCAGGAACAAATCACAATGGTGGAATATCATCAGTTAAGGTTATTTTCACTTCTTTTGTGGATCTTCAGTTGCTTCAGGCCATCTGGATGTATACGTGCAGGTCACAGGGAATGTGATGGCTTAGCTTGGGGTCAGAGGCCTGACAGGCAGACTCTCCCAGCCACACTGGTACCATACTGTTATCACTTCCCCTTTAACTTTTCTTCCCCCCAGATATGGAGAATCTGTTTGTAGTTGGTAAGGGAGGCTGATAGGAAAGGTCTGCTCATACTGCTCAAGAATGTTGTCATGATCCTTTGTGTTACTCTAAGGACCTAAATTTTGAAAGACAAAGCTAAAAAGAGTTTCCATTTTTTTCCTCTCTTTTCTGCTATTACATATCTTTCCTAAGCCAATTAATACCTATCGATGTCTTAGTAGAGTGAAGAAAATGCTGGGAAACAAAAAACTCCTCTTTCAGAAATATTGTCTTGTCTGTGTACAAAGGACTTTATTATTTATTTATTTAAATACAGTAAGAAATTTGAATTCAAGGTGGACTGGAATCACCCCTCACCCTCCTTTGGCTGATTGGGAAGTATTTTTTTTATTATTATACTTTAAGTTCTAGGGTACATGTGCACAACGTGCAGGTTTGTTACATATGTATACATGTGACATGTTGGTGTGCTGCATCCATTAACTCATCATTTACATTAGGTATTTCTCCTAATGCTATGCCTCTCCCATCCCCCCACCCCACGACAGACCCCAGTGTGTGATGTTCCCCGCCCTGTGTCCAAGTGTTCTCATTGTTCAATTCCCACCTATGAGTGAGAAGATGCCTTGTTTGGTTTTCTGTCCTTGTGATAGTTTGCTCAGAATGATGGTTTCCAGCTTCATCCATGTCCCTACAAAGGACAAGAACTCATCCTTTTTTATGGTTGTATAGTATTCCATGGTGTGTATGTGCCACATTTTCTTAATCCAGTCTATGGTTGATGGACATTTGGGTTGGTTCCAAGTCTTTGCTATTGTGAATAGTGCCACAATAAACATACATGTGCATGTGTCTTTATAGTAGCATGATTTATAATCCTTTGGGTGTATACCCAGTAATGGGATGGTTGGGTCAAATGGTATTTCTAGTTCTAGATCCTTGAGGAATTGCCACACTGTCTTCCACAATGGTTGAACTAGTTTATGCTCTCACCAACAGTGTAAAAGCGTTCCTATTTCTCCACATCCTCTCCAGCATCTGTTGTTTCCTGACTTTTTAATGATCGCCATTCTAAATGGCATGAGATGGTATCTCATTGTGGTTTTGATTCGCATTTCTCTGGTGGCCAGTGATGATGAGCATTTTTTCATATGTCTGTTGGCTGCATAAATGTCTTCTTTTGAGAAGTGTCTGTTGATATCCTTTGCCCATTTTTTGATGGGGTTGTTTGATTTTTTTTCCTGTAAATTTGTTTAAGTTCTTTGTAGATTGTGGATATTAGCCCTTTGTCAGATGGGTAGATTGCAAAAATTTTCTCTATTGGGACATATTTTCTATGTGGATAATTCACATGGGAAGCCAAATAATAATTACAAACTTGCTATCAAAGCAAGTAGAGTCAAATGGATTATGTCAATCACTATCATGGTCTAAAATGCCTTCTTCTACTGCTTGAGAAAGACCTTACAGAGACCAAGAGTTATACTCACTTGGGTACCTAGCATCGGAATGGAGATACATTCTTGATGTCCATCTCTCACTTTCCTTGGCTCCATAGTGCTCATCTTTCAGTTGTCCCATCACTCTTTCTTTGGCTCTCAGATTGGCCATCAGGCTTTCTCCAGGCAGAGCACAATAAAGTTGGTTAACCATTAATTTAATTTAAGTTGTGTATCTATTCCAGGCCAGTTTCTGAGAGGCTGCACCCAATGTGGCTTGGCTAAACTTGAATGTGCCCCAGTCACCTGAGCCTAGCATTTCTGGGCAACTTCATGCATTCTTGTTTTGTTTTGAAATGAAAATACATGCCAAAAAAAAAACCCCACCAAAACCAAAAACAAAAAAATCCCAGCAAAAACACATGCACACACACACAAAAAGTACAGAACAAAAAAGTCCACTCATACTTTTTTTTTTAATAAAGGAAAGTTTAATTGGCTCACAGTTCTGCAGGCTGTACAGGAAGCATAGTCCTGGCATCTGCTTCTGGTGAGGGCCTCTGGAAGGCAAAGATGGAGCAGGCATGTCACATGGTGGGAATGAGAACAAGAGGTGGGGATGGGTGCCTTTAAACAACCAGATCTCATGAGAACTCACTCACTATCATGAGGACAGCACCAGGCCATTAGAGAGCTGCCTCCATGACCCAAATGTCTCTCACCTCCAACATTGGGGTCACATTTCAACATGAGATTTGAATGAGGACCAAATATCCATAGTATATTATTCCACCCCTCATTTCCCCAAAATCTCATGCCCTTCTCATATTGCAGAATACAATCATGCCTTCCAAATAGTCCCCCAAAGTCTTAACCCATTTCAGCATTAACTGAAAAGTCCCAAGTCAGAGTCCAAAGTCTCATCTGAGACTCATCTGCTTCCACCTATAAGCCTGTAAAATCAAAACAAGTTATTTACTTCCAAGATACAAGGGGGATACAAGTATAGGGTGAACATTCTCATTACAAAAAGAATTGGCCAAAAGAAAGGGGCTACAGGTCCCATGCAAGTCTGAAACCCAGGGGAGGGCAGTCATTAAATCTTAAAGCTCCAAAATTGTCTCCTTTGATTCTATATCCTGCAACCAGGGCACACTGGTACAAGGGTTGGGCTCCCAGGGTCTTGGGAAGCTCCACTTCTGTGACTGTAGGATACAGCCCCTGCAGTTGCTGTCACAGGTTGGAGTTGAGTGCCTGTGGCTTTTCCAGGCTTAGGATGCAAGCTGCTGGTGGCTTTATCATTCTAGGGGGTCTGGAGGATAGCAGCCCCTTTCCCACTGCTCCACTAGGCAGTGCTCTGGTAGGGAATCTGGGTGGGGCTTTCAACCCCAATTTCCCCTCTGCACTGCCCTAGTAGGGGTTCTCTATCAGGGCTCCACTCCTGCAGCAAGCTTCTGCCTGGGCACCCAGGGTTTCTCATACATCCTCTGAGATCTAGGTAAGGCTGCCAAGTCTCCTTCACTCTGTTCCTACAAGCTTAACACTACATGGAAGCCTCCAAGGCCTATGATTTGTGCCCTCCAGAGTGGAGGTCTGAGCAGTATCTGGACCCCTGTGAGCTGCAGCTGGAGCTGGAGCAGCAGGGAGGCAGGTACGCAGGTACCAGTGTCCCCAGGCTGCTCAGAACAGTGGGGCCCTGGGCCTCATCCACTAAACAATTCTTTTCTCCTAGGCCTCTAGGCCTATGATGGGAGGGGCTGCTGCAGAGATCTCTGAGATGCCTTCAAGGTCTTTTTCCCATTGTCTTGGCTATCGGCACTTGCCTCCTTTTTAGTTATGCAAATCTCTCTAGCAAGTAGTTGCCCTGCAGCCTACTTGAATTCCTCTCCCGATAATGCTTTTTCTTTCTCTGTCACATGGCCAGACTGAAAATTTTCCAGACTTTTATGTTCTGCTTCCCCTTTAAATATAACTTCCAACCTTAAGTTATTTATTTGCTCCTGCATCTGAGTGTAGGTCATTAGAAACAGCCAGGCTAACTCTTGAACACTTTGATGGTTACAAATTTTGGGCTGGGTGTGGTGGCTTATGCCTGTGATTCCAGCACTTTGAGAGGCCAAGGTGGGTGGATCATGAGGTCAGGAGTTCAAGACCAGCCTGGCCAACATGGTGAAACTCCGTCTCTTCTAAAAATACAAAAATTAGCCAGGTGTGGAGTGCGTGTCTGTAATCCCAGCTACTCAGGAGGCTGAGGCAGGAGAATCACTTGAACTTGGGAGGCAGAGGTTGCAGTGAGCCGAGATTGTGCTATTGCATTCCAGCCTGGGTGACAGGGTGAGACTCTGTCTCAAAAACAAAACAAAACAAAACAAAAACAAAGAAATTTCATCCACCAGATACCCTAGGTTATCACTCTCAAGTTCAAACTTCCACAGTTCTCTAGGGCATGGACACAATACAGCCAAGCTTTTTGCTAAGGTACAACAAGGGTTTCCTTTATGCCAGCTTCCAGTAAGTTCCTCACTTTCATCTGAGACCTGGTCAGACTGGACTTCATTGTCCAAGTCACTTATCAGTATTTTGGTCACAATCATTTTACCAGTCTCTAAGATGTTCCAAATGTTCCCTCATCTTCTTGTCTTCTTCTGAGCTCTCTGAACTCTTCAAACCTCTGCCTGTTACCCAGTTCCAAAGTCACTTCCACATTTTTAGGTATCTTTATAGCAATACCCCACTTCTCAGTACCAATTTTCTGTATTTGGCCGTTCTTGCATTGCTACGAAGGAATACCTGAGACTGGGTGATTTATAAAGAAAACAGGTTTATGGCTGGGCACGGTGGCTCACACCTGTAATCCCATCACTTTGGGAGGCCGAGGTGGGTAGATCACCTGAGGTCAGGAGTTCGAGACCAGCCTGGCCAACATGGCAAAACCCCATCTCTACTAAAAATACAAAAATTATCTGGGCGTGGTGGCATGTGCCTGTAGTCCCAGCTACCCAGGAGGTTGAAGCAGGAGAATTGCTTGAACCCAGGAGGTGAAGGTTGCAGTGAGCCAAGATCGCACCACAGCACTCCAGCCTGGGTGACAGAGCGAGACTCTGTCTCAAAAAAAAAAAAAAAAAAAAAAAAAAAGAAAGAGGTTTAATTGGCTCATGGACAGGAAGCATAGTGCCAGTATCTGCTTCTGGTGAGGGTTTCAGGAAGCTTACATTCATGGTGGAAGGTGAAGGGGGAGCAGGTGTCTCACATAGTACGAGCAGAAGCCTTTACTAACTCTTGACCTCTTCCCTCAACCCAGTATTTCTAATCCCATTTTTCAGAGGCAACTACTTTCCTGTCTTTCCAGAGACATTTCTCTCTGTCTCTCTCTTTCATACACACACACACACACACACACACACACGCACAGTAGTATATTCTGTCCATTGCTCTTTCTGCTTTTTTTACTTAACAATATATCAATCCATTATATTTTGAGAGCCTCACTTTCAGTTTTTATGTTCCCACCATATCCATCATTATTGCACACAGTTGTTGCTTCTAACCTTCTCTTTGGCCCTCTATTCATCATTACACTAATCTTCAGAGGAAGTTACCTTCTTCCTTATCTGAAGTCAGAATTGTTTGAGGAAAAGCCATTATAGAATTATTAGGTATAAATCATTATAGAATCATTATGTATATACCATTAACAGACCACTCAAAAAAGCTTCCAGCAAACTTTAACAATACCACAAGCATGTGATTATTTGTAAATCATTTTCTTATGATGAACAAAGAAAAAAGGAACTCAGATATTTTGAAAATAGAAAGATCCATATTTGTACCATATTTTTATTTCTGCACCTATAATCTATGACCATGTATAGCACACTAAAATAGTGTATTTTAATTTGCTATCACTACAAATAAGACTGTCCTAAGCTCTAAAAATCGATGTTTAAGTAGCTTATCCTTTATATTTAAATTGTTTCTACTCCAATAGTATGATTTTTCTTGTAAACTTGTATGTATCAGGATGGAAGTCCTTTTTAAAAAAGAGAGACATTTTTTAAGAAATGCACTACACTTCATAGTGTAGAAAGAAGGTGACGTGATTTGGCTGTGTCCCCACCCAAATCTCATCTTGAATTCCCATATGTTTTGGGAGAGACCTGGTGGGAGGAAATTGAACCATGGGGGCAGGTCTTTCCCATGCTGTTCTTGTGATAGTGAGTAAGTCTCACGAGATCTGATGGTTTTAAAAAGAGGCATTCCCCTGCACAAGCTCTCATTTTTTGCCTGCTGCCATCCACTTAAGATGTGACTTTCTCCTCCTTGCTTTCAGTCATGATTGTGAGGCTTTCTTTTGTAAATTGCTCAGTCTTGGGTATGTCTTTATTAGCAGCATGAAAAAGGACTAACACAAAAGGAGATCTAATAGTCTGAAAATAACCCTCTAATTCCTAATTTTTTGTGTGTATGTGACAGAGCAAGGCTCTGTCACCAGGCTGCAGTGCAGTGGTGCGATCTTGGCTCACTGTAACCTCTGCCTCCGGGGTTCAAGCAATTCTCCTGCCTCAGCCTCCTGACTAGCTGTGATTACAGGCATGTGCCACCATGCCTAGCTAATTTTTGTGTTTTTAGTAGGGACGGGGTTTCACCGTGTTAGCCAGGATGGTCTTGATCTCTTGACTTCGTGATCTGCCCTCCTCGGCCTCCCAAAGTGCTGGGATTACAGGCATGAGCCACTGCACCTGGCCTAATTCCTAATTTCTTATGCATGGAGATGTCACGGGACAAAAGTGCTCCTCCAGGAGGGCTGTCTAGAATGGTCATGTTTGGGAAAAACTCAGGAAATATTTTCCCCTGTGATCTCATGCCACAACAATCATTAACACAGAAGACATATATGACCAAATATGTGTGTGTAGGTTTTTCCCACCACCAAGTATACAGTCACTTCTGCAGCAGACACCAACTTAATGTTCTCTAATTAATTACAACACTATCTACCTGAATCTAATGTCAGATCCCACAGGTTTGGGGCTCAGACCCCAAAACTGCCCTCACCTTCAGACACCAGTTGCAAGTCTGAGCCTCTAGAACTTCTGATCAACTGGCTTCAAGCTGGGGTTCCCACAATCCTCTGGGTCTCAATAATTTGCTAGGGTGGCTCACGGAACTCAGGGAAACACTTATGTTTACCAGTTTATTACAAAGGATATTGCAAAGGAGGCAGATGAAGAAATGCATAGCGTGAAGTATTGGGGAAGGGGCGTGGAGCTGCCATGCCTTTTCTTGGTGTACCACCCTCCATGAACCTACATGTGTTCAGCTCTCTGGAAGCTCTCTAACTCTGCCCTTTTGGGTTTTTATGGCAACTTCATTGTATAGGCATGATTGACAACCATGCAGAAATGTGATTGGACAAAAAGCATATGATTTAAACTCAGCAAGGCCTGTCTGTTCAGATTCTTCTTGGCCTCTCTCTGTAGCATTCCTTCCTCCAGAGTATGGGGCAGGACTCTCTCTGAAGTGAGGATCTTTTAGCCCACAGTCAGATTAGAGTCCTGCCATAGGCAAGTAAAAGGAGGACAGGAGAAGGTGAGAGGGAGAAATTCTGTTTCCTGAGACCTGCTCCTGAGGCCTAAAGTGCCCCAACATTATAACAAAGGACTGTAACAAGGGCAATGGGTGGTATATGCCAGGAACTGCGAATTAAAAAAAAAAAAAAAAAAAAAAAAAAAATATATATATATATATATATAAATCACAGGTTGCCACATCTCTTTGCTGGACAAGAGAACCCACTGCTGTGTGGGTCCTTGGCTTCTTTCTTCAGGACTTGGTGAAAAAGCTAGCCTTTAAAGATATTGTGCTGCTTCTGAAAACCTATTCACACTCTGCAGGAGAGGGCCTTATTCTTGAAAGCTTTCTGTTTAAGATTTGATTTTAGTATTACCTCATCTTTCATGTCCTGCTTTATCCTCTGTTTCATTCCAAACTTGTCCTTTAGAGTCAGAAAGACCTGGATTCAGATGCCAGTTCTGCCTCTTATAAATGTATCAACTTAGACATGTGACTCAACCTCTCAATGCCTTGCTTTCAACTCCCACGATGATGGGAATAATGATATCTACCTTATAGGAATTTCATGAGGATTAAATGATATACCATATGTAAAATGATTAACACAGAGTAGATGCTTCGTGTTTGTTAGTTATTTATTCAATAATAACTATGTGTCAGAAACATACTTCAGGAGAAGGCTAAACATTGATGTATTAACAAGAGTTAGTCAATAAAGGTGGATGGAAGGGCCCTGGGATTAGGGAGAAGATTATTATTCCAAACAGAGGGAACAGCATGTGCAAAATTATAGAGTAACAGTGAGCATGTTGTGTTCTAGAAATAGAAAGAGGATTAAGATGACTGGACCAAGAAATGCAAGATGGGGAATGGCCAGGGATGAAGCTGGAGACCATGCAGGAATTTATAGGCCAAGCTAAGGTATTCTAATTTCATATTAAAAGCAATGGGGTCACCATTATTATGCGTATTCTTCAAATGGAGAAATGGATTCAATGAAGGTAAATATTTTCCTAGTGCCAAACAACTTGTGAGTGACATAGCATTGAAGGGTTTTAAATAAAAAGTGACATAATCCAATTTTGCTTTAGGAATATCATCAGGACAACAGAATGGAGTATATGTGAGGCTGGGAGGCAAGGAAGCTGCCGAAGCAACGTACAAGAAAGAAAATGAGATTGAGGGCCTTAGGAATTAGCATGGCAAGACTTGGTGAATATGGGGAATGGTGGGAGTCAGGAAAATCAAAAGTGCTTTTTCTTCCCTATGGAGTTTGGCAGTCCTGGTGCCTTCATTGGTGACATGACCATCAATGTCCCAGGTTTCAGGGACATGGCATGTGGACTGATAGATTCAAAGCAAAAGCAGGGTGTGAGAAAGACAAGGTGAGGAGAGGGAAAGATGAAGCCATAGCCATGCTATGCTGAGTCAAGCAAGTGGTGAAAGAGAAGAGGGCAATAAAGTGAAATCTCAACATGTGCAACAATCTTCCCTTGCTGATTGGGGATAAGCTATTTACAAGGTGTCTGTATACCTTTTTCTTTTTTTTTTTTTTTTAAACTATAAAGTAGTGGTAAAGGCCTATCCAGGCCATAAAAGAGGCTAAAGAGAAGTCATTTAGTCTTGTTGCTCTGAATCTATGACTTGGGAGGTTATATTTTTGTTTGTATCTGATCTTGGCCAGGTCCCTTTCTTTCACTGTTCTCACTTTTCTTATCCATGTAATAAGGCTACATCATCTAAGTCTGTTTTGAGTGCCTATTGCATATCATACATTTTATGTGCATTGTCTCATTCATTCCACAACAACCTTGCAAGGAAGTTATCTCAATTTTACAAATTAGGAAACTGAAATTTAGAAAGTTTAGATGGTTTTAATATTTATAATTTTTTTTTTTTGAGATAGAGTCTCACTCTGTCTCCCAGACTAGAGTGCAGTGGCACAGTCTTGGCTTACTGCAACCTCTGCCTCATGGTTTCAAGCAATTCTCCTGCCTCAGCCTCCTGAGTGGCTGAGATTACAGGCGTGTGCCACCACGCCCAGCTAATTTCTGTATTTTTAGTAGAGACGGGGTTTCACCATGTTGGCAAGGCTAGTCTCGAACTCCTGACCTCAGGTGATCTCCCTGCCTCAGCCTCCGAAAGTGCTGGATTACAGGTGTGAGCCACCATGCCCAGCAAATATTTATAATTATATCAAAAGAAGATTTGTTATTGTATTGGGGCTGGAGAAAACATTTCTATGCAAAATTAGAGCCTGTGAGTTTTTAGGAAAATAATTACTCTCTATAAAAAATTTAAATTCTTGTAGGTTGAAAGACACTTAAAGACACTTAAAAGGCAGGTGGCAGGCTGAAAGAAACTATCTGCCTGGTGTATAACAATATACAGAATATATAAAGAGAACTCATAAATCAATAAGAAAAATTGCAATGACCTAAGAGGAAAAAGTGAGCAAAAACTATAAACAGATATTTCATAGAAATGGAAGTCTACATGATCAAAAAAACATAAAAAGATGTTCAACATCTCTAGTAGTCAGGAGAAATTTTTATCTTTAATATTTTTCCAAAATATGGAAACATTTAAATTTAGTTAATCAAATTTTTTGTTTCCGAGAACTGTAATTGATTCTTTCTCACAGCAACCTCTTCTGTTTTAATGAGTGTAATATTCTCTTGGGATAATAAATTATATACTTTAAAAATTATCTTTCATTTCCTGTATTAATCCTATTTTCTCAGAGGTTACTTCAGTGAAATAAAATGATACCACACAATGAAATAATTTGGTTTTATTTCAATGTTTGGTAGTTTTCTATTGTTTGTTACTACTTGTAAAAGAGGCCTAGATTGGCTGATGTGTCTCTGAAGACACTTGATCTCCTGGCAGTGAATATGACTTCCCGTCACAGGACCCAGCAATGGTGATTGAAGGAAGGGGAGGGCCAGGAGTACTGAGTGTGGCCAAATGAGCTCTGTTCTTCAGGACATCTGGAACCTAGTTTTCTGCATGTGGGAGCTCCCTGTCCCTCAAGCTAGTTGTCAGTTATAGGGGTTATTGCCTAAACTCTGTAGTCCCAGAGCTCACACTGGGAGTCTTACTCAACAGAATATTAATTTTATTTGGCTATTTGAAAGTGGATTCATAGCTTTACCCCAGGGCTGAGGCCAAGTCAGCAGTTCTGAGAGTTGCAAGCTGATGCAGTTATTCCCCAGACCCTTCATTACATGTTGGCTGCCTCTTAGACTCAGTTTCCTGCTAGCCCCAGCTACTTTGAATCAGAGTTTAATCCTATTCTTCAGTAGGAAAGTTTATAGGGTTTCTTCTAGCTGGATTAAATCTTCTAGAAATTCCTTACTCTTCTAGTCTATTGGTACCTTTCATGTTATGGATTTATTTGTATTGCCATATTTCTTTCACCATGTCATTATGATTTTGGGAGGGAAGAGAGGTGAGTGAGGAGTTTAGTTAGCCATCTTAAACAAATCCAAATAAGTATTTGAGTTCATTGGTGGTAAGTGCTTTGAAGGATAAATACAATATAGTGTGAAAGGGTATACTGGAGGTACCTACCCTAATCTGGAGGAGTTTAGGGAAAAGCCTTCCCTGGAGATATATTTTAAAAGTTAGACTTTTACTCAGAAGCAGGAAAATAGGCTAGATGCCCTTTAGAGATTTCATTCATATTTATGATTCATTGGTTTCCCAAGTTTGTGTTCAATTTTTAAAAGAATTTTTTTAAAGTGAAGTAGAAATAGAGGAAAGGAATACATTTCCTCTCAAAACAGGGATACTTAAAAACCTGAAATGGCAATGGCCTGAGCTCAGCATTTCAGCTAGCTCCTCTGTCATCACCTCATTGGACTTGCTGTACCCAACCTAAATGAGCTCCTCAAAGGGTTAGAGCTTTTACTGGAGACTGGAAGACTTTTCTTTTCTTTTTTTGAGATGTCTCATTTTGCCACCCAGGCTAGAGTACAGTGGTGCAATTATGAATCATTGCTCACTGTAGCCTCGACCTCCTGGGCCCAAGTGATCTTCCTACCTTAACCTCCCGAGTAGCTGGGACTATAGGCATGTGCCACCATGCTTGCCTAATTTTTAAATTATTTTTTGTAGGGACAAGGTCTCTGTATGTTGCCCAGGCTGGTCTTGAACTCCTGGGCTGAAGCCATCCTCCCACCTCCGCCTCCCCAGATGCTATGATTATGGGCATGAGCTGCTGTGCCAGGCCCTGGAAGACTTTTCAAGGGATTATCTTTCCTTGGAGAAGAAAAGCTAATTTCTTGACTTGGCAATACTTATCTCTTTTCTTTAACTCTAATTTCGTAGAGGAAAAAAAGCTGCTGTGGAAATTAACAGAATACAAAAAGCTAAATTGATCTTTCCTATAGAATTTAGAGTAATTTGAATTTATATTACTTTTTTGGTTATAATTAGTAATTATTTTACTATCGTGATTATACCTTGACTATCAGCATTAGGATCAGAACTATTATTACTAGTATAATCTTGTTAATAGGACAAACTAATGGCTCAATATAATGGGATTAAAGAAAACATTCTTCTTGTCATACCTAAGTGTGAGTTTTAGGAACTTAAGTATTAAGAAGAGGTTCTCTAGAATACAAAAACTCGAATGAATGTTCTGATAGTTTCCAAGCTAAGATCACCATAACAGTCATTTAATGTATACCTCCCTTACCTATTGAAGAATCCCCAAGTGTGAACATAAAATTTCATAAAATCTACTTAAAATGCAGTGGAAGCATAGATTTGGTTATTCTATGGATCAAATTCTACCTCCTGTGTACATAGCAATATTTACCACAGTATTAAAATTATAGTGATTTTGTGTCCACAATTGGTGGGTTCTTGGTCTCACTGACTTTAAGAATGAAGCTGCAGACCCTCGTGCTGTGTTACAGTTCTTAAAGATGGTGTGTCCGGAGTTTCTTCCTTCTGGTGGGTTCGTGGTCTCGCTGGCTTCAGGAGTGAAGCTGCAGACCTTTGCAGTGAGTGTTACAGCTCTTAAGGCGGCGCGTCTGGAGTTTTTCATTCCTCCCGTCCAGAGGTGTTCATTCCTCTCAGAGGGTTTGTGGTCTCGCTGGCCTCAGAAGTGAAGCTGCAGACCTTCGAAGTGAGTGTTACAGCTCATAAAGGCAGTGTGGACCCAAATAGTGAGCAGCACCAAGATTTATTGCAAAGAGCGAAAGAACAAAGCTTCCACAGTCTGGAAGGGGACCCAAACGGGTTGCTGCTGCTGGCTCAGGCAGCCTGCTTTTATTCCCTTATCTGACCCCACCCACATCCTGCTGATTGGCCCATTTTACAGAGAGCTGATTGGTCCATTTTACAGAGAGCTGTTTGGCCCACTTTGACAGGGTGCTGATTGGTGCGTTTACAATCCCTGAGCTAGACACAGAGTGCTGATTGGTGTATTTACAATCCTCTAGCTAGACGTTCTCCAAGTCCTCACTAGATTAGCTAGACACAGAACACTGATTGGTGCATTTACAAACCTTGAGCTAGACACAGGGTGCTGATTGGTGCATTTACAAACATTTAGCTAGACACAGAGTGCTGATTGGTGCATTTACAATCCTCTAGCTAGACATAAAAGTTCTCCAAGTCCCCACCAGATTAGCTAAATACAGAGTGCTGATTGGTGCATTTACAATCCTTTAGCTAGACACGAAAGTTCTCCAAGTCCCCACCAGATTAGCTAGACACAGAGCACTGATTGGTGCATTTACAAACCTTTAGCTAGACACAGAGTGCTGATTGGTGCATCTACAATGCCTGAGCTAGATGCAGAGTGCTGATTGGTGCATTTACAATCCTCTAGCTAGACATAAAAGTTCTCCAAGTCCCACCAGATTAGCTAGATACAGAGTGCTGATTGGTGCATCCACAAACCCTGAGCTAGACACAGAGTGCTGATTGGCGCATATACAATCCTCCAGCTAGACATAAAAGTTCTCCAAGTCCCCACCCGACTCAGGAGCCCAGCTGGCCTCGCCTAGTGGATCCCACGCCAGGGATGCAGGCAGAGCTGCCCGCCAGTCCTGCGCCATGTGCCTGCACTCCTCAGCCCTTGGGTGATTGATGGAAACGGGCACCATGGAGCAGGAGGCTGCACCCGTCCAGGAGGCTCGGGCTACACGGAGGAGGCTTGGGCATGGCGGGCTGCAGGTCCCAAGCCCTGCCCAAGGGGAGGCAGCTGAGGCCTGGCGAGAATTCGAGCATGGCACCGACAGGCCGGCACTGCTGGGGGACCCGGCGCACCCTCCACAGCTGCTGGCCTGGTGCTAAGCCTCTCACTGCTGGGGGCCAGTGGTGCTGGCTGGCCGCTCCAAGTGTGGGACCTGCCAAGCTCGTGCCCACCCAGAACTCACACTGGCCTGCAAGCACCATGCACAGCCCCGGTTCCCACCCACACCTCTCCCTCCATACCTCCCTGCAAGCAGAGGGAGCTGGCTCCGGCCTTGGCCGGCTCAGAGAGGGGCTCCCACAGTGCAGCAGTGGGCTGAAGGGCTCCTCAAGTGTGGCCAGAATGGACACTGAGGCCTGAGGAGGCACCCAGAGCAAGCTGCTAGCATGTTGTCACCTCTCAATTTGTCATATGATTAGCCATAAATTAACTGGTATTACCAATACTTTAGTTGAAAAGTGTATTATTTTAGGCTGGGTGCGGTGACTCATGCTTGTAATCCCAGCACTTTGGGAAGCTGAGGGAGGATTGCTTGAGCCCAGGAATTCAAGACCAGCCTGGGCAACATAGTGAGACCCCAATCTCTACAAATAATAATTAAAAAATTAGCCAGGCATGCTGGCTCACACCTGTAGTGCTAAGCTACTCAGGAGGCTGAGGTAGAAGGATTGCTTAAGCCCAGGAGGTTGAAGCTGCAGTGAGCTGTGATTATGCCACTGCACTCTAGCCTGGGCAACAGAGTGAGACCCTGTCTCAAAAAAAAAAAAAAGTGATCCCAGACTTGTCTCTAAAAGAACAATTGGGAAGCAAATTTTGTTTTAAGAGTTTGTTATTTTAGAGTAACAATAGAAGGAATGTATTAGCTACTTGCTATTTCTCTTACTATGTCTGAGAAAAATTACATTCCCAAGAAGCAATATGTAATCTCAACTCCCCCACAGAAATTGCTTCTTAGAGATATGACTTAATAAGTTGCCCTCTCAATCTTTATGGAAGTTCACTCTTTGAAGGTCTTTTTACCCAAGACAAAGGTAAAATCCTGTTTGCATCCTAACATCTCTTAGGGAAAGATTTCTTTTGGTATTTAGTTAAAGAAATTTCTCTCTCTAATATACTTTCTTTTTAGCATATGAAAATTTATTGCTACCATTTTTGCATCATCAAACCTTATGATTTTGGCCTTTCCTTCTTGTTTTTGCATCAGGCCAAGAGAGACATCGGCTATTTTGACAGCCTTAAAGCAAAATCCAGGAATGTCAACAACAGCATGACTTTTGCAACCAAATCTAGCAACCAGAACTTTATCATTTTCCTCAGTGAAGTTTAAGCAACTGTCATTGCATATGAGAGCTGTGATTTTATTACATTTCTTGGTTAGCTGGACCCTGATACACTTCTTGCTGGCAGCATTTGGCTATTTGGGTTCAACCTCTACTTTTTCTAGCACAATTCCCTTTGCATGTGAAGTGCCTTCAAAGGGGTTTGCCTTGGGCCGGGTGTGATGGCTCACACCTGTGATTACAGCACTTTGGGAGGCCAAGGTGGGAGAATCACTTGAGCCCAGGAGTTTGAGACCAGCCTGGGCAACACAGTGAGGTTCTATCTGTTAAAAAAAAATTTTTTTTTTAATTAGCTGGATGCGGTGGCATGCACCTGTGGTTCCAGCTACTCAGGAGGCTGAGGTGGGAGGATTGCTTGAGTCTGGGAGGTTGAGGTTGCAGTGAGCTGTGATTGTGCCACTGCATTCCAGCGTGGGTGACAGAGCAAGACCATTTTCCCCCCATAAAAACTTGGTGGCAGATTGCCTTCAAAAATATACCCAAATGGGTCTTAAACTGTTTATTATGCCTCTTCTGGTCGCGTTGGTGGCTACAGAGCTTCCTGGCAGTATAAAGACTGCAACATAGGCCGGGTGTGGTGGCTCATACCTGTAATCCCAACACTTTGGGAGCCAAGGCAGGTGGATCACGAGGTCAGCAGTTTGAGACCAGCCTGGCCAATATGGTGAAACCCTGTCTCTACTAAAAAAATACAAAACTTAGCCAGGCGTGGTGGCACATGCCTGTAGTCCCAGCTACTTGGGAAGTGAGGCAGAAGAATCACTTGAATCTGGGAGGCAGAGGTTGCAGTGAGCTGAGATCATGCCACTACACTCCAGCCTGGATAAAAGAGTGAGACTCTGTCTCAAAAAAAAAAAAAGACTGCAACACTTGCCCATCTTGCTGGTGCCACAGGCCCGAGTGAAAGAGCTAATATACTTTTATTAAAAATTGTGGTAAAATACACATAACATAAAATGTATCATTTTAACCATTTTTATGTGTACAGTTCAGTAGTGTTAAGTATAGTCACATTGTTGTACAGAACTTTTCATCATACAAAACAGAAATTCTATTACGTATTGTGATGCTTAATTTTATATGTTAATTGGCTTGGCCACAGTCCCCAGATGTTTGGTCAAACATTATTCTAAATGTTTTTGTGAGGGTGTTTTTAGATGAGATTTACATTTATAAATACACTGCCATGGGATTTTTAAATTTTAAAAAAGATATACATATTTAAATTAATGGACTTTGAGTAGAGCAGACTGCTCTCCATAATGTGAGTGGGCCTCATCCAATCAGCTGAAGGTCTGAAAAGAACAAAAGACTGCCTTCGTCAAACAACAGGGGATTCTGCCAGCAGACAGCCTTGTACTGCAACATGGGCTCTTCTCTGGGTCTCCAGCCTGGTGGCCTTTGAACTTGAATTGCAACATTGGCCCTTGCCTGAGTTTCCAACCTGCCAACCTACCCTGCACATTTTGGACTTGCCACTCTTCATAATCACCTGAGCCAGTTCCTTAAAATAAGCTTGCTTTGTGTGTGTGTGTGTGTGTGTGTGTGCACGCACGCATGTGTGTGTGTGCGTGTGTGTGTGCATACATATATTCACATCCTATTGGTTCTGTTTCCCTGGAGAACCCTGATTTATACAACCATTAAACAACAACTCTCCCATTTCCCTGTTTGCCCCTCCAACTCCCCAGCCCCTTGCAGCCATCATTCTACTTTGTTATTTATTTATTCATTTATTTATTTATTTATTTATTTATTTTGAGACAGAGTCTGGAGTGTAGGCTGGAGTACAGTGATGCAATCTCCCCTCACTGTAACCTCCGCCTCCTGGATTCAAGCAATTCCCCTGCCTCGGCCTCTGGAATGGCTGGGACTACAGGCGTGCGCCACCACAACTGGCTCTTTTTTGTGTATTTTTAGTAGAGACAAGGTTTCACCACGTTGGCCAGGCTTGTCTTGAACTCCTGACCTCAAGTGATCCACTTGCCTCGGCCTCCCAAAGTGCTGAGATTACATGTGTGAGCCACTGCACCCAGCTCGTTTGATTTTAGAAATGGAGTTCTGCTCTGTTGCCTAGGTTGGAGTACAGTGGCACAATCATAACTCACTGTAACCTCAAACACCTGGGCTTGAGCAATCCTCCTGCCTCAGCCTCCTGAGTAGCTGGAACTACAAGTGTGAGTCACCATGCCCTGCTAATTTTTAAATTTTTCTGTAGAGACATGGTCTTACTATGTTGCCCAGGCTGGTCTCAAACTCCTGGCTTCAAGTGATCCTCCTGTTTTAGCCTTCCAGATTGCTGGGGTTACAGGTCTGAGCCACTATTCCTGGCCTCTACATTCTGTTTCTATGAGTTTTACTACTTTAGATACTTCCTATAAGTGAAATCATATTGTACTTGTCTTTTTGTTACTGGCTCATTTCACTTAAGGTAATGTTCTCAAGGTTTTTCCACGTCGTAGCATGTGTCAGAATTTGCTTTCTTTGTAAGGCTGAATAATCTTCCATTGTATGTATATACCACTTTGTATTTATCCATCCACTCATTAAAGGACACAAATTGCTTCCACTTTTTGGCTGTTGTGAGCAATGCTGCTATAAACATGCATGTACAAGTATCTCTTCAAGACCTTGTTTTCCATTTTTTAAATCTACACCCAGAAGTGGAATTGCTGGATCATACACTAATTCCATTTTTAATTTTTTAAAAAGCTGCCATATTGTTTTCCATATGGCTGTACCATTTTCCATTTCTACCAAGTGTACATGGGTTTCAGTTTCTTCACATTGTCGCCAACATTTGTTATTTTCTGTTTTTTTTTTAATTTTACAGTTGCCATCCTAATGGGTGTGAAGTGATATCTCTTTGTGCTTTTGATTTACAGTTTTGTAATGATTACTTATATTGTGCATTTTTTCATATACTTGTTGTCCATTTGTATATCATCTTTGGAGAAATGTCTATTCAAGTTATTGCCCATTTTTACTTCAGGTTGTTTCAGTTTTTTTGTTGTTGAGTTGTATTTCATTACATATTCTGGATATTAACTTCTTCTCAGATATATGAGTTGATATGTCTTCTCTAATTTTGTAGGTTGCCTTTTCACTCTGTTAATTGTGTCATTTGATGTGTAGAAAGTTTTAATTTTGATGTAGTCCAGTTTATCTACTTTTCCTTTTGTTGCCTATGTTTTGGTGTCGTATCCAAGAAATCATTGCCAAATCCAATGCTATGAAGGTTTCTCCCTACTAAGAGTTGTATAGTTTTAGGTTTTATGTTTATGTCTTTGACCAATTTTGAGTTAATTTTTTATATGGCATAAATTAAGTGTTTAGACTAAATTGTGCACCCTCTTCAGTTCATATGCTGAAGCTCTAACCTACAATGTGACTACATTTGGAGATAAAGCCCTTACGGGGACAATTAAGGTTAAATGAGGTCTTAAGAGTGAAGCCCTAATCTAATAGGACTGGTGTCCATATAAGAAGAGGAGGAGATACCAGAGATCTTGCTCCCTCTCCATGTGCATGCAGAGGAAAGCCCATGTAAGGACTCAGTGAAAAGGTGGTCATATACAAGCCAGAAAGAGAGGCCGTCCCAGAAACTAATTCTGCTGCCACCTTGATCTTGCACCTACAACATCTAGAACTATGAGGAAATAAATCTCTATTGTTTAAGACACTCAGTCTGTGGTATTTTGTTATGGCAGCCCAAGTAGCCTAATACAATAAGTGTCCACCTTCATTATTTTGCATGTGTATATCTGGTTTCCTCAACATCATTTTTTGAGAAAAGACTGTCCTTTTGCCATTGAATAGTGTTGGCACCCTTGTTGAAAATCATTTGACCATATGTGTACAGAAGGTTTATTTCGGAACTGTATTCTATTTCATTGGTCTGTATGCCTATCTTTATGCCAGTCCTACACTGTTTTGATTACTGTAACTTTATAACATGTTTTGAAATCAGGAAGTATGAGCCCTCCAACTATGCTCTTATTCAAAATTGTTTCATCTATTTAGGGTCTTTGGGAGTCTATATGAATTTCAGAATGAATTTTTCTATTTCTGCAAAAAAAAGCTGTTAGGATTTTGATAGGAATTGCATTAACTCTGTAGATTGCTTTGGGTAGTATGGACATCTTTACAATATTAAGTCTTCTAATTCATGAACATGGAATGTCTTTTAATTTATTTATGTTTTCTTTCAGAAACATTCTGTACTTTTCAGTGTATAAGTCTTTTGCCTCCTTGGTTAAGACTATTGTAAATGGCATTATTTTCTTAATTTCCTTGTGGATTTTTCATTGTTCAGTGTATAGAAACACAACTGATATTTGTATGTTGATTTAGTATCCGTTAACTTTGCTGAATTCATTTATTAGTTCTAACAGTGTTGGGGTGTGTGTGTGTGTGTGTGTGTGTGTGTGTGTGTGTAATCTTTAGGGTTTTTGTTTGTTTGTTTATTTGTTTTTTGAGATGGAATCTTGTTCTGTTGCCCAGGCTGGAGTGCAGTGGCTCCATCTTGGCTCACCACAAACTCTGCCTGCCAGGTTCAAGTGATTCTCCTGCCTCAGCCTCTCGAGTGGCTGAGACTACAGGCCTGTGCCACCACACCTGGCTAATTTTTGTATTTTTAGTAGAAATGGGGTATTGCCATATTGGCCAGCTGGTCTCAAACTCCTGATCTCAAGGGATCCACCCGCCTTAGCCTCCCAAAGTGCTGGGATTATAGGCAAGAGCCACCGTGCCTGGCCTTCTTTAGGGCTTTCTATATATGAGATCATGCCATCTGTGAACACAGATAATTTTTACTTCTTTTCCAATTTGGATGCCTTTTCTTTCTTTTTCTTGCCTGATTGCTTCAGCTGGGACTTCCAGGATTATGTTGAATAGAAGTGGCAAAAGTGGGCATCCTTGTCTTGTTCCTGACCTTAGAGGAAAAGCTTTCGGTCTTTCATCATTGATTATGATTTAGCTGTGTGCTTTTCATATATGATTTTTTAGAGATTCCTCAGAAAGTTATCTTTCTTTAAAAAATGATCAGCTTAATAAAGTTGGAAAATTAAAGAAAGTAATAAAATATGTTTTAACTTAATCATTCCACAGAGTGGTTCCTGCTTCTTAGAAAGTTAAGGTAGGCTATAAGGAGTCTCATTTCCAGATATTTTAAGATTAAGAGTAATAATACCCCAAATGTGCTGGTTTATTATTTTCTGGTAATGTTCTTTTTCTTCAGTTGAGTGTTGATTATTTGGATGTGCTTGCTTTGTGAAACTCATCTAAGCTGTACCTTTATGATTCATACACCTTCTAATATTTATGTTACACTTCAAAAATATGCTAACAAACTTATTTTGATACAAGGACAAAAGATTTATGCATTTTATTAATGATTATTGTCAAAACTGAAAATGATATTTCCAACAATAATAATCCTGCAGGAACCCAAAATAATCTTCCACAGGGGTCATTGTGTTTGTGTGTGTGTGTGTGTGTGTATGTGTGTGTGTGTGTGTGTGTGTTGGGGGCAATAATGGTGGTAGAGTCCATCCTTGAAAATATGTTGTTAAGACTTGATAGATACATAATTTAGCCTGAATCTACATGATATCAAAGCAATTATTTAGAAGTAAAAATTTGGCATGGCCAAATTACAGGCATGGCCGGGAGCAGTGGTTCATGCCTATAATCCCAGGACCTGGGGAGGCTGAGGCAGGAAGATTGCTTGAGCCCAGGAGTTCAAGACCAGACAGGGCCAAAAGTGAGACTTTGTCTTTACAATATATAAACAATGTTAAAAATAAGCCAAGTGTGGTGGCATATGCTATTCATGAGGCTAAGGTGGGAGCCCAGGAGTTGGAGGCAGCAATGAGTTATGATCGTACTACTGCACTCCAGCCTGGGCAACAAAGCAAGACTCCATCTCTTAAAAAGAAAAACAAAAGTGAAAAATTCTGTCAAGAAGTTACTTTGCCCTGAAGTGCTAAATGACTAGAGTTGCCAGTTCTGTAGTTTATAATTTGTACACAAGCAATCTTATTCAAGTTTTTTCTCATAAAATGTGTATAGATCATTGTAGATGTCACCAAATCATTTTGAGTGGTAAGCATTTTTGAATTCTGAGGGAATTCATAATATAAAGCAGCCGGTACAAACTGGCAGGCCAAATCAGGCCTGCAGACATATTGAATTTGGCCTATACATTTGTTGGCCCACACAGTGTTTTTCGTTTCTGTTTTTTTTGTTTTTTAATTCTCGTTGTCAACTTATTAAATAGAGAGGTTTCATGCAAAAATCATGATTCCTAACTTTTTTGGAAAAATTTGCTGATCTGGCAAGACTGAGCCTCCATTCCCACATGGCAACAGTTGGCCGGAGTTGGGGAGCAGCTGCTGGTGCTATCCAGTTCTCCTCAGTCCCCACCCCATTCTGAGACTGGAGTGCTTGTGAACACTGAGGCAGTAGACCTCCCGGTCTCTCCAGGAACCTCTTCTAACTTCCCACAGTGGCTAGCAGAAGGCAGGGCTCAGGGTGGGCTCTTCGTAGGTGCTTGATTGTTCCCTGATTCTGATTCTTCAGACTTCTTTGCTTTCTTCCTTGGTTGAAAAGGAAATGGTAAGACTATGGCCTTCAATAAATGAAATGCCACAAAAGGAAAATGATTTCGACAATTCAGAGAGAAGGGAATGCCTTAAAAGAAAATGTTAACACAAATACAATTTTTTACTATGTAATTTAGCTTTGAATTCTTTCTCTTATGTGAGGAAAACTGAAGAAAACAGCACCCAAGAAATAAGCCCTCTGTTTAATACAAGAAGGAAGCAGGGAGCAAAAGGTTAGTCAGCTGTATTACAGTGGTCGAATTCTTGAGTTAGCATAAATAGAAATAGATACAGAAAATGAGGACCATATGGTGGGCTAGGTCACAGCCACCGTGTGTGTGCGTATGTGTGCGTGTGTGTGTACGTGCACACACCCGGCCACCCACTGAGAAAACTATTCAACTTAAAGTATCCCAAGATATTAACTCCCCTCTTTTAATTACTGAAGCAAAGTATAATAGTTGATCCTTATTAAAATTGGATTTCAATATTTCTATCATTTCTATTAAAAATAATGCTCATTTTAAAAGTGTAAGAAATACAGAAATTACTAAGAAGAAAGGGAAAATACACTCAAGGCCCACTACCTAATACAAACTATTCTTAAAATTTGTTGCATACCATTCCAGAAACCTCTGCATATAAACCTCTCTACTTAGAGGTGTTTCTGATCAGCTTAGAAGGGTCTCCAGGGATGGTGGAGGATAGCAGCCTGAACTGAACTGGAATCAGTTCTCCACTCTCCTAGAACAGTTTTTGATCCCTTTTATTCTTTGAACTATGTGTCTGTTTGTAAGTGAGCTTTGACTCACCAGAGTTGGAGAACCCAAGGGACGTTGGAGAGAGGTGGAAGAGATAATGTATACTCATTGAAAAAATCAGCAAGAAATGAGGAGAAGAGAAAGAAAGGAACAGCATCCACAAAAGCCATCCAAGAGGGAGAAAAAAGAGCAAACTATGATCCACTGCTGAGGATTCTATGATGCAGACAGCCCTGACTTACTATCAGGCACAGTGTTGAGGGGCTAGAAAAGTGTTTTAATTTCTTTAACATTAGAAGAAAAATAAATGAGCCTTTAGGTCAAGAAAAAAGGTTGTTTTTTGTTTGTTTGTTTTTGAGACAGAGTCTCGCTCTGTTGCCCAGGCTGGAGTGCAGTGGCGCAATCTCGGCTCACCACAACCTCTGTCTCCCAGGTTCAAGCGATTCTCCTGCCTCAGCCTCCCGAGTAGCTGAGACTACAGGCATGCACCACCATGCCCGGCTAACTTTTGTATTTTTAGTAGAGACGAGCTTTCACTATGTTGGCCAGGCTGATCTCAAACTCCAGACCTCGTGATCCACCCGCCTCGGCCTCCCAAAGCGCTGGAATTACAGGTGTGAGCCACCACGCCCAGCCAAGAAAAAAATTTCGATATATGATATTAGTGTGTTTATCATTATACCAACACAGTCATAAGATAATTTTTAATATATTTTTATGAGGAACGGGTCCATGAAGGCAAAAGTGTCTAGGGCCCATAGAAGTCACAAAATGCGTCCCTGGGTACACTCTCATGTCCCAAACGGTTTAAATTTATTAAACATATATATGCTATGCAGTTTTTTGCCGCTTGTGATATTCTTATTCTAATTTTACAAATGAAGACTGTGATGCGTGAAAGGCAGTGAAGAGAAAGAAAGTGATGGAGTTGGGGGCTGCTCTCAGGTGTCCTGATCTTCATTTCAGTGCTCTTTGCGCAAAGGGTGCCACAGGAGGTGGCAGATATGGGGCAGGGACCAATACGGAAAGAACAGAATCAAAATTTAAAATATGGAAGGATTTATAACTGGCCAAGTGTTTCCCCAGCCACCACATTTTCTTCCTGAGGTGACACTTAGTTGTCAAAATGTATACTTTTAGGTAGCTCAAGAAGGTATAAGGGAAAGTGAGGGGATGATGCTGCTGCCCAAGACAGGCTCATCAGGGTGGTTATTATTAGTGCTTCACTTTCCTTTGTGATCACGTTCTATAAACATGAATAAGACATGACAGAAACAAAGTTTAAGCCCTTGGCATAAAGTTAAAGCCTTTTAAAGATATTTAGTAAGATTGCCAGTTGCTGAGTTGTTACTGTGTTTAGAGGAAGGCCGCATTAAAATTCAGTGGTGAGTTAAGGTTCTTAACTGATACATATGTGCTTCCTAAAAAAACCCAGTTTCTCGCAGAAAGATTGTTTTTGTCTTTCTTAAAATATATATACACACACACACCCGTATATATATGTGTGAGTTATATACGTATATGTGTGTGTATATGTTTTGCTCCCTTTTGCTATATTATCTGTAAATTAATTTTATTCTGAACTCGAACTTGTGGTTTGATAGGTAGCCCAAATGAGTCATTCAAACAAAAAAAGACATGATCTCATGAGCATTATTTTAAACATTTACTCTATTATTCAGAAGTCTTCATGTTTCTAGAAACAGCCATCTCTGCCTCCCAGATGGTCAGCTGTGGACAATGAGATAACCCCCGCAAAGGAGTGAGGAGAGGATAGTGCCTCTAGGAGTAAAGTACTGATAATCACACCTCAAAAAGCCATGCTGCTCTGGTCTGAGACAGAGACCATCCCAAAGTCTAACTCTCCTAATAAACTATCAGATACTACATTAAAAATTAATTTGGATTAGAGTTACCCTGTGATTCACTTTATGTAGATCTAAGAAAGCAAGAACATGAGTTAGCTTATAGCTAACCCGGCAGCACGTTTTCCTTCTTAGCTGCAAGGGAGAATAATGCACAGGAAAAGGTGATGTAATGATTGTCTCACGTTCATTATTCTCTCCCAAATGAATAACCTTCCACACCAAGGATGAGCTCACTCACTATTAGTGGAATAACATCTGGTGAGCACGGGCCCCCAGCTGAACATGCTATTGGTTTGGGGTTATATTTAACCAGTAGAGACTCAACTATTGTTACATGTATCACATGTGCAGCCCAGTTATATGGCAAATATCTTTTTAAGGGGTAAGGAAATACTCCTTAAAGTATTTTAACATGCAAGACCTTTCCTTATGAAACAAGGCACCAACCTATTCCAAAAGAGATCTTAGGCTATTATTAGAGTGGAATATCTGAGACATGTGACAGATGCCTTGGTCCACTTTGGCTGAGGCTCAGATGCCTGCCATAGCTATCTAAGTTTAAATTTCAAATCACGGATAGGAATCTCTCTCCTTCAATTTCCCTTCCCATTCTTAATTTCCAGGCAGGCCTGCCACATGGACAATGGTGGATTTTGCAGTGTAATCTTTCTAATAGATTTACTGTAAATGATGAATCATCCTAGTACTTAAATCTAATGAGTAATGCTGTAAGTCAATTTGGTTTTAAAAAAATGCAGCCTAGCTAAGGTCATCAGTTAAATGTGCTAATACAGAGTAATGTAGATGTTCAGACACAAGCACCATCGGTCCTAATGGTCAGGAAGCCCAAACGCTCTGGAATCTGCTGTGTGTCAAAACCTGTAGGAGAATTGTTCCCTTAAAATCATGACATTTAGAAAAGAAGATAAGAATTTCATTCCATCAGCATGAGGAACACTCCCTCAAGTTTAGGCTCCTCTGATTGTTCTCTTCATAAAATGTATTAACACTGTAACACTTTATTGTGAAGACACTAGCAAGCTATTATAATTTTTATTTTATGAAAGTAATACATATTTATTGAAAAAGACACAAGAAATTCAGAGAAGCACAAAGAAAATACAATGCACCCTGATTCTAACCACGCAGACCTCTTGGCATACGTTAGTCTTTTTTATTTGAGTCTACGTAAGCATCTTCTCATGTTATTAACTATTCTTCTATATTTTATTCTGAATGGTCATATAATGGGCTATCATGTGACTGTACCATAATTTATCAAATCTGCTCCATCTTGGACTCTAATTTCTTGCTATTATAACCAAAGCTGTGATAAAAGTCTGTGTAGCTAAATCTTTGCATACATAGGTGATTATTTGCTTAGGATAAATTTGCAGAAATAAAATTGTTGGGTCAAAGTGAATGTGCATTTTTAAGGGTTTCAATAACTGTTAAGGATACCATCATAAGAGAATGGGAGATTTGCTTCCTTCCCTGCAAATGGTGTCCTCAAGATTAGAGATGCTGCCCAAGTCCCTCTGCCTCAGTCAACCTCTGGTTCTTTATCTATAAAATAAGAGGGCTGGAACAATGAGAAAACAATGATGTTAATCCTGCCAAATGACTCTCATATATTACCTAATTTACTCTCTGAGACAGGTTAAATGCCTTGGTGAAGTTCGATAGCTTGCGGAGAGAAGAGTCAGAGCTTGAACCTGGGTCTGCCCTCTCCAAAGCCCATGCTCTAACCTACCTACCTATACAGTTGCTTCCAGGGCTATCACTGTCACTCACTGATCCTATACACTATGTGAGAGCCACTATTCCAGGTGCGGGGGATTCAGTGGTGAACTAAACAAAGTCCTTGACCTCGGGACTTCTAGTAGGGAGACAGAGAGTAAGTTTATAATATAGTATCAGGCAGCAGTAAGTTCTATGGGAAAGACGAAGCAGGGAAGAAGATAAAGGATGGCTAGGATCCTGTTTTAGATAGAATGGTGGGAGAAAGCCGCTGTGTCTGAGTGGATGAAGTGAGTGATGCTGCCATGGAGATTTGTGGAGAGTAAACTCTCCAGCAGCAGTACAAAGGCCCTAACACCGGGACATGCCTCATGAGTTTGGGGAACTGCACAGCCATCATTAGGGCTGACACGCAGTGAAACTCACACTGAGTCTATGAATCGGCCCAAGCATATTCTGGGGCAGTGGTAGTTAGAGATTAGACACAGGTGAGCACTGAGCAGCCACTGGCAAGCAACACTGGTGGAGGTGACATCACCTCCATGCTTCTGAGGAGGAAAGATGGCTAAACTCCCATCACCTGATGCTCCTGTAGCTGGAGCTTAGGCCATAGCATTAAAACTCTATGCCCTGGGAAAACTCATGCAAATGCATTTCTGGATTCTAAGGGAGGAATTTTGATCCATGGATCATTCGGCCATATAATTACTCACCTTCTCCCAAGGAGAAGCAATGTTTGCTCCATATATCACTGGGAAATAAAATAGCAAGATAAAACATAAAGAATTTATTTGACTAGAATTATCATGCAGAATTGGAAAAATATTCCATTTCAAAGTCCAAAATGGTGAAGTTATTCATCACTTTAGAGAACAAACACATCTATCCAGAGACCAGCTGTTTCCTGGTGTCATTTAAATTTGAAAACCCCAGGTGTTCTGCTAGAGGAAGGAATCTAGCTTCCTTTCTGTTCTTGCAAACTTTTAAAATTTAATTTGGGATTCAATTAATTTATTACACATTATTAAGAGCCTAAATGTTCTCACAGACCAATTTTCAAGAGTATAGTAACATTGTATAGTATATCATTGCTTGGTTGGAGTTACCTGAAGCAAATGAACTGAGTAATACAGTATACATTAGATAGAAGACATGTGAAGTACATAGAGAACTTTTATTGTTCCAATGTAATAACCCATGCAACTTATGCAAGAAAAAGCTGATGTGCTTTGGAATATTCCAGCTTCAGGATTAAATTCATTCCATATACTCTGGCAGGGAGGAGGGAGATTCTTAACAGCTGGGACCAGAAGCTGTGCTAGTGGAATACTCCATAAACTATGAGCCATGGAAGATGCCTCCTGAGGACATGGGATAGCTGGGGACAAAGAACAGTCACAGCTAATTGTCTCTACAATAAATATCTGGAGATGGGAAAAACTGAGAGGAGGGAGAGTGAGTGGTGAAGAAATATGATGATGTACCTTAAAATCTCTTCAGATATAGATCATGCAATGTTCAGTTTTAGGATCTTTTCATTTCTGTGATGTAAACCCACCTTCACCATCCCAAATCTTTAGTGGATTCTGCTGTTTACACAAATGCCTTGTGTGGATGCTGTGCATGTGTGAGCTTGTGTCCTGTGGGAATTGAGAGACTGAGTTCCATGTCTGGGTTAATGTGGTACAGAATAGGGACGGCACATGCCACATGGCAAGATAATCTATCAATTAAACTCTTCAGTGGAAGCAGCACTCGGAGACAGAAATAACAATGAGAGTGAAAGTACCCTGGGAATTCCCAGATATTCTGGGGACGGGCATTGGATTTTCACTGAAGGAAATATGAAATGGGAGTTTGAACCACGTTAAGAGGCAAGGATACTCTTCTGACATCTGGGTTATCTGTTAGTGAATATTTGGAATTGAATGAGTTCTCTTGTATTTATCAGGTTGCTTTCGAAGCATATGATTGTAGTTAAGATATAAAATGTAGACACCAAGATTTCTTACTTCTTGGCTGGGTGTGGTGACTCACACCTGTAATCCCAGCACTTTGGGAGGCTGAGGCGGCAGATCACGAGGTCAGGAGTTCGAGACTAGACTGAGCAACATGGTGAAACCCTGTTTCTACTAAAAAATACAAAAATTTTCCAGGCATGGTGGCGCATGCCTGTAGTCCCAGCTACTCAGGAGGCTGAGGCAGGAGAATCACTTGAACCCAGGAGGCAGAGGTTGCGGTGAGCTGAGATTGTGCCACTGCACTCAAGCTGGGCAGCAGTGCAAGATTCCGTCTCAAAAAAAAAAAAAAAAGAGGTTCTGAATCAATACACAAGTGTTATAGAAGTTGCTGTGTATTGTTACTATAGAAACCAAAAGAAAATACTTGCAGGAAAACATCAGGAAATATTAGGCTAGAGGGTTTGTTGAATGTAGTTTCTTGAGTCTCCCTGGTTTTTCATGGGAGACAGACTTGGGTTGGTGGCAATGGCAATCTGTATGGCCATGCTGAGTTCTCTCAGATCAGCAGAAGCCCCAATTAGAGGCTTATAAAATGTCTCATCAACCTCACTACCCTAAAGCTCTATCATAATTTTTATAAAGTTGGAAGAAAAAAAAGGCTTTACTAAGTTTTATCACTTGGATAAAGATCATATTCCAAGTACAATTCTTGGTATGTCATATCACCATTTTGCTTCATTGATCACAGGTTACCCAATGATTATTAGACATCACATGCATAGATGCACAGCAATTATTTCTGGAGGCAAGCCTGTGACATATGCAATTGGTTCAATACTTAGGAGTGTCAGGGCCCAGCAGGACCAGCCAGGGCCTCCCACAGAGCCGTATTTAACAATTGGTTGACTAGGATAAAAAGGATCTGTGATATCATGCTAGCATGTTAGAAGTTGTTTTCCTAAGGGTCACAGTTGGCTATATATAGAATAATGCCATCAGCCAGAAAGGACTTCCTGATTGCATATATAGGATTTGCTTATGTTTACAGGAGGAGTAACTTCCTATTTTCATTCCCATTCTCAGGGAACGTGATTTGATCTAGATAGAGTATAATCCCAGGACTACTTTGTTTGCAAGAAGAGAAACTCAACTTAATCCAGTTTCAGTAAAATTTGAGCTTAATTGAAAGAATACTGGAATAGCTCAGAGAATTGAAGGATGGTTCTCAGGAACTACAGGAACGCTGAAGACCTTCATGAGTGGAACCAGGCACTCAAACTCTAAACAGCACACTCTTCTGAATCTTGTTTCTGTTTTCCTATGCTTGTTGGTCGTATACTATTTTACTACGAGGAGCTTCTTTTTTTTTTTTTTTTTTTTTTTTTGAGATTGGGTTTTGTTATGTTGCCCAGGCTGGAGTGCGGTGGCACAATTATGGCTCAGTGCAGCCTTGATCTCCTGCGCTCAAGCAATCCTCCCACCTCAGCCTCCTGAGTAGCTGGGACTACAGGTGTACACCACCAGGCCTGGCTAATTTTTAAAAAATTGTTAGTAGAGATGAGGTTCTGCTGTGTTGCCCAGGCTGGTCTCAAACTCCAGAAGCTTTTTCTTTATGCTAGAAAACAAGATTTTCCCAGTCCTGGGCTTTCTTCATCCCTAGAGGAAAACAAGCTTCCTTTATCCAATGTTTAGGTTAAAAAAAAATCTTGGAGCAGGTTTCTGATTGGCCAGATTTAAATCATGTTTCCAACCCTTGGATGAATTGCTATGGATAAGAATATGAAGTACCATGATTGGCTGGTCATGTGTCCATTTCTAAGAGTAAAGGCGGTGGGGGAGATTCTATTACCATAAGAAGAGTATAAGATCACCGTGCGCCAGGGAGCCATACAAGTTGGTATGGTACATCTATTGGCATTTTCCCACTGTATCCCTTACCCTTATGGAGATCACTGAGAAGAGGAAGACTACCCATGAATTCAACCTGGCCCAAAGAAGAAAGCTTCTTCTTCATCTCTATGTGACTAACATTGGTCCTTGGGGCAGATGGTTCCTTTGGCAAGGTACTATGGTGGGCTTTATTTCTGAAGCACAGGTAGGCCTCTTGAAATTGTTTTGTTTGCAAGTAGGAAAAAGAGACCAAAACTTCTTGGCATTATCTTGTAAAGTGCTAGTTCCATTGTAGGCAGGGGAATTTAGGCAGATAGCCTCACATTTAAGAACAGTTTATCTTCTCTCATATAGATCAGAGTATACTATGTTTGGAAAGTATTGTTTCTACTGGAAAAGGTATATGGGATGTAATTAGTCTAACAGTTACAGTGAAAACTGCAAGAATAATGAGGATGCATAGGTTTAAGTTGGACTGTCACGGAGATTTCAAAAGAGAGATTGGACTTGTGGTGCAAAGCCCACTGTGGCTGTCCTATGAGTCTCCTCATTAAAAGCAAAACAAAACTAAAGAAGGGAACCTCCTACTGTGGGTGGGATATATACAGTAGGAATAAGGATTTACATTTGGAGAACTGAAGAACTAAGCATTTTTAAAAGGGGCAAGAGAAGGCTGGGCTTTTAAGCAAGGAAGCAAGGTTAAGAACTGGAATATTTCCACAGGAAGGCACCGGTAAAGGACTTCCAGTTTTTTCCCCACTTGGGCTGTGAGATTTGTCATATTTGTCATGCAATTTTAAATTTTTTCTCCTTATCTTATAAATCCCTCTAATTTTCACCAACCTTTTAACTAAGTCTATTAGACATGCACAAGTTCTATGTTGGTGGTATTGTGGGGAATTAAAGAGAAGAGCAACAAAAAGAAGCATGATCATGTATCCTTCCATGGAGATCATCATCACAGCATGTTAAAAGCAATCCCAGATCATCCAGGTGGCACCAGGACAGAGGATCAGGGCAGAGCTGAAGGCAATGGAGAGGAACAAGTGATTCATAGAAACAGCTGCAAAGAGGGTGATTCAGGAACAAACTGAGGGACAAACATCCTCTTTCTCAAATATTCTAGAGGAAGGTGACTTTCAGAGGTTGAGAAACGGGAATGGTTGGGGGGGAAGATAAACATTGATTTTATTCTCTGCAATTAGACCCTTTCATTCCTCCTATTTCCGTCTCTCTTCCTCAAAATTTATTACATTAATTTCCCCCTCCAAGATGGATCAAATATGCTTTGCTTATACAAGTATTCAGAGTTCATTTTATTCAATCATGAATTTTTATTCATTTTATATCTGTCATCCCCATTAGACTGAAAAGACAATGGCTATGACCCGCATACAGGGAAGATAGTGCTTTGCATACTGTTGTTGCTTAATAAATGGTTTTAAATTGATTTGAAAATGGTTTACTTAGTTGACTTCCTTCTTTGCAAGAGCCAACTAAGTCCCATTGGCACTTCATTTTCTCCTTTAAATTGCCATATTATCTAGAATATTTTAATAACTTTCACCATTTTGAAATGATGCTAAATTGAACTAATTTTTCACTAAGCTTCTCAAGGAAGCAAAATCACAAATACTTCAGGAGTCATAAAATCAAAAGCACACATTGTCTTCCCAAAGGGAAGAACCACAATGAGGTATTTGCTCTTAAGAAAAGTTCTTGATACTTTTAGGATGATCTCAACTTCCACTTAGGAAGTTGGACTGTTTTAGGAAGAGAGTAATTGCTGACTGAGAGGGAGTGAGATTTTCTAGTGATCCAACTGACAGAGCCAGCTATTGACAAATTGGTACTTCAAAATTTTTCTGCTTGACAAACAATCCCTAACTCCAACCTTCTTTAATCACTACATATGCCTGTGGATGTAACAGGCATTACATAAAGGGAGAATCTGAAAAACAAACCCTAGCTTTTTTCATTGTACCAGGCTTCTCTGAGCAATTCCATTTTTTTGTTTTAAAATGAATAATTGAAGATAACTTTGAATCCTGGAACATGGCTGTGATATGGAAAATGAAAATAACAGAGTACAAAATAACATGTATACTGTGATTGCAGCTATTTAAAATATTTATGCCTATGAAAGATAATACTGCAAAAATAGCATAATTGTGTTGGAGAAGAGCAGAAAGAAGAAAGAAGCTGTATTATTTTGGTCAAACATGATCCTTCTGTAAAAGGACACCTGAAAATACAGTGGCTTAAAGGGCAAAAGTGTTTGCTTTCCTCTGTATCAGTCCAGGGCAGGGAGAAAGGCAACTGTGCTCCATGTGGCCACCCAGGGACCCAGGCTCCTTCTGTCTTATTCCCATGTCATTCCCTAGGGCATTGTCCTCATCTGCTGGGTTGCAGTCATGCCTGTGTTCAGCTCAAAGAAAGTGGACACAGTGTGGGGGATTTGTGCAATATCCTAGGGTCCATACTGAGAGGCAACACTCCTATTTCTGCACCTGTTCCTTTGATGAATATTGTCTCGTGGCTACACCTAATTAACTGCAAAGAAGGCTGGGAAATGCAGTTTAGTTGGGCTCTCTTGTTTCCAGAGCAAAGTCAGAAAATAGATTTTGGCTGATAGTCTCTGTTATAGTTATCAATCATTGAGAACTATGCTTAGTTATTTACAAATACTTTAATCCACACAACTGCATGTCCAAGATCTCCTTGCTTATAATAGTTACCAAATAAAACATTCTTGCATTACACCTATGTCTTTCAGCATAATGGCATTCTGAGTATTTATTATCTTAAAATATTTTAATGTTGTTATATAGTAGTTCCAAGTTACAGAATTCATATTTCATTATCTCTAAAGCTCCTTTCGGCTCTAAAGTATTGCTTATTTATTTCCTACAAAAAAGAAAACAGGGTTCTATGGACCATTGACTGGAATTGAGGTGGTGGGAGGAGGTGAGACTCTCTAGGAAAATGTGAAATGAAAAGAATGGAGAACTATTGATTCATGTTTTATGACTTTTATATCCCACATATTTTTGTTTCATTATTCATCTCCATCAATGTCTAGTTTTTAAAATACATTTGCTTTTCATATTTTAAAAAATTCAGTACATTATTATATCAGAAAAATGTTTAGGATCAGAATTCTGTAACTTTATTAAACATATGAATGTGGGCTTTTAATATTGATACTAGAAAACAAACCATTTTTATCATATTCCCTAATTTCTGACCTATAAGACCCTCCCCCAATAACACACATATACCTGTTAACTAAATCACACATTTTAGTGTCATCCTCGGGTGCCAGCTATTCCAACATATGCCCCAAATCTGATAACTCATCAAGTACTATCAGTTTTACTCCTTAAATGTGTCTCTTTTCTCCCTTCTCCCCAGTCCCCCTCTCTTAGAGTAACACAGCTGACTGCTATTGTTTTCTGCATGTTCTAATCCAATCTATTCTGTATACTGCTGCCAGAGAGATCTTTTCTAAAGCACAAACCTGATCATGGAACTGTTTGATTCACAACCCTTCTGTGACTTTCCAACACTTTCAAACTATGGGCCACCTTTCATTTGGTTTCACTGAATTCCCTACCTCCTAGACCACCATATCAAACTCCATGCAGCTCTCCTGCCATACACTCTCTTACTCCTGGGCCTTTGCATGTGCTGTGGCCTCTCACTTGGCTATCTCCTAGCATACCCCCATATTCTTTCTACATGACTGCCCCAAAAAGAGTTAATTGCCCTGTTTGTGTGCTTCCCTAATACTCTGTTCTTAAACCTACCTATTAAACACTTATTAGACACTCATTAAAGTATCTTAGGATTTTCTGTCGATTTGTCTACCTCTGTATCTTTCTTTTTTCTGAGGCAGAGTCTTGGCGTGTCACCCAGGCTGGAGTGCAGCGGTGCAATTTCAGCTCACTGCAATCTCCACCTCCTGGGTTCAAGCAATTCTCCTTCCTCAGCCTCCCAAGTAGCTGGGATTACAGGTGTGCTCCACCATGCCTGGCTAATTTGTTGTATTTTTAGTAGAGACGGGGCTTCACCATGTTGGCCAGGTTGGTCTCCAACTCCTGACCTCAAACGATCTGCCCGCCTCGGCCTCCTAAAGTGCTGGAATTACAGGCGTGAGCCACCGCGCTCTCTCTGTATCTTAACTGTAGGCCACTAGAAGGTAACAATCGTCTTTTACTTGTTTGGTCTTTGGTGCTTGCCATTAGTCTGGCATTAGATAGGCACTCAATAAATGTTTTCTGAAGAAAGGAAGAATGGAAAGTCCTCACTTATCATTTAACCTTCATCTTTCTTAAGAAGAAGTGATGGAAATATCTATTGACTCTGATGTTACTCTGATGTCAGCCCTTCTTGAGCCTGCCAGAAGTAAAGTGAACAATTCAGAGCTCTCTGACTAACAGAGATGATGGAAGCAATTGCTTGTCCTCACTACTGGAGCCCAAAAATAAGTTGAATGAATCATGCTTATGTTCCTGGTATGCATGCCATGAAAATGGTCTAAGAACTCCTAGCAACTCCCTCAAAATTAAGACAAATTTCAGTGTTGGCTGCCTAACGTGTTTTCTGGCACATATATTTCCAGGCTCCACACCTGGCAGAAAGACGGTATCATAAAATTGAACATGATTGTGTTGGACAAGTAAACTGTGCTTCTGGTAACATAAGCACAAAAGCTACATTTATATTCTCATTCACTGAGGTATGTAGGGGTGACTAACAAAGATATATCTGAGATGGGTGTGGGTCCAGGGCAGGATTAGGGCCTAAATTTGGCTGCTGAATGCATGTCCACTGACCTTTTCAGTATCTGGCAAACTTTACTTTAAAAACAAGGTTGATCTTTAAATTATTAGTAGAAAAATCTTAGCTAAGCAGCGGTCCCTGCCCAACCTCGTCCCAATCCCAAATAAGAGAATAATGGTGTCTGTCTTTAAAAAGTTACAAACTGTCCTCTAAATAGGTAGGATCCACATGGCAGATCATTTTTAAATTTCCAGAGCCCTCACTTAGAAGTTTCATATCAGTAAGGAATTAAGTTCTGTTATGAATACAGAAAACCCTGAATATATAGAGGCTTAAACAAATTGGGAGCTTTGTGTTTCTCTTGTCATAAGTTCAAAGGTAGAAAATCCAGCTGGTAAAGCAACTTCAGAATGCCATTAGGGACTGTTTTGTGTTGAATTGTGCCATCTTAAAAGATAAGTTGAAGTCCTAAGCCCTGATACCTGTGAATTTGACCTTTTTGAAAATAGGGTCTTTGCAGATGTAACCAAATTAAGATGAGGTTATTAGTATGGGCTCTAATCCAACATGATTAGTGTCCTTATAAGAATCAAAATTTAGATAGAGTCACTCAGGAAGATGGCTATCTGAAGATGGAAGAAGAGATTTAAGTTACAGTCTAGCAAACCCAGGAATACCTGGGATTCCCTTCTAAGGGGCAAAGAAAGATCCTCGCCTAGAGACTTCAGAGGATGCGTGATCCTACCAACATCTTGATTTCAGACTTCTGGCCTCCAGAACTGTGAGAGAACAGATCTCTGTTGTTTTAAGCCACCCAATTTTTGGATCTTTGTTCTGGAAGCCCTGGAAAATAAATACAGGGATGCAGGATCCTTCCATTTTTCAACTCGGCTGAGCTCTCTTTGCCTCGTACTCACATGGTGGCTGGTCCACCTTCAACATCACATTTAAGTCCCATGTAGGAAGAAAAGAAAGGAAAATAAACAAAAGGCATCCACCAGTGAGATCTACCTTCTTTATTTTCCTGAAAATTGGCATTTTATTTGAAGAGAGAATAAAAATTATTTACATTAATATCTCTATGTGTCTTTTTAAATTTTTAAAATAAACTTTATGTTACAGCAATCTTAGTTTCACCATGAAACTGAGCAGAAAGTACGGAGTTACCATATACTCCCTGCCCCCACATGCATAACCTCTCCTGATGTCAACATCCCACGCAAGAGTGGTACATTCGTTACAACGGATGAACCTGCACTGACACATCATTATCAACCAAAGTCCATAGTTTATCCTAGGGTTCACTCTTGGTGTTGTACATTCTGTGGGTTTTGACAAATGTATAAAAACATGCATATACCATTATAGTATCTTACAGAGTAGTTTCACTGCCCTAAAAGTCCGCTGTACTCTGCCTATTTATCTCTTCTACCTCCAGCCACATCCCTGGAAACCACTAATCTTTTTACTGTTTCTATGGCTTTGCCTCTTCCAGAATGTCCTATAGTTGGAATTATACAGTGTGTATCCCTTTGATACTGTTTGGCTTTGTGTCCCCACCAAAATTTCATCTCAAATTGTAATCCCCAGGTGTTGAGGGAGGGACCTGGTGGGAGGTGATTAGATCATGGGGGCGCTTTCCTCCATTACTGTTCTCATGATAGTGAACGAGTTCTCACAATATCTGATGGTTTTATAAGGCAGTTTTCCCTGCTCTCTCTTGCACTTGCTCTCTTGCCTGCCGCCATGTAAGACATGCCTGCTTCCTCTTCCAATATGATTGTAAGTTTCCTAAGGCCTTCCTAGCCATGCAGAACTGTGAGTCAATTAAACCTCTTTCCTTTATAAATTACCCAGTCTCAGATAGTATCTTTATAGCATTGTGAAAACGGATGAACACACCATTTCAGATTAGCATCTTTTACTTAATAACATGCATTTAAGTTTCCTCCATGTCTTTTCATAGCGTGATCGTTCATTTCTTTTTAGTGCTGAATAATATTCCATTCTATCAATGCACCACAGCTGGTTTATCCATTTTACCCACTGAAGGAAATCTTGGTTGCTTCTGAGTTTTGACAATTATGAATTAAGCTTCTGTAAACACCTGTGTGCAAGTGTTTGTGTGGACATAAGTTTTCAGATCATATGGGTAAATAGTAAGGAGTGTGATTGCGAGATCGTATGGTAAAAGTATGTTTAGTTTTGTAAGAAACGGCCAAACCATCTTTCAAAATGACTGTACCAATTCACATTCCCAGCAGCAATGAAAGAGTAACTGTTGTTCCACATCCTCCCCAGCATTTGGGGTTTTAGTGCTTTGGATTTTGGCCATTTTAATAGACATACAGTAGTATTTCATTATTTTAGTTTGCAATTCTTTAATGACATGCTACGTGAAGCATCATTTCATATGCCTATTTGCCACATCTTCTTTGGCAAGGTGTCTGTTCAGTCTTTTGCCCATTTTTACATCAAATTGTTAATTTTCTTATTGTTGAGCTTCAAGAGTTCTTAGTATATTTTGGATAACAGTGTTTTATCCGATATGTCTTTTGCAAGTATTCTCTCCCTATCTGTAACTTATCTTCCCATTATCTTGGGAGTCTACTTTCTTTTCTATTTTATTTTATTTTATTTTATTTTATTTTATTTATTTAGAGATGGAGTCTCGCTCTTTCACGCATGCTGGGGTGCAGTGGTGCTATCTCAGCTCACTGCAAGCTCTACCTCCCGGGTTCATGCCATTCTCCTGCCTCAGCCTCCCAAGTAGCTGAGACTACAGGTGCCCGCCACCATGCCTGGCTAATTTTTTGTATTTTTACTAGAGACAGGGTTTCACTGTATTAGACAGGATGGTCTCAATCTCCTGACCTCATGATCCATATGCCTCAGTCTTCCAAAGTGCTGGGATTATAGGCATGATACTTTCTTTTAAAAAGGTTTACTAGAAGCCTCAACCAGTAACTGCTACTTCCATCTCATGATCACCTCATGAGCAAGGGTGTCTGAAAATGCATTATTTTGGCTACACACACTGGAGGCACACATTAAATCGGAGTTCTCTTAGTAAGGAAGAAGGAGAGAATAGCTATTGAATGGAGTATTATTTCCATTTGGGCTGGCATAACAAAATACAAGAGGATGGGTAGCTTATAAACAATAGAAATTTATATCTTACAAAATGATTTCTTTAGAAGGTAATATCCTAATAATTTCTTTACCAAGATACATAAAGCAAGCTAAGAGTCTACTAGACACAAAAAAACCTCATCCAAATAGCTAAGTGTAGCATCCATTCACTTTGCTTCTTATATCTTATTTCTAAGCTTGAGGCAGAAATGAAAGGTTTGTGCTCATAAGGCATAGGAGCTACAACCTAGATGACCTATATTTGGGTAAAAAAAAATAATAATAAATTCTCTGTCTACTCAACTTTGTTGATTCCATGACTAGATTCCTAGACCAAGAAACATAAAAAGTAAAAATTTAGCTGATTTTAGACCTCCAAAAAGAGTAAGGAAAATAATTTAGTCATATCTTTCCAAAAAACTATTTGTTAAAATCTTGAAGGTTGAAAAGCATCATGGAAGCCATCTTGAATCGATGTATGTTCTTGAGATTGGTCCCTGAGTGTTAGAGGTTCAGACGATTTTATGATTTACATATAAAAAGTGTACTGCAAGGTTAATGGAGCAAGGCTGGATGGCATGAAGTTTTATATAAAATAAAATACATTTAGCATTCAGGTAAGAGATAATGTATCTATTTCATTAATCAAAGTTACTCCCACAATATATACAGCAGCACATAATGAGATCTAATGCACTCACCAAGAATACCAAGATATAAATCTATCAGTTAGATTAGGAGAATGGGCCTCTGTTATAAATCAGATGTTAATAGTAGTTTATTGTTTCTTAAAATGCAGGCACTGTTTTTGAACTGATCTAAAGAAACTTGCATGGAAAAATTTGCTTCATAATGATATAAACTGTAATGCTTAGGGGTCCTGTTCTCTGAGTCATTCTAATTTTGGTTTATATGTTGCTGAATTAAGCATTGATTCAGAAGAGCAAGTCATGAGACAATGAGCAGGAGATCAGGACAGGGACACTGGAGGAAAAAGTAACCAGCAGCTTGTCCTGAGGCTCTCCTGCTGTACAAGCTTCCACACACCTGCCAGGGAAATTTTAAAATGTTAACTGTATTCATAAGTACATTTCAATGGTTTGACATTTGAAGATACAAAAGTGGAGGCAGGGAAGAATCTCCTTCCTATTCCCGCTCTCAGACACCCCTTTCTTTCTTTTTTCTTTTTTTTGAGAGAGAGTCTCACTCTGTCACCCAGTCTGGAGTGCAGTGGCACGATTTCAGCTCACTGCAATCTCTGCCTCCTGGGTTCAAATGGTTCTCATGCCTCAGCCTCCCAAGTAGCTGGAACTACCGGCATGAGCCACCATGCCCAGCCAGCTACCTCTTTCTTAAGGCAACTAATGTTATAAATTTTTAATGTACTCTCATAACATTGTATTCATGGATGTATGTATGTATTCATGATTTGTTATTAATCTCATTTAGATAAAAAATTAATTGATATCAATGAAAGATGAAGAGAATTTGCCATTTGACACAGGCCAAAAATTTTGGAGTTATCCTCCCTTCCTTCCTGCATTCCTTCTTCCTTTGCTTCCTTCCTTCTTTTTATGCCCTATCTCAATGCATCCCCAATATAATTGGCCTTCCTTTCAAAATACATGTAGATTTCAAATATTCCTCACCACCTACACCTACATCTTCCTGGCCTCAGACACCAACATCTCTCACCTGGACTATGTCAACAGCTTCCTCGTGCTTCTCCTTGCTTCCTTTCTTGTCCCATTTAAAACTAGCATGATCCTGAAGCAATCCAAGTCAGATCACATCACTCCTCTACTCAGAACTTTCCAATGGCTTCCTACTTTACTTAGAGGAAATATGAAATTCTTAACAATGGGCCACACATCCCTTTATCATCTGGCCCTACGTCTCCTTAATCTTACCCACCAACTGCTCTCATCCTCACTCGTTCCCCAGTCACACTGTCCTCCTTGCTTTCCTTGAACTTGTCAGACTTACTCCCATCCCACCAGCTGTTCAGCTGTTTCCTCCATCTGCAGACCTTCCCAGACACCTACATGGATGGTCCCTCACCCCCTTCATCTACTTGTTCAAATGGCACCTGCTAGGTGAGGCCTCCCTAACCACCCTGTTTAAAATGTCAGCCTCCACCCCAGCCCCTGTATTTCCCATCCACCTTACCTGGGCTTCATAGCATTTGATGCCTACTAAAGTACTGTGATTTACTTGCTAGTTTTGTTTATTTGCTGTCTCCCTTCATTCGAATGTGATAACTATGAAGGGAGAGATTTTTGTCCATGTGGCTCACAGCTGTGTCCTTGGTGCTTAGAACAATGCCCAGTAAACGTATGTTAAGTGAATAAATTTCAGACACTCTAGGAAATCTTTCTACTTTCTTTTGCATAAAACATTGTTCTAAATTATCCCTGCCTAGGCCACATACAGAACAAAGTTGACAGTACTCAAAAGCTGGCTGACTATTGTAATAATTCTGTCCCTGTATATTCTCATTCTTGAGAGAAAAGTACATTTGCTTTATTTATGAGGCACAGAGGGTCATTGCTGTGTAATTATGACTATTGAGGACGTGTTACGGGTTGAATTGTGTCCCCTCAAAATCCATATGTTGAAGTCCCAACCATCAGCACCTCAGAATGTGACCTTATTTGGAATAAGATTATTGCAGACGTAATTAAGATGAAGTCATACTAGAGTAGGGCGGGTTCCTAATCCTGTATGACTGCTGTCCTTATAAAACAGAAAATTCAACACAGACATGCAGACAGAGAGCACCATGTGAAAATAAAGACAGAGATCTACAAACCAAGGAATGCCAAAGACTGCCAGCAAATTACCAGAAGCTAGAAGAGGGGTATAGAACAGTTTCTACTTCATAGCCATCAGGAGGAACCACTCCTGCTGACACCTTGACCTCAGATTTCCAGCCTCCAAAACTGTGAGACCATGAATTTCTGTTGTTTGAGCCACCTGGATTATGGTACCTTGTTATGGCAGCCCTGGGAAACTAATATAGGACCTATGGAACCGTGGCATCTTTTTGTTTTTGTTTACAAGTGGTTCACATAACTAGTGCAGAATACCACTCAACAAACTTATCGAATGAGCAATGGGGAAAGTTCGCCATGATCTGCTTCAAGGAGGACAAGGGAGATGGGAAATAGAAAATCAACACTGGACTGTCATTCCCACCAGAGCATTGACCTTGTCATTTAATATTCAGTTTCCAGCACAGAACCTGATTCTGATTCTCAAGATGCATTTGTTGAGAAAAACTGAGTATCGGGCAGAGCAGGCAGCTCTATGCCAAGCAAGAGATCTTAGATTGGAGATTGTGGGGCTGGGGAGCTGGTGCTCCCTGATCCATTTATGAAGTTTAAGCAACCATTCTGATTTCACATTGCCAGGAGTCTCCCTACTGACAGGACACCCAGGTTCTGCATCATTACTTGAGTTTGCTTTTACTTTGGTAGACAGTATGTGGTTTTTAAAGTGTATTTCTGGGATTATTGGTAGGAACAGATTTATTTTACATTTAAACAGCTGGTTCAACATTCATTTAAACTCAGATGTATAATTCTGTTGTTAAATTATTATGTTGTGTTTCTAAAAACTTCACTTTCTTAAAGGTTGATGTGAATACAAAACCTTCAGAAAGATTGTTTGAAGCCACAATGGGTGTTCCTAATAGGTTGCCTTTCTTGGTTGGTTATTTTACATTAGAGGAGAAAATAATGCTATTGTTATGGATTAAAATATCGTGTTTTAAATGTCATTGCTATTAAATATCAAGGACATAGGCAACCAAAATAGTAAGGACAAAGATTTAGCATAAAAGAAGTGGGATCCAATATAATATTTTTGAAATGTGCTTATTCATTTGAGCTCAGAATGCATGTGTCTGGACAACTCAAGTAAATTTTTTTTTCCATCTGAAATACTCTTATTTTTATTTTTATTTTTATTTTTTGAGACAGAGTCTTGCTCTGTCACCCAGGCTGCAGTGCAATGGCACACTCTTGGTTCACTGCAACCTCTGCCTCCCAGATTCAAGCAATTATTGTGCCTCAGCCTCTCAAGAAGCTGCAATTACAGGTGCATGCCACCACGCCTGGCTAATTTTTGTATTGTAGAGACAGAGTTTTGGCATGTTGGCCAGGCTGGTCTCGAACTGCCGACCTGAAGTGATCTGCCCACCTTGGCCTCCCAAAGTGCTGGGATTACAGGTGTGAGCCATTGTGCCTGGCCTCCGTCTGAAATACTCTTAAAAAGAAATCATGACTTTTTATGCCTGAAATTTTTAAATGTCTCTATCATTCGTCTGTGGTTCACTAAAAAGGGCCATAATTCCCTGATTATCTATATCTTGAGAAGTGTGAAGTGTGATCTAGTCGCTCTCCTCCTGATCTTGTGCAGACCAGTGACTGCTTTGACCACCGAAGTATGGTAGAAGAAATGCCATGCCAGTCTGTCTGGTCCTCTTGGACTCTCAGTTACCATGTGAGAAGTCTGACAGGCCTGCTACCATACATTGAGGGGACCCTAGGTGGCCACATAGGCTTGAAAAGAGAGAGAGATTGAGAGAAAGAGAGAGATGGCCGGGCCCTTTTCCCATCTCTTCCAGCCCTTAGCCATTTGAATTATCCCAGACATTGTTGAGCAAAGACAAGCAGTCCCCACTGTACTCTGTCCAAATTCGAACCCATAAGATAGACATAATAGACCCAGAGTGGGACATACTACTCCTACTAATAAATTGTTTTAAGTCACCAGTATTTGGGGTAGTTTGTTATGCATCAGTAGGTAACTGGGCCATCATCTTTCTCGTATAGATAGCTTCAGATGAGATCTTGTAACTTCCCAGGTGTTCTATTTATGACATCTAATAATACCTCCAGTCTTCAGAATTGGAATTTCTTCTTGAGTTATATTATGCTTTCCAGCCCAGCATATACTGATTAATTTCTTGTCACTCAGAAATAATCTGTTCAAACTATTGATATTATTTACTTAAAACGAAAGGTGCCAAAACACTATTTTGTATACTTTTTCTCTTGGTATGGCATGAGTATTATGCTCACTAAATTATTTAAAAAAAAGTACATGCATCTGATATGAAGATTTTCTTTTAATTGATACTAGGAAAAAGTAGACTTCTCATTAGCATAAACAGTTTTCCAGTGTCTCTTGTAACAGAAATTGCAGTTGGCTCCCAAGAAGTGTAATATGGTATGTGTTGATAAACATGATGAGCAACTGGGCTTGCTACCCTCTTTGTATGGCCACCAGAAACTACACAATGTGCTTCATAAATGTTTGGCACATATTAAATTCTCAAAAATGCTACTTATCACCATTTCTCCCTTTTTTTTCTTTTTTGCTGCTATGTAACATTTAAACCTTTGAAAACCCCATGCTGATTAAAACCATAGTCTATTGTACGTATGTGTTTTAGCCATTTGTAAGTTGAGTTTTAAAAAGAAACTATTTCTGTGGCTAGCAGTTAAAGAGAAATTCGAGGTACATCATAGTATTATAGGTAACAGATTTGCAAAGTTCCTCTAGCATTTTGCATTTAGAGGGATTTTATCAGAAGCTTCCATTGAAGTCAATTCATTTTCCTTTTAAAAGAGATGTATTTAGCACATGAAATTGAACTTACTTGCAAAATTCACTCTGTATCCCCAGAATTAAGTCAGAAGACATATGCAGCAGTTGTTTAATGTGCCAAGAAAACAGGACGTTTGTTTGTATTTAGTATAAATAAATTACAAATACATGAACATGTGAAAAAAATTATCTTTAGATGAAGTCAGTCTTGCTTTATGTGTTTAAGGGTTCTTCTAATTAAATGAGTTTCTTTTGCCTTGACAAAACAGCAAGGAAATTCCACACAGGAAAAATTATTATATTTTAATTTGAATATAAATTGAGTGGTAGAAGAACACCAAATTATTTTGTCTCTCCTAAAAGGGTAGAATGGAGGGCTTACTTACACACATACCAGGCTCTTTATGTCTCAAGTGAACAGGAGTTTATAGCCCTGGTCTTCAACTGCATTTACTTTCAATCTCAAAACCATTACAGGCTTTAGCACAACTCATAATAATGGGTGGCCTCTGTCCAAGAGGAAGTTCAACACTGGCATGCTGGCCAAGTCAAGAGCCAGGTATATGCATCAGCAGACTTCATGGGTTTTTGCATAGTACTTCACTCAAATGATTGCTATAAATCACTCCAAAATTCATACTCAAAAATGACTGTAGGACTTTTAGCAGGAATACAAAAGGTACAGTGGGAATTTACAGCCGTTCTGTAAGGTTCCTGATATTTTGATTCTGCTTTGCAAGGTACATGAACTTGACGCCCCTGGGAACCATTGCTGTGGAGAATGTATCAGGTTTTTAGTACAGAGGTCAGCTTTTCACTCACTTTGTCACTAGTATGCTCAAAGAAAATTTGTTGGGGCATTTCTTCTCATCCCTGAGATAAAAACAATTGCCCAAGTTTTTTCCTTTTAAATACTTTGACCTGGAGATAGACGATTCTCATCTGTCTAGAGGTGCTCTCAGAATTGCCCTCGTTCTGTGCAGTACATTTCGACAGTGCTGTTTATGTTAGTTCTCTGAAGCAAAGCATCATATATAGTGGCAAAGCCATCCACAAAGTGACACATGAAACTGGATTTGCAGTGGGGGCAGCTGATCTAAATCATTTTTTGTTTCTCATTGTAAAAGCCCCTTTATGAAATCCACAAGCTTTTGCCAAGCTCTTCAAACAGTCTTTTAGCCACCACATGAGTTGAGTTCCTGCCTCTGTGCCCTGACTGATTGCCCAGGCAGCTGTGTGGGTGGCTTCAGAGTTGCACTGAGGCTTTTATGTGGTTTTTTGGCTGATGGGCTATTTCTACTGTCTTGTCCCTATGGGTAGCATCTCAAATTTGACTGGCTGTGATGAACACATCGTTAGTCATTTGAGAAAAATATCTGGTGAAAATGCCCTGTGGTGTAAACACAAATTTGTCTTCTTTTCCCGGCCTGGAAAATTTTCTGCCTCAGAAAATTGTAAAGGACATGGAAGAATTAGATTGTGTCTCATTTTAATGAATAAAAAGCCAACAAAAACATCATCATCTTTGCTGCATTCAAATCTTGAATCAGAAGATAAAAGTAAAAAACAAGAAAGGAAATTTGTTTGCCTCTGCCATGTTACTAGACCATGACTAGGTATATAGTTTGCCATACACTGCAGTAAATAAAGTGAGTCCTGTTATCACATATTTATTGAGCACCTCTTATGTTCCAGGTACTATGCTAAGTAATCTGGTTACAAAAATGAATAAAATGTATTGCAGGTTAGATCCTCTGGAGGGCAAAAACTGAGATGGAATTGAGAGTGCAAATATTTTACTGAAGAGTAAGTCCTGTGAAAGAGAAGCTGAAGAAGCAAGACTGAGAAGAGGGAATCATCAGAACATGATGAAGATCTTACAATGCCTGTGCCAGCCCAACAGGAAGTTCCACAGTAATGACTGCCCACTGGAGGAGGACTGCATGGTAAACAAAGGACTAGACCCTTATGCCACTGCCATGCTCAGTTGTTGGCTGGGCACCACCCAAAGAAGGGCCTAACCTCTGCTACCACTGCCTTGCTCAGTCATGAACCAGGGTCTCTCCAAAAAGAATCTGAACGTGACTTGAACGCTGAGGTGAATCCTGAAGCAGACAACTGGAGGCTGCTGGGTAGTCACCTTCTTTCTTCTGGTCAGCAAGTCTTTTCTCCAAGATATTTGGAAATAGCTAGCTCCTCAAGGGCTCTGGTGGATCTAATTTCCTGAAGGATACTTCAGAGACAAAATAGAGTCCCTGTCTCTGCAGTTGGTCTCTAGGCTACAGCTGGAACTCATCATCTTGCTCCTCCACTATCTATTCTAAATTCTCTTCACTCTATGTTGGCCTTGGCAGTTTTTCTGGAGTAGAATTCCCCATTAAACATAAACTTCTCTGGCTAGGCCTGCTGCATGTTTCTATTTATATGGGCAAAGAGTGGCAAGAGATGCTGGAGTGCTACATATATTCCTGCTTTTCCTGCTTGTCTCTATTATACCAGGAAATCTTCTTTCTCATGCATTTTAGGGTCAATTATGACAAGCTGATGACTTCTTTTCTTGTTTGGTTATCCCTGGACATAAATATCCCAAAGTGTTCAAGGGGCAGCTGTATCCTGTACTTCAGGGAATCTCTTGCTATTTCCCTGGGTGAGTGCATGCCCCCTTTAGAAATGAGGGCTTCTCATCCTTCAGAGAGCCTAGGCAGGAATCTGCAGAGTACCCCAGTAGATCTTTGGGAATGATAGTAAGTGGGGCCGATTCTACTGCTATCCCTTGGTTCCAGACCCACGGGAACCTGATGGTTCCTGATGAAAATGCGGTGCCACAGTGAGGTCTCTGATTCAATGAATGTTCTGCTTCCTGGAGGACGGTGCTGCATCTCATAGGGCACTGCTTGTGAGCTAGTGCATCAGTTGCCCCTTCAGCAAGTTGCTCAACACTTTAAAACCCCAGCAGCTTCTGGGTAGTGTGGGAGAAGCAGTGTGTAATATGACTAATAAATTGCATAATCATGGGCCCACCTTGCTCTTGTATTACAGTTAAAGTGGGTTCTCTGGTTGGATGTTGTGTGGAATTCTATGTCCATAGGCATTCCATAAATTCCCAGGTAGTGGTGCTTTCCTGTAGGTGGGAAAGGCAAATCCATATCAGGAATAAGTATCTATTCCTGTGAAAAGAAACTGCTGGCATTTCCAACATGGAAGAATCCCAGTGAAGTCAGTTTGCGACCAAGTGGCCAGTTGGTCTTTTTGAGGAACACTGCCATGTCAGGGGCTTAACATTTGTCTCCGTGGTTGGCAGGTTAGATACTGGAAGTATTAATGGCTAGATGGGCCTTGATGAGTAACAGTCTCTGCTATTGGGCTCATGTGCAATCTCTGTCTCAACTGCTATGGCCACTTTGTGTGTGCATTCTGCCAGCATTGCAGTGGACACATTGACAAAGGTTAGCTAACATAAACTTGGGCCAACCCATTTTGTCTACTGGGTTTACATACTTCACATGCAAATCCACATGTTTATCTCATTCCTCTACCCAAGAATTCCTTACTTTGAAGATTTCCGAGGCTCCCACTTGGCTTTCCCCACTGTGATAGTTTTACTCCACAGGCCAGGGACCCAGTGGAGCCCAGGGTTCCAACTGCCAGGTATGTCAATACCACCGGTACATTCAGGGACAAGGAAAATATGTCAGGCTTTGGCCAGGACTCCATTTGTTAACTCTCTCCATATGCTCCAGTTATAACAGGTAGACCATGATGATGCTTCAGGTCTCTGGGAATCAATGTCAACTTAGACTCTGTGTCCACCAGACCTGTGTTTATTTCCATCTCCACAGTGTATGTAGCCCCTTGAATATGACTGTAGGTTACTTTGTAGAGGCACTGAGGAAATCTTTACAACATACACTTGCCATGGTATAGAAAGGTCTTTCTTTCTAGGGACCCAGACACTTCTTTAGTCAATGGGTTCTGGATCTGAAAATTGGCTCAGGGACAGGAACTGTATAAAAGATCATGAATTTTTATTTGGACAACCATTCTCAACTTCTTGCTTCTCTAGTCTTGCTTCATTCTTACAACAAATGTTAAACAGTACCCTTGTTGCTGCCTATTTTACCCCTAGGGACACATGTTCAATTAACCATCTCTACAACTCCCTATAGGTCAAAGGCCTTTGGTTGCCCCTCTGAACTGGCCCCCAATGATTAAGTACCAACGCATGGCTATTGGTACTTCGCCATGCTATTAAAGAACCCAGCCCTGTGACCACCTTCTGCATCACCAGCCCTGGCATGCAGAAGAGAGTCATCACTGAACATCCTAGTGATACTGGTGTCTTTCTTACCAGCACATTCCTGATTATGACATCCAAGACTTGGTCATAAAAAGCTTAGCAACTTCCCCTTGGCATTCCAGGATCTCAGATATCATTATTGCGAGGAAGCTCAAACTAACCCAAGAGAAGAGGGCAAACAGTCCACATCCAGGTGTTCTGCCTAAAAAATCAGTTGAGGTCCCACTCAGCAGCCAGTATCAACTACCAGGCATGTAAGTGAAGGCACCTGCAGAGAATTCCAGCCCCCAGCTGTCAAGTCACCTGCAGCCACTAAGTCTTCTCAGCTGAGGCCTCAGACATCATGAAGCAGAGACAAACTCTCCCCACTGTTTCCTATCTAAATTCCTGACCCCCACAATACATGAGCAAAATAAGATGGCTGTCTTAATGCCAGCAAGTTTTGGCATGCAATAGTAAACAGAGCAAAAAATGAAATTCACAAATATAAAATATATTCTTCTCTAGCAGAAACAACTAACTAGAAAATATAAAGTAAAATATTTAGAATAGCAATAAAAACTATTAATACATAGAAACTAGGAATCAGTCTGACAAAGAATGCATAAGAACTTTATAGAAAAAAAGTTGAACTCTGTTAAAGAACATAAAAATTAAATTCAACTAAATCTGTTTTAAAAAGCAAAAGTAATTCAGCAAAAATCCATTGGATTTGACTATATATAAATCGGGATTTCTGTTCGAAGAAGTACACATGTTGAAGTTAACATATACTAAAATGAGATAAAATATTTGTGAAGTCTAAAATTAACAAGGGTTTAATATCTAGACTGTATTGCAAACTTTTATAAATTAGCAGTAAAAAGACAGGAAACAATAAAATATGAGCAAAGGAGATATATTGGCAGGAATGTGAAGGCTGAATGAGGAACAAGTTTTTAAAGTAAAACTCTCAGGCAGGCACAGTGGCTCACAAACACCTGCAATCCCAGCACTTTGGGAAGCTGAGATGGGTGGATCACTTGAGCTTAGGAGTTCAAGATCAGCCTGGGCAACATGCCAAAATCCTGTCTCTACAAAAAAATACAATTATTAGCCAGGTGTGGTGGCACACCTGTAGACCCAGCTACTTGGGAGGCTGAGGTGGGAGGACTGCTTCAGGTTGAGGCTGTAGTGAGCTGAGATTACACCACTGCACTGCAGCCTGGGTAACAGAGTGAGACCCTGTCTCAAAATAAAAAATTAATTAATAAATAAAGTAAAACTTGCTAATAATTGAGGAAAAAGGCAAACTAAAACCAAGATGAAATACCACTTGTATTGGTCGGTTTCACATTGCTATAAAGATACTGCCTGAGACTGAGTAATTTATAAACAAAAGAGGTTTAATTGACTCACAATTCTGCATGGCTGGAGAGGCCTCAGGAAACTTACAATTATGGCATAAGGTGAAGAGAAAGCAAGGCATGTCTTACATGGCTTCAGGAGAGAGAGAATGCAGGGGAAACTGACGCTTTTAAACCATCAAATCTCCCAAGAACTCCCTTACTATCATGAAAACAGCATGAGGGAAACCACTCCTATGATCCAATCACCTCCCACCAGGTTCCTTCCTCCACATGTGAAGATTACAATTCGAGATAAGATTTGGGTGGGCACATGGAGCCAAACCATGTCACCACTTTATGCCCAAATGTCAAAAATTAGGAAAGTGGATCAAATATAAAATATTGATGAGAATGTGAGAGTATGAGCCCTCTTATTCACTAATGAGGGAGTTTAAGCATGGCAGCAGTGCTTGAAAGGGCTTTAGCAATATTTTTAAAAATTACACATGCATATTCCCTGTAACTGATGATCTCGCTTCTGAGTATAATTCCCCTTTCTCCCTAAAATGATTGCACAGAGATTCAAGGAGATGAATCAATCAGGGTCCAGACAAGAAAATAAAAGTCATGCTAGGTATTTCAAAAGTAAGTATTCAATACAGGGGGCTGATTAAACAAGTATTGGAAGGATAAAAGAGGTCATAGTGCACACTGGGGTAACTTAGGGATTAATAACTGTGGATAGCAGCTATCACTTTTGCAACTGGGGAAACAAAAGGAAAGAGGTGGTATGACCACAACATAGGGACTTTGAGGAGGGAAACTTTGGGGTTGGTGCCCAGACCTCTTAGAGGAAGGTGCCACAAGGCTGATGGTACATGAACCACTGAAAGTGTATACAGCTGGTGCTCAGACTGCTGAGGGGCACAGCTCATCTGCTATCATCTCCGAGCAGGTGTGATGCTGCTGGTGCTATGCACACTGAAAGAAGCTCTAGGCTGCAGCCCTAGTTCCCTGCTGCTGATGGAAGAATGCCAGTAGAGGCTGTTAGCAGGAAGAGTCCCTTTTCCCCACCTCATGTCTTGTGATCTTCTGCCAGTACCTTCTACTGGAAGAACATAACTAGAAGTGAGCTGACAAGGAAGTCTGGGAAGTGCAGTTTGCGGAACCTGGCCTTCAGAAGGGTTGGCTAGAGTCTGAGAGGTAATAAATAAAAGATTTTCATGCCAGTATTGTTTACAGTAGCAAGAGACTTCAGCCAAAGTAGGTGTCCATTGATAGGAGAATAATACATAAAATATTGTGGATGCAGAGTATGAAATACAATGCAGCCAGGAGAAACCAGTTGACTCCTGAGCAACACAGGTTTGAACTGTGAGGGTTCACTTATATGTGAATTTTTTTCAATAAATACAGTGGAAAATTATTTTGAGAGTTGCGACAATTTGAAAAAAACTCATAGATGAACGACATAGCCTAGTAATATCAGAGAATTAAGAGAGAGCTATACATGTCATGAATGCATAAAATATATGTAAATACTAGTCTATTCTATCATTTACTAACATAAAATATCACAAATTTATTACACAAAGTTAAAATATACCAAAATTTACAAATAAATTGACATTAGACAATCTGACACAAACACAGATCATATGTGGTGCTGTTTGCAGTTGACAGAAATCTAAAAAATGTAAAGATGCAGCATAAATCATAACTGCATACAAGTAATGGTAGTATATACTGTACTAATGTAATAATTTCATAGCCACTTCCTCTTGCTATTGCAGTGAGCTCAAATGTTGCAAATACCCATCTAAAATGCTGTGTGATGCTAATCATCTCTGTGTGATCGCATATCCAGTAAATCGCATATCGCCATAAAAAGTGATCTCTTGTTGTTCTTGCATATTTTTCCTCATGTTTAGTGCAATACCATAAACCTTGAGTAACACTATGCAATGTATATGAAGTGCCCCAATGATGCTTGAAGTGCTCCCAAGAAGCAGAGAAAAGTCATGACATTATAAGAAACAGTTGAATGGCTTGATATACGCCATAGATTGAGATCTGCAGCTGCAGTTGCCCACAATTTCAAGATAAATGAATCCAGCATAAGGACCAGTGTAAAAAAAGAAAAGAAAATTTGTGAAGCGGTTGGGGCAGCTACACCAGCAGGTGCAAAAAAAACCTTATACTTTTTGAAAAATGCCTTCTTATATTGAAAATGAAGTTTTTATGTGAGTGAAGGATTGCTATATGAAAAGCATATCTATAGACTCTAATATGGGTTGAGAAAAAGAGAGGTCATTATATGACAACTTAAGGAAAAAGGAAGGTGCAGGATATAAAGCTGAAGAATTTAATGCCAGCAAAAGATGGTTTGATAATTTTAGAAAGAGTCTTGGATTTTAAATTGCAAGATATCAGCTGGGCCCGGTGGCTCATGCCTGTAATCCCAGCACTTTGGGAGGCCAAGGTGGGCGAATCACCTGAGGTCAGGAGTTTGAGACCAGCCTGACCAATATGGTGAAACCTGTCCCTACTAAAAATGCAAAAATTAGCCAGGTGTGGTGGCACGCACCTGTAATCCCAGCTACTCAGGAGGCTGAGGCAGGAGAATCACTTGAACCTGGGAGGTAGAGATTGCACTGAGTCAAGATCACGCCATTGCACTCCAGCTTGGGTGACAGAGCAAGACTCCATCTCAAAAACAAAACAAAAAACAAACAAACAAACAAAAAAGATATCAGGAGAAGCAGCTTCTGCCAATCAAGGGCAGCAGACAAGTTCCCAGATGCCATTAAGAAAATCATTGAAGAGAAAGGATATCTGCCTGAACAGATTTTTAATGAAGATAAAAGTACCCTATTCTAGAAACAAATGCCACAAAGGACATGCATTAGTAAGGAAGAGAAGTGAGCACCAGGATTTAAGGCAGGAAGGAGATAGGCTACCTCTACTCTTATGTGCAAATGCAGTTAGGTTTATAATCAGGACTGGCCTTATCTATAAAAAGCTGCTAACCCCTGAGCCTTGAAGGGAAAAAATAAACACCAGCTGCCAGTCTTTTGGTTGTATAACAAGAAGGTCCAGACAATGAGAACCCTTTTTCTGGATTGGTTCCATCGCTGCTTTGTCCCTGAAGTCAGGAAGTACCTTGCCAGTAGGGGACTGCCTTTTAAAGTTCTTTTGATATTGGACAATGTCCCTGGCCACCCCACGAATTAAACACTGAAGGTGAAGAAGTAGTCTAATTGCCCCCAGACACAATGTCTCTAATTTAACCTCTAGACCAGGGGTCATAAGGATCTTTAAGGCCCATTACACAAGGTACTGTATGGAAACGATTGCCAATGCTATGAAAGAAAACTCCGATAGAATAACCTGAAAGTCTGGAAGGACTACATCATTAAAGATACCAGCATTGCTATAGGAAAGCTGTAAAAGCCATCAAGCCCAAAACAACAAATTCCTGCCAGAGAAAACTGTGTCCAGGTGTTGTGCATGACTTCACAGGATTTGCAATGGAGCCAATCGAGAAAATCATGGAAGAGATTGTGGATATGACAAAAAAAAAAAAAAAAAAAAAAAAAAAGGTTGGGGGTGTTGTGAAGGGTTTCGAGATATGGATCATGAAGAAATTCAAGAAATAACAGACACCACATCAGAGGAATTAACAGAAGATGATTTGATGTAGAGAACCAGTGCCTGACGATGAGGAAGAAGATGTAGTAGAAGCAGTGCCAGGAAATAAATTGACATTAGGCAAGCTGGCAGAAGGGTTCTGATGACTCAGAACTGCTTTTGACTTCTTTTGTAACATGGATCTTTCTATAACGTAGACACCAAAACTAAAGCAAACAGTGTAAGGACTGGTATTATAGAAACATTTTTAGAAAAATGAAAAAGCAAAAATGTCAGACAGGAATTATCATGTATTTCTGTAAAGTTACACCAAGTGTGCCTGCCTCCCCTGCCTCCCCTTCCACCTCCTCCACCCCTTCCATCTCTGCCACCCACGAGATAGCAAGATCAACCCCTCCTCTTCCTTTTCTTCATCAGCACACTCGATGTGAAGACAATGAGAATGAAGATCTTTATGATGATCCACTTCCACTTAATGAAGAGTAATTATATTTTCTCTTCCTTACGATTTTTCTAATGACATTTTCTTTTCTCTAGCTTACTTTGTTTTAAGAATACAGTATATAGTACTTATAAAATACAAGCTATTTGTCAATCAACTATTGGTGTTATTGGTAAGATCTACTGGTTAACAGTAGGCTATTAGTAGTTAAGTTTTGTGGGAGTCAAAGTTATATACAAATTTTCGACTGCATGGAGGGGGTCAGTGTCCATAGCCCCTACATTGCTCAGTGATCAATTGTACATATAAAAAACATGGATGCCTTAAATCACTTCATGTTGCTATAACAGAGTATTTGAGACTGAGTAATTTACAAAGAAAAGAGGTATATTTAGCTCACAGTTATGCTGACTGGGAAGTTCCAAGGGCATGGCAGCAGCATCTGCTCAGCTTCTGGTAAGGGCCTTGTGCTGCATCACAACGTAGTGAAAGGTCAGAGGGGAAGCTAATATGTGCCAAAAGGGAAAACCCAACGGCCATCCTGATTTTATAACAACCTACTTAGACAGGAACTAGTCCACTCCTGTGAGAACTAATCTAGTCTCACCAGAGCAAGAACTCACTCACTCTGTGAGAATGGCACTAAGCCATTCACGGGGAATCTGCCTCCATGAACCAAACACCTCCCACTGGGCCCCACCTCCAAACACTGCCAAACTGGTAATCAAATTTTAACATGAGTTTTGGTGGGAAAAACCCATATCAAACTACAGCAATGGATAAATATCAAAAACAGCATTGACAGAAAAAATTAGAAAAAGGCATAAGATTTAGTGTTCAACCATAATAGTGGATTCATCCATTTCTCCTTATAGTTCTATTAATTTGTGCTCCGTGTATTTTGATGCTCTGTTGTTAGGTACATAAGCATCAAGAATTGTTATTAATTTTTTTGAGAACTGGCCCCTTTGTCATTATGTAGTGCCTCTCTTTAATCTCTGATAACTTTTCTTCTCTGAAGTTTGCTTAGTCTAAAATTAATATAGCCACTCTTGCTTTCTTTTGATTAGTGTTAGCATGGTTTATCTTTTGTCATCTTCTTATTTAAAAAACTTTACCCTTTATCAGAATTTATAGTAGACTTTTGATAAGTTATTATAACTAGTGATATACAATAATTCAATGTTTTAAATTAGTTTTTACACACGTAAGAGATTATCCAATCCCATCTATTTACTTTTAATTTGAATGTGTCTTTATATTGAAAGTGGGTTTCTTGTAGACAACACATAGTCGGGTCTTGTTTTTTCATTTACCCTGATGATATCTGTCTTTTAATTGGCATATTCAGACCATCGATGTTCAAAGTGATTATTGATATAGTTAGATTAATATCTACCATATTTTTACTGCTTTCTTTTTTTGCCCTTGTCCTTTGTTCCTATTTTTGTTTTCCACTCTTTGTATGCCTTTTGTGGTTTTATTTCTATTTCAGTTTTTGTTGTTGTTGTTTTACGAGAAGGGGCTCACTATGTTTCGCAGGTTGTTCTTGAACTCCTGGGCTCAAGGGATCCTCCCATTTCAGCCTCCTAAGTAGCTGGGACTACAGGCATGTGCATTTTAACTGAGCAGTTTGTGATTCCATTTTCTCTCCCCTCTTAGCATATCAGTTGTACTTTTTTTTTTTTTTTAACTACTTTTAGTGGTTGCTCTAGAGTTTGCAACATACAGTTAGAATGAATTCAAGTTCCCTTTCAAATAACACTAGACCACTTCGGGGGTAGTCCAAGTACCTTATTATAACAAAATAATCTTAATTCCTCCCTCCCATGTTTTGTATTGTTGCTGTCATTCATTTCATTTATACATAATTATATACATAATGCATAATTGAATATACATGTATTCAACAATACATATAACTATATATAATATATAATTGAATATATCATTGCTATTATTTTGAACACTGTTATCTGTTAGATGAATTTAGAATAAGAATTTTACTTTCACTATTGTTTCTCAGAAGCTCTCCTTTATGTAGATCCAAGTTCGTGACGTATATTATTTTCCTTCTTTCTGAAGAACTTCTTTTAACATGTCTTGTAAGGCAGATCTATGGGCAAAAATTCTCTCCATTTTTGTTTGTCTACGCTTCTTAAATGAGGGTCTGGGGACTGGAAATCCCAAGGCATGAGATTTAAAGTTAAACATCATTTATAAATATGTAAAACAATGCACAAAATAGCACTACATATATTAAAAGATTGCTCACATATTTTAAGATATATGAGTAGATATTATTAGAATGGGTAGCAAGATTGCTACATATAGCACAATTCCTGGAATTATGCAACATAGGAGCTTTAGCGGTTGCCTATGCTAAGGAGAGAAGCAGAAGTGAGAATTGAAATGAAGGGAAAGAAAATAAGTAAAATAAGAGAAAGAGGCTATTAATAGATTAAAAAAAATAATGTGCTATGAACTGAGGAGTATAACTCAAATCTCTATACCTGAGAGTTTTACAATAAGCTTTTATTAGTCATATTTATTGCAGATTTTTTCTAATGTTGTCCCTCATTTATTATTGTTTCATAAAGCATTTGACAATCTGAATTTTTTCCTATAATTGTAGGAATTAATCTTTTCCTTTCTTATTGCTGTTAGTGGTGGATTAAAGATGTCACTCTTCCCACTGAGAGTTATTTCTCTTTTCCCTCCTCTTGAATATGGGCTGACTTATTTTGGCATATAGAATATGAAATGATATTACATAACTTTCCAAGTTTCACCTTAAGAGATCTGCAATTCTCACCTTCCAGCCCCATGGAGAAGCCCATAGAGGTGAACTGAGGCACTCCAGTTGACAGACTCAGTTGACCTTTCAGGCGACTGCCATCACCAACTGCAAGCCATATGAAAGAGACATCTTAGACCTCCTGACACTGTCAAGCCTCCAGATTTCTGCAGCCCTATTCAACACCCTCTGGAACAGAAGAACTACACACCTGATGCCAGTCAACTCAGAGACTCATGAAAGATGATAAATGAGTGGGATTGTTTTGAGATGGTTTGTTGAAAAGCAACAAATAACTGAAGCACTTCTATTGCTTCAATACTGAGAAAATCCAGATACCAGTGAACTCTTTTCCTATATTTTCTTCTAATTTTTTAAAGTATCTTCTAGAGTTTTGGCTTAAATTTCATTTTTTAAAATTCAGCCAAATGACAACTCCATTTGATAGATAATTTATTCACTCTTTTTTTATAATTTTTTTTCTCTAAGCTATTGAAGGAGGGTTTAGGTTATTTTTCCTGTCATAAATTAATACACACTCATTCTAGAAAGTGAGGGTGAGGAGGACAGAGCTTGACTCTGCCCTTAATCTCACCTCTTCAGGGACAACCACTACTACCATTTTGATGCATTTCCACTAATTTTCAGTATATATTTTAATGTTAATACTATTATGTTAATATAATCCATTCTATAACTCAGGTATGTTACATATTTTATAGGGTAATTCACAATGCAGAGAACTCTGCTGAGAAAGTGCATGAGTACTGAAAGCAGGGTTACACTAGCCCAGAGGAAGGGTGTATTTTGCTAAAAAAGATGCTAAAAGCTTATCAAGCCCTGAGCCCTCAGAGCTTTTTCACCCAATGGTGGAGGCTTCTTAAGCTGTGGGTCTGGTATGACCTGCTCTATTTTTTGCTGAACTTTATAGTTACACCCAACATGGTGTAACTGACAATGTGATTCCTTTTGAAGTAATTATGATGGGTTCTAATTATATCCAGACAGATTCATAATGCAGTTGGTTGAAAATATGGAGCTGGACTATTTGAGAAAAATGACTGCTGGAGGCATAGTTTTAGGAGTCATTAGCAAAGAAAAGGTAGTTGAAAATGTGAATAGATAAGCTTACTGAGACATGCTCTATTCTAATTTTTAAAATTTTCATATATCATTCCTTTTGGATGGGACCAATTAAAAAGAAAACAAAACCTAGGTATTCTTTGAATAATGATTAAACATATTTTCTATTCATAATGTATAGTCTCAAAGCAGCATTTTAAAATGTCTTAACTGGATAGTTTATGTGCTATTACATAAATTAATATTGTCTTACGGTGACTTTAATGAATTGACTGACCCACATGCCTAATTAATGAAATTCTTACAACCTGAAGTTTAACTGGATGCTTTAGTAGAGTACTTCTTTCAGTTTTGGTTTAATGGAGTATCTGAAGAAACTGGGGAATAGTTAAAGGTACTCACATTTTCTATGGCCAAGAGTGAATCTAAGCTCAATGTCTTCCAGATTTCTAAGACGCCCATAAGGTGCATTGGCAACAACACATATCGAGGGACAAGGAAGTGTAGGGGGAGGGAAACATCTTCAAATTTCTTTAAAAAATATTTTCTTGAAGACTTGCATAGAATTCTGGGATTGGTCTGTCTTTGTGAGTTAGTAATGAAATTCACATTAGAGTTAGATCTACCATAAAGAATTTCCCTACTTCATTTGCAGCATTTTAAGAGCTAATTTGCAACATCTGCCTAAGTAAATAGAACTTACTTGAAAAGTAGAGAAGCAAAACCATGTGTCTGAAGTATTACACACAAGTACTTGATGGCTTAACTAAATCAAACCCAGATGGACATGTGGCCCTGTGGAATCTCAGTAGTTTTCTTGCACAACATTTGACAAAGGCCACATCATTAAAGTCAAGTTGAATATTCAAGGCCAAGGAATTCCTATTGTTAAATAATATGATTAAGAAAATAATTGATGGTCTCCATTACACTGGCTAAGGACTCTTAGAGACCTTTTCTCTGAGTACCATATCTCTGATGTTCTGGGAAGCAACTAGCCAAGGTACCCTGGCTTATGACTGAGAAAGAATATTGGCACCATAGAAAGATTTAAATTTTCATTCGTGGATTTTTTTTTAGTGATTTCATACAAATGTCAAATATTTGAGATATTTTCAGAGCCTGGAATCCATTATACACCTGTTATGACTTGATATAACTGTTTATATTATCTAAGAAACATGTTTACAGCCAAAGATATTTTTATAGAATATATATGTATATATTCTGTGCGATAAGAGGAACAAAGATGACAATAATTTTGTCACAACAAATTCTATGAGAAATTCTTCAAGATGATTTAATAATTCAATTCAAACGTATCTTGATAGTTGCTAATTAAAACTGGGCAGATAACTGAGCTTATCTCCTTCATGGTATGCTATATTGCAATTATCCAGTGATAAAACAATTTATTGTAGGGAATTGTGATCTATTAAGTTAATAGATTTGAATGCTTAAGCCTGGTAATTCTTTCACACATGTAAGGTTGCTGAGATTGAAAGTAAGATATCCAGAAAAGCAGATGGGAAATAACAAAACTGGTATTCTTCCCCTAAAGGAGAGATGATAGGTAACTATTTTTATATCATTCTCTTTTTTTAAAAAAATACTCAAGTATGTTCTACTTCTGTAATTTAAATATTCCAATGAAGGAAAAAAGATCAAGTAAATTTATAACAACTTGAGCAGTTGCATCGTGAAGAAACAGATCAAGAGTTTTTCTAGGTGATGGTTTATCTAGAAGTTAGAATGGTTTATTGACTATCCCAAACTCAAAAGACATTCTACAGCAAAATATCTTTCTGTTGCAAGGACCAGGCTAAGCGTAGTCACTTGATAAATACTTTTTGATGATTGTTAGAAAACCTCCTAAACCTTTAAAATTGAATAAGCATAAAACATTCTACACTAAGACATTTTCTTGGCTTTCTTTTATAACTCCATGAAAAATCAAATTAGTTTCCACTTTGGCTAAATATTTCATCATTTGTGGTTAGAAGATGCCAAGCATCATTTTAGTTATTTTCATTTAGGAACCAAATGATAAATTGACCCTTTGTGAATGCACATATTATACACAGTGTAGTCTTATTTCAGTCTTTCAAATTGACATGCTAACTAAGGAGGATGAGAAGAAGATCATGACCCTAGGGATTGGTATTCAGTGCAAGTGAGAGTCCTTTGGAAGCATGTCTTGGCTCCCACTCTATCCTGCCCATTCAGTCCTCCACTTAGCTATGCTGAGTTGACCCTGTCTAATGTACATACCATATTGAACAGAAACCATATGCTTACGTGTCTGTTTTCCCTCACCAGAATATAAGCTCAGGATACTCCAGTTGATCACTGAGCAAAGCAGGGTAGTTGAGCGCATACTCTTCTCAGATAACCCCTAGCTTATGACCACATAAGAAGGTAGTAAAAGGGTCTGGCCATTTCCACCCAATCAGGATTCTTCTCACAGGTAGTCTTTGATCCAGAGCTCCCATTGGGCTGGTAGAGATTTGTCACGTCTGTATTGTGGTCTGATGCTTACCCTGCCCCATCCTGCTTCCATCCGTTTTCTTCTACAAGTGTTCTTCCACATAAACTTTTTCACTCCTCAATCAAGCTCACATCCATTTTCTGGAGAGTGCATACTGTGACTGCTGGTGCCTGAAATTGTCCAAGAACGCAGTAAGGTGGGATAGAGGAGCCAGTTTACTGATTCCTTGGCTAGTAACGAGGAACCAATTCCTGGTGGTAATTGGTGTACAGAAAGCCCCGGGAGCGATTGGCAGTCCACTTGATAAAACTTTCATAGGTAGTGAGCTGGGATGTGCAGGTAGAGAGACATGTACTCATCAAGGAGATGATTTGGGTCATTGAAATGTGTAGGGGGATAAGAAAAATGAGTAAAATTGAGTGGTTATTTTTAAATTGCATTAAAACTCTGCAGATTAATAATGAAAAGCTGAGGGTAATTAATGAATTGAAAACTACAAAAGTCAGAGGGCTTTTGGTAGCTTTCAAAGAAGCCCTCATGGTATGCAGTGTGTTCACAGGAAAAGCTGATCAAGCCCGGGATTTGATATTCAGACTGGCTAAACTTCAAAGATGGTTGGAAGCTCAACCACAGTAGCCATGACTATTTTTGGGAAAACCTGAACTCCTGACACATGAGATGAGGACATTTGAGGGAATGCCTTTATAGATTTTGACTCCCAAGGCTATTGTGAAACTTATGCGTGTGCACAAGAGGCTTCCCCTCCTTGTTCCAAGCCAGCACATTAGAGTACTGACTGGGTGTTGAAAGGGACTGCTGAAGGGGCAGCTAAAGTGCCGGCACATAGACAACACTCTGGCCCTACTTATTCTCCTTTCACCAACACCCTACCATTGCAGTTACATCACTTTCTTTGGCTAAAATAATAACTTTGTGTTTTACGTGTTGTGAGTTAATATTGTTTTCTATGGGTCCAAGAAATCCAGTATGATTATATATTTTCTTTCACAATCTATTAGTTTTTCTGGAGTTCCTACCTAGCCCCTTTATACCCATGAACACACCCACAACCCACCATGCCAAGTCATGTTTACCGCAGTTTTTCCATAAAGAGACCTGCAACCATTTATATTGGGCAAAAGGGAATTGCCAGCATTGGGAATTCTTGTTGGACATAGAGTCCAAGTTCACATTTGTATCCAGAGACTCAGAGACCCAAAGCATCATCATGGCCCCACTGTCAAAGTGAGAGCACATGGGAGGAGGTCAGGTCATAAATGGAGTTCTGGCCAAAGTTTGGTCTACAGGAGATCCCCAGGATCTGTAGACCCACCAAATGATCATTTCTCTGGTTCCCAAGGATTTAATTTGTATTGACATACGTGGCAGCTGGAGTAACCCTGCATTGGGTCCTTTTCCCTGTTCTCCTTTCCACAGACGGGAATTGTAGGGGCTGATGACCTGTCTGCATAGGAATCCAACTGCTTCATTTTCAAACACTCAACCCATATCACTCTTTTTCAGCCCTGTTCCTCTTCTTTGCCTTCTGTGATACCAAATACCTCCAAGTCCTTTGAGCCTCTGGGAGTTTTGGCTTGCTTTGAATCAGGTACCTATTTTCAAGGCATTTTAAACTCTAGTTAAGTCAGTTACCACTCTGATCTACTTTATGTCTTCCAAACTTTTTTTTTTTTAGCTCACAGTATTTCTCTTTGAAATGTTTCATTTGCACTTGTTCTTGAGTTTTGGTAACTTTAAAATCCACTTATCATTTTAGCAGAGATTTGAGAGAAAAATGAACTCCTTATCCACCATATTTAATTAAGCATCCAGCCCTTTTCTTACGTAGAGCAGTTACTTCTCAGCTTCAGCAATTTGTATGCTCACACACTATGCTACTGGATCATTCCTGGAGCTCAAACCACTTGGAAGATAGTAGTATTTGTAATTAAGAAATAATTTAAAATGATTAAAAAATAATACAATACTGTTGTATGTGTTCTATATGCATATTCATATTATTTTTAATTTAAAAAAGTAAAGTTGGAGAGTTAGGCAGGACTGGACTATGAGGACCTTCACATGTGAATTGGACCTTGAAAAATGAATAATAAACAATAGCTAACATTTATTGAGAGCTTACTATCTGCCAGATGCTGTGATAATTGTTTTCTGTCCACTATGAAAGAAGAACAATTATTAGCTCCATTTTATGAATGAGGAGACTGAAGCTCAGAGAGATTATTATGCCATAATCACTCATCTCAATGAGGCACCAGGGCATGATTATTTGCATACTAGGTTTCCTCCTCTGTTAGTCTTGTGAGCTCCTCCAGGGAGTACACATATGTGTCTCAATCTGTTTTTAGTTTACTTCAGTGCAATATCCACCATAGAAACAGTGTTCAGAAAAATGTATGATAAATGAACATTGGCTACTGATTTCCAACATTAGGGAGAAAAGCAATTTGAAGCAAAATACAGATTTGTAGAAATGGGGAAAAGAGGGACTTCTTAACTTTATTTTAGTACTTACAGGAATGGAAACAGGAGAATCTTACTTTGAACTTGTGGAGAAATGTATTCTTAACTTATGGTATTCTTAACTGGTACCTTTAAAAAAATCATCAAAGTCTGGCTGAGTATCCAGAGAATATTGCTATAACTAGCCGTGAACTATGACCAAAAAGGACAGCTCTATATTTACAAACTGTGGTGGCTTCTGGAATGGGTAAAGGAGGAGGAAATAGAGGGAAGTGAAGTTTACGGTTCTGTAAATTACAGCCCATGGCAGGACCAGGATGCCTCCCCGGCCTAAGCCTGGAGGCAAGTCAGCCAAAGGGCGGCACTCATACTTGTGTAATTAACGATGCATTTTTAGTGTAATAAAAAGACTTACATTTTGGCTTATGTTTCCTTGTTAACCATTATAGTGACAGGCAATTTATTCCAAAGGACAGCTGCCAGGATAGTCCCTATTATGGGAATACAGTGAGTAACCTAACTCTAAAGTTGGAAAAACAAGAAAACAAAACGAACAAAATGACTGAAAATCAAGAACTGAGGAGAGAGAAACCCACAGTTAAACTCTGAGATACAAGACATTTTACCTTTATCCATGCCATTCAGAATTATTTACCTGTCAATAGCAAAATTTAGGGTAAACATCAAGAAATCCCTTCAAGTACATTGAACATTGAACCCACCACAGAGTGAAAGATTGCTCTCCCCAAGACCTTTTTTTTTTTTTTTTGAGACGGAGTTTCGCTCCTCTTGCCCAGGCTTGAGTGCAATGGTGCGATCTTGGCTCACCGCAATCGCAACCTCCACCTCTGGGGTTGAAACAATTCTCCTGCCTCAGCCTTCTGAGTAGCTGGGGTTACAGGCCTGTGCCACCATGCCTAGCTAATTTTGTATTTTTAGTAGAGATGGGGTTTCTCCATGTTTGTCAGGCTGGTCTCGAACTCCTTACCTCAGGTGATTCACCCGCCTAGGCCTCCCAAATTTCTCAGATTACAGGCATGAGCCACTGTGCTTGGCTATTTCTTAGGGAATGTGGAAATATATGGAATTTTCCAAGATGTATGTTTCTGATGCAAAAGGAAAGCTGAGTAATTGGTATACATTAGGTTATTTACTACAGTATATATTTATATATATATATACACAGTTAAGGTTATTTTACTAAGAATAACCATATAAATTGATAGGGTTTGGCTCTGTGTCCCCACCCAAATCTCATCTTAAATTGTAATCCCCACATGTCAACGGAGGTTATTGGATCATGGGGGCGGTTTCCCCCATGCTGTTCTCGTGACAGTGAGTGATTTCACATGAGATCTGATGGTTTAAATGTGTGTGGTGGTTACCCCTGCCCCCCTCTCTTTCCTGCTGCCATGTAAGATGTGCCTTGCTTCCCCTTTGCCTTCCACCATGATTTTAAATTTCCTGAGGCCTCCCCAGCCATACAGAACTGTGAGTCAATTAAACCTCTTCTCTTTATAAATTACCCAGTCTCAGGTAGTTCTTTATAGCAGTGTGAAAATGGAGTAATACATAAATGTGTGTATATATATATTTATTTATAGTCCAAAGGGTCTGGAGCATGGCCATTGATTGGTCAGTCTCTGAGAACTTTGGTAGCCTCTGGACTCCCAAGCCTTGAACTAATTGAGCAGTAATTTGACTTGTTGAAAGTCCTTTGCGTGGCTGGGCACAGTGGTTTGCACCTGTAATCCCAGTACCTTGGGAGGCCAAGGCGGGCGGATCACTTGAGATCAGGTGTTTGAGACCACCCTGGCCTACATGGTGAAACCCTGTCTCTACTAAAAATACAGAAGTTAGCCAGGCGTGGTGGTCTGTGCCTGTAATCCCAGCTACTCGGAAGGCTGAGCTCAGCATGAGAATTGTTTGAACCCGAGAGGTGGAGGTCACAGTGAGCCAAGATTGTGCCACTGCACTCCAGCCTGGGTGAAAAAAAAAAAAAAAAAAAAAGGAAGTCGTTGGTGAATTCTTTGAAAGTAGGGTCTACTGATCTAAGGCAATTGGGTCATACACAATTCTTAGGTTATTTCCAGAAGATAATAGTAGCCATTGAAGAAGTTGAGGTGGGTAAGGGTTACTTAGTTATTCCTCAACCTTGCTAGAAGTTGATAAGGAATGCAAGTTTCAAACCAAATTCTGCCCCACATACAGATATTTATTCATCAAACATTGATGAGCAAGCAGGTCCAAAACTATTTATGCAGTTCTGTACATTTAATGAAGGCTCAGCTGTCTATCATCTTAGGTTCTCTGAAAACTCCCATGCCTGCTTAGAGGCTGACACAGTCAGGATCTTTTACCCCTGTGTTATAGATCAGGCCATCAGAAGTCATCATAACCAATAGCTAGACACAAGACTGTGTAGGGGGCAAATCCTAGGCTCCAGCTAAAGGGTAAAGGCTAAGTCTTAGTTTGCTTTTTTTTTGAGATGGAGTCTTGCTCTGTTGCCAGGTTAGAAAGTACAGTAGTGCAACCTTGGCTCACTGCAACCTCCTTCTCCCAGGTTCAAGTGATTCTCCTGCCTCGGCCTCCTGAGTAGGTGGGATTACAGACACCCACGACCATACTCAATTAATTTTTGTATTTTAGTAGAGACGGGTTTCACCATGTTGGCCACACTGGTCTTGAACTCCTGACCTCAAGTAATCCACCTACCTCGGCCTCCCAAAGTGCTGGGATTACAGGCATGAGCCACTGCATCTGGCCCTTTGTTTACTTTGTATACCCTATTCATGCAAGCTTGGAGAGAGTCTCTAACATATTTGTAACCACTCTCCTCTTCATGCATCATGAATACTTTCAATTTCACCAGCGATGTCGAATAGCTAACATTCCATAATCATCATGGCAGTCAACACCATTAAACCCAAGAGATTTGCTTCTGGCATTCAGTATGCTAATCAACAGGTTGTAGGGTGTTGATTTGGAGGTACAGGAAACCGAATAAAACTGTAGTTGCTCCCTCTGGTATGTGGTCTGAACAACCCTGAACTGATTTATGATTAAGACACTGTAACTTAATCAAATAATATTTTAAAGTAAATTACAGACTATGTAATACTGACAAGTTCACCAAACAAAATACCTGGCCTAGTGGAGCCACTCAGAGTTCACTGAATTGAATGGGGTAGTTTAAAGGGATTGTAAATTGGAATATGGTTATGTTAATTAGATTACATATTCATAGGCAGTTTGGGTGTTAAGATTTGATTATAGTAACTCAATCAAATTTTGATTTGATTGATTTGGTCTTATTTTGATTTTCCAGTTCTCTTGGGGCACTCTGGAGAAAGCCCTTGGTTGGCTTCAGGCTCCAGAATTAGTAAATTCTGTCAAGTTTCTTTTGAGAAGGTTATTCATTGGTAGACTTTGCCAATAATTACTTTGAAGTGATGGTTCAAATTATATATTTGTGAGAATTGCTTAAATATTTTCAGGTAATAAGTTTAATTGTTTATAAAAGAGTGGGCTTTTTTTTTATTTTTAGGGGAAGCAGAGTGGGGTAATAGCTACACATTCCTGAGAAACAGGCCATATCACTGTCAATCTGCCTCAATGTCTTCCTCTGATGTGCTTGGGCAATCCAGAAGTGGAAGCCATAAAGCGGATGATGGTGCAGCTGGATTGTTGACTGTCACATATGTCCTTTTCCAAACAACGCTAGGTGAAAGAGCTACAGAAAAGAGGTTCCAAGCCTCCCCCCCACAAACATCAGCTGATCCACAGGAGTCACACATAGAACCCTCTCAGCTCTGACAAGGAAGTGAAGCTCCCAGATTCCCATATCTGGATCTCAAGGCCTAGCATATGGTTCAGAGTCATGAAAAAGGATAAATATCATTTAGATATTCTTTTTGGAAATATCTTCACTTAAAATTTCTTTTAAAAAATTCATAAAGTCATAAGCTATTTGCAACCATCTCTTGTTTCCTAAGTCACCTTAGTTTGAAAAGCTTACTCTTGGGATGAACGGTAATATCTCTTTAACTAAAGAGGCTGTGTGTGATAAGCATCAATTCCATTTGCTTCCTCCTCACCCTAGAACACATATTTTCCTTCCCACACCCCAGTCCCTGGAGAAAAATTTGTGGCCGCACCTGTACTGATATGTATCAGGTGTTCCCAACTAACAAATGCTTGGTCTGCAGCCTTCGAAAGCATCCTCGTGTTTTGCCTCCTAGCTCAAGAGAAAACACGCACTTCTGCACTCAAGCTTTGATTTCTTTCAGTCTGTGGCTTACTGGAATAACATATATGCCTGCTCAACGTCTTTATTTTGCCAACAAAACACCCACAATCTCAATGATATTTTCAATCCCTTGTACGGTATCCTGATGTCTATTTATATTGACATCCAGACATTTTAGTCTCACTACTGGCATAGAGATGACATTTTCGTGACTAATTATTATTGTGATAATGTAACGCAGTCTCTCTCCAGACAAAACCCCTTACTGCCAGCCACAGCTCAAAAATTTCCTTTTTGAAAGATTTTTCTGATCATTGTCTTTGGCTTCTAAGAAACTATCCATTTAATGTTGTGTGATTTCAGGAGATTTTGAAAAGCAGAGGGCCATGCATTCCTCTTTAAAGCTAAGTGTTTGTACCAGCATCAGAAGATGTGGTATTATTATTCATGTGACCAGAACACTTGACTTATACATCCTTGGCCTTGCTATTATTGGCTTATTGTGGGATCATATATATTACTTATCCTAGAATATGGAATAAAAGAAGCTCTACAATGTTTTAAATATATCTATTTAGCCTCTGCTGTCAGGTGAGAGCTTAGGATGGGGTGGGGGGAGATGAACATGTGAGGCTATACTAGAATAAAATGCCATGATGACACACCCTAGAATAATGAAAATTTGAGTATAATCCAACTAGCTCCTATCTTCTGACCAGGCGCCATTCTTAAATGCAGGTGTTTTGATGTTCTTATGTTCTGGGAGGTGGGGTGGGACAATAAAGGGAGCATGAAGGTTGACAGGAAAGCAGTAGGTGGTCCCAACTGGGAAGCAGGGTGCCAGGGCAGAGATCTGCAATATTCCCATTGGTCTAGCCTTTCAGATTGGGTTGGCAAAGCAGCTTTCAACAGAGCAGGAGGTTCCTGGAGTTACTCTGCCTGGAAGTCCCAGCCATGCACGAGACCCAGAAGCCTCTACACTGATATTTAGGCTGGGGGACAGGGGGATAACTCCCACTAGATGGTTCCCAAATGCACCAGGGACTTGGATGGGTTTGGATCATACTAAGAATTCCCTATGGTAACTCCCAGCCAGCAGGCAAGATTTTATTAGCCTCACAGTAATGCAAGCCCACAGGTGACACAATCTATAGTAAGCCTTTCTGGACTCCACTTATGGTGGGATTCTACCATAGCTCCCTACTTTCTATTAAAATATGACTGATGTTTCCTTAACATTATGGAACTCAGACAAGTGTAGCATGACATTGACTCTTCAGTGCAAGTATCTTTTTCCTAATCCTCAAATATATTCTATCAAATAAGGTTAAGATCATGGTTTTCAGACAGCTTTGCAGTGGAAGGGCAAACTACATTCCAGATTTTGGCACTGGGATATATATGAATATGTGTGTGTGTGTGTGTGTGTGTGTGTGTGTGTGTATGCAATACATATATTTACATATTTAAATATGCTGCTATTTTTACTAATTAAATGCAAAATCATAGGTGAATTTAGCTTTGCATTTAACGTACAGAACATGAGATGCTAATGTACAGGTTGCAAGTGACAAACCAACAAAGCATCACAGTATCTGTTATGGATACCCTACCAAACTAACACCCAGCTTGCAATTCAATTTGAGCATTTACATTTTTTCATCCTATTTTCTTTCTTTCGTTTTCTTTTCTTTCTTTTTTGGAGACAGTCTCGCTGTGTTACCCAGGCTGGAATGCAGTGGCGCAATCTCGGCTCACTGCAACCTCCACCTCCTGGTTCAAGCAATTCTTGTGCCTCAGCCTCACAAGTAACTGGGATTACAGGTGTGCATCATGCCTAGCTAAGTTTTGTATTTTTAGTAGAGATGGGGTTTCAACATGTTGGCCAGGCTGGTCTTGAACTCCTGACCTCAAGTGATTCACATGCCTCAGCCTCCCAAAGTGCTGGGATTACAGGCATGAGCCACCACGCCCGGCCTTTTTCATCCTATTTTCAAAGACAGAAGTTGGCAGCTGCTTTAGTGTACAATGAGTCTGCAGGAGAATTCTGTAAAGCAGATAATTATTGTTTGGGGAAGAATCATTTCAGTGGTTTCCTCACTTCCGTAAGCATGCTGTGAATAGACTCCATTTTCCTGATGGACAGTATCACTTTAAAAAATTTTCCTTTTTCTGGGAAGGGTCATGCAAGTGGCCTTGCTTAGTCACTTAAGTGCAGGGCGAGTTGGCTGTTATTCTGGAAAAGGAGTATAGTCAGAACTTTGATGTCTTAAGTGTCTTTATAAAGTCGTGAGGTCATCGCTGCAGAAAAAGGTGGGAATTTCCCTGGCTAACTGCTCCTGGGGTCATGTTCCATTCTGAGAAGTGACCCTGGACAGGAACTGAAAAAGTTTAGTCACTAAGGAATTCTTGAGCTCAGAAATCTCAGATCAGGAGGATCTTGTAATGGGACAAGATGTTGGGGATGGTCTTTCTTTATAAAGAAGTGATGTGAAAAGAGGGAATAGAGGATTGAGCCTCCTCTATTGAGCTCCCACACTGCCCTCTGCATGTGGCTTCTAGGGTGTCGGTTGCTTTTCATCTTCTTGTATTGCTCCAGAGAACTCCAAACAAATGTTCTGGGACACCTCTCACCCCAGGTTTCTCAGCCTTGAGCACCCCTGGATGTGCTAACATTTGCACATCTAGCCTATGCAGGCAAACACAGACCTTACCTGCAGGGTTATCCTGATAATTTTCCCTGGTTTGCTTTGGGCATATCTGGACTTAGTCAACACCTACATTATCCTCTGTAGTAACTGCTCTAGTTTTCTCTTCCTCCCTCCTTACATTTCTCTTTCATTGTTTGAAATTTTGAAAATTTGTTTAGATACTTGCACCTGAGCGCAAATAAGACTATTTCCTGTATGAAGGAATTTAACTTCGTCTTTGAGCTCTGTCTGGGTGCTGTGTGAAGGGGTGGACCATTCAGGCTTTGGATCCATGTCCATAGGGGTCATCTCGTGTCACTATCTAAGAGATTCTCTTTTTATGGTGTATGAGCCTGTTTTCAGGCTGCTGATAAAGACATACCTGAGACTGGGCAATTTACAAAAGAAAGAGGTTTAACTGGACTTACAGTTCCACATAGCTGGGGAAGCCTCACAATCACGGCTGAAGGCAAGGAGGAACATGTCATGTCTTACAAGGATGGCAGCAGGCAAAGAGAGAGAGCTTGTGCAGGGGAACTCCCCTTTTTAAAACCATCAGATCTTGTGAGACTTCTTCACTATCATGAGAACAACACAGGAAAGACCTGCCCCCATGATTCAATTACCTACCACTGGGTCCCTCTCACAACACATGGGAATTCAAGATGAGATTTGGGTGGGGACAGAGCAAAACCATATCACATGGGGAGTCAGAGATTACAGTCTTCACCATTGTCTCTGGGGATTAAGTCGGGGTGGGAAGAATTCAAATTCTCATTTTTTGTCTCTCTGCCAAAGATCAGTCATTGGATACTTAATGCCTAATCAACCCACTGGTCACTACATGGCCAAGTATAAAGGATCTACCACTTATTCTCAAGTTTGGCTTTGGATACAAGGACTCTGCTTTAGGGTGTGCTTCTTCACCTTCTCCAGGTCTTTGCTTAAATGTTGTCTATTCCTGAGGTCGTCTTGGAGCACACTATTTAGGGTTCCCACCTTCTGTCCCAGTGATCACTGTCTCTTTTCTCTGCTTTATTTTCTCCATAGCACCCATCAACATCTGACCTGCCACGAATGTAACTTACATACCTTCTTCATTGTTTCTCTTCCCATTAGATACCATAAATTTCATGAAGGTGTGATTTTTGGTCTCTTGTTCATCACTGCAGTCACAGTGACTAGAACAGTGTCTAGTTCAACACTATTTGAGGAAAGAAGGAAGGAAGGAAGGAAGGAAGGAAGGAAGGAAGGAAGGAAGGAAGGAAGGAAGGAAGGAAGGAAAGGAGGGAGGTAGGGAGGGAGGGAAGAGGATGCGAAAGGAGAGAGAGAGGGAGGAAGAAGAGGAGGTAGAGTTCAGGGAAGGAAGCCAATAGCTTCAAAGAATCACTAATGGAAGACAGAATTATTATTTTGGTCTCCTCTAAAGGTTCTAGTCTGTGTTTGAGAGAAACACTGATAAAGGGTCTTTTAGGACTAATCAGATTACCACACCTTAGAAATGGCCACAGAAACTGCTGTTATACACACATGCTCATACACACACTTAAATCTCTGCATGACATGTTTATTTGTATTTGCAGCCTTTCATATATCTCTTCATGGAAAGGTAAGGAATAAAAAACTTTATTTCCTAGAACATGATGTTAATGAGGTCATGACTGCAGGTTCAGTCCTTAGATAGCCCAAGTATATTGGTGTTGTCTAACCGCCCAGAGTGAGCTTCTAAGTCTCGCCATTGCCTGAAAAATGCTTTAATTAATTGTTTAGTTCCATAGTAATGGGGCAAATGAGTGAGTGTGGGAATGTAAATGGATTGATGCAAATCCATTACTGCTCCTAGAAAAGCAGCTCAAAGTTTCTGACCCACTGCAGTTGGCTCAAGAGATCAGTAGATCTTTACTCCCAAAAGCTAGCATATAATGCCCATTTCCCCCCCTCAGATTTGGAAATACAACTTGTCTTCAAAGTAGCTAAGTACAGAAGTCAATTCAGAATAAATGATGAAATCTCTAACTTCTTCCAGCTAAGGACAAAAGTTTGATTATCAGATCCTTTTCTTCTAATGTTAAGAGGCAGATAGGCAAGCATATGAAAATAATATCCATTTGGGGATAGTTCCCACTGCCTCTCACACTGTTGGCTAACAGTTAACAACCTTGGAACATCCAGAGGTTATTTTTTCTTACTAATATTATTCACTTAATTTATAAACTTTTTGAGAATTTGCTATTTGTAAGGCATAGAACTAGCTTTGCAGATGTCAAAAATGAATCAGACACAGACATCGCATTTATGAACTTATGGAGTCCGTAAGAACTTACGGACCAATAAGCAGACAAGACAATAATGTCTTGTCAATATCCTGTTGTTTGCCACATTTACTATGCGATTGAAATCAATAAGAACACTATAAATAATTCTGTGTTTGCTTTTTTATTCAACATACACAAATGTGCTACTAGTTCTTTGAACAAAAAGAAAAAAAACTGGAAGTATCTCCATGCACACCATTCTAGGTTTCCCTAATCATATTCAAACACCTTTGAGCAACACCCTCAAAAGTCTAAAATCTTGCAGCAACTGAGCTGTAGTTAAAGCTGCAAGGCTCACAAAAAAACAACAAAGAAACAAGAGTGAGGTATTGCAAGGAAGAATCCCAAAAAATAATCTCAATCTGAGTTTTCCCAATTTAAGATAAACTTTAAAATGCCTGAAGTGAAGAAAAGATGTGGACAGTTATGCTGGAACAAGCTGGGTCTCCTGCTGAATTTTTATCAGATTATCAACTGGGAGAGGCAGTGGTAAAAGAAGTAAAAGGTGAAGTTGATACTGTTTTTTAAAAGCCTGAGAACAAGAGTAACTGGCCAAAGGCACATGAAAAGATCTCCAATGTTAGCAATCATCAGGGAAATGCAAATAAAAAACACAAGGATATAACAACCTATACCTGTCATCAAAAAAGACAAAGATGACACCTATTATCAAAAAAGGCGAAAGATGACGGATATTGGTGAGGATGTAGGGAAGCTGGAACTCTTGAATACCATTGGTGAGAATGCGAAATGGTGCAGCTGCCATGGAAAATAGCATGGAGGTTCTTCCAAAACTAAAAAATTGAATTACCATATGACCCAGGAATCTCACTCCTGGCTATAAATCCAAAAGAATTGAAATCAGGATCTCAAAGAGATGTCTGCATTTCCATGTTCATTGCAGCACTATTCAAGATAGCCAAGATGTGGAAATAACCTCAATGTCCATCACCAGATGAATGGATAATAAAAATGTGGTATATACATACAGTGAGTATTATCCAACCTTCAAAAAGAGGAAAATTCTGCCATATGTGACAAGATGGATAAACCTGGAAAGCATTTTGCCAAGCAAAATAAGCCAGTCACAGAAGGACAAAACTGCATGATTCCACTTACATGAAGTGTCTAAAAAAGTCACACTCAGAAGTGAAGAGAGCAGAACAGCTGTTGCTGGGGGCAGGAAAGAGGAAAAAATGGGAGTTGATAATTAATGGGCATAAAGTTTCAGTTATGCAAGATGAAAAAATTCTACAGATCTGCTGTACAACACTGTGCCTACGGTCAACAATACTGTATTGGACACTCAAAAATGTGTTAAGAGGGTAGATCTCATGTTAAATGCTCTTGCCATAATGAAATAAAAATTTAAAAGCCTCAGAAGTTACCCTGTTATAAAGGGACTTGGTTAAATAGGTAGAAACAGATTCTCATTGGCGTTCTCATGGTGGTTTCTGCAAGGATTGTGGAGATGTCCATCTCCCTTATATTGGAGCATTATTTCCAACTGAGGTGTGGAATTGGGGGATACAACTGCTTCCAAGCATTTAATGGCAATTGGAGAAATGGCTGGTGGCAGACTCCACGGGGTAGAACATCATTCTTGGTAGCTCTGGTGTGTGCATGCACATGTACACGTACATGCATGCAAACCAAACACACACACACAGTGTGGAAAGACCTCGAGGTCTGTCCTAAATTTCATCAGAAGCCCCAGGCCACCTTGGACCTGTTCCTCCTGGTTGTAGAGCCCCTGCCAGGCAAAAGCAGGCGGCTTTTAGTTTAAGCAGCCACTGTGGGCCAGCAGGAGGGGAGGCAGCCAGTGCAGTGACTGTTTCTGTGGCCATTTCTAAGGTGTGGTAATCTGATTAGTCCTAAAACCCCCTTGGTTCTTATCCACATGTCTATCAATGTTTCTCTCAAACATAGACTAGAACCTTTAGAGGAGACCAAAAGCAGCTATCTCCACTGTTCCTTTCAATGTGGCTTTCACCTCCAGCCCTCTTGACCTTTTCCCTTTTCCTAGGGTGTGTTCTTTTCGGCCCAAATGGTTAGAGTATGTTGACAACTGTTTCTCTCAGCTTTTTTTTTTCCTTTTTTTTTTTTTTCTTCTTTTGAGATAGGGTCTCCTTATGTCGCCCAGGCTGGAGTGCAGTGGAGCAATCATGGCTCACTGAAGCCTCAACCTCCTGGTCTCAATCAATCCTCCTGCCTCAGCCTCCTGAGTAGCTGGGACAACAGGCATGCACCACCATAGCTGGTTAAGTTTTTTTTTTTTTTTTTTTTTCCTGTAGACACAGGGTTTCACCATGTTGCCCAGCCTGGTCTCGGACTCCTGGGCTCAAGTGATCTTCCTGCCTTGGCCTCCCAAAGTGCTGGGATTACAAGCACGAGCCACCACACCTGGCCTCTCTGTATTCTTTTGGAAAGAAAACTCCCAACCAGCACAACCCCTAACTTTTGCTCTTGATGTTTCTGCTTTAGCTTAATATGGTGGGAGCTTTTAGGCCTTATTGTAGTGTCTGGTTTTCTCAACATTTACGATTTGGCCTTTCAAATGACCTAAAGTTCCTATTTAAAAAATGGATATTAGAGTCTTAGAAGAAATGAATGAAGTGACCATGAATGTGATTGGGAAAAATAATTACTGACAGACATCTTCCACCTCTTGGCTATTGTGAACAGTGCTGCTGTAAACACGAGTGTATAAATATCTCTTTGAGATGTTGCTTTCAACTATTTTGGATATACACTCAGAATTGGAATTGCAGGATTATATGATAATTCTATTTTTAATTTTATGAGAAACTGCCATACTGTTTTTCATAGCAGCTGCACCATTTTATATTTCTACCAACAGTGCACAAGGGTTCCAGTTTCTCCATATCCTCACCAACACTTGATATTTGCTGCATTAGAGTGTTTTGCTTGTTGGCTTTTGATAGTAACCACCCTGATGGATATGAGGCAATATCTACTGTAGTTTTAATTTGCATTTCCCTAATGATTAGGGCTATGAACTGAAAGTCCCCTCCAAAACTCAGGTTGAAATTTAATTGCCATTGTAGCAGTGTTTAGAAGCAGGACCTTTAAGAGGTCATGAGGGCTCTGCCCTACAAAGGAATTAATGCTGTTATCACAGAAGTGGGTTAGTTATTTCAGGAGCAGGCTCCTGATAAAAGGATGAGTTTGGCCGCATTTCTTCTCTTTGTATTTTGTGCTCTCTTGTTCTTCTGCCATGGGATGACCCTCATCAGATACCAGTGCCCTTGGACTTCTCAGCCTCCAGAATAGTGAGGCAAATAAATGTCTATTGTTTGTAATTACCCAGTCTGGATATTCTGTTATAGCAGCAGAAAATGGATGAAGAATTAGTAATGTTGAGTATCTTTTCATATGCTTTCATAACATATCTTTCATATGTTAGCCATTTGTACATCATCTTTGAAGAAATGTCTATTCAAGTCCTTTGCCAATTTTTATTTGGGTTACTTTTTGCTGTGTTGTTGTTGAGTTGTAGGATTTCTATATATCTTCTGGATATTGACCCTTTATCAGATATATGATATGAAAATTTTTTTCCATTCACTAGGTTGCCTCTTCACTCTGTTCATTGTGTCAAATGTTAAATTTGAAGAAAATTGTAACAGGGAAATCTCAAGGTCTAGAGTTTTAAATTTCCTCAACATTATAGAAAATAGATTTATTCCCTATACAAACAAGTCTGCCTCTGAATTTTCTAAAAACTATAGAATTCTAAATTTAGGAGACTAGATGTCAGGGTTGGAAATTTCCAACTTTGATAAAGCACAGTGTATTTTTCCCCATAAAAAGCATGATTTTGCATGATAAAAAAGAAGTGGTATGTAAAGGATATAAAATAAACAGGCAGGTACAGATCCTGAGGCAAGTCGGCACCTAAAATAACGAAGGGAATGCAGAACAAACCATGTAAATACCATTGTAAAACACCAGGATTCTAATCTGGAAACCTAAAACAAGAAAAGGGGATCCTAATCAACTGACACAAAATCAGGAAGAATGAGGAGAGAGAACAGTCACAAGATAAGGTGATTTAAGATGTAAATTTGTTCAAGTAATTCATACAGGTTATAATCAAGTAAATCAGGAATGTTTATAGTGTAATCCCATTAAGACTGCCAGGAGAACAATAGGCTTCCGAATAGCTGCTTTGTGGCTATAAAGGAATAGATGGCAGCAAAAAATCACAGAAAAAAGAAACAACAAAACTTACTTTATATTTTAAAATTTTAGCACACAAAACAATGCTTTATTTAAAAATTCAAAACCTGAGAGCACAGGAAATTGGACTCTTTTGACTCTCAATCGCCAGGCCTACCACATGCCCATTGGCAAAGAATTAGCCCAGAATACTCTGTATTTCCAGCTGGAGAGTCAGTCTAGAGCCTCAGGTGACCCCAGCTGTGCAGCAGAAAAATGGATAGCTCACAATATTCTAGTTCTGTTCCACATTGGAGGCCTACCCAAGTAAACTCGCAGGTGCCAGAGCAAATAGAAACATCAGATATTGATTCTGGAAATATCCCAGAATACTGACCTGGACCAAAGGGAACTTAGCATTATGGATGTAAATGAGGAAGGCAGCAACCTGTCAGAGGACTGCTAAGAGTTAGAGAGACCTGAAGAGAAAGACTTCCAAACCGGCCGAACCAGATCTGAGCGTCTGTTGGACAATGATCTCAATTTTTAAAGAACAGACTCTTAGGCACAAGCAGAAACTGACTTAGATTTCTATTTATCTTACACTAAAAAAAGGCAAAAACAAAAACAAATCAAGCTTAAGCAAATAAAATGGAGTATTTACAGCAGGCTGCGCTCTGCAGGAGAATCAAGAAAGTCTAGGCCTCCTAACTTTCCGCTGCAAAGCATTCCTAGAAACACATGTAAAAATAGATCTTCATACAGCAGACTGTACCTTCCTGTAGGAATGAGCTTGTAATTTGGGATTGGCTTCCTGATCCAGGGTTTGACCAACAACACATTATAAGGCAAAACTTCATATATAAATTTCTACAATTTTTAAAATTATAAAAGTGTGCTTCAAGTCTGTATAAAATGCACTTTACATACTGATTATATAAAAGCAAATAAACTGGGCATGCTGGCTCATGCCTATAATCCCAGCACTTTGGGAGGCTGAGGCGGAAGGATCACTTGAGGCCAGGAGTTTAAGACCACCCTGAGCAACATTGTAAGACCCCATCTCTACAAAAAATCTAAAAGGTTAAGATAGGCATGGTGTTGTGCACCTGTAGTCCCAGCTACTCAAAAGGCTGAGATGAGTTGAAGGTTACAATGAGCAATGATCAAGCTACTGCCCTTCAGCCTGAGCAACAGAGAGAGACCCCCATCTCAAAAGACGATAATAATAGGCCAGGTGAAGTGGCTCATGCTCATAATCCCAGCACTTTGGGAGGCCGAGGCGGGCAGATCACAAGGTCAGGAGTTCGAGACCAGCCTGGCCAACATGGTGAAACCCCGTCTCTACTAAAAATACAAAAATTAGCCGGGCCTGGTGGCGTGTGCCTGTAATCCCAGCTACTGGAGAGGCTGAAGCAGGAGAATCGCTTGAACTCGGAAGGCGGGGGTTGCAGTGAGCCGAGACCACACCACTGTACTTCAGCCTAGGTGACAGAGCAAGACTCTGTCTCAAAAAATAATAATAATAATAGATAAAGTAATAATAAAAATGTTAAAAGCCAAATAAGCTCTAAACTGTCAACAGAGTACATAAAAATGTAGATCTGTGATTTCAACTTTATTTTACAAAATGTGCTGCTACAATACAGATAACACAACTGCCTGTATTTATTAAGCACTTACTAAGTGTCCCCACAAACTAAGAGCTTTATCTGCATCATCTTATTTGATCTTCTCAATGAATCTATGGGGAAACTGAGGCTTAAAATGGCAACATCACTCATCCAAGTACAATTATTTAATAAGTGACTGAACTGCAATTTAAACCCAAGGCATCTAATTCTAGAGCTAGTGAAATAAAGCTCTGAATTAGGGTGAAACAAAGTGAATTTTAAGCATTTCATAAATCTATGGAGTTTGAGAGCTTAAAGAGGCATCAGATAACATTTAGCTCAGTTCCTTTATGTTATAGATAATGATGATAATTTCAAGAGAAGTGAAATTACTTATAAGTGTTTCTTAGTGACAAAACCAAGGCCAGAATTCCATTGATTTCCAAATTCTTTTTTTTTTTTGAGACGGAGTCTCGCTCTGTCACCCAGGCTGGAGTGCAGTGGCGCAATCTTGGCTCACTGCAAGCTCCGCCTCCCGGGTTCACGCCATTCTCCTGTCTCAGCCTCTCCAAGTAGCTGGGACTACAGGCGCCCGCCACCACGCCCGGCTAATTTTTTGTATTTTTAGTAGAGACGGGGTTTCACCGTGGTCTCGATCTCCTGACCTCGTGATCTGCCCGCCTCGGCCTCCCAAAGTGCTGGGATTACAAGCGTGAGCCCCCGCGCCCGGCCCCAAATTCATTTTTTTCCACTTTATCCAGTTGACTCAAGACAGTCTCTTCTCACTTTAGTCCAGCAATTTTAAGATGTGTACAATTTCCATATACAGAATGACTATTCAAGTTCCCTGAAAGAATACTGTAGTCCCAATTGGTTACCTAATTAATCTATTGCTTCAAAACTTAGTGGTTTAAAACAACGAACATTTACTGTCTCAGAGTTTTTGTGGGCAGGAATTCAGGACGGGCCTTGCTGGGTTGTCCTAGCTCAGGGTTGTTCATTCACTTTCAGTCAGGCTTTTCATGGGTCGGGACTGCAGGCAGCTGACTGCAGGCTCCTTACTTGCCTGTTGGCAGGAAGCCTTAGTTCTTGCCATGTGGGCCTTTCCATTGGCTGTTTGAGTGGCATGGCACCCAGGGGCAGAGGGGACGTTGTTCAACTTTTTGAAGTGGGAGGAATATCAGAGAATTTGTGGGCAGATTTTAAAACCACATCTACCTAGCAGACATTTTCTTCTTCTTCTTTTTTTTTTTTTCCTCCGAGTCTTAGTTTGGTTTGGTGGTCCCCCTCACTCCTATGTAATCTGGAGGTAAATTTTAATTAGTCTGAAACAATCACGGCAATCCTGTAAGGGACATAGGATTCAATCTCAGCAAGAATATATCAAGAGATGTCTGCTAGAGGCTTTATGAGAATGGTTTTTGTACACCAAAGTAAAATTCTAAGCCCCCCCAACCAACTGATGGACCCCTTTCTCAGCCAAGGGCATTCCAGAGAAACCTGAAAAACTAATTCAGCTCATGGTAAGAAGGGGGGTTGGACATACCTCATTATACCCTCCTCCCTGTGGAATCAGGCACACCACTGTGTGGACCAGCATTAGCATTAAAACAGAGGTCTTCAGACTGACAAAACAGACTCTTTGTAACAAAAGATACCAACATGATAGATAGCAGGCCCTGAGATAAACTGAAGTATATTACCCCAAAATACATTTCTTTGACATATTTTGAAATGGCCCTGCAAAACTGTCTTTTATGGGGAAAATCTACATTCTGTAGAGAATCCCTTTCCCTTTCCAGGTCTTTTCCCTGATCCAGGAGAGATTTTACTAAGAGTCTGGCACATTTTTAAGTCTCATAAGAAACATTTATAATCTATTCTCTCTCAAGCCTGCTACCTGTAGTCTTCATCTGCATGACAAAAGCCTTGGCCCCCAAACCCCTTATCCTAACCCAGACACTCCTTTCTGTTGATTCCAGGTCTTCAGATAATAACTTAAATTTTTCAACCAATTGCCAGTCAGAAAATCTTTGAATCCACCTATGATCTGTAAGCATCCCCGCTTTGAGTTGTCCCACCATTCCGGACCCAGCCAATGTACATTTTACGTGTGTTGATTAATATTTTATGTCTCCCTAAAACATATAAAACCAAGCTTAAGCCCAATCACCTTGGGCACCTATTCTCAGAAGCTCCTGGGTCTGTGTCACAGGTCATGGTCCTCACATTTGACTCAGAATAAATCTCTTCAAATATTTTACACAGTTTGGCTCTTTTCTTACTCTTAAAAAGAGGCACATATGAGGAGATGGCATCTTCCATCTGGGATCTTTTCATGTCTTGATGGGACATCTGGAACTGCTGCAGCCATCACGCAACCATCAGGAGAGCCAATCTGAGGACAGAGGTAGTGTGTTCAGGGGATGGCAGAGAGAAGACCTGAAGAGAACCTAGGTCTTCATGGTGGTGTCAAGTCACTCTCTTCACCAATCTTGAAGGATATTCCCAACCTCTGCCGTTCTTATTACATGAGATAATACATGTCCTTTATTGTTCAGGACATTTTAAGTTGTGTTTTCTGTTGCTTTCAGTTAAAAGCCATCTAATATCCTATGTAAGATTTAATTCCTCCTCCAAAATGTGGAGTTGGTGCTTTTCTTGGCTTAGTCCCAGGCCAGAGCTGTATAGCACTTAATAGTTCAGAATCTAGAGTGAATAACACAGACTCAAAAGGGCTTTCCAGAATACAAGGACAAAAAATTGGTTTTCCCCATTCAGCCATTACACCCCCACCCTGCCCGCCGCAACAGTTTCCAATTATTTCCCAATCATCTTTGGAAATTAAGTTTGGGGTAAAGAGAAGGAAGGGAAGGGAGGATAAATGCTTGACCTACTGGCATTCCTCTGCACACTCTGTACTTATCACCTAAACTGTCTTCTCTCTTGTCCCTTCTAAGTAGCTAAATCTAACCTCCTCTTCATGGTTTTTCAAGTCACTTCTTGTTCAATAAATTTGAGAGCAGTGCAGTTCCTTTCACATTGATCTGTAATTCCTCCGGAGTCATAGTAACACATTTGCTAACCACCTGGAGCCATCTCTTGGGTTATATATTCCACATTGCTTTTCTCTTGTTTATTTCTTGCCCTCCCTTGTATATTCTAAATTTCCCTGAGGTCAGAGACTCCATATGGTGCCTACCTGCATATGGTGGATGTTTATAACTAGGTCTTGATACACTGATTTAAAGGATAAGTGAAAATGTGGGGACAGAAAGAAGACAAGAAGAGGAAAACCTAGGAATGTGTGTAATCTTGATTTGGCCTATCTTGGAATTTACAACGTCTGGATCTGGTTGCAGTATGATGCAGATGCCTTAGGATTCTTAACACAATCATGTTATTTTTCAGTCATAGCTGCACCTAGATATCAGAAAAGGAAGATGGGGGAAGCTGAACTGAGTCATGAATGTAGATTTGCTGGGATTTCAGAGCTTTGCTAATACTCTTGGTCATGGCTTGTTTCACTTAAATGTGTTTTCAGCCTAGTCCCTCTAAGCAGTGGTTCTAACTACTGCTCCTCAGGGTATAAAATAGCAAGTAAAAGCAGTTGACACCACCGACCATAATTTTTGCCAAGAAATTTTTAAGCAAGTTCCAAATGGACCTGATGAATGCTCATATATTAGAGTACTGGACAAGGAAATTTCCAGGGACAGTAGCCTCTGCTGGCACCTCTTCCAGCCCTAAAGAAGTGCCATTTACCCGACAGGCTTCTGCCAAATGCTTCACTGCTCCCTAGAGTAACATATGTTTACATTCAGGGTTGTAGCCAGAGCTGTAAACTGCATGTTTTCAGTCCCCTAGAAAGGGGAATGTCTCAATAGAAATATGTTCAGTGCATCTAGGGACCCCTTTCTAAAATTTTTTTTTTTGTAATCCTTTGTGACCTTAAGTTGATCTAAGTTGATTCTTTGAAGTTTAATCTCAGATATACAGGATGCAGGAAGATGCTTACAATTCAGTCAGATGTCAGGATTCTGTTTCCTTATATGCAAAGAAAAAAAACTGGATGAAAAATTATTTAATTAAAACATAGGGTCACAGTTCTTTCTGGACAACTTCTGGTAGTGATGCATTTTTTTTTTTTTAAAAAAAAAGAAATCTCAAAGCAACTAGATTTCTTCTTTGTTCTCTCTCTCAAATTTTCCTCTTTTGTTTTTTCACATTTGTATTTTTTTCCAACTCCTTTAAGAAGTACTTTCTCTTTCCGCTTGTCTTGTTTGTAGAATTATCAGCAGTATTACTCCTGACTGATGACCTCAACAATAAACAAACGTTTGAACAAGGCACATGCCTCTTGTTTCAGCTTTTATACTTCACTCTGGCTCTTTATTTCCCTTTAGAACCATGATGGTCAGAGCATACATATTTTCTGATATTTCTTCAGAATATTTTACCAGGACACTGCTTTCACTTGCTTTCTTCATAAACTCTCGATTTCTACCAAATGGCTTCTGTGGTGAAAGAATCTTTGGGCCTCACTGTTGCCCATACCCAACCTTTGAGCCGAACAGTAGTTCTGGCTGGAGGATGCCCTTTAGCTCACAGTTAAGAACAAGAGGGGCATTTTACCCCACCACTGGTCTAATTAATTTACAAACAAACAACAGAGCAAATGGCCCAGCTGCTGCATGGGCCTTTCCCTGTGTCCATGTCTCTGACCCCCAGAAGAATGGGTTTCCCATCACTACTAATGTCAACTGGTGCCTGATCATGATCCTGACTGCCCCTCAGCCTTTGTTTTGAGTGATATGAATGTAACCCCATATATAACCAGACTCTAAATCTGAATTCACAAACAACTATCATTTTCAAAATGACAGTGGCTGCTTCTTAACCCTTAGCAGTAATTCTTAAATCTTAGTGTGTTTCATAATGCGAACTCCCTGTTCTTTACCTCAGATAATTGAAACAGATTGTATGGGAAAGTGATTCTCAGGAATCTGTATTTTCAATAAGCAGGCCTAGGTACTCATGATGAAGGGAATCTAACAGACTAGTCTGGAAACATTGTCTTAGAAAGTGTATTTTTCTGGTTCTAATGATTGATAGGGAAAAAATGCTTATTTTAGTAATAGTTTATTTTATTGGAAGATGTCATTCATCCGACAAATTATGTGCCAGGTTTGCACACTGTACTGAAAACTCTGGGATTAGTAATACAGCATTTCTCCCATCAAAGAATCTCAAATAATCCACTAGTTTCTTTTAACCTAATGATCTAATATTTAAGAGCTCAGGCTTTAGAGCCAGGCAGACCCGACACTGCCAATTACTAGTTGTGCGACATTGAGCAAATTACTCAAAACTTCTGAGCTGTTTCCACATTTGAAAATGGGGATAATAACACCTACCTCATAAGGTTTGTTGTGAGGATCAAATAAGATAAGGCACGTCAAGTGTTCAGCACTTTTGATAAATGCAAGAGGAAGATAAGGGGGAAGGTTGCTGGAGAATCTCCGACCAGCATGCGCACTGGGAGGATGAGGTGGAGCCACAGGAAGTTCTAGCCCATTGCAGTGGGGAGGAGCCTGGGCTCTCCTGTTCCTAGGTGGGAACCTGGGATTCAATCTGTGAGGCAGGAAATCTGCTAACAGGACTCTCTCTTGCTTTGTGGAGAATTATTTTTCCTTTTACTTTTTGCCCACTAAATTCCATTTTTCCTTACCCTTCAAAGTGTCTGCATGCCTAACTCTTCCTGGTCATGTGACAAGAACCTGGTTTTTGCTTTTTTCTACAGCACTTCTTTCACTCAAGTGTCTGGAACATAATAAGTGGTCAGTAAATGTTAAATAAGGATGAGGATGGCTAATGATAATCATGATACAACAACAAAAATACTATTTATAAGAATTAATTAGCTCCTTAGAGTCTTACAAAGATAAATCCGTTTTCCTTCTCATATGAGGAAATTTTGCATTATTTCTTCTGACAGATATGCTACATAGACTTCACACCCCCAACTCAAAAGAGTGACCACTTATAAAGAGTATGTATTTTGGGGGAAATCTAAAATCTGCACCTAGGAAAGAGTCACAGGAGGTTCTTATTCCTTGGCCTCGAGAACCTCTCATTTGCCAAAAACGAATAGAAGATCTATAGAACACAAACTAATTTAAAATAAAATTCATTATAACTTTAGTCCAATAGGTGAGGTAAACAAGAAAGATTACTTCCAAAACATTTCTAATTCATAAGCATTTACTGAATAACTTTCTATATACATGCTCAAAACTATTCCTAAATGTAAGATTTGTTTCTTACATACATGTACACAACAATTGAATTATTTAATAATAATTCTGGTAGTTTTTGAATAAGTTTCTAAGTCAGTGCTACAAACAATGAGTATTCTGGGAGTAAAGAGAAAGAAGGGACATGGTGGGCAAAGAAAGTTCTGGAAAATAGAGGGTAGATTTCAGCAAGGCATTGAAATATGGGTGGTAAGACTGGAATGAGGAGAAGATCTGTGCATGGGAGTGAAGCACCCCCTACCAAAGCAAAAAAAAAAAAAAAAAGAGAGGAAGGAGAATGCACTAGAGCATACCATATACCAAGTGAGAGAATGGCACTTTGGTGACAGAACCAGATTCTCATACATGCTTGTCAGTTGGAGCCAAGCACAAAGAGGGAAGAGAAAGAACATTGACCCCACAAACATGACTGTGTCTCAAAGGAGGTTTCTAATCTAAAACACAGAACCAGTTTTCCCCAATGTACAGGCTGCCTACTAGAAGTAAATTAATTAACTTTGGAAGTTATTGTAATCTACTTTGATTTAACTACCATTATGTCTATCTTATTTGATGGGGGACCCAGTGTATGCAAATTTAATTTTCAAAACACACTGCAGATATAAACATATAACCCAATTTTGATATTATACATTTATGTCAGTTGCTTACATCCAGTCGTACCTACATGTGTATATGTCAGATTAATTGTGGATACCATATTTGGCTATAGTATTTTACTGTGTTTATTCAGACTTTATAATATCATAATTTCACCTATCTTCTGAAAATATTAGAGAAATCCAAGTCAGGTGTGACCAAATTACATTTTGAAAAATTGTAATTTACAATTGATATCTTAAAGTCTATTTGACCAATGTCATTGGAGAATAAAGTTGTTAATATAGAGTGATCCAAACATATGTCATCAAAATACTTTCTCTGTAAACCATGAAATCCTCATTTTGACATTAATTTTGTGATGTATAGTCAACAGTACCATGATGAAAGAATTTGGAATGGATTATTGTGTTGTTTAAAAACCTGTACTGAAAACAACGTAATGAATATTGAAGTATGAACAAATTGCTATAATGCTACTGCTGTTACTGCTGAAAATTATGGTGATGCCTAAACTTATTAGCATTCACTACCTACCTGGCACTGTTCTAAGTGTCACACACACATACACATATATATTTATTCTTCTTTACTTTGTTAGTGAGTACAAACACTATATAGAGACAACTAGCTTCTAATTTTTTCCAAGATGATGAGTTTCTACATTAATCCTGCATAAATTAATATATAAGTATGAACATATGCTTATAAATGTCCTTACTGAATGAAGTTCTAATGCTTGTGAGGAGACAAACTGAATGGAAATTGAAGAGTAAGGATTCTTATATATTCACAGAAATGAAGAAAATAAAAATATTATGAGTATAAAATTACATTAGTTTTCAATTTTTTATCGTGTTTATATATAATTCTATTAAATATGTGATATTAAAGTTCAAAGTGAATGGAACACTCACTGAATATCTCAGGCCTTCGTGTTATACTGTGCAATTTTTATTTGAAATGTTTACCTGAGTCTTAATTTTGTCATTTTTTTTTTAAATGGGAGAATTGCATTGCTAATATAAAGTGATCCAAACATACCTCATGAAAATGGTTTCACCCTCTCTGTAAACCATGAATTTGCTGTAGCTGTATCTAGATTTTACTAAAATTCCCAGATAGATCTAACTTGAATTTACAGTTATGATCAAAAGAGCGGATGACAATGTTGCAAGAACAATCTCTGAAGATTGTGTGTTAACATAGCTTAAAGAGTAATTAATAAATACAGTAAAAACTTAATCTCAACTCCTGGTTTCCATTCTGGCATGTAAGGAGCTTGAGAGTTGTCATTTCCATTGTCACAACAAGAAAAATGCTGAACAAACAAAACAAAAACTTTTCTTAGTTCCATGGGAGAACAGAGATCACAGGACAAACTGCTGCCCCAGAATTGAAAGACAGACATTCGGATACAGAGAATCTCAATTTACAGGAATAGAAACCCAGGAGCAGGAATCACCACAGGAACCAACTAGGGTAGGAAAACCAAACTATAATTGTCAACTTGCTGGAGGCTAAGTGTGGACAATCTTGAGGGATAAAAACTGCAGGGGGAAGGGGACCACACCTTCATAAGTTTTACCCTTAGGAGCTCCACCAGGTTCTCATCATGAGTATAGGAAGAAAATCTCTTCATGCTTCTGACACAGGGAGGGACAAAGTAGCCATTTTTAAATATGTCCAGAACATTCCGTTCTTTTTAACAAGGCCTGCCTTCAAGGCAAATTATTTTACCAGAGTCTAACCAATCTAGAGGAAGGGAAACACCTGAATTTAGCTTCTACTAGCCTCGGATTTCACTGGGAGACGGAGGACAACTGAGAAGCATATGTGAAGATGACAACCCAGGGGCACAGGCTCTCTGAAAGACTGAGACCTAATCCTAGGACTACAGAAAACTTCTTTTCCACACCTTACCACTGCATCAACAGGGCTTCTGTATAACAACAGGGAATTACAACTGTAATCTGAATATCTCAGGCCTTATTTAGAAGAAATCTCTAGGGAAATCCAAGAACAACAGAGGAAACAAAAATAAGGACACAAGAGGAAATTTTTGCCTCTGATCTACAACTCCAGGAAATAGTAAACACAGCCTAACTCTTAGACAAATAAACATAAAACCTCAAACTAAAGTCCTATTTACTTCACTTCCTTTTACCCAATATATCATGTCTGGCTTTCAATACAACTTAATTTCATGCATTTAAGGAGGGTCATCATTGTCATTCTGCTGTTTGGTCTTAGGCACAGAAGACCAAATACATTAAATGTATATATTATACACACATACTTATTCATTCATTTATTTATAATTGTGTTACCTTTATATTGTCAGAAGGTTAACATTTTCTTTCTTTCCTCATCTTATTAATTCCCTAGCATCAAAGGCCACAGATTTACTGACACCAGGTGAAGATTTTTTCTTCTTGACACTAAAGTTGTCATCAATCTTCACTCCTAGCCTCTTACTTTATTATTCCCTCTTCACTGCCACCACCTTATCTCAGGTTTGAGGCAGTGTCTGAAGTAGGAGCTCCAGCTACTTTCTAGAAGAGCAGCCACAGGATGCTAGGCACCAAAGGCCTTTCAGACAGTGGTAACTGACTCATGAGATTGTGGACAATTTGCTGCCATAAGGCCTTCTTGACATTTCTCAGAATGACACTTTGTGAAATTAAGGACAGGCAAGGGAGGCTCACCCTATTGACAAGAATAGGACTGTGACTGCCTTGCCTGATGACTCTTAATAGGAACAGTGGAAATTATTCTGTTCAGTCAAATTATTAGATTTCATTTAAAAATGAATTCATTGTACATTCCTGGAGTGCTAAGACCATGTCACATACCTCTGTGCATCCCACACAGCTGGTTAGTACTCAGTAAAAATCACTGAGGCTGGACTCAGTGGCTCACACCTGTAATCCCAGGACTTTGGGAGGCTGAAGTGGACAGAGTTCGTGAGTTCGAGAGCAGCTTGGCCAACATGGTGAAACCCTGTCTCTACTAAAAATACAAACATTATCCAGGCATGGTGGCGCATGCCTGTAGTCCAAGTTACTCAGGAGGCTGAGGCAGGTGAATTGCTTGATCCCAGGAGGCGGAGGTTTCAGAGAGCCAAGAATGCACTACTGCACTCCAACTTGGGCAACAGAGTGAGACTCCATCTAAAAATAAATAAATTACTTAATTAATTAATTAAAAACAGAAAAAAAATCATTGAAAGGAGTCTTGGGTTCTGAGGCATGAAGTCATGGAGGAGATTTGAGAGGGTGGCCCAGGCACTGCCTGAGGTCTCTGGGTCCCTCTCAAGCAGTGTCTCTATTCCTGATCACTCTGTCATCACCTGGGCCTCTCTCTGTTCACCTGTGCCATTCCATGCTTCATGCTTTCCATGTATCCGTAACACTGCAAACACATCCAGGATACAATGCCTTCAACACTGAGGATCTCAGTGGACACTGAGAAATTTAGAAAATGAACCACAATTAAGCCTGAAATTAATCATTACTGGATCAAAAATTATCTATAATGAAGTGTTTGAAGATGAGCAGCGTCTATCCACCACAAACAAGACCGGAGTCTAGAAACCAGAGTAAAAGCAGAAGTTTGAGGTATATCACTCACCTCTAAGAATATCATCATGATTATGACTATACCAGCTCTGAGGACATTAGAATACCACTATATCAAAAGGTAGCCCAAGTCCTTAAAACCACACTCAAAAGCATTTCTGGGTACCAGGAGCTACTAATATGGTCGGTGAAATCGTGTCCCAGGCATGTACTTCCAGTAAAAACATGAAAAATATCCCTGATTTTACCCTAAAAAGTGTTATTCTCACACCAATGTTATCAGAGCTTCAACTATATTTTACATAGAATCTTGAAGTACATTGTAATAAAGAACCCTGAAAATAATGTTAACTTCAAAAATAATAACAAGCAGCGAGTATTTACTAAGTGCCAGGAACTGTGTTATTCGATTTATAGGCATTCTCTCATTTATCAGTCACAACAATTTTATGAGAAACATACTAAAATTATTCCCCACTTACAGATGAGTAATCTGAGACGTAGGGAGGTTAATTACCTTGCTTGTAATTAGTTGAGAGCTTAAAGCTTGAATTCAGCATTGTTAAACGCATCCTCTTAAATAGTGTGTGTTAGCTCAGGTCTTCCAAGAAATCGACTACAAGAAGGTTTTAGCCGTGTAAAGATTTTTTTTTTTTTTTTTAGGGAAACCGTCTGTGCGAGAGCAAAAGGGCTGAAGAAGCGTGAGCGCCATAGGGCGCAAGGCCAGAGTGACCCGGCGAAAGCGCGGGCCTGGCGGGGCGGCGGGGAACCCGGAGTCCCCAGGGGCAGGCGGCCGTCAGGGAGGGGTCTGCTTGAGGCGGGCGGGGCGGGCCCCAGGGAGACGCGTTGCCTTTGCTATTGGAGGGGTAAATTCTAACTCTTATCAGAAGGATTTTCATTTCTCAAGATAGAAACCTGAAAACCCACAGCCTGAGTTCCCGGAGCTGCTAACTCCCTCTCCTGCCTCAGAGGCGTGGAAACGCCGTGGGGTCGGAGTAGCTTCCACTAGGAGCCCCGCGGTCCCCAGTGCCCAGGAGAGGAGGCCTGCGCGACTTCTCCCCGCGCCCCAAAGAACTTTCTTCTGCAGATAGTCCCCTGGGTTCCCAGAAAGCCCTCACTTGAGAGAGGGGCTTCTCCTGGCCATCTTCCAGAAAGTTCTCCATGAGGCATTTCCTGAGCCCTGGAGCCCATGGAAACAGGCAGGCAGTTGCAGGAGGGCGTCCTCGCTGAGCACGAGGCTGGGACACCAGTGGCTCTTCATCTTCCTTCTCTCATATTTTCTCTTGCCCAGTCAAGCCAACCTTTGTTTTCCCACAAAATAAAGACAAATACGACAACCGTTTGCTTGATTTTGTTCAAACCTCAGGAGAGCGGGGCTTTGTCCACCATCCTGCACCCACTTAGGCAGGGACTGGGCCAGGTGTGACATGTTAATCTTCTGAGCTCTGGCTCCAGCTTAGGCTGTGTGCACACAATATGCATGCGAGGGCACTTAGTGGAGCCTTTGGAATATAAGACATATATTCCTGTATGTGAACACGCACACAGTAACATACATACATGTTCATTAAACTGCCTGAACGAAAGGGTGAACCCTGCTTCTCCCTGGCCGGCCGAGCACCACAACGCAATGCATGCATCATTTATCAGCTTTTGACCTCTCTATGGTGTTCGCCTGATGACTTCAGGACATCCCTCCTGCTCTCCCATCACCTCCCAATGCAAATTGGAGAATGAAGAAATAGAAAATATCAACAAATGGAAAACGAACAAATGGAAAATATCAACAACTCTCACTTGTGACTAACAGAAACAGAGTGACAGAAGAAGCTCAATAGAACAAGAGGCAGTTGGACCCTTGGACGCTGGGAACAAACTGCCCCAGCTTCTCATCTCAGCTAAGGGCAGGCATGCAGTGGGGAGTTAGCCAACTTGAAGAAATTGAGGTAGAAGACTGGACAGAACAGTAACCAAAGCTTAAAGCCTTCAAATGAAATTATTTTTGCATTTAGTCCTATTTTTGAAAGGAAGAATTGCCTTGCCAGATTATATTGTTTTATATATATTTGTTTGCTTGCTTAAGGACAAGTAATATTTTTACTATTGTTTTGAAAGTAGTATTTAATTTTACTGCTTCTATAGAACCCAAAACGGTTCACTCTTTCATGATATATCACTGTCTCTTGCAAAGGGTAAGGATCGGCTTTTTAAAGAGCAGAGATTTCACAGTTAGTGCTTCCATAAAGCAGTGTTTAAACTGCCAAATACGGCATAAAAAATAAATTTTCATCCTCCTCCGATGTCTCAAATTCATCAAGATTGTGTGCTATGGGTGCAAGTGGAGGAGGAAGGGAAGGGCGGTGGTGAGGGAGAGTTGAAAGGCCAGGAGTTCTGAGGTTATAAATACACAGTACAACAATCTGAGGTCACAACCAGGGCTGAGACAGCAGCAGCACTCCAGGTTGAGGGGCAGACCTCAGAATGCTTGGAGTTTCTGTTCACTCATGCTTTCTTCCCTCCCCGCCCTCGAATCCAGCCAGCAATGAAATCCTTCAAACCACTTACAGTTAGGAAAGCTCAAGACATTCCACAAGTTCCTGGTTTTGACATGGTTAAAAATAACAGAAAATAAAAAGGGATCTCACAGAATTTATAGTTCTAGAGCGGTGGAATAGAATCAAGAAATATAGAATGATGATAATATTTAGCTCTTACACAGAGCTTTTCATGCTCAAAGGACACAATAAACAAAAACTAATTTTCACTGCAGCGTTGTGAAGAAGTACATAAGTATTATCTTCGTTTTATGACTATAGGACCTGAGACCAGCCCACAGAGGCCAAAAAGGAACCTTGGAAAGTGGCCTCCATGGGCTTTGTTGGTGTAGGTGGTTTAGTCTTTCCTCCAGTTTTTTTTTTTTTCTCTTGTCACCTGGACATTGCTGTTAGTTTAACACTCCTTGGAATTCAGTTTTACAATACTGGCAGCTTCTAAAGATATATGTATATTTGCTCACCAGATGGAAGGCAGGCCTCTGTAACAGATATGAGACAGGCCTGGATTGGAATCCCAGCTCTGCTACCTCCTCTGTGTCTTTGGCTAAGACTCAGTTTTCTCATCAATTACATGGTGAGCCATTGCAACTTCCGTTTCCTCCTAGCCACTAAAACTAAGGACTTCCCTTCCATATTTCAGCCACCCCCCAAAGTTTTCCAGAACCCACTTTCTCCATTCTCCTTCTGTGGGTTCTGTGTCCCCACCCAAATCTCATCTTGAATTGTAGTCCCCATAATCCCCACGTATTGAGGGAGGGACAAGGTGGGAGGTGACTGGATCATGGGGGCAGTTTCTCCCATGCTGTTTTCATGATAGTGAGTGAGTTCTCATATGGTCTGATGGTTTTATAAGGCAGTTCTCCCTGCTCTTGCTAGCTCCCTCTTGTTGCCATGTGAAGAAGGTCTTTGCTCCCACTTGGCTTCTGCCATGATTGTAAGTTTCCTGAGACCTCCCCAGCCATGTGGAACTGTGAGTCAATTAAACCTCTTTTCTTTATAAATAACCCAGTCTAGGGCAGTTTTTGATAGCAGTGTGAAAACAGACTAATACACCTTCTTTGCTAATATATCCCAGAGCCTATTAATTGAAAGAGAGAGCACAAGTTAGAGACTGATCCCAAATTAGGCTGTGCCTCAGAATTTGTTGGAAGGCTTGTTAAACCCACCAAGGTCCCAGCCCCATCCCTAAAGATTCTGACCCCATAAGGGCCCTAGAATTTTGTTGTTATTGTTTTGTTTCATTTCATTTTTAAATACCCAGGTAATTTTGATGCAACCCAGAAGATTATACCAGCAACCAAATCTCTCTTAGCACCCTCAGCTCCAGGGTTAAGGACCTGCTAGAAGGTTTCTAGCATAATGCTGCCTTCTGTCTTATCACCCTCCCTGACTTTAAACCTGAGGTCAGCCTTTCCAAATCATTGTGCCTCATTTCTAACCCTTGTTCTCTACTTGAAATGAAAGGAAGCAGAGTGATGTTAAGAACAACCTTGAGGAGGAAGAAGGAAGGGGAGAGAACAAGGGCATTGCTTTTGCAAGGGGAAGGAGACTCCCGTGTCAGTGCAAGGACTTGCATGCCCTGGAAAATCAATCTTGACTTCTTTGTTTGTTCATATGATTTTATCTTTTAAAATTTAGCAAATACTTTTTGAGTGTGCATTATATGCTGGGCACTATGACAAGCATCAAGGAAACAATGAATGAGATGGAGGCTGCCCACAAGATGTTCACAGCCTAAAGGAGAAGAGAGAGAAAACCCACAAACTGAAACATGATCTTATAAGTACGTATGCTGGCTGGGCATGGTGGCTCACACCTGTAATCCCAGCACTCTGGGATGCCAAGGCAGGAGGATCACTTGAGGCCAGGAGTTTTGAGACCAGCCTGCGCAACATGGCGAAACCCCATCTGTACTAAAAATACAAAAATCAGCTGCGTGTGGTGGCTCATGTCCGTAATCCCAGCTACTCGGGAGGCTGAGGCAGGTGAATCGCATATACCTGGGAGACAGAGGCTTCAGTGAGCTAAGATCGAGTCACTGCCTTCCAGCCTGGGTGACAGAGTGAGACCTCATCTCAAAAAAAAAAAAAAAAAGTACACATGCTGAAGAAAGCACATATGGATTGGGAACACAGAGGAAGGAACAATTAGGATAAGGGAACGGAGAAGTCATAGTGGATAAGATGTCACATTGAAAGGGACATGAAAGTTCAATTCATGAGAGATGGAAAGGCATGTAAATCAGAGAGAAGGTATCAGCAAAGACCCTGAAGCATGAAAATGCCCAGATACCTAATATCTGTCTTAAACCATTAGCCCACCCAAGACAGGACAAGGCCCTGCTACTTGAATGGAAGAAGCACACAGCCATGAGAACATTCTCAGGTTTACCTTTTTTTTTTTTCAAACTTTCATGTTTTCAAACCAATTTTCAGCATCACATTGAAATTTCAGGGAAACAATTTCAGTACTTTCATTTAAGATTCTGCTTTAGTAATATTCACTAAGTAATTATATAATTGAGTCAGTAATGATTTCCTAGAACTTCCCAATTTTGTGACTTGCTTTGCTGCTATTTGTGTTGGGTAATTCCTTACATGCTCCTTGGAGGTTAGTAGTATCCCTGTCATTTTATAGATGAGGAAACAGGCATGGAAAGTTGGAGACTTTTCTAAGTTTATAAGTATCAAATAAGAATCAAATTAATTATGTGACAATATATTCCATTTAAGTATACAGAAAACTTGTGTGAATAAACTTTAAATGAAGAGTTAGAAGGCTGGATTTTCATTTCATTACTACCGTAATCTCACTGAAGAAAATCTCTTAACCTTTTGGATCCAAATTTTTTTTTTTTTTTTTTTTTATACTTTAGGGTTTTAGGGTACATGTGCACAATGTGCAGGTTTGTTACATATGTATCCATGTGCCATGTTGATTTCCTGCACCCATTAACTCGTCATTTAGCATTAGGTGTATCTCCTAATGCTGTCCCTCCCCCCTCCCGCCACCCCACAACAGTCCCCGGAGTGTGATGTTCCCCTTCCTGTGTCCATGAGTTCTCATTGTTCAATTCCCAATTCTCATTGTTCAATTCAATGAGAGAGAACATGCGGTGTTTGGTTTTTTGTCCTTGCGATAGTTTACTGAGAATGATGTTTTCCAGTTTCATCCATGTCCCTACAAAGGACACGAACTCATCATTTTTTATGGCTGCATAGTATTCCATGGTGTATATGTGCCACATTTTCTTAATCCAGTCTATCGTTGTTGGACATTTGGGTTGGTTCCAACTCTTTGCTATTGTGAATAGTGCCGCAATAAACATACGTGTGCATGTGTCTTTATAGCAGCATGATTTATAGTCCTTTGGGTATATCCCCAGTAATGGGATGGCTGGGTCAAATGGTATTTCTAGTTCGAGATTTTGGATCCTATTTTTGTCATTTGTAAAATGGAGTTAATAATACCTGCCTTGGATCCTCTTCTCATAAACCTTGAAAAGGTAAATGAGATAACTTTGATGTGATGCTTTGCATGCAGAAGCAGAGCACAAAATAAATACAAGGCATGGCTTTTATCCCTAGCAGTTAAATGACAGAGCTAGGCCACAGCATCAAAGGGATACCATAACCATTTTTAAAAAAGAATAAGAGGTAGTTTCTGACATAAGTAACAAGAGGCGAAAAATTATTTTTATCATCTGACTTTACCTATTTTAAAAGGAGAAATAAAAACATTAAATGTAGAATTATCATATGATCCAGCAACGTCACTTCTGGGTATATACCCAAAAGAAGTGAAAGCAGGGACTTGAACAGTTATTTGTAGACCATATTTTAGCAGCATTACTTACAATAGCCAAACGATGGAAACAACTCAAATGTCCATTGACAAATGGACACACAGTGTAATATAAACCACATCAGAATATATGATGCAATATCATTCACCCTTAAAATGAAAGCAGATTCTGATACATGTTACAACATGGATGAATCTTGAGGACATTATACTAAGTGAAAATGAAACAGTCACAAAAAGGCAGATGCTGTAGGATTCCACTTATATAAGGTACCTAGAGTAGCCATAGAGACAGAAAGTAGAATGGTGGTTGCCAGGCGGTCAGGGAGAGGAGAATGAGGGGTTAGCGGGGTTAGTGTTTAGTGGGTATGGAGTTTTAATTTGGGGTGATGAAAAAATTCTGTAGATGGATGGTGGTGAGGGTGGCATAACAATGTGAATGTACCTAATGCCACTGAACTGCATACTTAAAAATTGTTAAAATGGTAAATTTTCTGTTATGCGTATTTTATCCCAATAATAATAATAATAATAAATCTAGCTCATAAAAAGTAGGAAGAGAACAAGCCCACACTGAACTCAGAGTTTACAGATCTAAATTGGCTTCCAGCCTAATTTCACTGTTATGTATCTTGGATAAGGTACATAGGTTCTCCTCAGTTTTCATTTCTATAATATAAAGACAATAGTACCTTCTTTACACGCTGTAAGGATTAAATATACATAAAACACTCTATAAACTCTGACTTCTATACAATATAAAATATTGTATTCTATCTTACCATTTTGGGAAGTGAACAATTTTAGAAGCAAAGAAACCTGAGATTCAAAGAAGGCTGTGAGTGGCAGAGCCTGGTCTGGGACTGAAGGTTCTTGCATCCACTCCAGCACAGCCTGCTGCCTTTCTTATTGCTTTGTTTTCTTAGGAAAGCAAAACAAAGTGAAGCCAGCCCCAAGTAGCCTACCACTGCCATCTGACTTACTGGTCCTCATACAAATTCTTCTCAGGTTGGCAGTACCAGGAATTTAATGATAGACTGAGGAGAAGGAACATTTCTTTCTGTGGGGACACTTGGAAAAAACTATCCTCTTGTTTACCTGGATTCTCTTTTATTCCATAAATCATGTCATTCTTTCATCCCAGTTGACCTACCTCAGTTCATTTAATTTTTCATCCTGCAAAATGTTCTTAATGTCTTGGTTCCTAAGGAAAAAGTTTTGGGAGTGGAGAGGGGAAGATGTTCAGCCTTCTCAGTGCTGAGGCTGGGAGAAGGGCAGGGTTAAGTGTGACCCATCGCCTCTCGCTTTGGCCAGAACAGACCCCTGTCAGTTAGCCACAGGGCCAAGAGACTGCATAAAGCTCCACACCTGCACTCCTCATCTCCTTATCCCCATGGCAGTATAAGCCATATCAGGTTTCATGTTCCAACTCGTGTTCCAAAGGAGCAGCTTTCGATTTCTAGGGAGTCGGGGTAAAGTAGGACATTTGGCACTGATGACAGATATAATTGTGGGTGTATGATACTCTTTTACTCATTAACAACGGCAACAGGAGCTGCTAAAAATCTTACAGAACAGGATTCATTTTTTAAAAGAGTCTTTACAAACAGATCCTGAGTCCATTTTGTGGAATCTCTGACTGAACTTACACAAAGGATTTAAGTCTATTTTCTCAGTACTGAGTCTGCATGGGTGAGGACCCAAGCCGGTCTGCTTAGAGACCTTGGAGATGAAAGGCCCAGCCAGGACAGCCAGCCAAACCCGCTGGAAGCTGGCCAGGCCACAAATGGAGTCAAAGGTTGGATTATTCCTGCTAGAATTTTCTTTTTCTGAAGGACTGGAATGCCACAGGAATAAGAAGTCCTGGTGAAGAAAAGTCACCTGTAACCTATGTCACCACTAAGCATTAATCATTATTTTCATCATCCTTGTGGCAAAATCGTCACTGGACATATGAGGATAGGTAATATACTAGATATTTACAAGTTGATACTGCCAACCAAAAATAAACAAACAACAACAAAATAGATTGCTGGGACTACAGACATGTACCACCACACCCGGCTAATTTTTTTTTGTATTTTTTGTAATTTTTTTTCTGTATTTTTAGTAGAGTCAGGGTTTCACCATGTTGACCAGGCTGGTGTCAAACTCCTGACCTCAAATGATCTGCCTGCTTTGGCCTCCCAAATTGCTGGGATTACAGGCGTGAGCCACCATGCCTGGCCTGTTGCACACTTCTTATAAGGCTCTAATGCCTAATGATCTGTCACTGTCTCCCATCACCTGCAGATGGGACTGTCTTGCTGCAGGAAAACAAGCCCAGGGCTCCCACTGATCTACGTTATGGTGAGTTATATAATTATTTCATTATATATTGCAATGTAATAATAACTAAAATAAAATGCACGATAAACTTAATGCACTCGAATCATCCTGAAACCATCCCCCACCCCTCACTGATTCATGGAAAAATTGTCTTCTGTGAAACCACTCCTTGGTGCCAAAAAGGTTGGGGACTGCTGCTATACACTGTAGTCAACTAAAGTAACAGCATCCTAAATCCTGTTAACCCTTAACATAATCCTATTTCAACTTCCATTTACCTTGTTAAATCTGTAAATTCACTTTGGATCTCTTTTAATTGTTTTAAGTTAAAATTGAATTGGTGGCTTACATAAAACATTCACCCACATAAACCACATTCCGGGCCATAAAACACACCTAAACACATTTAAATGAATAGAAATCATGCAAAGTATGTTCTCAGACCAGAGTAGAATTAAATCTGAAATCAGTAACAGAGAGATAGTTATAATATTCCAAAATATTTAGATATTAAATGATATACTTCTAAGTAACAGATGAGTCAAATAAGAAGTCTCAAGAGAAATTTTAAAATATTTTGCACCAAATGAAAATTAAAAATACAACATCAAAATTTGTGGGATTCAACAAAAGCAATAATTAGATGGAGATTTATAGTACTGAATGCATATATCAGAAAAAATGGAGGCCAGACACAGTGGCTCATGCCTGTAATCTCAGTACTTTGGGAGGCTGAGGCACGCAGGTCACTTGAGCCCAGGAGTTCAAGACCAGCCTGGGCAACATGGTAAAATCTCATCTCTACTAAAAATACACAAATTATCTGGGGGTTGTGGTGCACACCTAAAGTCTCAACTACTTGGGAGGCTGAGGTGGGAGGATGGTTGAGTCTGGGAGACGAAGGTTGCAGTGAGCCAAGATTGTGCCACTGCACTCCAGTCTGGATGACAGAGCCAAACCTTATCAAAAAAAAAAAGAAAGAAAGAAAGAAAAGAAAAGGAAAAAAGAAGGATCTAAAATCAATAATCTAAGTTTCCACCTTAGGAAACTAGAAAAAGAAAGCAATTTATACCTAAAGCAACAAAAAAATAATAAAAATTAAAGCAAACATCAATGAAATTGAAAACAGGAAATCAATAGAGAAATAAATGAAACTAAAAGCTGGTTCATTGGAAAGGTCGATAAAACAGATGACCTTCCAGCCTAGCTAACCAAGAATAAAAGAGAAAAGACATAAATTGCCAATATCCGAAATGAAAGAGAGATCATAACTACTGATCCCATGGACATTAAAATGATAATTAAGGAATATTATTAACAACCCTATGCCCATAAATTTGATCACTTAGATTAGATGGACTAATTCCTTGAAAGACCACAACTACCAAAACTTACATAGGAAGAAATAGATAATCTGAATAGTCCTATGTAACATGTGGGTATACATGTTACATAGGACTATTCAGATTATCCTGAACTTTGTTATGGAGGGAGAGAGACAGACAGAGAGAGAGAGAGAGAGAGAGAAGAGACTGATTGATTATAAGTAATTAGTTCACAGAATTATGGGGCCTGGCAAGTCCAAAATCTGCAAAGAGGGGAAGAAGGCTAGAGACCCAGGAAAGTTGATGCTGCCATTCTAGTCTGATTGCCATCTGCCATAGAGCCAGGAAGATCCAATGTTGCAGGTGAGATCCAAAGGCAGTCTGCTGAAGAACTCTCTCTTGCTTAGATTAGGGTAGGCAGTTTTTTTGTTCTGTTCAACCCTTTAGCTGATTAGATGAGGCTTTGGAAGACAATTTGCCTTCCTCAAAGTTCATAGATTTAACTTTAATCTCATTAAAAACACTTTCATGAAAACACCCAGAATAATGTTTGAACAAATATCTGGGCATACCATGATCTAGCCAAGTTGACACATAAAATTAGCCATCACAGACTATATCTACTAAAGAAATTAAATAAATAACCAATAACTGAAAAAAAGAAAGCACCAGACACAGATAGTTTCATTGCGAATACTACCAAATATTTAAGGAATAAATAATACCAATTTTTTACAATCTCTTCCAGAAACTGAAAGTGAAGGGAACACTTCCTAATTTATTTTATTAAGCCACCATTACCCTAATACCAAACCAGATAAAGACATTACAAGTAGGTAAAACTACAGACTAATATATTTCATAAACATAGATGCAAAAATTCTCAACAAAATATTAGCAAGTCATATCCAACAATGTATATAATGAATTATACATCACAAGCAAGTGGGATTTATAGCAGATATGCAAGGCTGCTTCAACACTTGACAATCATTTTATCTAACTAATTACATTAATAGGCTAAAGACAAAAAATAATATGGTCACATCAGCTGATGCAAAAAAAAAACTTGACAAAATACAATACCTGTTCAAAATAAAAACTCTTAGAAAACTAAGAATAGAGACAGCTTCCTCAACTCGATAAAGAACATCTATTATTAAAAAAATGGCTAACATCATACTTAAAGATGAGAAACAGATGACTTCTCCCTAAGATCAGATCAAGACAAAAATGTCTCCTCTTCTATTCAGCATCATACTGGAAGTCCTAGAAAGTGCAGTAAGACAAGAAAAGGAAATAAAAGATACACAGATTGGGAAAGGAGAAATCAGATTGTTTTGTTTGCAGATGACATGATCGATTATTTAGAAAATTCCAAAGAATTGATAACAACAAAAAAACTTAGAGGTAATAATCTGATTTTTAAATCAGCAACCTTCCTCACAAGAAGACACACAGGCCAGGCGCAGTGGCTCATGCCTGTAATCCCAGCACTTTGGGAGGCCAAGGCAGGCAGATCACTTGAGGTCAGGAGTTCCAGAGCAGCTTGGCCAACATAGTGAAACCCATCTCTACTAAAAATACAAAAATTAGCCAGGTGTGGTGGTGGGTGCCTGTAATCCCAGCTACCTGGGAGGCTGAGGCAGGAGAATCGCTTGGACCCGGAAGGCAGAGGTTGCAGTGAGCTGAGATCATGCCACTGCACTCCAGCCTGGGCGATAGAGCAAAACTCCATCTCAAAAAAAAAAAAAAAAAAAAGAAAAGAAAGAAAAGAAAAGAAAAGAAAGAAGACAACAAATGACAAACATGTTTATGAAAATGAGATATCATCTCACCTAGTTAAAGTGTCTTTTATCCAAAAGACAGGCAATAACAAATGCTGGCAGGAGTGTGGAGAAAAGAGAACCCCCATACACTGTTGGTGGGAATGTAAGTTTGTACAACCATTGTGGAGAACAGTTTGGAGGTTCCTCAAAAAACTAAAAATAGAGCTACCATATGAGCCAGCAATCTCACTGATAGGTTTATACCCCAAAGAAAGGAAATTAGAGTGTTGAAGAGATTTCTGCACTCTCACGTTGACTGCAGTACTATTCACAATAGCCAAGACTTGGAAGTAACCTAAGAGTTCATCAACAGATGAATGGATAAAGAAAACGTGATAAACATACACAATGGAGTATTATTCAGCCATAAAAAGGAATGTGATCCTGTCATTTGCAAGAACATGGATGGAACCAGAGGTCATTTTGTTAAATAAAATAAGCCAGCACAGAAAGACAAATTTTGCATGTTCTCACTTATTTGTGGGAGCTCAAAATTAAAACAATTGAACTCATGGAGATATGGAGTGAAGGGTGGTTACCAGAGACTGGGGCAGGTAGTAGGAGGTGTTAGGGAGGGCGGATGATTAATGAGTACAAAAAATAGAATGAATAAGATCTAGTATTTGATAGTACAATAGAGTGGATACAGTCAATAATAATTTAATTGTACATTTAAAAATAACTGAGTATAATGGGATGCTTTTTTTTAAATTTTTTATTATTATACTTTAGGTTTTAGGGTACATGTGCACAATGTGCAGGTTTGTTACATATGTATCCATGTGCCATGTTGTTTTGCTGCACCCATTAACTCGTCATTTAGCATTAGGTATATCTCCTAATGCTATCCCTCCCCCCCTCCCCCCACCACACAACAGTCCCCGGAGTGGGATGTTCCCCTTCCTGTGTCCATGAGTTCTCATTCAATTCCCACCTATGAGTGAGAACACGCGGTGTTTGGTTTTTTGTCCTTGCGATAGTTTACTGAGAATGATGTTTTCCAGTTCCATCCATGTCCCTACAAAGGACATGAACTCATCATTTTTTATGGCTGCATAGTATTCCATGGTGTATATGTGCCACATTTTCTTAATCCAGTCTATCGTTGTTGGACATTTGGGTTGGTTTCAACCCTTTGCTATTGTGAATAGTGCCGCAATAAACATACGTGTGCATGTGTCTTTATAGCAGCATGATTTATAGTCCTTTGGGTATATACCCAGTAATGGGATGGCTGGGTCAAATGGTATTTCTAGTTCTAGATCCCTGAGGAATCGCCACACTGACTTCCACAATGGTCAAACTAGTTTACAGTCCCACCAGCAGTGTAAAAGTGTTCCTATTTCTCCACATCCTCTCCAGCACCTGTTGTTTCCTGACTTTTTAATGATGGCCATTCTAACTGGTGTGAGATGGTATCTCACTGTGGTTTTGATTTGCATTTCTCTGATGGCCAGTGATGATGAGCATTTTTTCATGTGTTTTTTGGCTGCACAAATGTCTTCTTTTGAGAAGTGTCTGTTCATGTCCTTCGCCCACTTTTTGATGGGGTTGTTTGTTTTTTTCTTCTAAATTTGTTTAAGTTCATTGTAGATTCTGGATATTAGCCCTTTGTCAGATGAGTAGGTTGCAAAAATTTTCTCCCATTCTGTAGGTTGCCTGTTCACTCTGATGGTAGTTTCTTTTGCTGTGCAGAAGCTCTTTAGTTTAATGAGATCCCATTTGTCAATTTTGGCTTTTGTTGCCATTGCTTTTGGTGTTTTAGACATGAAGTCCTTGCCCACACCTATGTCCTGAATGGTATTGCCTAGGTTTTCTTGTAGGATTTTAATGGTTTTAGGTCTAACATTTAAGTCTTTAATCCATCTTGAATTAATTTTTGTATAAGGTGTAAGGAAGGGATCCAGTTTCAGCTTTCAACATATGGCTGGCCAGTTTTCCCAGCACCATTTATTAAATAGGGAATCCTTTCCCCATTTCTTGTTTTTGTCAGGTTTGTCAAAGATGAGATGGTTGCAGATGTGTAGTGGTATTTCTGAGGCCTCTGTTCTGTTCCATTGATCTATGTCTCTGTTGTGGTACCAGTACCATGCTGTTTTGGTTACTGTAGCCTTGTAGTATAGTTTGAAGTCAGGTAGCGTGATGCCTCCAGCTTTGTTCTTTTGGCTTAGGATTGACTTGGTGATGCGGGCTCTTTTTTGGTCCCATATGAACTTTAAAGTAGTTTTTTCCAATTCTGTGAAGAAAGTCATTGGTAGCTTGATGGGGATGGCATTGAATCTATAAATTACCTTGGGCAGTATGGCCATTTTCACGATATTGATTCTTCCAACCCATGAGCATGGAATGTTCTTCCATTTGTTTGTATCCTCTTTTATTTCATTGAGCAGTGGTTTGTAGTTCTCCTTGAAGAAGTCCTTCACATCCCTTGTAAGTTGGATTCCTAGGTATTTTATTCTCTTTGAAGCAATTGTGAATGGAAGTTCACTCATGATTCGGCTCTCTGTTTGTCTGTGATTGGTGTACAAGAATGCTTGTGATTTTTGTACATTGATTTTGTATCCTGAGACTTTGCTGAAGTTGCTAATCAGCTTAAGGAGATTTTGGGCTGAGACAATGGGGTTTTCTAGATATACAATTATGTCATCTGCAAACAGGGACAATTTGACTTCCTCTTTCCCTAATTGAATACCCTTTATTTCCTTCTCCTGCCTGATTGCTCTGGCCAGAACTTCCAGCACTATGTTGAAAAGGAGTAGTGAGAGAGGGCATCCTTGTCTTGTGCCAGTTTTCAAAGGGAATGCTTCCAGTTTTTGCCCATTCAGTATGATATTGGCTGTGGGTTTGTCATAGATAGCTCTTATTATTTTGAGATACGTCCCATCAATACCTAATTTATTGAGAGTTGTTAGCATGAAGGGTTGTTGAATTTTGTCAAAGGCCTTTTCTGCATCTACTGAGATAATCATGTGGTTTTTGTCTTTGGTTCTGTTTATATGCTGGATTACATTTATTGATTTGCATATGTTGAACCAGCCTTGCATCCCAGGGATGAAGCCCACTTGATCATGGTGGATAAGCTTTTTGATGTGCTGCTGGATTCGGTTTGCCAGTATTTTATTGAGGATTTTTGCATCAATGTTCATCAAGGATATTGGTCTGAAATTCTCTTTTTTGGTTATGTCTCTGCCAGGCTTTGGTATCAGGACGATGCTGGCTTCATAAAATGTGTTACGGAGGATTCCCTCTTTTTCTATTGATTGTAATAATTTCAGAAGGAATGGTACCAGTTCTTCCTCGTACCTCTGGTAGAATTCAGCTGTGAATCCATCAGGTCCTGGACTCTTTTTGGTTGGTAAGCTATTGATTATTGCCACAATTTCAGAACCTGTTATTGGTCTATTCAGAGATTCAACTTCTTCCTGGTTTAGTCTTGGGAGGATGTATTTGTCGAGGAATTTATCCATTTCTTCTAGATTTTCTAGTTTATTCCCATAGAGGTGTTTGTAGTATTCTCTGATGGTAGATTGTATTTCTGTGGGATAGGTGGTGATATCCCCTTTTTCATTTTTTATTGCATCTATTTGATTCTTCTCTCTTTTCTTCTTTATTAGTCTTGCTAGCGGTCCATCAATTTTGTTGATCCTTTCAAAAAACCAGCTCCTGGATTCATTAATTTTTTGAAGGGTTTTTTGTGTCTCTATTTCCTTCAGTTCTGCTCTGATTTTAGTTATTTCTAGCCTTCTGCTAGCTTTTGTATATGATTGCTCTTGCTTTTCTAGTTCTTTTAATTGTGATGTTAGGGTGTCAATTTTGAATCTTTCCTGCTTTCTCTTGTGGGCATTTAGTGCTATAAATTTCCCTCTACACACTGCTTTGAATGTGTCCCAGAGATTCTGGTATGTTGTGTCTTTGTTCTCGTTGGTTTCAAAGAACATCTTTATTTCTGCCTTCATTTCGTTGTGTTCCCAGTAGTCATTCAGGAGCAGGTTGTTCAGTTTCCATGTAGTTGAGCGGTTTTGAGTGAGTTTCTTAATCCTGAGTTCTAGTTTGATTGCGCTGTGGTCTGAGAGACAGTTTGTTATAATTTCTGTTCTTTTACATTTGCTGAGGAGAGCTTTACTTCCAACTATGTGGTAAATTTTGGAATAGGTGTGGTGTGGTGCTGAAAAAAATGTATATTCTGTTGATTTGGGGTGGAGAGTTCTGTAGATGTTTATTAGGTCCACTTGGTGCAAAGCTGAGTTCAATTCCTGGATATCCTTGTTAATTTTCTGTCTTGTTGATCTGTCTAATGCCGACAGTGGGGTGTTAAAGTCTCCCATTATTATTGTGTGGGAGTCTAAGTCTCTTTGTAGGTCACTAAGGACTTGCTTTATGAATCTGGGTACTCCTGTATTGAGTGCATATATATTTAGGATAGTTAGCTCTTCTTGTTGAATTGATCCCTTTACCATTATGTAATGGCCTTCTTTGTCTCTTTTGATCTTTGTTGGTTTAAAGTCTGTTTTATCCGAGACTAGGATTGCAACCCCTGCCTTTTTTTGTTTTCCATTTGCTTTGTAGATCTTCCTCCATCCCTTTATTTTGAGTCTATGTGTGTCTCTGCACATGAGATAGGTCTCCTGAACACAGTACACTGAGGAGTCTTGACTCTTGATCCAATTTGCCAGTCTGTGCCTTTTAATTGGAGCATTTAGCCCATTTACATTTAAGGTTAGTATTGTTATGTGTGAATTTGATCCTGTCATTATGATGTTAGCTGGTTATTTTGCCCGTTAATTGATGCAGTTTCTTCCTAGCCTTGATGGTCATTACAATTTGGCATGTGTTTGCAGTGGCTAGTACCAGTTGTTCCTTTCCATGTTTAGTGCTTCCTTCAGGAGCTCTTGTAAGGCAGGCCTGGTGGTGACAAAATCTCTCAGCGTTTGCTTGTCTGTAAAGGATTTTATTTCTCCTTCACTTATGAAGCTTAATTTGGCTGGATATGAAATTCTGGGTTGAAAATTCTTTTCTTTAAGAATGTTGAATATCGGCCCCCACTCTCTTCTGGCTTGTAGAGTTTCTGCCGAGAGATCAGCTGTTAGTCTGATGGGCTTCACTTTGTGGGTAACCAGACCTTTCTCTCTGGCTGCCCTTAACATTTTTTCCTTCATTTCAACTTTGGTGAATCTGACAATTATGTGTCTTGGAGTTGCTCTTCTCGAGGAGTATCTTTGTGGCGTTCTCTGTATTTCCTGAATCTGAATGTTGGCCTGCCTTGCTAGATTGTGGAAGTTCTGGATAATATCCTGCAGAGTGTTTTCCAACTTGGTTCCATTCTCCCCATCACTTTCAGGTACACCAATCAGACGTAGATTTGGTCTTTTCAGATAGTCCCATATTTCTTGGAGGCTTTGTTCATTTCTTTTTGTTCTTTTTCCTCTAAACTTCTCTTCATGCTTCATTTCATGCATTTCATCTTCCATCGCTGATACCGTTTCTTCCAGTTGATTGCATCGGTTACTGAGGCTTGTGCATTCGTCACGTAGTTCTTGTGCTGTGGTTTTCAGCTCCATCAGGTCCTTTAAGGACTTCTCTGCATTGGTTATTCTAGTTATCCATTCATCTAATTTTTTTTTCAAAGTTTTTAACTTCTTTGCCATTGGTTCGAACTTCCTCCTTTAGCTCGGAGTAGTTTGATCTTCTGAAGCCTTCTTCTCTCAACTCATCAAAGTCATTCTCCGTCTAGCTTTGTTCTGTTGCTGGTGAGGAGCTGCATTCCTTTGGAGGAGGAGAGGCACTCTGATTTTTAGAGTTTCCAGTTTTTCTGCTCTGTTTCTTCCCCATCTTTGTGGTTTTATCTACCTTTGGTCTTTGATGATGGTGACGGACAGATGGGTTTTTGGTGTGGATGTCCTTTCTGTTTGTTAGTTTTCCTTCTAACAGTCAGGACCCTCAGCTGCAGGTCTGTTGGAGTTTGCTGGAGGTCCACTCCAGATCCTGTTTGCCTGGGTATGAGCAGCGGTGGCTGCAGAAGAGCGGATATTGGTGAACCGCAAATGCTGCTGCCTGATCTTTCCTCTGGAAGTTTTATCTCAGAGGAGTACCCGGCCATGTGAGGTGTCAGTCTGCCCCTACTGGGGGGTGCCTCCCAGTTGGGCTACTCGGGGGACAGGGACCCACTTGAGGAGGCAGTCTGCCCATTCTCAGATCTCAAGCTGCGTGCTGGGAGAACTACTACTCTCTTCAAAGCTGTCAGACAGGGACATTTAAGTCTGCAGAGGTTATTGCTGTCTTTTGTTTGTCTGTGCCCTGCCCCTGGAGGCAGAGCCTACAGAGGCAGGCATGCCTCCTTGTGCTGTGGTGGGCTCCACCCACATCGAGCTTCCCAGCTGCTTTTCCTACTCAAGTTTGGGCAATGGCAGGCACCCTTCCCCCAGCCTCGCTGCTGCCTTGCAGTTTGATCTCAGACTGCTGTGCTAGCAATGAGTGAGGCTCCGTGGGCATAGGACCCTCCAAGCCAGGTGTGGGATATAATCTCCTGGTGTGCCATTTGTTGAGCCCATTGGAAAAGCACAGTATTAGGGTGGGAGTGACCCAACTTTCCAGGTGCCATCTGTCACCCCTTTCTTTGACTAGGAAAGGGAATTCCCTGACCCCTTGCACTTCCCAGGTGAGGCGATGCCTCGCCCTGCTTCAGCTCACGCACGTTACGCTGCACCCACTGTCCTGACCCCACTGTCCGGCACTCCCCAGTGAGATGAACCCGGTACCTCAGTTGGAAATGCAGAAATCACCCGTCTTCTGCATCGCTCATGCTGGGAGCTGTAGACTGGAGCTGTTCCTATTCGGCCATCTTGGCTCCACCTCCCCTATTATCACATATTCTTATGCAGTCTTTGTATTTATTGTAGTCAGGCCTGGAAGGGTTAAATTTTTCTCTTTCGCATCTAAGAAAATCCACCGAAATAGAATTATTTCTAGTAAACAAACTGAAGATCAGAAGCCAAAACATGTGAAGTGCTCTGATTTCAAAAAGGAAATGTACATTTTGTTTTCTCTGTCCAAGAAACTGAATTAATCTTGTTCTGTCTCCAACTTTCAGATCCATTAGCTTTGACCACAGGATGGGCACCAATGGGCATATTTGCTTGCTATTTTTCATTAAACATAAATCTAAAGAAAGATGTGCACTTTCGAAGTCTTTTGAATTTGCTTGACTGCGGATGAGTTGGAATTGTAACCTCAGGTTCCAGTCCAGTACCTGCAAAAAATTAGATCAAAGGAAAAAGGATTTAGGCAGCAGTTGAGAAAATATATTAACAAGAACCAGTACACTTTAGTTGCTGCATTTCACTGCCTTTAGCCATATTCTGAGTCATACTGTGTCAGTGAGCATAACAACTTTTGTTCCTTTAACATTGGAGTGGATTGTTGGGTATTATATAGGCTAGTTAATTATTCATAGAAATTTGACTTATTCAAATATATCAACAAATTTCTCTTATTCTGAAGCAATAAAATGTTAATTAATTAATACTCGACAGTTCTATTCAATGTTTTGTCAAGGACCTTTTTAATACTTTAAAAGTAAATTTACTAGGCCTTGAGTATTCTAAAATGCTGTTCCCACTGCTAGCTTTAAGCATGTAAGGACATAGAAGCAACAAAATTGGCCAAGGACAAAGACAGAATGTGTCAGCACTGAAACTGAAGTCTTGGATCCACATCTGGGTGTTACATTACCAAACAGGAGGAGATAAAGATGGATACTTTATCTGGGATGGGCTAAAAGGTGCCATTTCAATGATTTGGAAAGAAATTGAGTTTGCAAAAATGAATGTAACATAAGAGGCAAGAAACAAGATAGAGGAAACTCAATTTTCATCCTGAAGAGAACATTTGGAGGGCATTTGAATGTGTTCTTTTAGTATATCTAAACAAAAATATCAATCCGGTAGTTAAAACTATTAAAAGGTAGCTCTCTATTTGAAGAATCACTATGTGGAGGAAAGATAAATCAAATTTCTTAATTACAAACCAAAACTTACCCTTCTCTGTCAGATAGGCTGGGTTCAGATTCTGATAATGTCATTGGCTAGCTGTGTGACTGTGGGCAGGTATCTTAGTCTCTCTAAAAGTGAGTTGCTAACAGTACCAAATGAAATAACACATGGAAAGCATTTATCCATTTGGCCCATAGTATGCATCCAATAAATGGTAACTACACTGCTGCTACTACTACTGCAGCTTAAGCAAGCACATGAGGGAATCTGGGCATGCATGGAAAGCATATATTGCAGCTGAAGGGGGCTAGGAAGTCCTTTTATCCCTTGGGGATGATGAATAAACTGCGTTGTGCACCTGTATTTTGACTGACAACTGTCACTTGAGATCAAGTGTGGAATTTTGCACTTGTGACGTCATATCAATGCTCAGGAAGTTTCAAACTTTGGAGCATTTTGGATTTTGGATTTTCACATTGGAGATGCTCAACCTGTAGTAGTAGCAGTGGTAACCACTGTGCGTTATTTACTGTGTTTTTATTGCTTGTTCTCTGCTCTATGGGGGTAAATATAATGTTGAAAATGTTACACACACAAAAAAAAGGCCTGCATAGCACCTATAGCGTAGTGAAAGTATTCCAAAATCTGAAATACTTCTGGTCCCAATGATTTCAGCTAAGAGGTACTCAATCTGTAGTACTACTATATTATTATTTGTTCCCCTTCGTTTCACTATGTCCCCACTCACTCACTTGTCTTTTCATCCCTCCTACTTTATTGAACTACATTATAATCTAGGCAAGGAATAATTGAGTCAGAAAACTGACATAATTAATGCTCAGATCAAAAAGCTCAATTGCCTCAAAACTTGAAGTTCTTTTTTTTGTGATGTGTTTTTTATGAAAGAATGGTTCCACTTAAAATGACTTCATTTCTTACTTTTCTAAAATGATGGAGGTCATCTGAACATCTGCTATGAAGCTGCAACTGTCTCTGAGCATGTCTTTATTTTTTTAACCTCTAAAATAACGTTTTTATCTTTTTATTTCACAGAGAAAGATATTCTTCCTCCTTGGAAGTTACCTTTCCCCAAGTTTTCAGTATGCTTGAGAAAACTGCTCCCACATTTTCCCTATTCTTCTTTCCATTCACCTCAAAAATATCACAAGATGTTTCTAAGTTTTTTTTTTTAAAGTGGACATATGAATATCCAACCAGAAAAAAAAGTTAAAAGACGCACAAAATTCTACCACCTAGAATCACTATCATTAGCATATGTGTTCATTTCAGACATCTCTTTTTATTTGCACATGGAAAGAAAAAATAATAAATAGATAACTCTTCAAAAATTGAACTACTTTTTATACTCAAACTACTTTTTAAATTCAATATTAAAAATATTGAATTTATTGTCATTTGAAATCCATAGACAATATAAAAAATGAAATTGAAGGAATTGATGAACTTTAGGTAGATGTTTCTCTGCCAAAATAAATGTTATTTCCTAAGAAAAACCTTAAAGTTTGATGGGGGGAAAGACAAGAAGTTTGGGACTTCTACTTCTAGCCCATATGAAATACCAGGGACAAGATATGTCCTCCTGTCTTAAAGAAGTAAAGAACGGAATGAAATCTATTGAACAATAGTTTTAATGCATAGAACAACAAACATTGCAGGAAAGCGATTTCTGAGGGAAGGAAAACAAATAATGTGAGCCCTATGATTGTCCCAGGGAACTTCTAAAGATAATTTCTAAGCCTCGGAACTGGTAGTGTAAACCAAAAAGGAGCCCGGTAGTCTCTCTGAGATGAGAAGTCAGAGTTCAGATTTTAAAGGGGCTAAGGTGCGTGGAATTCATGGAATGGAGTCACAGAGAGGGAAAATCTTCAAAGACAAAGAGTTCCGAAGATCTAAAGAGGGTTCCCCTTGAATCTTTACCTCATCATTGTATGCGTTGAGGAAACTGTAAAGGCAAGGAAAGAACTACTAGAACGGAGCAGGTGGAACAATCCTCGGAGATCACACGGGTTTGGGAATAATACATCTTTCCACCAGCCAAAGTGGAAAGACCTCCTAACACTTGAGACAATCAACTAGAGCTGTCAAAAGAGTATTACCTCAGTAATGAAACCAATTGAGCTTGAAAAGTCACCAGCTTAACTATTCCAGCTTAATTGGCTCCATTACTTTCAGGTGATTTAGATTTTCTGTTTGAATGACTAAGTATTTTTTTGTAATGTCATAATTGATTCAATGTTGATTTTTCTATATCAGTTTTGGCTATAATATGTTGTACCCTTTCAATCTGGTTATTAATGTCTTCTATTTCAAAGAAAATGTGGTATGCTATATTATATACCTTCTCTATTTATTTGTAGTATTATCTACTTTAGAAACACTCCTATGTTGGATCATCTTTGTCTGTCTTCCATGTCTATTATTTTTCTCTGTAATTTCTTTTTCTTTTACAAACTTTTCTCTCTGTGTATCACTTTGCTAGGGCTGCCATAAAAAAATACCACAAACTGAGTGGCTTACACAATACAAATTTATTTTCCCACAGTTCTGAAGGCTGGAAGTCCAAGATCAAGGTGCTGGCAGGATGGGTTTCTCCTGAGGTCTCTCTCCTTGGCTTGTAGAGGCCACTTTCTTGCTGTGTCCTCACGTGACTCTTTCTCGGTGCATGTGCATTCCTAGTGTCTCTTCTCCTTCTTATAAGGGCATGCATTCTATTGGATTAGGGCCTTACCCCTCTGACCTTATTTTAGCTTAATTACTTCTTTAAAGGGGTTTGTGTAAACTTTTATTTTAGATTCAGGAGGTACATGTACAGGTTTGTTACATGGGTATATTGTGTGATGTTGAGGTTTGGAATATAATTGATCCAAAAACCCAGGTAGTGAGCATAGGAAATTTTTCAGCCTAAAGCCCCTATCCTTAAATATATCACATTTTAAGGTACTGGAAGTTAGAGCTGAAATGTATGAATTTGGCGGCAGGGGTGGACACAATTCAGCCCATAACATGTTGTGATAACATAGAGTTATCACAAGTATTTTCTATACTTTAGTCATATATTTGTTATTCCTTGAAATTTATGGTTTCTTGATTTTGAAATAGTGTTGTCTTCAATCCTTAGCTTTCAATCTCCACTTTCAATTTGTCTAGTGCTTCTCACTGGAACTTGCATTCTTGTTCTATTGTATCCATGTTCTCACATCATGAAATACTGGTAGAAAATTACCTTCTGTTTTATGAGTCATATTTCCATCAAAATTGGTTTCTTCATCTCTACTTTGAATAAATATCCCTTTCTTCTTTTTCACCCAGTAGAGTACTTGCATGGTTGTGGTGGTTTTTCATTTCATTTTGTGTTTTGTTAACCTTGTTTCTACATAAGTTGGGAAGATTTTCTCAGATCTCCTACTTATTCTGGTGGTGAGTTCCTTATTTCTTTTTTACTGAATTTGAGAATTATATCTTCCTTTTGCTTCCACCAAGCATAATTTAGAAAATTCAAGGGGAGAAAGAAAGCTAGTTGTATTTACCCATATCTTTACTCTTTCTATTGTTCTGTCTTCCTTTCTGGTGTCCTGAGATTCCTCCTTTTTTCGTTTTATTATTGTTGTTGTTCATTTGTTTCAAGAATTTCATTTTGCCATTCTTTCGAGTAGGTCTGCTGGTGACAAATTCTCTTGGTTTTCTGAATCTGAGAATGTCTTGAATTCTTCTTTAATCCTGAAGTAAATTTTTATTGGACAAAGAATTCTCAGTTGATAGTTCTTTTCTTTTAGCATTTAAAATGATACTCTATTTCTTTCTGGTCTCTATGATTTCTAATGAGAAATCACTCTTTTTCAAATTATTTTTCCCCTACAGGTAAGGTGTTTCTTTCTTGCTAACTTCAAGATTTTTTTCTTTGTCTTTAGCTTTCAGAAATTTCACTGTGTTGTGTCTTAGTATGAATCTTTCATTTTATATTGCTTAAGTTTCTCTCAGCTTTCTGAATCTGAAAGTTTATTTCTTTCAGGAATTTTCAGCTGTTACTGCTTTGAATACTTTTTTCAGCCCCACCCTTTTTCACCAATTCTTTTAGGACTCCAATGACACAAATGTTAGATCTTTTGTTAGAGTCCAATATGTCCCTGAAGCTCTCTTTGTTTGTTTTCAGTCTATTTACTCTTTATTTTTTAGATTGAGTAATTTCTATCGTACTGTCTTAAAGTTTACTGGTTCTTTCTCTTGTCCTATTCATTCTTTTGTTGAGCCAATCCAATGAGTTTTTAAATTTTGGTTATTTTACTTTTCAGTTCTAAAATTTTTATTTGATTCTTCTTTATATCTTCTATTTCTTTGCCAAGGCATCCTTTTGTGTTTCAAACATGTTCATAATTTCTTGTTGAAGCATTTTTATGATGGCTGCTTTAAACTCCTTGTCAGATAATTCCAACATCTGCATGGTTGTCTGCTGGTTGTCTTTTCTTATTCAACTTGAGATTTTCTTGGTGCCTGATATGATGATTGATTATTGATTGTGTCTTGGACACTTTTGGTATTATGTTATGAGACTTTGGATATTATTTAAGTTTTCTGTTTCAACAGACCTCCTGTGACACTCCACTGGTGGGAGAAGGGAGATGGTACCTTGTTTCTGTCAGGTGGGAGAAGTCTAAATCCCCCATGCAACATGCCAGAGGGAGACGGAAGGGATCCTCATTAGTGCTGGCAGTGTTGGAAGTGCAAACTTCCCACTAGGCCTTCCACCCTGACTGGGAGGGTGAAGGACACCTTGTTACTTTTCCCCACATGGTCTCTGCTGACACTGAGTTGGGGGATATTTTTACCATTGGAAGTTGGTGAAAGTCGGGCTTCTCACTTGGCCTTCTCTGACATCATGCTGGTGGGAAAGGGGAGGAATGCCTCATTACTACTAGGTTAGTTTGGAAGTTTTAGGCTCCCAATTTGGTCTCTACTGACACCCCTTGTGGTAGGGCGTGGCTCCTTGCTGTGTGAAAGTTCAGAGTCCTGACTCAGCTTTTACTGATGTGCTAGCCATGAAGCTGCAGTTTTTTTTCAGAATGTTTGGTTGGGTTAGAGGAGTTCGTTATTGTCTGAAAGTTTTCTGTCTTACTAAACTGTCCCTTTCACCATCCTTTGACTAGACAGAGTCACCTTTTCTTGTTGTTTATTGTTTGTTTCTGTCTGTGCCCATTGTGATTTCTGAGTTGCCAGCTTCTCCCTAACCCAGTCTGGGATACATGAAGCAAAAAAGAAAGCCAGGGAACTCACCTCTGTGTCTTTTTTCAGGTCTCAAAATCCCTATTCAGTTGTTTTTCTTCTTTCCACCTTTCAGCATTATGTTTTGTTTTGTACATAATGTCTGGAAATTTTAACTGTGAAGTGGGAAGAATAGGGAGAAGGTTGTCTACTCCAAATTGTCCTGTGTCTTCCTTTTTCAGCAACAATGTGAGAGCTGGATATTGAGTTCAATCCACTTTTCTATAACCTGATGTTATAGAAACATGGTAGCAGGAGAGCTCTGTGCAATTGTGAATTGCCTTAATTAGAGAAACTGTAGTTTGTTTTGTCTTTAAACTTTGTTCCTAGCTTTCATATTGGAAGATACCCTTGCATATTTCTCTGCGTGAGAACTTATGTCTGAGAGAGTCTCTTCTGGTTATTTTATTACAGTTGACCCTTTAACAATGTGGGAGTTTAGGGTGCCAGCCCCCTGTGCAGTCAAAAATCTGCACATAACTTTTGACTCCCCCAAACTTAACTACTAATATCCTACTGTTGACCAGAAACCTTAAAGCCTTACTGATGACATAAACCATTGATTAATATATTTTTATGTTATACATATTATATATGTATGTTATATATATAAATATATATATAGCTAAAGAAAAGAAAATGTTATTAAGAAAATCATAAAGAGGAGAAAATATATTTACTATTCATTAAGTGGAAGTTGATCATCATAAAGGCCTTTATCCTCATCATTTCCCATGGATTAGGCTGAGGAGGAAGAAGAGGGGTTGGTCTTTCTGTGTTTCAGAGAAGACGGAGGAAAAAGAAAATTTCTGTATAAGCAGACCCACATAGTTCAAACCCATGTTCAAGGTGACACTGTACTTTGTTTTACCTACTTCTTGCTATGTAACTTTCGTACATGCATGCGTTCTAACATAAAATAATTTTTCAAAGGGAGAGGTAAAGTATGAAATACAACCAATCTTCTCTCCCACTCTTACAGTATCGGTGGAAACTCTCAGGATTTGTTGACTCACCAGTACTGTTTCTGACGTGTTGAATGGGTTAGATCAAGGTTTCTCAACTTCGAGGCTATTGACTTTTTGGTTCAGATACTTCCTTGTTTTTGCCCTGAGTAATGTTGGTTATTTAACAGCATCCCTGGCCTCTACCTACTAGTAGAATATGCCCCACTTGTAAGAACAAAGTATGTCTCCAGACATTGCCAAATGTCCCTTGCGTGGCAAAAAATCAGTCCTGGTTGAGACCCACTAGGTTAGAATGAGTGCTAAGTTATTCTTTCCTTAATCCTCATTTTCATTCCTTGGCAGATCTGTTAACATTTATGTCAGAAGATTGCACTTTTTTTCCTGATTTTTTACTGCCAAAATAGCTTTGGGGTCCACTCTACTAGATTTTATTCAATTCATTTAATACTGACGTACAGTTTTCTCCTCTTTACTCTTCCTTTATTCATATTTTTACTCTTTGAACTTTTCCTGCATTGATATTCTCTAATGTGGAGAAGAAAACATTAATACACATGGCTTTGCTGGCTCCTCCACGTCTCTTCTATTTCTTCCAAATACTTCAAATAAGTTGTATACATGATGTCTGTTATTACCTGCCATTTGATTATTAAATAATATCCTAAATACAATAAGCCCATTAGTTTTCATCCTGATTGATGTCTTTTTTATCTTTTACCTCTTCTTGAATCATAGTAGTGCCTTAGGGACCTCATCTACTTTGTTAGCCTCAACTCTTCACTATGAAGATCACCAAAAGAGCGTGTCTAACATGGCATCTTACCTGTGCTCTAGTTTCATAGCTCTATTTTCACAAAGTATCTACTTGCATGTCCCAAATCTGACATATTTGAAACAAGCTTGTCATCATTTCCTGCAAATCACTTCCCCTCTGAGTTTCTTATTTCTATTATGTACCCAAGTATCCTTTGTATTTCCACTTCAAGTACTGTAATGTTTCCTTTGTTACCTCATGCCTGGGTTATTTGAAATAGCTTCCTACTTATCTTCCTGTTTCTAGTCTCTCACATACCACCTGGTATCAGATCAATCTTACTTAAATTACACTTTTGTAATATTAAGTTCCTGTTAAAACCAAAACTAAACAAACAAAAACTTCAATTGTCATTCTTCTTTACTACTTTCAGATTGTGGTACCAGAGGGATCAAATATAGAGAGAGTGGTACCTAAGATTATACTTCACAATCAAACTAGATAGTGGGTTAATGTTAGTGTGCAAGTCTGCAAATTATTTAAAGACATTCCAATTTGACTTTCTATAAAACCACGTAAACTAGCTTAGATCACCAGAACAGAAATAACCACTTCTACAGTAACTCCTCTGAATTTAGTTTTATTATTTATTTAAATATTTGCTGTTCTGCAATTATTCCAAAATATATTCATAAGAAAACATGAATAAATATGGAAACAGTTTGATATGCTGGCTTGGGTGTGCTTGTGGTTAAAGTTTTTTTTCTTTCCTTTAGAATTCTATTAATAGTAGTGTAATTTTTTTATAAGCAAAAAGCTATAAAAATTAAAAGCAAAATATATTTATGATTTTATTTTTACATTGGAATAAAAAACCTAGGAATGTTTTACTCCATAAATGTATATAGGAATGTTTGCAGTATAGACATTATTAGAGGTAACCTGGATTATCATACAATAAAGTGGCAGTGATCAATCTTTTCTTTAAGAAGAGATAACTGATAAATTTTAAAGTCTGGGCTTAAAACCCAGCCCCAAAGGCGACTCAAAGTCTGTCCCATTTCCTCTCCATGAATCCTTCCTTACTCAAACAAAAATTGAGGCACATAAAACTAGTTGTCTTAAGTACTGTGTTTAGCTGCACCGAGGGGTGCAGTGTTGATGGAAAACCATGTGAATGGCTGCCTACTTACCAGCCTCATCTTATCCCATTCTCCCTTTCCCTCCTTATGTTACAGCCATGCAATCATTTCAGTGCTTCAAATTTCACAGCTCCTTCCCATGTCACAGGAACCATGTGCATTTTCCTCTTCTAGCATGTTCCCCTACCTGTCCCTACCTCAGTTACTTTATTCCCACTCATCCCTCATGACTTAATTTAAATGTCAAGTCCTGGTTGATATTTAGAAATGGTGAATAAAGACACGATTGCCCCCCCACCCCCACCGCAACTCCTTTTTCCTATCAGAAATCATTCAAAAACAAGGAGAAAGAAAAACCAGAAACACTAACTTTATCTCCCACAACTTTGGTAGGTAGATGTAACTTTGAGCTGTAGGAAGGGAGGAAGAAATGCCAGATACAGTCAAGATAAAGTGGAAGTGCAAATAGACACTCTGCGATGACTTTTAAAATGGTAGTATTTATCATATTCTTAAAATGCCACATGTACATGCATTATCTACATGCCTTTTCATGGATTGACCTCCTGTATTAGCCATCACAGCACTCAATGAGATAAATGCTATTATGATTAGCCCTTTACTGCAGAAATAGAGTCATGCAGCTATTATGTGGCAGAGCTGTAATTTCAAATCAGAACTCGCAGCACTGCCGCTGTGCTATGAGCAACGTGCAAATACCCAATTCATAAGGAATTTCCTTCATTCAAAGTTGAGTATTACCACAAAGTAACCACACTGAATCTATGGAATTACTTCAAAAAGAAAAAGAAAAAGAAAAGAAAAAACTGTTGAAGGAATGGGGAAAACAAATAGTACAAATGGCAGATGAAGAATATATCCCAGAAGAATTTTGTTATGAACCAGAAGGAAAGTTTTACCAAATATATTGCCATGAATTTAAAACATTTAATGAAAGAATTATTTATATAAAACGATGACTCAAAGTACATCTAAAGAATTTGGGAGGAAATGTGCTGAGAAAAGAGAAAAAAATCAAAGATGAGTGGAAAAGAGAAGTAAAATCTCATTCAAAATGAGAGTTAAAGTAGAATAAAGGAGAATAGTTACTACTGAAAGAATAACATATAAAGGAGATTTCAGAAATAAATATTAAAGAAAAATGACAAATCTAGAGATAAAAATGAAGATTAAATATGCATAATGGATATCCCTAAAGAAAATCAACACATAATTGAACAGAAGCATAGATATAGCTTAAGGTTCCAGAAATAAAATAAGACGTAAATCAAAAGACTGAAAAGGCACACACTGTATAATAGTTACTGGCTATTTTCATCAATTTTTGCCTTAGGAAAAAGCATCAGACCATGATATGGTTGTGATCCCTGGGAAGGAATGAAGGAAGGAAGGAAGGAAGGAAGGAAGGAAGGAAGGAAGGAAGGAAGGAAGGAAGGAAGGGGAAAGGATGGGAGGGGGAGAGGGAGGGAGGAAGGAAGGAAGGTCTTTGACTGTAATGCATTTCTGAGAAAATTTTGACAAAACCAGTGGAGAATCCTCTGGCCAACACTGTCCATTACAGGAGCATCACATCTCCCAGGAATAGTCCTGCCTTCATATCCCTGGCCACACTTTGTCACTGAGTAGGAGCATCTCATGGGAAAGCATAGCCTCCTCCCAAACATAGTGTTGGGTTTCAGAACATAACAGCTGAGACCCTTTGTCAATTATGTTTCCTGCAGCAGGACATCTTAGAAGTGTGTTTTCACAGCTGTAATAGATGGAATTATGCATTTACCTCCATTCCCTTTCAAAACTCTTCTGAAAGGGTGGTATAGACATTAAAAGACCAAAACACACACAGAGAGAGAGAGAGAGAGAGAGAGAGAATTGGAGAAAAGAATAGCATATGTCAACAACATTTCGAAATTGGAGAGCAGGTGGTAATTGACACAGCAGACCAGCAAGGGCTGAAACTTAGGCCAGTATGTGTGTGAAGCTCCTTAGAAACAGAAACAAAGTGATTGCTCTCATCCTAACTCAGATATTAAAGGTAACTGGTAGCTCTGAAGACAGAAAGGCAGGGCAAGTTCTGATTGTAGGTATTTTAAAAAATCAGTTAAACCCATTCATCCCTTCCCTACCCCAAATAGCCATGAGACCTCCTCTCCTGAGCCTCAGCAGATCTCTGGATATTACTTGCTGGAGAATCTGAACCATACAGACTAACTCTGCACTTGGGGACATCATGAATACCTTGTGGGTAGGAGTAACGTAAGTTTACTTACTGAGAGGTGAGAACCACTCCTTCAACTTTCTCTTCTCATGTCCCAGAACTGTAGCAAATATGCTTAATCGTTGCCCAATCTCAACTCACAACTGAGAAGTTTCTCTCAGGTGGAAGTGACTGAAATACTGTATGTTCTCTTTTATCGGTGGGAGCTAAATGATGAGAACTCACGGTCATAAAGAAGGGAAAAACAGACACTGGGGTCTACTTGAGGGTGGAGGGTGGGAGGAGGGAGATGATCAGAAAAAAAAGTAACATTGAGTAGTAGGCTTAGCACTTGGGGATGAAATAATCTATACAACAAGCACCTGTAGCACAAGTTTACTTACATAACAAACCTGCACATGAACCCCTGAACCTAAAATAAGAAGGTTTTTAAAAAAGAAATGACAGGTTACAAGGGAAAAAACCACCAAAGAAAGGACTATGTCTCTCCTAATAGCTCCCAGTTTCCAAGCCCATCAATGCATATTAAGTTCCAATTCACTTTTCAGTTCCTCAGTCTTAAATATGAGTTGACACCCAATGATCACTAACATTTGAAGAAAGTCTCTAACACAAAAGACAGACAAAATGAAGAAAAACAATTGTGGAAATAGAAAATGAAAGGAGCAGCAGAAAACTTTAAGAAAAGTAATAACTCAGAAATATAACACATTACATCCATAAAACACGAACATGCACATGTATATAGATGTTCCTCTACTTATGCTGGGGTTATATCCCAATAAACTCATGGTAAGTCGAAAATATTACAAGTTAAAAATGCATTTAGTATGCCTAACCTACTGAACATCATTGCTTCACCTACCGTACTTTAAACAAGCTCTTTTTCTTCTTATCAGAAGGAGGAGACACAGTTGGACATTTTGTAGACATGATGGGATGCAAAAACACAAAACACAATATCCAAAAATCGCTGGCAACACAATACCCTTTGGAGTATCAGTTGTTTACTCTCATGATTGCATGGCTGATTGGAAACTGCTGCTCACTGCCACTACCCAGCATCACTAGAGGATCATACTGAGTATTGCTACCCTAGGAAAATACTGAAATTCAAAGTAAGGTTGCTACTGAATGTGTATCACTTTTGCATCATCATAAAGTTGAAAAATTGTAAGTCAAACCATTGTAAGTCAGAGATCGTCTGTATTTACACATGAAACATTCAAAAAAGAAATTCTCTAAATTTATTGCCAGCACAAATTAAAATTTCCAAACAAAAATTAATAGATTAGCTGGGCATGGTGGTACACACCAGCAACTTGGGAGGCTGAGGTGGGAGGATAGCTTGAGCCCACGCAGTCGAGGCTGCAATGAACCATGATTGCCCTACTGCACCACTCCTACCTGGGCAACACAGCGAGACCTTGTCTCCAAAAAAAAAGAAAAAAAGAAAAAAGAAAAGAAAATTAATAGATTGTCAAGAGTTCATATCCAAATATTTAGATTTACAAGAAAAAAGAAAATGAAAGAAAAGTATTAAATAATAAAAATTTTCTATTATTGAAGTATTAGCTTGGGGGAAAGTAATTGCGGTTTTTACCATTAAAAGTAGATTATCTAGATGGAAAGAATTGAGTGAATGCCAGCACACTGAATGGAAAAATTATCTCCCCTGAGGTAGATTGTTGAAAATGTCTAGATCAAAGATAAAAAAGAGTTTCTTAAAGAGAAAACAAACAAATGCTTTGAGAATCAGACTGGCCAAAAACTTTACAATATTAGTGCTAGAAGACAATGAAGCAATTTCTCAAAATTTTGATGCAATTACTTCCAACATATAATTCCAGATTCAGCCAAATGATAAATTGTGAGGGTGGAACAAAAATAATTTGAGACATGCAAGGTCTCAAGAGTTTTTCTCCAAAGCATACTTTCTCAGAAGGCTAATTGGAGATGTGACTTTGTAAAATAAGCACATAATCAAAAATGAAGACGTGCAGGTAACAAGAACTCTAGATGGGAAAGGAAACTCCTAGGATGTGGATAAGGGGAAGTTCTAGGTTGAGAGCTGAGCAAAGCCTTGAAATCACACAGCTCAGAATAGAGCAGAAGGACATAGGGACACAGGAAAGACATTTCAAGAAGAAAATGAAGTTTTTGGAGTACTTGATGGGTTTGAACATATTTTAGGGAAGTTTTAAATTCTTATAAGACTTTTTTTGTTGTTGTTGTTGTTTTTGTTTTTATTATTATTATACTTTAAGTTTTAGGGTACATGTGCACAATGTGCAGGTTTGTTACATATGTATCCATGTGCCATGTTGGTGTGCTGCACCCGTTAACTCGTCATCTAGCATTAGGTATATCTCCTAATGCTGTCCCTCCCCCGTCCCCCCACCCCACAACAGTCCCCGGTGTGTGATGTTCCCCTTCCTGTGTCCGTGTGTTCTCATTGTTCAATTCCCACCTATGAGTGAGAACATGCGGTGTTTGGTTTTTTGTCCTTGCCATAGTTTACTGAGAATCATGGTTTCCAGTTTCATCCACGTCCCTACAAAGGACATGAACTCATCATTTTTTATGGCTGCATAGTATTCCATGGTGTTTTAAGACTTTGGAACTGCTACACACACAGAAAAATACACAAACATAAAGGAGCCAATTTTTAACTTCAGAAAACAAACAAAAATTGAAAAACCCAAAAAGTTGCACAAGAAAGGAAATATGATCATACAATACCATAGAGCTCAGTGGTGAATGAATAGTAGTTATATAGTCATGATAAAACCACTAAAAATTGATTTAACTCCAAACGTTGAGGAAGGGAAAAAGAGGGGAAGTGTGTAGTTGTATGTATGTGTGTATGCATGGATGATGTGGGTTGAATTGTAAAAGATCTAAGTCCTCCATTGTAAGAAATCAATGGATAATATCTTTAACTGAAAAATTTTGAAAGACCATCACTTACTAGGACATAGACACACGCCAAAAGAAATATCTAAGAGTATTGAAAGTTGCTGCCTTGGGGTAGCAGGAATTGGGAGTGGAGATGGATAGGACAGGCAAAAGTTAACATTTGACAAAAGAGTGAATACTATGAGTATTCAGTCAGAATATTGAAGTCACTTCGCATTACTTTAAACGTCTTCAAATCAACATTTAATACTAAAAGGAGGTGGAAGAGTGCTTGTAAAATGTTTAAGACACAAATTGTCATCCTAAAGTTTTCTTTCTTTTTAAACTGTTCTGCAAGTGTAAATGCAACAACAAATATATTTTTTTAATGTACAAGAACTCAAGGAATAATGATCCCATGAGCTCCTTGATGAGGTCAAACTGCAGCCAATCAAATTACAAGTGAAGAAACTATAGCCAAGGGATTGCCCGAAAACATTTAATTTAGTTGGTGAAACTAAAGCAAATTGTGAGGAAAATGGTCCAGAACAGATGATAAATGTTATAAATTATGACAAAGTATAAATTAAAAAACTAAAATCGGGGGAAGCAGGGAAGAAGATGAAAGATAAATATGCAGATTTTTCTATCTTTTATAACCAGGGTAAAAAGATAAATGAGTGATGCAGATATAATTTTACTTTAAGGCATAAACAAAAACACTAAGAGAAATAACACAATCAAATAAAATAGGTGGTTGAGGGGTAGGAAGTGAGGAAGGAGAAAGGAAATATGCAAATTTTGCCATTACTCAGAGTGGCTTTGGGTCAATTTTCTACAAGTCATTCTGCAAACTGGCCATAAAGCAAATTGGCTTTTGGTGAATCTGTTCAGTGAATTAGTTTTGGGGAAATATGCTTTTGGTGAATCAGCCTGTTTCTGCTTGAATAAGAAACTACTAAATACTGCCTGAAGAAACAGAGGATTAAATACACATACACACACACATAATATACAATACCTTATGTATGTAAGTATTTTATATAAAATTACGGTGCATAGCTATAATACTAAAACAAAGACATAAGCCTTTCGAGCAATCAGAAGTATTACACATACACACACACAAGGAAAGGAAATCGTGAAGGATTATTTTAAAGTGATAAAACAGAAAGCATAACAAAATATGGCAAAACTAAACCCAAATATAACTGTCATGTCAATAGGTAAAACTGAGCTAAAGTTATCCATTTAAGAAAATCTAACTGGATTTTAAAAACCCTTAACTGTATCCTGGATATGAGTAGCTACAAACAATAATTTACTAACAGTTGTGAAACCAGGCTGCCTGGATTTAAATGTATGTGATTTGGGGCAGCTTACTTAATAAGTCAGTGCCTCAGTTTCCTTCTTAATAAAATGAAGAGTGAACTAAACTCAGAATTATTGGAAAGAATTAGTAAGTTAATATACATAGCATATTTAGAATGGTGCCTCTCACATAATAAAAGCTCAGTAAATACTGGCTCATCATTATATTAGACCCATCTAAACCAAAACGATTTGCAAAGGTTAAAAATAAGATGTTCAAAGGTATATTGATCAAATGCCAATGCAAAGAAAGTAGGTGTTTGGATGTCAGTACCAGCAAAGATCAAAGTAAGGTTAGGAGCTTTAAACAAAACAAAGAAGGGGACATTGTTATGTTGATAAGCATAACATTAATATTCAGAAAGCAAAAAACACAGGAAATAAATAGAAAAATTGGAAGGAACCATTAGGGATCATACCAGGTCAAGATGATTTCACTGGTGAATCCTACCAAACTTTTAAAAATAGGTAATTCAAATGCCATTAAACTGTTCCAGAGCAAGAAAAAGAAGAAAAGTTTTTGAATTGTTTTTATAAATTACCATAAAAATTATTCTAAAACCTGATAACAAAAAAAAGAAAGATATATACAGACCAATTTCACTTACTAATATAAATACAAAAGTTCTAAATAAACTATTAGCAAAGGATCTGGCAGCATATTAAAAGGATACTACACTGTGACACAATATTTGGAAATCTATTAATACAATTTATCATTATATGTCAAAAGAGGAAAAACACCTATGTTCAATTCCATAACTGCTAAAAATTAAATAGTAATAAACAGCTATCATTTTTGACAAAAAACTGTTAATAAAACAATAGATGACTCCTTCCTTGAGATAAAAATAAATGTATATATTGAACAAAAATGTATGGGGCTGTACTAAAAGCATTCCTATTAATGAACAGGATAAAACAAGTATGTCTAATATCACTGCTATTATTTAACATTTTTTCAGCAAGTATCATCCAATGTAGTTAGAGAAGGGAAGGAAGTAGTAACATATAATATTGCTAAGGGATTAAATGTTGCACAGAAAAAAACTAAGATGATGAACTGAAATATATTATTATATAAAAGAACGTACCATAAGGTGGTGGGATTCAAATTTATAATCAGAAATCAACAGTTTTTACATATACAAACAAGATATAATGAAAGAGAAGTGTCCATTTACAATAGCAAAAAAAAGTTAAACAGTGTTGAGGTGCAGAGGATGCTACCCCGAAATATGGTGCTTTGGTATGCTGAGCACTTTTGAATTAAAGGCAATTGGAAGTCTTTAGAAACTGCCTCAAAACCAAAGACTTTCTAACTTTCTTTTGCTCCCAACCCCTACAAGTACAGGAAGGGACTCTCTCTGGAAGTTGCCTTATCTGACTGAGAAAAACTTCTTAAAAAAAAAAAATGCCATTGTCTTAAGACTACCTCCCTAGGAATATCATCAAATAACCAGAAAAGATTAACCTCCAGAGAAGAGAAGAGACTAAAAGTCATCACTGAACCCAGGCAGATTTTTCGTCTGTTCTTCTGAATACTTCCCTGAGAGATTACCTAAGAGACTCTGCATAATATGGTGACCTTTGTTCACAAAGCAATTCTCCCGTCACCTTCCCATAACTTATTGATCCCATTCAGCTTCCAAAGAGAATCATTTACAATAACTACGTATTGATTGTGCTTTGGGCCTATTCAATTCCCTTGAAAATCATTTACTACATCTCAAAATTGTCCACATGCCCTGATCTCCCTGACTCCTATGAAGAGGGTGCTATTTAACCCTCAGCTATCTGGCCTTTCTTTGAGTCTCACATTTGTGGGACTCCCATGTACATGTGCACAGCAATAAATGTATATGCCTTTTTTCTCCTGTCAATCTGTCTATTGTCCATTTATTTATCAGATTCTGACATCAAACCTCTAGCAGGAATAGGGACAATTCCCCTGCCTCTACAATTGCTAAGAAATGGGCAAGATCTACATGAATAGAACTTTTTTTTTTTTTTTTTTTTTTTGAGACAGAATCTCACTCTGTCGCCCAGGCTGGAGTGCAATGGCATGATCTCGGCTCACTGCAATCTCCGCCTCCTGGGTACAAGCGATTCTCCTGCCTCAACCTCTTGAGTAGCTGGGATTACAGGTGCACGCCACCACACCCAGCTAATTTTTGTATTTTCAGTAGAGATGGGGTTTCACCACGTCGGCCAGGCTGGTCTCGAACTCCTGACCTCATGATCTGCCCACCTTGGCCTCCCAAAGTGCTGGGATTACAGGTGTGAGCCACCATGCTGGGCCAAATAGAACTTTTTAAACGCTACTAAAGAACATAAAAGAAGACCTAAACAACTGAAAAGGCATACCATGATTTGGGCCAAGAAGATTCAACATTAGAAAGATTTTAATTCTGTCTGAAGTTATCAATAAACTTTTCAAAATCCCAATAAATGTATTGATTAGAATTTTTTTTTGAAATTAGATGAGCTGATACCGAAAATAAACAAGCAAGAATAGCCAGAAAAATCTTGGAAAACAAGAATAATGAATGGGGGCTAAACCTATTAAATATTAAAATACAATCTTAAAATAGGTTAGTACTGTAGCTGGGCATGGTGGTGTGTACCTACAATCCCAGCTACTCAGGAGGCTAAAGCAGAAGGATTTCTTGAGCACAGTAGTTGGAGACTAGCCTGGGCATCATAGAAAGACTACACCTCTATAAGAAAATAATCATAATAGTGTATTGACACACATGCATAAAGAGTCAACTCAGTGAAAAATAATAGAAAGTCCAGAAATTGATCTAAATATAGAAATTTAGTACATGATAAAGGTGTCATTTCAAGTCAGTGGGGTATTTGTCCTTTTGTAATGGGCTTATTTGACTTAGTATAATGCCTCCAAGTTTCATTCATGCCGTAGCATGTGTTAGGATTTCTTTCTTTGTTTTTTAAAGCTAAACGATGTTCTATTGTATGTATATACCATATTGTGTTTATCCATTCATCTGTCGATGCACACTTGAGTTGCTTTCACCTTTTGGCTATTGTGAATAATGCTACTATGAACATAGGTGTACAAATATCTGCTTGGCTTCCACTCCTTTTGGGTGTATACTCAGAAATGGATTTACTCTATTACATGATAATTCTATGTTTAATTTTTTTTGAGGAACCATCTTATTGTTCTCCAAAGTGGCTCCACCACTTCACATTCCCACCAGCAATGCACAAGTGTCCTGATTTCTCTGCATGCTCACCAACACTTATTTTCTGGATTGTTGGGTTGTTTTTGTTTTTTGATAATGCCCATCTTTGATTTCAGCCCAGTGAAACCCATTTCCAACTTCTGGACTCCAGAACTGTTAGAGAATATATTTTTATTGTTTAAAGCCACTAAATTCATGGTTGTGTGCTATAGCAGCAATAGAAAATGTATACTGGATTCCCTCTTTTTCTATTGGTTGGAATAGTTTCAGAAGAAACGGTACCAGCTCCTCTTTGTACCTCTGGTAGAATTCGGCTGTGAATCTGTCTGGTCCTGGACTTTTTTTGGTTGGTAGGCTATTAATTATTGCCTCAACTTCAGAGCCTATTATTCGTCTATTCAGAGATTTAACTTCTTCCTGGTTTAGTCTTGGGAGGGTGTATGCGTCCAGGAATTTATCAATTTCTTCCAGATTTTCTAGTTTATTTGTGTAGAGGTGTTTATAGTACTCTCTGATGGTAGTTTGTATTTCTGTGGAATCGGTGGTGATATCCCCTTTATCATTTTTTATGGCATCTATTTGATTCTTTTCTCTTTCTTTACTAGTCTTGCTAGTGGTCTATTAATTTTGTTGATCTTTTCAAAAAACCAGCTCCTGGATTCACTGATTTTTTGAAGGGTTTCTTTGTGTCTCTATCTCTTTCAGTTCTGCTCTGATCTTAGTTATTTATTACCTTCTGCTAGCTTTTTAATTTGTTTGCTCTTGCTTCTCTAGTTCTTTTAATTGTGATGTTAGGGTGTCAATTTTAGGCCTTTCCTGCTTTCTCTTGTGGGCATTTAGTGCTATAAATTTCCCTGTACACACTGCTTTGAATGTGTCCCAGAGATTCTGGTATGTTGTGTCTTTGTTCTCGTTAGTTTCAAAGAACATCTTTATTTCTGCCTTAATTTCGTTATTTATCCAGTAGTCACTCAGGAATAGGTTGTTCAGTTTCCATGTAGTTGTGTGGTTTTGAGTGAGTTTCTTAATCCTGAGTTCTAATTTGTTTGCACTGTTGTCTAAGAGACAGTTTGCTGTGATTTACGTTCTTTTACATTTGCCGAGGAGTGCTTTACTTCCTACTACGTGGTCAATTTTGGAATAAGTGCGGTGTGGTGCTGAGAGGAATGTATATTCTGTTGATTTGGGGTGGAGAGTTCTGTAGATGTCTATTAGATCTGCTTGGTGCAGAGCTGAGTGCAAGTCCTGGATATCCTTGTTAACCTTCTGTCTCGTTGATCTGTCTAATATTGACAGTGGGGTGTTAAAGTCTCCCATTATTATTGTATGGGAGTCTAAGTCTCTTTGTAGTCTCTAAGGACTTGCTTTATGAATCTGGGTGCTCCTGTATTGGGTGCATATATATTTAGGATAGTTAGCTCTTCTTATTCAATTGATCCCTTTACCATTATGTAATGGCCTTCTTTGTCCCTTTGATCTTTGTTGGTTTAAAGTCTGTTTTATCAGAGACTAGGATTGCAACCCCTCTTTTTTTTTTGCTTTCCATTTGTTTGGTAGATCTTCCTCCACCCCTTTATTTTGAGCCTATATGCGTCTTTGCACATGACATGGGTCTCCCGAATACAGCACACTGATGGGTCTTGACTCTTTATCCAATTTGCCAGTCTGTGTCTTTTAATTGGGGCATTTAGCCCATTTACATTTAAGGTTAATATTGTTATGTATGAATATAATCCTGTCATTATGATGTTAGCTGGTTATTTTGCCTGTTAATTGATGCAGTTTCTTCATAGCGTTGATGGTCTTTGCAATTTGGCATGTTTTTGCAGTGGCTGGTACCGGTTGTTTCTTTCCATGTTTAGTGCTTCCTTCAGGATCTCTTGTAAGGCAGGCCTGGTGGTGACAAAATCTCTCAGCATTTGCTTGTCTGTAAAGGATTTTATTTTTCCTTCACTTATGAAGCTTAGTTTGGCTGGATATGACATTCTGGGTTGAAAATTCTTTTCTTTAAGAATGTTGAATATTGGCTCCCACTCTCTTCTGGCTTGCAGGGTTTCTGCTGAGAGATCAGCTGTTAGTCTGATGGGCTTACCTTTGTGGGTAACCCGAGCTTTCTCTCTGGCTGCCCTTAACATTTTTTCCTTCATGTCAACCTTGGTGAATTTGATAATTATGTGTCTTGGGGTTGCTCTTCTCGAGGAGTATCTTTGTGGTGTTCTCTGTATTTCCTGAATTTGAATGTTGGCCTGCCTTGCTAGATTGGGGAAGTTCTTCTGGATAATATCCTGAAGAGTGTTTTCCAACTTGGTTCCAGTCTTCCCATCACTTTCAGGTACACCAATCAAACATAGATTTGGTCTATTCACATAGTCCCATATTTCTTGGAGGCTTTGTTCATTTCTTTCTACTCTTTTTTCTCTAACCTTGTCTTCTCGCTTTATTTCATTAATTTGATCTTCAATCACTGATACCCTTTCTTCCACTTGATCAAATCGACTATTGAAGCTCATGCATGCATCACAAAGTTGATACTGAGTGGGCAAAAACTGGAAGCATTCCCTTTGAAAACTGGTACAAGACAAGGATGCCCTCTCTCACCACTCCTATTCAACATAGTGTTGGAAGTTTTGGCCAGGGCAATCAGGCAAGAGAAAAAAATAAAGGGCATTCGATTAGAAAAAGAGGAAGTCAAATTGTCCCTGTTTGCAGATGACATGATTGTATATTTTGAAAACCCCATTGTCTCAGCCCAAAATCTCCTTAAGCTGATAAGCAACTTCAGCAAAGTCTCAGGATACAAAATCAATGCGCAAAAATCACAAGCATTCTTACACACCAATAACAGACAAACAGAGCCAAATCATGAGTGAACTCCCATTCACAATTGCTACAAAGAGAATAAAATACCTAGGAATTCAACTAACAAGGGATGTGAAGGACCTCTTCAAAGAGAACTACAAACCACTGCTCAAGGAAATAAAAGAGGACACAAACCAATAGAAGAACATTCCATGCTCATGGATAGGAAGAATCAATACCGTGAAAATGGACATACTGCCCAAGGTAATTTATAGATTCAATGCCATCCCCATCAAGCTACCAATGACTTTCTTCACAGAACTGGAAAAAACTACTTTAAAATTCATATGAAACAAAAAAGAGCCCAGATAGCCAAGATTATCCTAAGCAAAAAGAACAAAGCTGGAGGTATCATGCTACCTGACTTCAAACTATATTACAAGGTGACAGTAACCAAAACAGCATGGTACTGGTACCAAAACAGATATTTAACCAATGAAACAGAACAGAGGCCTGAGAAATAACACCACACATCTACAAACATCTGATCTTTGACAAATCTGACAAAAACAAGAATTGGGGAAAGGATTCCCTGTTTAATAAATGGTGCTGGGAAAACTGGCTAGCCACATGTAGAAAGCTGAAACTGGATCCCTTCCTTATACCTTATACAAAAATTAATTCAAGATGGATTAAAGACTTACATGTTAGACCTAAAACCATAAAAACCCTAGAAGAAAACCTAGGCAATACCATTCAGGACATAGGCATGGCCAAGGACTTCATGACTAAAATACCAAAACCAATGGCAACAAAAGCCAAAATAGACAAATGGATCTAATTAAACTGTGGAGCTTCTGCACAGCAAAAGAAACTACCATCAGAGTGAGCAGGCAGCCTACAGAATGGGAGAAAATTTTTACAATCTACTCATCTGACAAAGGGGTAGTATCCACAATCTACAAAGAGCTCAAACAAATTTACAGGAAAAAAACAAATAACCTCATCCAAAAGTGGGCAATGGATATGAACAGACACTTCTCAAAAGAAGACATTTATGCAGCCAATAGACACATGAAAAATGCTCATCATCACTGGTCATCAGAGAAGTGCAAATCAAAACCACAATGAGATACCATCTCATGCCAGTTAGAATGGTGATCGTTAAAAAGTGAGGAAACAACAGATGCTGGAGAGGATGTGGAGAAATAGGAATGCTTTTACACTGTTGGTAGGAGTGTAAATTAGTTCAACCATTGTGGAAGACAGTGTGGCGATCCCTCAAGAACATAGAACTAGAAATACCATTTGACCCAGCAATCCCATTACTGAGTATATACCCAAGGGATTATAAATCATGCTACTATAAAGACACATGCATATGTATGTTTATTGCGGCACTATTCACAATAGCAAAGACTTGGAACCAACCCAAACGTCCATCAATGATAGACTGGATTAAGAAAATGTGGCACACATACTGCCCAAGGTAATTTATAGATTTGATGCCATCCCCATCAAGCTACCAGTGACTTTCTTCACAGAATTGGAAAAAACTACTTTAAAGTTCATGTGGAACCAAAAAAGGGCCCGCATTGCCAAGTTAATCCTAAGCCAAAAGAACAAAGCTGGAGGCAACACGCTACCTGACTTCAAACTATACTACAAGGCTACAGTAACCAAAACAGCATGGTACTAGTACCACAACAGAGACATAGATCAATGCAACAGAACAGAGCCCTCAGAAATAATGCCGCATATCTACAACTATCTGATCTTTGACAAACCTGACAAAAACAAGCAATGGGGAAAGGATTCCCTATTTAATAAATGGTGCTGGGAAAACTGGCTAGCCACGTGTAGAAAGCTGAAACTGGATCCCTTCCTTACACCTTATACAAAAATTAATTCAAGATGGATTAAAGACTTACATGTTAGACCTAAAACCATAAAAACCCTAGAAGAAAGCCTAGGCAATACCATTCAGGACATAGGCGTGGGCAAGAACTTCATGTCTAAAACACCAAAAGCAATGGCAACAAAAGCCAAAATTGACAAATGGGATCTAATTAAACTAAAGAGCTTCTGCACAGCAAAAGAAACTACCATCAGAGTGAACAGGCAGCCTACAGAATGGGAGAAAGTTTTTGCAACCTACTCATCTGACAAAGGGCTAATATCCAGAATCTACAATGAACTCAAACAAATTTACAAGAAAAAAACAAACAACCCCATCAAAAAGTGGGCGAAGGACATGAACAGACACTTCTGAAAAGAAGACATTTATGCAGCCAAAAAACACATGAAAAAATGCTCATCATCACTGGCCATCAGAGAAATGCAAATCAAAACCACAGTGAGATACCATCTCACACCAGTTAGAATGGCCATCATTAAAAAGTCAGGAATCAACAGGTGCTGGAGAGGATGTGGAGAAATAGGAACACTTTTACACTGCTGGTGGGACTGTAAACTAGTTCAACCATTGTAGAAGTCAGTGTGGCGATTCCTCAGGGATCTAGAACTAGAAATACCATTTGACCCAGCCATCCCATTACTGGGTATATACCCAAAGGACTATAAATCATGCTGCTATAAAGACACATGCACACGTATGTTTATTGTGGCACTATTCACAATAGCAAAGAGTTGGAACCAACCCAAATGTCCAACAATGATAGACTGGATTAAGAAAATGTGGCACATATACACCATGGAATACTATGCAGCCATAAAAAATGATGAGTTCATGTCCTTTGTAGGGACATGGATGAAACTGGAAACCATCATTGTCAGTAAACTATCACAAGGACAAAAAACCAAACACTGCATGTTCTCACTCATAGGTGGGAATTGAACAATGAGAACTCATGGACACAGGAAGGGGAACATCCCACTCCGGGGACTGTTGTGGCTTGGGGGGAGGGGCGAGGGACAGCATTAGGAGATATACCTAATGCTAAATGATGAGTTAATGGGTGCAGCAAAACAACATGGCACATGGATACATATGTAACAAACCTGCACATTGTGCACATGTACCCTAAAACCTAAAGTATAAAAAAAAAGAATAGTAAATAACCATGAGGTCATTAGAAATAAAAACAATTTTAGATACTTTGTAATCCACTGCTATTCCAGATTCATATTCCCCTGCAAAACTGCTAACAAGGTCTGCTCTTCCCATAGTTCTACTTTCATCTCGTCTTTAAATATAAAGATGAGAAACTGTCAAATGCTTTTCCAAAATCAAGCTATAATATATCTAGAGTAGAGCATTCCCCAGATTTTCTAGTCAAATAAACACTGCCTAAAAAGTGGGAAAAAAAAAAAAGAAAATGTGGCACATATACAACATGGAATACTATGCAGCCATAAAAAAGGATGAGTTCATGTCCTTTGCAGGGACATGGTTGAAACTGGAAACCATAATTCTCAGCAAACTATCACAAGGGCAGAAACACTCCATGTTCTCACTCATAGGTGGGAATTGAACAATGAGATCACTTGGACACAAGGCAGGGAACATTATACACCGGGGCCTGTTTGGGGGTGGGGGCCTGGGGGAGGGATAGCATTAAGAAAAATACCGAATGTAAATCATGAGTTGATGGGTGCAGCAAACCAACATGGCACATGTATACTTAAGTATCAGAGCTGCACATTGTTCACATGTACCCTAGAACTTAAAGTATAATAATAATTAAAATAATAATAAAAAATAAAGAAAACAAATACTGGGGCTAATTAACAAATTATGGCAATGCATATCATGGAATATCATGCAGCCATGACAGATGATTGGATGGGCTCTCTATGTATTAGGCAAAGAAGCAAGAACTGAATAGCATGTAGAGTATGCCACCTGTTGTGAGGATGTTTTAAAATAGACATACAAGGAAACTGGTACCTTGAAGCAGGGTGCTAAATGATGAGGTGGTGAATGGTAAGAAAACTGATGCTAGTGGCTGGAATAATGTCTTGCCACTGTGTTGTACAATGTTATATACACTGTCACATAGTGGTAAGACATGAAACATTGTCACCTGCAGTAATTTGGTCAGAGTGGTTTTTTTCCAGGCAGAGAAACTAGGGGGCTGGGACAGAGGTAGCAGGCACAAAAACACTTTTCACTACATATCCGTTTGTAACTTACAAATGAATAATAAATATTTTACTTAAAAATAACGTGATTTTACCAAGGAAGCTGTCCTTGACCTCTTAAAAATGGTCAGGCTTTTGTGTGATATACTTTGAAAGCTTTCTATACTTCTTCTTTATAACCAGATGGTATTATAACCATAATATCATACGTTATAATCATATACTACTGAAGACAAATAATTTCTGGTCCCAGAGTTTGGTTAACATGTGTCTTACCCACTAGACTGTAAGTTTCATGAAGGGAGGGACCATATCTGCCTTTTCACCAGATTTAACCTAACACAATATCTGGCACTTAATAGGACTTTAATAAATATTTATTGAATAAATAGCTGGGTTACTTAATTAATTAATTAAGCCAATAGATCAGGATTTCCTCAAGTAAAAAGAGCAGGAAAGGGTCAAGATCTAATCAGTTATGATTTCCAAAACTAAATAATCACTTCTGAAATGCAAAATATGAACAAAAACATAAAAATAAAGAATGTTATTTAAAGACACATAAATATCTAGCTATAAATGACTATCTTTCTAATACTGAATTCTATTAAATTACAGCTAAATCTAGTTCTCCAGCTTTCTTTATCCAGAGAAAAAGTTTCAACTATTTTTCAACTCATGGTGTTAAGATCCTTGGACTGTGTTCACAGATTGAAGCCATTTAGCACAGGGTTTGCCTTTGTCCAGCTGTCCCGGCTTCAGCTGTCAATTGGGAGGCCTTTAATTCACAGGCTTTCCCTGTTTGCTCTCTCTGCCTCACTGTGTTTGTGTCTCATAGCTTCTGCTTCCCACTGCAACTCTCAGCTTCTTTTCTTTTCATAGTCAGAACAGAGAAAGCAAGAGTGGGGAGAGAGCACTTTCCTGTAGTTCTGCTGACCCCATAACTGCCTATGATGAGGAAAATTGTACCCAGTAAACCATTGTTCGGAAAGAAAGCTGTTTGTTCTCCAAAGGCATTTTTTCCCCTCCTGGGCATACAGCTAGGCTTTGTTTCTCAGGCTCCTTTGCTGTTAGGTGGAACCATTAGACTGAGTTCTGGTCAATGGATACAGAGACATGAACTCCAAGACTGGAGCATGGGGAAGCCACTTTATTCGAAGAAGCCTGTAAGAAGCTGAGTTGCCATGAGGAAAAAAGCTATCCAGGAGATCCACCCAACCACAGACACCTGTGTTGGATGATTTCAGGCCAAAAATATATATGTTTTTAATGATTTTAAACCACCAAAATGTTGTTTTGATTTGTTTACAATTCAGAAACTTGTACGTTGAAGCAGGGTGCTAAATGATGAGGTGGTGAATGGTAAGAAAACTGATGCTAGCGGCTGGAATAATGTTTTGCCACTGTGTTGTACTGTGTTATATACTCTGTTATATAGTGACAAGACGTGAAACATTGTCACCTGCAGTAACTTGAAAGCAGACCATTCCTGAATGGAAGCTCTAGGAGAGGTGGTTGGAGTGGTTGCAGATCACTTGAGTGCCAGTGTGTGTTGGCTACCATTAGCTGTCCTTGGTGATGTTTTATGGAAAAGAAATGGGCTCAGGAAAGAATGGGCTGATTTGCAAGCTGAAATGAAAGGGAATAAAGAAAGTCAAGAAATCTGGGTCATTCAAATGCTGGAAAGGCTGACAGCTTTTATTCCCAAATAGTAAAAGATAAGGCTTTGAGTAAGAAAGGCCAGTGATAATCCTCAGTTAAACAAAAGAATCAGCCCTGGGGCAAAGATAAGATTAGGAATGTAGCCTTCCCATTTATTGGTCGAGATGGACATAGGGTAGAGGCCATTAAATTGAGGGAGAGAGGCCTAAGGTGAAGAAGCAAAGAAATAAAGCAGATTTGAGAATTATGTGAACTTTTAGGCAAGAACGTTAGTGTGGTTAGTGTACCGGGAACTAGCCAGAAGTTTATTAAGTTTTTAAAGGAATTTTATTGCCAAAGATACCATGACCATCCTAAAAATATCTTTGAGCTGTAAAATAACTTTTGAGTCCAAAACTTGATCCAACGGTACACACTAGATATTCCAGAATTTTAAAAACTCTTTCCGAAAATGTTAAACATTTGAAAAAGACTAATTGTTAAACTGTGTTTCCTTTTTAGTTACACAAGAAATGTAAAAATATTAGAAATGCAAATGAACAAAACCAAAAATATATATTAAACTAAAACCAACGAAAAATCCAAAACACCATGAAAAAAATCACTATTAACATTTTGGTGCATAGTCTTTCTGATTTCTACAAAGCAAATGTGTACATTTAAAAAAATTAGATTGAAAGCTATGCATTCTTATAATTTTTGTATAATTTCATGTTATGAAAATTAATCAATATCAATAAAAATAGTGGTATAATATCATTTTAATGACCATATAGTATTCCATTGTATGGCTATACCATAATTTATTCTAACTAGTCCTCTACTGTAGGACATTTAGATTGTTTCTGTTTGTTGTTGCTGCTGCTATTACTATTTTAAACAAATAAATTGTTTAGTACATAAATTTCCTTTCAACTTATCTGATTGTCTCCTTTAGCGAATTTTGAGGTCCTAGAATTTCTGGGTCAAGGGGCATGAGTGTTTTTAGGACTTTGGTATACATTGCCTAATCTAACTCCAAAACACTTATTTAAAAATGAAGCAACTCCTAGAGACATATAAAACTGACATGTAAACTTCTGGCTATTGTTTCTCAAACTAAGTTTCTTATACAGTTGTTTGGTTTTCTCCAAAATGTGATTTCTTGGGATTCACATCCTGCCTGGCTAAGTGGAAAGCTGAGGGATTCTTGAGAGGAGAAGTCCTCCCTCTAGCATTCTTCCAGCTTTCTTCCAGGGGAGCAGCCCCTATTTAAATAGTGCATAGCTTCCCACTCATATCTTTAGGACTCAGCAATGTTCCCTGCTCTGTTTTGATTAGTCAATTATTTCCTTGAAATAGGATGAAGTCAAAGCAGGGCTACCAGGCTGCCAGCGCATTGACACTGAGAACTGAGATCACCAGAACTTAGACTCTAGATCTGAAAAATTCAGAAACCACTTGGCCACGTTCTCTGGCTTCAGGCAGATAAGAAAGTTCATTGTGCAGAGGTGTTTTTGAAGATCTAGGCTGCTTTTGGCAAAAAGTGGTGTCTGTCTAGCAACTGTGTTAAGATAAAATAGAAAACACTATTCAAGGAAAACAAATTGCATTTCAAGTTGAGGTGATATGTCTGTGAAGGAATAGCCCCTAGAGTAGTGACCACATCTACATAAGACTGTCCCCTGTTCGTTACCTGTTTTCAATTTGCCTCCAGCTCATCTTTTCCCCTTAAACTAGGACAGCAATTGCTATCAATTCACTTAACATAAGATGTCTTGCCTACCACCAAGATGTGAAATAAGGCCGTTAGTGGTGGCTCAGGCCTGTAATCCCAGTACTTTGGGAGGCTGAGGCAGGTGGATCGCTTGATATTATGGTTATAGTACCATCTGGTTATGAAGAAGTACAGAAATATGATCAGGAGTTCAAGACCAGCCTGGCCAACATGGTGAAACTCCGTCTCTACTAAAAATACAAAAATTAGCTGGGCATGGTGGTGGGCAGCTATAATCCCAGCTACTTGGGAGGCTGAGGCAGGAGAATCGTTTGAACCTGGGAGGCGAAGGTTGCAGTGAGCTGAGATTGTGCCACTGCACTCCAGCCTAGGTGACAAAGCAAGACCCATGTAAACAAACAAACAAAAGATGTGAAATAACTTTTTTCCTTCATAATTTTAGATTAATTTTATTTTCTCTACAAAAAGAATGTTTAAAAAACAGAAAAGGAAAAGCCACCATTCTGACACCATTTTAACATATATCTTACCATCTTAAAACAAACACTTTTAGCATCTGGTGCATTTTAGTATCTTTTGGGTACATTCAAAAAAATAGTTTTAATCATAGTATACCTATACAGTCTTTTAAGTTACTGTTTCCCCAATATTATTTTATAAAAATTGTAATGTGATTAATAATCTATGAAAATAGTCTTTTTAAATGATTGCAAAATAATGCTAGGCATCATTCTGTGGCCATTATATACATTACCCAATCTTTCCTAATTTTTAATCAGTATAAATAACAGTGGAAAATATTTTTAAGCATGGAACATTTTTCATTATTTTGGATTATTTTAAAAGATGGATTTTTAGAAACAAAATATCTTGTTTAGTGCATATGAATAGTTAAATAGTAAATAATGAGGATAGCTGTTTCACGACCAATTAGGAATTTTTCCAAATGAATTCATTTCAGGACAGCTAGGAGTAGAGTGGACTGGAATCGTGAAATTGTAAAAATAGAAGAATGGATAAACTATCTGAATGACATTTTTTTATTTGTAACTAGGAGTAGTCCCGGATTTTTCTTAATCATTGCAGGCTCAGAAGCTGACTTACCCCCTTTCCTTCACTTTCAGCTGGCATGAGGTAGATCTGGGCAGACACCACCACTATTTCTTCCTGATTCTTTCTCAGATTATGTGACACATATAACACGGGGCCTGGTACTTAGTGAGTGATTAATAAGACTCTGTTAAGTGGGTGAGTGAAAGCACGTGTATGGGCTTTGAAACTGAGCTGAGGGGGGGTTCAGATTCTGATTCTGCCACTTACTAGCTAAGGTACTTGTTAAACAGATAAATTGCTGTGGAACACAATAAAAGCTGTGCTCTGGATAAATTCCAGAAGTTACTGCCAAGTCATTTCATAGTTTTCTTAAGTGAAACCTTACATTAAACACTAAAGTACTAAGAGCAATGCCCAAAACATATCTTAATATGAAATCTAAAAGCTATAGTGTGATATAATCAGAGATTCTTTTTTTTTTTGAGATAGAGTCTTGCTCTGTCTCCCAGGCTGCAGTACAGTGGCGCCATCTCGGCTCACTGCAAGCTCCGCCTCCCAGGTTCACGCCATTCTCCTGCCTCAGCCTCCCGAGTAGCTGAGACTACAGGCGCCCGCCAACATGCCCGGCTATTTTTTTTTTTTTTTTTTTTTAGTAGAGACGGGGTTTCACCGTGTTAGCCAGGATGGTCTCGATCTCCTAACCTCGTGATCCGCCTGCCTGGGCCTCCCAAAGTGCTGGGATTACAAGCGTGAGCCACCGCGCCGGCCAGAGATTCTTTAAGGTAGGAAACCACTGCTTACTAGAATGATGTTTGAAAATCAGCTTTTCTTTCCTTTTACTGTTGTCAACTCTTACAATTGCTGAACCATTAAACGCCAAATAACTTAATGACCTCATCTGTGAAGGGAGGCAGTGGAACCTGTGGAATGGACACCACACTTGGTTTTTGATAAGACGAATTACCCTGGCTGGGCAAATAACTGCTGACCTGTGGCGCTTCCTTCTTTCTGATGTGTTTGTAGTGTCAGCACTTTCAGGCACCTAACGGGTACAACGAACAAAGGCAACATCTTTGATCCAACTCCCCTTCTATAAGGAGCGTTTTTAATGTGGTATGCTGTAGGAAGCCGGCCAAGGAATCCGCAAACGACAAGCTATTTCTGGATTCCAAGGTTCTTATGGATAGGCCAGTGAAATAAAGCCCTGAAGGTTCATCTGAATAGTTCGTCTACTGTAAGAAAGATTTTCAAAGGGAAGAAATTGTATAGACTTTTTTACCTTCAACTAATAAAACTTCAGTTTTCTGGGGAAAAATTAATCTTGGGAACAAATAGGGGAGTGGAGTCCAAACAGGATAAAACAGAAAGTGTGTACACTTCAGGGTTCCAAACAGTGAAGTCAGCCCAGTGGTCCGCTGCATGCCCAGCACCCCTCATTCAGTTCTGCAGATGAAGGTTGCAGAGGAAGGGAGTTAGAATCATGGGCAGAGCATGAGAATGACACTGGAAGCAGGGAGAGATGGCATCTCTAGGAGGTCTGCTGGAAGTAAAAGAATTGCCCTTTAACCTGAGAACCCTTTTGCTTTCCCACAGCAGGGAGCTCACCTTATCTTACATCCTTGCCCTGTTCCTCTAAGGCAGGAACATGAGACTCATGAATGTGGCATTCTTCACCTTCATGAACATCATGCTCTCACCTCATGCCTTCCACCTCCCTTTTCTTAAGACAGGAAGAGAGAAGTATGCAAGATGGTTAGTCAGAGTTCTCCAGAGAAAGAGAACTAGTAGGATATATATACATATACAAAATATAACACATATCATATATCATCTAAAGGAGCATTACATATAATATGAAGGAATATAAAGAATATATAATATATATCACATACAATAAAAAATATATATTATACACACTCATACACGAGAAAGAGATTTATTCCAAGGAACTAGATTCCAAGGAACTGATTGTGGAGGGACTGGCGAGTCTGGAATTGTGTGGCAGGCTGGCAGGGTGGAATGGTCTGCTGATTATCAAAGAAAATCTCTTTTACTTAAAGTCAACTGATTTAACCACTTCTACAGAATACTTCCACAGCAATACTTAAACTGGTGATTGATTGACTGGGTACCCTAACCTAGCCAAGTTGACACATAAAACTAACAAGTAAAGGTGAGTTGGAAATATATACATGCACACATTTTAAACTAAGCTAGAGGAGGAGACACATACTAAGTAGGCTAACACTTGAAGTAGGGGGAAGTTTAGCATCCTCCTACCTTCTTTCTACACTCAGCTTTTCCCTGGGGCCACTTCATCAAGATTTCCCTCACTCTGGAGACTCAATAGCTTTCTGCTTTCTTGATGATCCTTAAGTTTTGTACTCTCCCCATGATTCTTTGTTGTTGTTTTCTTTTTTCTTCTTTTTAAAATTTTGTTGTTGTTGTTGTTGTTGTTTTTTCTTTTATTTCTCTTCCCATCGTTCTGCTCTTTCACACCACGGATCAATCCATTAGCAAGTCCTGTCAACTCTCCCTCCAAAACACACCCTGTAGAAGTACATTCATCTCCCCTCCACTATTATCCCCTGGTCCAAGCCACCATGTCATCTCTTTAAAAGTCTCCTCAGGCTGGGGGCGGTGGCTCACACCTGTAATCTCAGCACTTTGGGAGGCCGAGGCGGGCGGATCACGAGGTCAGGAGATCGAGACCATCCTGGCTAACACGGTGAAACCCCGTCTCTACTAAAAATACAGAAAATTAGCCAGGTGTGGTGGCACGTGCCTGTAGTCCCAGCTACTCAGGAGGCTGAGGCAGGAGAATCACTTGAACCCGGGAGGCAGAGGTTGCAGTGAGCCGAGATCACACCACTGCACTCTAGCCTGGGTGACAAAGCGAGACTGTCTCAAAAAAAAAAAAAAAAAAAATCTCCTCTCTGGCTCCCTCTTTCATTCTATCCTCTTCTAACCCACTCACCACTGAGCAGCTTGAGAGATCTATGTAAAATTAAATATGATTTTGTCACTTTGCTGTTTAAAACTCTCCAAAAATGTCTAAGCAATAAAACTCAAAAACCTTATTTTACGGGCTGAATTGTATCTTCTCAAAATTCTTATGTTGAAGCCCTAGCCTCTAGGATCTCAGAACCTGGCTATATTTGGAGATAGGACATTCAAATACATAAATAAGTTGGCATAAGGACGTTAGGGTAGGTACCTAATTCAGTCTCACTAATGCCCTTGTAAAAGGAGGAGATTAGGACATAGAGACACACCAGGGGGTGCATGTACACAGAGGGACTCACCAGGTGAAGAGGCAGCAAGAAGGTGTGGGGGGATCATCTACAAGCCAGGGAGACAGGCCACAGGAGAAACCAGTCCTGCTGGCACCTTAGTTTTGGATGTCCAGCCTCCAGAACAATGAGAAAATAACATCTGTTGTTTAAGCCTCCCAGTCTGTGGTATTTTGTCATGGTGGCCCTAGCAGACTCAAACGCCTTAGTATGACCTACAGGGTCCCAGGTGATCCATCTGATCTAGCCATCCATTCCCATCTCTTCTCATTCTACCAGTCACTCACTCCACTCATTCTTCCCTGGCCTCTTCACTGTTTCTCAAGCACACCCAGCTGGTTCCTTTTGGGGGGTCTTTGCACTAGCTGTTTCTTCTGCAGGAAAGACTCTTTCTCACTTCTTTATATAATGGGTTCAGGGCTCAGTTCAAATGTCACTGAACCACAGAGGTCTTCCTTCAGCATCAAATTCAAAGTAGTCTGCCTGCCACCAAACTCCACTCAGGCACTACCACACCATTCTGCTTTGTTTCCCTCCCAGCACTTAATCATTTTCTCTGATGTTATATTTTTACTTGGTTTTTCACTCATTTATTGCCTGTCTCCCCATAGGAGAAAGAAGTTCCCTGAAAGCAGACACGTGCTCTGCCTTGCTCACCACTGCATCCCCAGCACATGGGGCTTGCCTCAGAGTTGTTGCCTGAGTACACATTTATTTCTATTTAGTAAACATATAACAATGAATCGTTTAATTCATTGACTAAATAATGAATGAATGAACAAATGAGTAAACCCAGAAGAATATTTGGAGTGGAGGCTCAAAAAATGAAGATATTTGATTTATATATTTATATTTCCATTCTCTTTCTTTTTTGTTTTATAGTGATGGAGGTCTTGCTATGTTTCCCAAGCTGGTTTTGAATGCCTGGCCTCAAGCTATTCTCCCACCTCGACCCCCAAAAGTGCCAGGATTACAGGTGTGAGCCACCATGCCTGGCTCTGATTTATATATTTATGTTTCATAGTTCTTTGTTTTTTTTTTTTTTTGAGACAGAGTCTCGCTCTGTCACCCAGGCTAGAGTGCAGTGGCGCAATCTCGGCTCACTGCAAGCTCCGCCTCCTGGGTTCAAGCCATTTTCCTGCCTCAGCCTCCCTAGTAGCTGGGACTACAGGCGCCCGCCACCATGCCCAGCTAATTTTTTTGTATTTTTAGTAAAGACGGGGTTTCACCGTATTAGCCAGGATGGTCAGTTCTTTTTTCCTTTATTCCCCATGAAAACTTCTGTTCTCTTAAGGCTCTTTTTTAAATCTCATTCACTTATTAAAAGAAAATAAAACTAATAAGATGAATTTACACCAAAACGTATTTGACTGATGCCTTCTCCTGGAATCCACCAGAGAAAGTTACAAATTGGAAGAGTTAAGCTCATTTAATAAATAAGTATTTGATTATTGAACACTTTCAAGTGGTGCGACTAACTGAAGAATTTCACTTGTGTCACCTACCTGGGTCTTCCTAAATTATGGGGATCTGATATTCTTCAAAGTATCCTTATTGCCCTACAAATATTGAATATATTCATTGAATTCCTTACAACCAAATCAGTTTCTTCAGACTATTCCTTAGTGGACTTCTCCCTAGACTTCACTATGCCAAAGAATGACCTTGAGAGCTGTTAAAAATGCAGATTCCAGGCCCTCACTTCTAAAGATTCTGGATCAGCAAATTTTGGTGTGTCCAGGAATCTTTATTTTTAACAAACATCCTCCTAGGCAACTCATTTTTTGGGAAATGTCATTCTAGGGCAGGATACAGATACTCCTCCAGACCCGACTTTGCTGAGAACGTTCCTAGGAACTGAAATAGTGTCAAAGAAAGAGCTGTCAGTTACACCTCTCCAGATTTGTCAGGAACTCTGGGAAACACAACAGGAGGGTATGCTTGAGGCTGAGAGACAATAGGTAAAACCAGATTGATGGTCTAATATTTCTTGCAACAGCTATGTTCCCCTTTGTTTAGGCATAGGTGGGAGCCTAAATAATGGTGGCTACTTGCCTCATTCACTTTTAGGCAATGCATGTGGCAAAAACAAACTGAAGAAGAGCTATGGTCTATGTAAGGTTTATCTACCAGGGCTGTCTTTATAGCATGCCTCCTAAAATGTAGCCAGAGAATGTTAGGCCTTTCTAAGAGGAGATGGAGATGCCTGTGTCATATTTCCATGTCCTGTCTCTGCACCACCACTCATTCCAACCATCCCTGCAGGTTGCATTATAGCACTTGTTCATATAAAGATCTGTCTTGGTAGACACTTGACCTCTAGGTCTGAGGGACATAGAAGCTTTTGAGAGCATGAATTGCATCTTATTTATTTTTCTATTCCCAGTGCTCACCACAGTGCCAGGCATAGAATATGAGCTCTGAAAATACCAATATCTTCAAATTTAGATGAGGAAGACAATAAAAACACATTTACTCTCCCCTGAGGTAACATCTGGGAAGACCTCTGATGCAATGGCACATGTTGATGGGAAGCAGCAATTACATCACACTTCTTGGTATATAAATCAATAGAGAGAAATTGGCTGCCTTTTTTGTTCTTCCTAGAGTTACAAGAATTTGGGTTTCATTATTTCTGATTAATCCCAACATGTTGAAAACCTGTATTTATTTAAGCTTTAAAATGTGAGAAGGCTTGCCTTAGGGGGGAAAAAGTACATTTTTTTATATATAGGCATTATTTCGGTTATACTGATGAAGAATGTGGCCACATACTTATAACTTCCCATTTGGTTTTTAATGATGCCAATGCTTCATACTTAAGTCACAAATGTGGAATTTTGAGACAGAGGACTCTAAGAATAAAGACATATCTATTTTGTCCGCATTTCCCCAAGTTGGTCATTGAGAGAAGACAGTCAGCACTATAGTTGTGAGAAGTAGAGTACTTTTACATTTAGCAGAAGAATTGCCTGAGCAAGTTATACAATTCCCAGCATATCCATTTTTAGCCAGGAAGGAAAATTCTGATAGATTATTTCTCAGTTATTTGATGGAAAGGTGCTAGGACACGTTTATAGTGTTCCCTTGGTAACAAAAGGGCTCCCAGGACACACAGCTGCTCAAGACAACATATGTTCAGGGAACACTGGGAACATTACTGTTCTTAATAATAAAAAGGTTCATCCTTCCCAGATGCCAAGAAATAGTCAAATATTTTGGACCCTTTCCAATTCTTTTTGGTCAGTCCTCTCTTACCTCTTGTAGATGTTCTTTAGCAGCAATGCAAAAAAATAAAAAAATGTAGAATAGGAGTTGAGCCCTCCAGGAGGAAGAGGGAGTGAATATACCAACAGTTCTTTGGTTAGGTGTGGAAGCTGCTGTTGAACTTCAAATACATAAAGGCAAGTTTAAAGATCAAGAACACAGATAGTGCTGTCTTATATTTTCCCCAACTGTGTTTGATGTCTCCTATCTCCTTCAACATCATTTTATTGCTTTTTCTTAAAATAAATATAAAACTGTCTTGATTTTTATATAACAATTCTAAGCAGGCCTCAGCTTCTGCCTTTCACATTAATGAAGGAAATAATTTTATTCTTCTCCCCATTTTCAAGCATAAAACCTGGGTCTGGAGAATCCCCAGGAGTAAAAGTGTTGTGTTTCACTCACTAAAACAAAGTTAGACAAAGTAATATTTGGTTAAATGATATATAATTATTATATAAACATATTTTTACACATTGACAGTGATTTAATACCAGGAAATAATAAAGTTTATTTTAAAATATTGAATAAAATGATCAATTTTTACAAATAGTGCAATGTCTTCTGGATATGTTGGTAGAAGAGGAATATATAGAAATATAGAAATGGAGCATAGATATATAGATATATAGAAATATAGAAATCCAAGGCTTTGTAATAGAAAGAGTGACCCAAACCAATCCAGGGATGTCACAGGGACGAAATTCCATGCTTAATTATATTATCCAAGGGTCTCAGGATACCTGGAAAAGAAAGAATCAGACCATACATAGAAAGAATTGGTGGCCTGTGTACCTGATATGGTTATCTGAAAGACACTGAAAGACTGTCCCTCCACAGACTACGAAAATACTTGGAGTTCCATTGTCAGAGCCATGCTATGACCTCCAGAAGGACGATAGTATGTACAAGTATTTTTACCTGGGAGCAGTGTTGCATTAACTCACTAATTATTCCTTGGCATGGCTAAGATTAGCAAACTGTAATGAACCCTGGAGAAATAGCTCAACGGGAAAACAGGGTTTTGTTTTGTTTTGTTTTGTTTTGTTTTGTTTTGTTTTTTTGAGACGGAGTCTCCATCTGTTGCCCAAGCTGGAGTGTATTGGCGAAATCCCAGCTCACTGCAACATCTGCTTCCCAAGTGATTATCCTGCCTCAGCCTCCCAGGTAGCTGGCCACCACAGGCGCCGGCCACCACGCCAGGCTCATTTTTGTATTTTTAGTAGAGACGTGGTTTCACCATGTTGGCCAGGCTGGTCTCAAACTCCTGATCTCAAGTGATCTGCCTGCCTTGGCCTCCCAAAGTGCTGGGATTACAGGCATAAGCCACCGCACCTGGCCGAAAGCAGGTTTTGAAGATGAGAGAGGACCTATACCAGTCCTTCATATAGGACCCTGCTTGGGCCAAGGGAGAGGCAAGAGCCTGGGTAGCCAAGGGACAAGTGTGAGGACCCTGAATGAGGGCAGGTAGAAGCTAGAGAAGGATGAGGGGAAAGTCTCAGGGTCCTGGTCTTGTCTGGATTACTTGACGGTCATCTACCAAAAGATGGCAGGAGGCTTTAGACTCTGGAACCTAGGAAGACTGCTCGCTGTTTGGTTGGGTACAGCTTAATGAAAAATCCACTTTAGGGAGTTGTCCTTTGTCCTTTTTATAAAAGGACGGCTCTGTAGGAGGCATTTCAATTTTCTCTGCTTGCAAGCTCAAGAACAGTATTTCCTGAACAGTGGAATGTGGGCCACCATGGGACACAATGGATATTTGTATTCTAATAATTACATATGTTTAATATCTATTAAAAAAGGTAAGTAGTACATCAAACCTATGATTTCATGAATATTGCAACTTAGGAAGAAGCTAAAGTAAAAAGAAAGAGTCAGTTTAAAGGAAAATATTAAGTAGGCTTAAAAAAAAAAAAAAAAGCAAGCTGGGCTTGGTAACTCACACCTGTAATCCTAGAACTTTCGGAGGCCAAAGTGAGAGGATCACTTGAGGCCAGGAGTTCAAGACCAGCCCGGGCAACAAAGCAAGACCATTTCTACAAAAGAAATTTTAAAAATTAGCCTATAGTCACAGCTATTCAGGAGACTGTGGAGGGAGGACAGCTTGAGCCTAGGAGTTCAAGGCTGCTATAAGCTATGATCATGCCACTGCACTCTAGTCTGGGTGAAAGAGCAAGACCCTGTCTGGAAAGAGAGACAGAGAAAGGAAAGAAAAGAAAGGAAAGGAAAGGAAAGGAAAGGAAAGAAAGAAAGAAAGAAAGAAAGAAAAAAAGAAAGAAAGAAAGAAGAAAGAAAGAGAAAGAGGGAGAAAGAAAGAAAGAAGAAAGGAAAGAAAGAAATGAAGGAAGAAGAAAGGAAGGAAGAAAGGAAGGAAGGAGAAAGGGAGGGAGGAAGGAGGGAGGGAAAGAAAGAAAGAAAAAGAGAAAGAAAGAAAGAAAGAAAGAAAGAAAGAAAGAAAGAAAGAAAGAAAGTAAGTGGGGGAAGGAGGGAGAAAAGAAAGGGAAAGAAAGAAGAAAGAAAAAAGCTCATCAGGTGGAAAAAACTATTTTAGAGATATTTGGAAATAAATGTACCCCGGTCAACTTAAGAGTTATGATATATTTACAAACTAGTAAATGGAGCCATTTATCTTAAATGCAAATGACTGAGAAAAAATGAAGTTGGATCTTCAAATTATAGCATTCTGATTTCCACAACATTTTTTTGGAAAGTACTGTGATCAATAGGCAGCACTTCAGAGTCAGTATTGCAGGATGATTAAACAGAGTGGGGTCATTGAAGTCAAGGTCTGAATTCACATTTCACAAATTACCAGCTGTGTGACCTTGGGTAAGTCACACTGTCTCTCTGAGTCTCAGTTTACTCACCTCTAAAATGAAAATACAGTTGGCTCTCCATATCCATAGGTTCTGCATTCATGGATTCAACCAACCTCGGATCAAAAATATTTGGAAAAAAATGGACAATTGTGTCTACACAAAACATGTACAGGTTTTTTTCTTGCCATTATTTCCTAATCAATACAGTACAACAACAATTTATATAGCACTTACTTTATTGTACTAGGTATTATAAGTAATCTAGGGATGATTTAAAGAATGCAGGAGAATATGTATAGGTTATACGCAAATACTGCATCATTTTATGTAAGGAACTTGAGCACCCATGGATTTTGGTATCTGTGGGGGGTTCCTGGAAGCAATCCCCTGAAGATACTAAGAGAGTTATATTTCCTTCTAAGGATTATTGTAAGGGTTAAATGAGATAGTGAATGTAAAGTGCTTAGCACGCCTGAAAAATAGCAATGTCTCAACAATCTCAAAAATTGTTGTTTTTTGTATGCTTATTGTCCCTTTCTTGCCTGGGTGTTTTTTCAATCCTTTTCTTTTAAGTACCTTTAATTGGCCTTTTTCATATCTCAACACACATTTATTACTATATACTTTGGTTTTACATATCATCATTTTAGTATAAAAGACCACAGGGAAGTAGAGGATTACGTCCCAAAAAACTCCTGATTGTCTCCCTGGGTAATTCAGTTCATGACTATTCTCTGCCTGTCGTGCATTTTAAAATGCTTTTGTTCTGTTCATAGAGGATCCATATAATCTACCTCCTTGTATTGCCAAAATTCCAGAAAGGCTTCGTGATGATTTTTCACTCATTTGATACTTTCATAACAGCGAATCAACCTTGTAACTATGTGACACATTCTTCAACTTGTGGGTCATTCCTTCTTTTGGAAAGACATTTGAAATAGAGTCATCTGTTTCTTTATCTAGATACGATATGCCAATTGCTGGGGCCACCTAATACTGGGAGAGGGTCAAAAGGTGACATTCTTGAAACGATTCATTCTGGTGTCAAACTGACCAATTTAGCTTTCTAGAGCTGAATTATAACATTCATTGTCTAACATGTTAGGTTAACTTAACAACCCTAAACTACCAGATAACTAAGGCAAGGCTGTTCTACACTATTTTGAAGCAGCTTTTTAAAATTCCTTCAGTGTTTTCACAATATTTTTTCAATAATGAAGACCTACATCCTCCTTATGATGTTTCGACTGCTGCTGATCACCACTGTCATCATGATTTGATGAGCTGAATGCTGACTTAGTTTGGAGTGTGGACTCAGGTATGAATTCCAGCTCTGCTAGTTATTATGTGGCCTTTAGCCAGTTACCCCGCTTCTCAGTTTGCTCAACTGTGAACTGGGAAACACATATAACGTGCCTAGAAGAGTGTCTGTGTTGTGGCCATCCTGCAGGAAGGTATGGACCCCCACCCAAAATTTAGTTTGGATGTTGATACTGATAATGCTATACCTACACCAAGAGGTGTGAAAAGGTTTATTATGATGAGGGTTTTTGAAGACAGCAGAGCAGGCCTCCTGAACTGGTCCAAAAATGGCTCAAGAGTGAGGAAAGGTGCCTGGCTTGGGATTTATTGTGATTGATAAGTGGGGTTCAGCTGAGGGTCCTGAACGCGGTTGGAATCTCTACTGGTGCCAATGGAGGGAGCACTAGGATTTCTTATTGTCTTGCTCCTATGTGCAGATATGAACAAAGAGGAGGGGTGGAGCTGAAAAGCTGTCAGCAGCAGAACATCAAAAAATGTAGTCAGAATCTATTATACTGTGTCACAGAGCAAATAGTCAATAAATTCTATTACTGTATTCACCTTCCACTAATGCCTAATGTTCTCCTAAGGATGATACTCTGGGAGTGTTGACCTAATAATGAGATATAACATATAGACTTGCCAGATAGACTTGTTCTCTATTTAATGCCGAATAGAGCACCACCCTGAGGGGGTTCACATTGCCCAAATCAATATGTCTATATGAATGAAATCAATATGTCTATATAAACTCTTCATTACCAATAGCAAATTACTTAAGAGTGGTAAAAAAAAAGTCTCAATTTTTCTACCTTCCTGTATTTATATGAATGCGTGTGTGTATGTTTGCATGTCCATATGTGTATAATAATAAATACACAATTACTGGTTGTGACATTAGTGTCAGTACATTGTAATAATTTTATACATTATTATCAGCATCTTCAAAATGGTTAAAAATGTGTTTCACTTTAGGGATATGCATATATGAGATGATAGGTATGCTAATACTTGCTTTTAGTTTTAAGAATTTTACATCAAGGCCGGGCGCGGTGGCTCAAGCCTGTAATCCCAGCACTTTGGGAGGCCGAGGCGGGCGGATCACGAGGTCAGGAGATCGAGACCATCCTGGCTAACACAGTGAAACCCCGTCTCTACTAAAAATACAAAAAATTAGCCGGGTGTGTGGCGGGCGCTGTAGTCCAGCTACTCGGGAGGCTGAGGCAGGAGAATGGCGTGACCGGGAGGCGGAGCTTGCAGTGAGCGAGATCGCCACTGCACTCCAGCTGGGGCAAGAGCAAGACTCCGTCTCAAAAAAAAAAAAAAAGAATTTTACATCAAAATACCTGTGGTAAGTCAAAAGGCAAGGAGAACTTTAATGTTATATATGTGTGTTTTATTGATTTATAACTTGCACACAATAAAATGTAATAATTTTAAGCGCACAGTATGATGAATTTGATAAATACAAAGTCATATAATCTTGACAATAATTATATTTCCATCACCTCAAAGAGGTTTTTTGTGACCCTTTGCAATCAGTCCCCTACCTAAAACTCTTGACCCCTGGCAACCAACCACTGACCTGACTGCAATCACTGTAGTTTTTCTAGAATTTCATATAGACAGAATCTTACAGTACACAATCATTTGTATGTGGCTCCTTGTATTAATTTTCTATTGCTGTCTTAACAAATAACCACAAACAGCAGCTTAACCCCCACCCATTTATTATCTCACAGTTCTGTGGGGCTGAAGTCCAGCTACAGTGTGGCTCAACCTGGACCTCTGCTTAGATTTCACAAGACCATAGTCATCAGGCAGCCCTGCGCTCCTTGCTAGAGGCCCTGGGGGAGAAGCTATCCCCAGGTTGCTTCAGGTTGTTGGCAGAATTCCACACAGTTGTAGGACTGAGGTCCCCATTTCCTTGCTGGCTGATAGCTGGGGGCCATCCTTAGTTCCTAGAGACCTGTCTCCAATCCTTGCACATGGCTTTAAAATGATCCTCAGGGATCGTTTTGACTTCCCCTTCTGCTGGGTCTCCATGACTCCAGCTAGAGAAACTGCTGTGCTGCTAAGGGCTCATATGATTAGACTGGGCCCACCTGCATCACCCAGGATAATTTTACATTAACGTATTTAGCCTTATTGACATCTGCAAAGCCCCTTTTACCATTTAATGTAGCATATTCACAAATTCCAGGGGTTGGGGTGTAGACATCTTTGGGAGGGCATTCTACCTACCACAGAGCTTTCATTTAATATAATTATTTTAAGATTCATCCATGATGTTGTATGTATCAATAATGCATCAATTTTTACTGCTGAGTAGTATGTTATTATAAGGATATACTACAATTTGTTTCTTCACTACCAGTTGATGGACATTTGAGCTGTTTTTAGTTGTTGTCTAATAGTAATGAAGTTGCTATTACTGGAGGTCAGGAAATGATACCCTAAAGTATGACACTTTGACACCCTGAGTACTTTGAACTAAAGAAGCAGCCTCACAGCCAAGGTCTCTCTGATCTTTTCCAGGTCCCTCACCCATCTCTTGCCCCTTTGCTTCATCTGAAGTGCAGAGAAGTGCTTGCTGTGACATTCTTTTATTTAAGGGGAGTTTCTTGAGAAGATATGTAGTTGCCTTGAGCCCTCTCCTATATCCCAGACAAATTTTGTCCCAGGCTGTGTCTGGTTTTTGGTTCTTTTTTTTTTTGCCCATTCACCTCCCCTAAAAATTATTTACTCTTCCCCTAAATGTGCCTATAGCCTTCACATTCCTTCTCTTCCATGAAGAAAGACACAGAAGCTTCTACACCTCATGGGGTTAATAGGTCTCACTTTCCTGTGATGCACCTGTGCATGTGATAAATTTATACGCCTTGTCTCCTGTTAGTCTATTTTAAGTTTATTTCTCACTCAAATATCAAATCTCAATACGAAAGAGAGAGGGTTATCTCCCCCCAATGCTGTGAAACATTTTTATACAAATATTTATATAAATACCTATTTTAACTTTTGTGTGTGTAAATACCTAAGAATAGAATGGTTGGGTCACATGGTAAGAGTACATTTAACTTTAGAAGAAAGTGCCAAATTATTTTCCAAAGTGGCTGTACCATTTTCCTTATCCACCAGCAATATATGAGAATTCTAGTTGTTCCACATCCTCACAATAGTTAGCATTGTCAGTCCAAAAAAAAATTTTTAAAAAGTTAGCCCCTCTAATAGGTATGGAGTGGTATTTCACTGTGGTTTCAATTTGCATTTATCTAATGACTAATGATGTTAGATATCTTCTCATATGTTTATTTGCCACATATCTTTTTGGTGAAGTCTGTTAAATTTTGTTTGTCCACTTAGAAAAGTGGGCTGTCTTATTGAATTATGTGAGTTCTTTATGTACTCTAGATATAAGTTCTTTCTCAAATATGTATTCAGCATACATTTTACTCAGAGTCTGTGACTTGCCTTTTCATTTTCTTAACAGTGTTTTGAGGAGTATGTGTCAATAATTTTATTGTGTCAGTGTTTTAATTTTGATGAAGTTCAATTTATTGATTTTTACTTTTATGGTTGTTGCTATTTTAAATCTTTGCCTATCCCAGGATCACCAAGATTTTTTTTTCTCTGTTTGCTTCTACAAACATTAGACTTTTAGCTCTGATTTATAGGTTTGCAATCTATTTTGACAATTTTTGAACATGCTGTGAGATAAGGATTGATTTCATTTTGTTGTTGTTGTTGCATGTGGATATCTGTAATATTATGAAACACATAGAGTTGCCCCTTGAACAACAAAGGGGTTAGGAGTGCTGACCCCCTCATACAGCTGAAATTTTACATATAACTTTTGACTCCCCAAAAACTTTACTAATACTGTTGACTGGAAGCTTTACTGCTAACATAACAGTTCATTACCACATATTTGTATATTATGTGTTTTACATACTCCACTCTTACAATAAAGTAAGCCAGAGAAAAGAAAATGTTATTAAGAAAATCATAAGGAAGAGAAAATATATTTACCATTTATTAAGTGGAAGTGAACCATTATAAAGGTGTCCATTCTCTTTGTCTTCATTTTTAGTAAGCTGAGGAGGAGAAGAAAGGGGAGGGGTTGGTCTTGCTGTCTTAAGAGTGGCAGAGACAGAAGAAAATCTGCATATAAATGGACCTGCGACAGCTCAAACCCATGTTGTTCAAGGGTCAAGTGTAATCCATCATTATCAATTACCGAGAAAAGAAAGGAAATCTCCAACTATAATTGTGAAATTCCTCTTTATTTTTTCAGATCTATCAGATTTTGTTTCATGTACATTAAAACCCCGTTATTAGATACATATTGCTATGATCTAATGTTAGATTCCCCTCAAAATTTGTATGTTGAAACCTAATTCCTAAGATGATGGTAGTAAGAGGTGGAGCCTTTGGGGAGTGATTAAGTTATGAGGACAGATTCCTCATAAGTTGGATGGGTGCCTTTATAAAAGAGGCCCCAGAGAGTTGCCTTTGCCTTCCCACTATCTGAGGACACATAGAAGGTACCATCTGTGAGGAACAAGTCCTCATGAGATACTGAATCTGCTAGTACCTTTATCTTAGACTTCCTAGCCTCCACAACTGTGGGCAATTTCTTGTTTATAACTTACCCAGTAGATGGCATTTTTGTATAACAGCTCCAACAGACTAAGACACATAGTGTGTATATTTCAGATTTTTAAGTGTTGATGAATTTACTTTTTTTTTTTTTTTTTTTTTTGAGACAAGGTCTTGCCCTGTTGCCCAGGCTGGAGTACAGTAGTGTGATTACAGCTCACTGCAGCCTCGACTACCAGGCTCAGTGATCCTCCCACCTCAGCCTCCTGGGTAGCTGGGACTACAGGTGCACACCACCATGCCCAGCTAATTTTTTGTATTTTTTGTAAGGATGTGGTTTTGCCATGTTGCCCAGGCTGGTCTCGAACTCCTGGGCTTTAGCAATCTGCCTGCCTTGGCCTCCCAAAGTGCTGGGATTACAGCCTACTTCTTTATTTTTATAAAATGACCTTTTTATCCCTGGTAGTGTTCTTTGCTGTGAAATATATCTTGTCTGATATTAATAACCATGCCAGCTTTTAAAATTCATTTTAACATAGTATACTTTCCTATTCTTTATTTTAACTTACATAGCTTTCTATTTAAAGTGGGTTCCTCATAGAGAGCATTTAGTTGAGCCTTGTTTTCATCCATGCTCATAATCCCTGCCTTTTAAGTTGGGTGTTTAGCCTACTATACTTAATGTAATTATCAGCATGGTTGGTTTTAAATCTACCATTTTCTTATTTGTTGTCTGGTGCTTTTTTTCCTCATTTGTACTTTATTACCTTTTCCTTCTTTTCCTGTCTTCTTTTGAATTGTGATTTTTTATGATCTCATTTCATTGGACTTTGTTTTGTTTTCATTTCTAGTATTTTTTGTTTATCTTATTTTTTAATTGGTTAAAGTTTACAGTATGTCTTTCACTTGTTAGAGTTTACCTCCAAATAATAATATATCACTACATTTATAGTTTAAGAACCTTATTTGAGTGTATGTTCATTCTACTCTCCAACCTTTGTGCTACTGCTTGCTATCTACATTTCACTTTTCCATATTTGTAAACCCCACAATACATTATTACTTTTGACAATCAATGATCTTTTAAAGAGATTTAAAAATAAAAAACATATTTTTATGTACATATTTACTATATTTTGTGTTCCTCATTCATTTGTAATACCCAAGTTTCCTACTGTATAATCCTTTTTTTCTGCTGTCTAAAGGACTTCTTTTCAAATTTCTTGTAGTGCCAGTCTACTGGCAATAAATTTTCTCAGCTTTTATGTACATATAAAGTCTTTTTCAGAGTGTCACCCTGCTGTGTTTTGGCTCACATTTTTTAACGAGAAGGCTACTGTTTGTTATATTTATCTTTTGATATAGGCTAAATTTTGCACACACACACACACTGTACCCCCAAATTAATATGTTGAAGCCCTAACCCCCAATGTGGCTGCATTTGGAGACAGGGCTTTTAGGAAGTAAATAAGATTAAATGTGGTCATAACAGCAGAGTTTGAATTTTATAGGATTGGTGGCCTTGTAAGAAGAAAAAGAGAGATACGTCTCTCTCTCTCTGTCTCTCTCTCTCTTTCTGTGTGTGTGTGTGTCTGTGTGTGTCTCACACACTAAGGAAGGGCCATGTAAGGTCACAGCAAGAAGGCAACCATCTACAAACCAGATAGAGAGCTTTCATCAGAACCTGACCAAAATTCCTTTGTTATTATTATTTCTTAAATAAATTTCTGTTGTTTAAGCCACCTATTAACTGTGGTATTTTATTAGGCAGCCTGAGCTGACTAATACATCTTTACTTTTCCATGTGTAATATTTCTGTTTCACTTTTAAGATTTACTCTTTATTACTGGGTTGCACATTTGGTCGTGCTGTGCTTTTGTGTTGTTTCTTTCATGTTTTCTGCTTGGGGTTTGTTGAGCTTCTTGAATCTGCGGGTTTATCATTTTCATCAAATTTATCAAATTCATCAAATTTAGAAAGTTGTGACCATTAATTTTTTCAAGTAATTTTTCTTCCCTTCCCAAACTACCTTTTCTGGTACTCCAATTATAAATATATTAGGCCAGGCATGGTGGTTTACGCCTGTAAGCCCAGCACGTTGGGAGCTGGAGGCAGGTGGATTGCTTGTGTACAAGAGTTTGAGACCAGCCTGGGCAATCCGGTGAAACCCTGTCTCTACAAAAACTGCAAAACTTATATTTTGTCCAGCTTTATATTTGTTTAAAGATGGGCAAGTAAATCTTATTCTTATTATTCCATCACGTTAAGAAGGTAGAGACTTTAATGTTGTTAGGACAACTGTTGAAGTGTTGTTTTATGTATCTGAGGTATAGGAAATAATTAACCAACTAGGAAAACATTAGAACTTATTATTAAGTTAATTCCAACTGGGTCAAACTGTTGTTTGATATAATTAGGCAAAAGATATAATTTTATTATTAGAAAACAAAAATTGACTGTGTCTTGAAGGTTCTAAATTTTTGTCTTAAATACAATAAAATGTTTTTATATCAACCATTTTTTTCCTGTTTCTATACCACCACAGTCACTAAATTTGCATACAGTGTTTGGCAATTTCTACGATTGTACTCCTGAGTGCTATGCCTGCACTACTGGAAGAAGTTTTGATGTTAGCTGCTAGATGTTTAGATCTTCACTTGCAAATAAATAGCATAGTTTCCTTGCTCAAATCCCACAGATAGAATTTCCTATCTCTAGGCTGGATGCAGTCGTTCATGACTGTAATCCCAACACTTTGGGAGGCTGAGGCAGGCAGATTTTTTTGAGGCCAAGAGTTCGAGACCAGCCTGATCAACATGGTGAAACCCCATCACTACTTAAAAAAAAAAAAAAATTAGCCAGATGTGGTGGCACATGCCTGTAATCCCAGCCACTTGGGAGGCTGAGGCATGAGAATTATTTGAATCTGGGAGGTGGAGGTTGCAGTGAGCTGAGATCGTGCCATTGCACTCCAACGTGGGTGACAGAGCGAGACTCTATCTCAATTAAAAAAAAAAAAGAAAGAATTTCCTATCTTCAGTTAGTATCTAGTAAATGCTTAACACTTCTAGGCATATCTTCAAACTGATAAGTGAAAACAGAGCTGTAAAAATCTCCTTTTGCACAAAGCACTATTATTTGGTTGTTTCAGATGAAAGCATGTGTGTATTGTTATATGGCAACTTCTTTGGGGAAAGCAGCATGTCTTGTACATATAGCTATATCCACAGAGACTATGCTGAGCATATAGTGAGTGCTGCAAACATTTATAGAAATCAGTGAACAGATTGCTGTTTACACTCAAAAGATACTCAATGATCTTTGATAATAACTTACCAATAAGTCTCAGAGCCTGTTAATTCTTGCTTTTTCAGCTGAGCATCCAGAAAGTTGAAAGAATAAAAATGATGAACTACAGCCTGAGGTGTTAAGGATTATAATTAATATCTGTTGTTCAGAAGCCCTTATACAGTGGTCTATTAAAGTCTGGATACAAAAACCTAAAAAGACTGGATTGCTGGCATCAGACTGAATTCCTAGAAGTGAATTCTTAACCTCAAAGATAAAACTTGATTCTGGGAGCATGTATTTTTATGGTACCATAAACATTTAACCAATCTTAATTAAGATTATATTTCATTAGCAATACTTTTTCTTATATATTTTGTCACTCATTTTGCAATTTCATAGTTAAATATTACAAAAGAAAAGTTGTAAACATTTTGGCTGCCTTTAAATGTTTGCCTAACTTTGCTTGTCAGCAGCTGGTCACTGCTATGTACTGTCTGTCTTTTTAACCAAGCCCAAATTGGAAAGAAAATAACAGATGATCAGTTAATTATTTTTCTGTGTGTATGTGTGTTTAGCTGTCTTTCAAAGACATCGACCATAAGCATTGCTTATTGATAGTCATCTTTTTTGGTTGCCAACTAATCAACTGGAAATAAAATAGATCCTACACAAGGGATTTAGAAAATACTTTATAAAAAAGAATGCCAATAGCAATGCTTATAGGAACTAGACCATACATGTAGAACAAAGCATGTATTGTGTACTTTGGGAATAAACAATGAAGCTGTTAGCTATATGAATCTTAAGTGATTACATTAATATGCTGGATGATTTGGGAAGTTGGACAATTGGTCTTTCACTTTTTGTATCTCTCACTCTCTCTCTCTTTAACACCTCTATCGTTTTCAATGGTTTTTCACTTTTTAAAGCTTAGCTCTGTTATATACTCTAGGTCATAGGTATAAATGAATAGAATAATTTCTGCATTCAATTTATTGTAAATTGTCTATAACATATTTATAAAGGAAACTTTAAATTTGATAACGTTTTATGTTTTACTTAAGGCACACAAGCTTGTTTAACTCGACTTATTTTGTTGTTTTTGTTCTGTTTTGTTTTGTTTTAGGCTTTTAACAGCCTGAAGCCATGGTTTTCCGTTTCTGTCTGGTGATAAGCTTAAAAGAGGGATGAGAAAGGGGATTTACTGGCCCAACCAGAAACAGAAACTAAGAATCCATGACTGCATTCTCTCCCTTAGACACCCAATAGCTTCTTTCTCCTAGCAGGATAAATATCTTTGTAAATGCTAAGGATATCTATGCAAATATTTCACATTCTTCTTGACAACACTCACTTGATTAATTCCAAGATAGCACTTGTATATTTTTTTCCTTATTTCAAATACAGGGTAAAGGAAAAGCCTTCGCTATCAAAACATTGTATTATTTTCTCACAACTCCAGCGATATCTGAGTTAAAAACTAAAAAAGCAGTTTCAGATAGTAGTTTATCAGAAAACAGTGAGGTTCTGCCATCAACAAGATATGTGATGCATAATGTAATTTTTTTTAGTGAGAGAAAGAGCAGAGGGTATTACCATTCCTCCATAGTCACACAGCAGTTCTAATTGGAACTAAACCCAGACATTTTGACATTCAGTATGATTCTTGTATAATGGCAATAAATCTATGAATAGCTTTGTATTTATAAGCGCAGATTCTACAGTTATATTACTTGAAATAACTACTAATATTTATTTATTCATTTTCAATGTTAGACAGTTGCATTAGTGAAATAATATCCAAAAAAGCATAAATAGTGCCTACATAACAGATTTTTAAATTAGTTTTCAAATTAGTGTTCAAAACAACTAACTATATTACAACTCAAAAGTACACTCAGCTGTGATACTGATATAGGCAGAACTATCTAAGAAGGAGCCTCGATGATTTACCTCTTGAATCACTACTTGAAAGAGAGGTAGAATCAAGGCTAAATGAGCTATGCCTGTAATATGAATTTTATGTCTTTTCTAGTAAGCATCAGATCGTAGTCAGTTAGTGTTTGTCTCTTTAAAGTGAGTACGACAAAAGACTACATACTTATTTCAATGGATACCGCAATCACTTGGCAAAACTTTGGCACTCCTCCTTTGACACTGTCTTTCAAAACTGCAACAAAAGCAGGACCAATATTCTCATCTTACTTTTACCCCAAATGTAACTATCTAGATTAATCATTCACACATGTATTTAATGTTGTTGACTGTTTTTCTTAATCATATCCGTGTTAAAAGTTTTGCCACCATTGAGCACATTAAAAATAATGAACTAGAGATTCTGAAGTAATTCCTATTAAAAAATTTGAACACAGGCAGAGTAAGTAATTGTCTTCTATAGAGAAGCTCCCCCAACACATATACACAAACACACGTTGAATATTTATGTTCTAGTATCTTTTAGAGTCATATCTTGAATACTAATTAATTAGCAAATACATGTTGACTATACCAGAAAAACAATATGGCATAGTAAAAAAGAATTTGGCTTTTTGAGTCAGATTAATCTATGTTGCCACCTATTCTATTATCTTGATCAATTATTTGAAATTTTGAGTTTCTGTATCTTAATTTGTAAAATGGGGATGATAATGCTTATTTTGCAAAGTTGTCATGAAGATTAATGAAGATAATTAATCCAAAAGCATTGAGAACTCAAAATGTAGTGTAAGATAGGTACTTTAAGAAGTCATCTCATTTTAGCCTCAAATCAACTCTTTTTAGGAATACCAGACAAATTAAGTAGCTTGTTCATGTTTCCATAGTCATTAATCAAATAAATCGATTGTGTTTAATCACTACGCTTCACCCCACCGTGCTAGCCATGGTGGACATCACAGAAGCGAAAAAAAAAAAAAAAGAAGCACTAGTCTTCCTTATGAGGCTTAGAATCTTTAAAAACCATTCCTGAAAATACAGGAGACCCAGTTTATGGCATAAAAACAGGCTGAAAACCTAATTTTCCAAAACTACATTATCTAATTGCCCTTTAATTTTCTCTTTTCATTTAGACTGTTTTTTTCCTTTTGTTTCTGATGCTCTTTAAAATTCCCACTGCTATAGCAGAGATGAAACTTGTACAAAGTACTGGGTGTCAGAGAAGAGTACCCAGGATGATATGTCCTTAGCTTGTTATGCAAAAAAGAGATTGCTGTAATTTATGATGCTCACACTGGAATAGTAACTAGCTATAACTTCAGAGTAAAGCAGTCCCTCTTGAAGTCCCTGTCACTGGACCACTTGAAAGGATAGTGAAGCTGACATGCAGCAAGTTTCTCTTGCTACATTAGTGAATAAGTACAGCCCATTAAATAGTATAAAAAATAGGATAGGCCATTTTTATTGCCTGGATTTTTTTATTTGTAAAAACAGCTTTATTGAAGTATAATTGACATATAATAAATTCATCATTTAAAGTATAAAATATGATCAGTTTCGACATATGTATATATCTGTGGAGCCATTAGCACAATCAAAATAATGATCATATGCATCGGCATCAAAATTTCTTTTTACTCCCTTTATAGTCCCTTCTCCTTCTCCCTTCCTGCAATCTTCCTTCCCCCAAGCAACCACTAATCTGTTTTCTGTCACTATAGATTAGTGTGCATTTTTTGGAATTTTATACATATGCAATATGTGTATAGTTTATACTCTTTTTTGGTGGGATGGAGTTGAGTCATGTTACAGCATGCATCGATAGTTTGTTCCTTTTTGTTGCGGTAGTATTCCACTGAGTGACTACACCATAGTTTGTTCTTCTGTTTTCTTTTTGATGGACATTGTGATCTTTTCAGTTTTTGGGCTATTACAAATAGAGTGTCTGTGAACATTTCTGTACAAGTAAACAGAATGCTTTTATTCCAGAACGTCTACTCATTTCAGAATAGATATATGCTTTCATTTCTTTTGGGTAAAAACCTATGAATGGAAAAATTAAATTATTTGCTAGGTGTATGTTTTTTAAACTCCTTTCCAAAGTGATTATACAATTTTACACTTTCACCAGCAGCATATCAGACTTCCAGTTATTCCATATCCTAGCCAATAGTTATATGGCAAATATTTATATATCAAACTTCTTAATTTTTGCCACCATCATATCTGTAAGACTAATAATGATGAACATCTTTTTATATACTTATTTGCTATGTGTATATCTTTTTTGGTTAAGTGTCTGTTTCAAATATGTTTAAATATTTTGTCCAGTTTTTAATTTGGTTGTTTGTTTTATTATTGAGTTTTGATAGCTCTTTTTATATTCTGGATACAAGTCCTTTATCAGATGTGGTGTACTGAATAACAGCTCCACAAAGATGTTCATGACCTAATCTCCAGAACCTGTGAACATGTATACCCTGTATGGCAAAGGGGACTTTGCAGAAGTGATTAAGTTAGGGATCTTCAGGTGGGGAGATTATCCTGGATTATCTGGGGGACCCTATGTGTAATCACAAGAGTCTTTATACGAGAAAGGCAAGAGGGTCAATGTGGGAGAAGGCAGGGATGTGACAATGGAAGCAGAGATCCGAGTGCTGTAGCCAGGAGAAAGAAATGCTGGCAGCCTCTAAAAGCTGGACAAGGTTTCAATACATTCTCCCTTGCAGACTCTAGAAGAAACCAGCCCTGTTGACCCTTTGGTTTCAGTCCCTAAAGACTCATTTTGGACTTTTAACCTCCAGAAATGTATAAGAATATATTTGTATTGTTATAAATTACTAACTTGGTGGTAACTTGTTATAACAGCAATAGGAAATTAATCAATCAAATAACTACTTTGCAAATATTTTTCCCAATCTGTAATTTGTCTTTTCATTCTCTTAATAGTGTGTTTCAAAACTGAAGATGTGTTGAATGTTGATGTAGCCCATTTTGTGAATTTTTCAAATAGTGCTTTTGGTGTAATAGCTAAGAAATCTGTACTTAACCGAAGGACACAAAGAATTTTTTTCTATATTTTTCTCTAGATATTTTATAGTTTTATATTTTATATTTAAGGGTATGATGAGTTTTGAGCCAATTTTTGTAGAAGATGTGAGGAATGGATCAAAGTACATTTGTTTCTTTCAGAACCTTTTATTGAAAATACTGCTCTTTCTTCACTGAATTGCCTTTATACCTTGTCAAAAATGAGTTATCCACGTATACGGGGGTTAATCTCTGGAATCTGTATTCTCTTGCATTGATCTATGAATCTATCTTTGCCGCAATATCACATTGTCTTAATTATTCTAGTGCTTTAGTAAGTCTTAAAGTTAAGTATTATTAGTCTTCCAACTTTGTTCTTTTTTCAAATTAGTTTTGGCTTTTCTAGGATCTTTACATTTTCATAAAATTTTAAAATCAGCCTGTCAATTTCTACAAAAATGTCTGCTGTAATTTTGACTGGGGTTACATTAAATCTACAGATACATTTCAGTATAATTGATATCTTAACAATATTGAGTCTTTTGATCCCTGAACATGATATGTCTTCCCATTTGTTTAGGTCTTCTTTACCTTTTTCAGCAATCTTTGTAGTTTTCATTGTATAGGACTTGCATATATTTTGTCAAACTTAACCCTAAGAATTTCATATTTCTTGATGCTATTGTAACTAGTATTTAAAAACATTTTAATACCTAATTGTTTATTGCTAGTACATAGAAATAAAATTGATTTATGTATACTGATCATCTATCTTGCAACCTTGTTTAATCACTTAGTAGTTCCACATAAACAATGCTGGCTTCTCCAAATAGGGATAGGTTGGCTTCTTCCTTTACAATCTAAATGTCATTTATCTCTTTTTATGGCCATTATTGCATTGGCTAGAGCTTCCAACATAATGTTGAATAGACATTGTGAAAACAGATATCCTTGAATTGTTTGTAATCCTAAGAGGAAAGCATTTAGTCTTACCATTATGAATAACATTAGTCGTATGTTTTTCACAGATGGTCTTTATCGGACTGAGAGAGTTCACTTCCATTTCTAGTTTGCCAAGAGTTTTTATCAGACGCGGATGTTGGATTTTGTCAAATGCTTTTCTATGTCTATTGAGATGATCATTTTTTGTTGTTAATGTGGTGAATTATCTTGATTAACTTTCTAATATTAAACCAACTTGCATTACTGGGACAAAACTTATTTTGCCGTGATGTATTATCCTTTTTACATATTGATTATTCAATTTGCTAACATTTTGTTTAGAATTTTTGCATTAACTTAATGAGTTAGGTTGGTATGTAGTTTTAAAGTTTTTCTCTGGTTTTAGTATCAGGGTAAAACTGGCCTCATAGGATTAGTTGGAAGTGTTCCCTCCCTTTTACTTTCCTGGAAGAGTTTGTGTAGATTTGGTACTGATCACCAGTTTTTGTTAGCCCAGGAGAGAGTTAAATGCAAATTCTATTTATTTCTTTATTAGATACAGGATATTCGAGTTATCTATGTCTTTTTGAATGAGGATGACAGCTTGTGTCTCTTAAGAAATTTTTCCATTTCCTCTAAGTTGTCAAATTTATTGGCATAAAATTGTTCATGATATTCTCCTATCATCCTTTGAATATCTGTAGAATCTCATGTGATGCCACTCGTATTCCTGATATTGATAATTTACTGCCTTCTCTTTGTTAGATGTACTGGTATAGTTTTCTTCATTTTCCTTGTGCTTAGAGTTTGTTTAATTTCTTCGATCTGTGAGTTTATAGTTTTCAACAAACTTGGGAAGTTTACAATATTATTTTTTCAAATATTTTTTTCTGCCCCCTTCCTTTTCAGGAACTCTTATTATAACTATATTAGGCCATTTGAAGTTGTTTCATAGGCACTGGTGCTATTTGTTTTCTTTTTGTTCTTTGTTCTCTCTGTTTCATTTTGGATAGTTTCTATGGCTATATCCTCAAGTGTACTAATCTTTCCTTCTTCAGTGTTGAGTCTGCCATTAATCCTATTCAGTGCATTTTCATTTCAGACATTGTAGTTTCCATCTCTAGCAGTTTAATTTTGTTTTTAAATATCTTCCTTGTCTCTAGTTCACTTTTTAAACTATGGAATATAGTTGTAATTGTTGTTTTAATGTCTTTTTCTATTAATCCTAACATCTGTGTCAATTCTGCATTGGTTTTGACAGGTTAATTTTTCTCTTTATTGTGTTTCATATTTTCCAGTCTGTTTGTTTACCTGGTAATTTTTGGTTGGATGTCAGACAGTGTTAATTTTACTTGGTTGAGTGTTGGGATATGGATACTTTTTACATTTTCTGTAAGTTTACCTAATCTTTTTCTGTAATGCAGTTCTATTACTTGGGAATAGTTTGGGTTTTGTCTTCCTTTTAAGATTTATTAGGCTGGTCCAGAGCAATGTTTAGTTCAGGGATAATTATTTCTCACTACTCAGGTAAGACCCTTCTGCACTATGAATTATGAGTTTTTCCAGTCTGGTTGGTGGGAAAAGGCACTTTCCTACCCCTGTGTGAACACTAGGCAGTGTCCTTCTAATCTTTTCAGGTGGTTCCTTTGCTGATTTTCTCTCATGCATTCATGCAGTTCTCTGAAGTCTTCCCTCTGTGCTCTTCTCTCTTCTCCAGTTCTCTGTCCTATGAACTCTAGCCATGTCAATCTACTTGGATTCTCAACCCCATCCCCTCAACTCAAGGAATCTGCTGGGATCCTCCTGGATTTGCCCTTTCTGCACTGCAGCCTAGGCTTTCTCTCAAGTCAGTAAACTGAGGCAATTGTAAGACCCACCTTTTTACTTTCCAGGCCTCAAGGATAATCTCCACTGTCTTGAAAAATCATTGTTTCATGTATTTTGTCTCATTTTTTGGTTGTTTCATGTACAAGGGTAAATTTTGATCCTGTTTCTCTATTTTGACCAAGAGTAGAAATCTGGTTTCATTGTGTTTTAAAGATACAGTGTTATAGCGGGACTTCAGGATATTTCACCAAAGTATGCAAATTTACTGTATTATTCCAAAGTAACAAAGAGGCACCTTGGATGTATATGCAAACCCCAGCAATTATGTCTTATTCACCCTTGCATTTTTAACATCTATCACAGTCCCTGGCCTGTAGCACATACTGAGTGCTTAATAAATATTTTAAAAATTAATCATGAGTGAAGTAAAGTAAAAAGGTATTGCAAGCACATTATATTCAGATGTTGCCTGTTTGACTTCTGGATTCTCTCTCTCTGTGTATGTTTTATTTTTATTTTTCCTTACACAGCCAAGCTTTCTCCAGGGAAAAATATATCAGGGATGATATTTCCAAGCAACTTCATTGTTACATCCTTCTAGTTATGTGACTTCACGGACACCCTTCTCCTCCCTTCTCCAGCTGCAAATGAAAAAGTCCTAGGGAGGGACTCTAATCAGCCCAGATTAGGTCATATGTCCACCCATATGGTGAGAGAGAACACAATACTGTTATTTTTTAAGAAAGTGTTTTTCCCATGAAAGTATATGCCATTTATAAAAATTGTGGAAAATTTAGACAAGTATAAAAAAGAAAATATAAGTATTACACCATCCATAGAAATCCGGTGTTAACCTTTTGAGACCTATCTTTCCTTTTTATGGAACACTCTCATGGAAAATGGGAGAGGGGCTGCAGGGTCCACATGTTTAGCATGTTATTTCAGTTTCTATTTGTAAACACTTGAATTAATTATTTCTGAGGAAAGTTAGATGGAGATGGAAACCAATTAGACCCTATAATTTGCCTGTAAACACAAGTCTACGTGTTTGCAAGAAATAAGGAGAGAACAGAATGATTCCACCTCTTTGATTGTATTGAGAAATTCTATCTCTTTAAGAGACCCAGAAACTATTTTTTCCCATTGCCTGTCTTGACTCACCTGTGTTAAGAAACACCTGTGTGCCTTCAGGGCAGTCTCTTTTGAACACTTGTATAAATTAAAATTTGCCTTTAGGGATTCCAAAGTCCTGTGTGAAAAATTACACGCAAGAGGAGTCTCAGCAAATCAGCTCCAATAGTTCTCATGTCGCACAGGCCTTATTACACAGATTTTTAAAACATTTTATTCAGATGAGCCATTCAAAAATGTTTATTAAATACCTACTTTGGGCATAACATTATACATGCTATTTTGGGGATCATAAAGAAAATGGATGCATGATTCCCATCTTAAAAAGCAAACTAATCATCTAAGTGGGGAGGTAGGTAAAATGAATTTATCAGCTTTAGTGTGAGGGAGAGGGCAGGATTTTAAAGCCATAAATCCCAGTTTGACAAACATTCAGTTGAACAAATTTGGATTTTATTGCCCATCCCCACAATTCACTGTGTCACTGAGGCTTAAAATATGAATGGCACAATGTTCCTCTCTGTAGGGCCGCTGATAGAACATGAAGTACCTCTTAAAGGGAAATAGAAATCTCATTCATATCCCTCTGGATTGGGCTTTGCAAAAATGTGTCCTCTTTTGACTGACCAGTTAGAAAAAAGCGACCCCTCTGGGCAGGCTAATTAGAAAAATGTGCCCTTTCCACAGCCCTGGGCTGAGCAGAGATACCATTTGTACCCCAGTAGCACAATCTACATGAGGAATCTGCAGTTTATTCTCATTCTGCTGTCCTCACATTTTCTAATAATAACCAATCCTAATTCTTTGAGCCAGGTAAATAAGGGATGTTCTTATAGATATGGAACTCCGCTGCCTCAAGTTGTTACTTTTTTCAAGTTGAGACTTTTTTTAAACTCTCGGCTTACCTACAGATTCCACAGTCTTGGTGCTATGCTTATTATTTCAAGAGATATATATGTTTTTTCACCACATTGTTAGATAGATGGCAGATGATCTGAAGGGCTTGTCATAAGAAGCCCTGGGCAGCTGGGGTAGTTTTTGCCAATACATGCATTTCAGTGCTATGACTTATGGGCAGAGACAAGAGGGTTAGAGTACCTTTGAGCAAATACACAATCCTCCAGTGACCCCTCTGGCACTACATCAGAGGTTCTGCAATACAGCTCCAGGCAACAACTTGAAGCCAGCCAGAATTTATGGGGGAGCCTCTGCTGTGCTCAGCTTTTAAAAATACCTGCACTACAGTGCTTGACAACTGGCCTCTGCTTAAGTGCATCTGATGACTCCAAACTGAGTCTGATTGATATTCAGGCCAGACTGTCCTTGGGAGTGCTTTTGGGAGATGGCTCTCATTTGCAAAACTTTCTTTTGAGTCAGGGTTGTCTCAAGGGTGTAACTAGGTTGTTCCTATAAGTGGTTCCAAATAAATGGGGGCCTAAAGCTAAGAACTTTCAGCCTTTTCACACGCCTTGCTATAAATTGCCTGGGATTTGTTGGGACTACCATGTGTACTAAAGTTAGTATCCTGAAAATAAATATTGTTTTGGATGGTTATCATCCTTGGTTAGAAAATAATTTGATTTCTAGCCATACTTCAGGGTTGGTAGCCAACAGCTGTTTGGAAAGCATGAGATTTGCCTCTCTTTTATCTCTACTTGTTTACTCTACTCAACCTTCACTAAATAAATAATAATCTCACCAAATAAGAAGGATAATCTAGGCTCCCAGAAAAAGAATTAAGTTGTTTGTTGTTGCAGTATTTGTAGTAGTGGGGAGTTGAAGGTAACCTCAGGATTTACTGGGTAGTAAATGCACCCAAGGAGTATTATGCAGTGGTTAGAAACAATGACTTAAATGTACATGTAGCAACATGCATGGATCTAAAACACATCGTATCTAGTGGAAGAAATAAGAAGCAGAGGTAAATATAGCACATTAACATTCCCACAAGTTTAAAAATATGCGCATACAAGACAACACTATCCATATTGCAGAAATGCATACAAACAAAAAGGTAACACATCACAAATGTTAAAATGGATGCTTGTGAGGGCAGGAGAGGAAAGGGAATGGGGTATTGAGAATGAAAGAGTAAACGGCATAAGAGTGAGACTTACACAGGGCAATGATTAGCTCTGCCCTCTGTTTCTCAGGATCAACAACGACAGCAAGAGATTTCTACTTTCCTCCCCTGGAGAGCTTCAGAAGGTCTGTTGGGGTCCCAAGAATCTGTTTTTAACAATCATTCTCTTTAAGTCTTCTCATCAGAAAAGTTGGAGAAACATTGTTCTAAAGTCTGGATAAAAACAGCTTACAACACCCACTTTCATTAAATTCACTTCAAAGCAATCACTGGAGAACTTGATGAGAGTCTCTTATGAAAGGTGCAAAATGGGAGACACCAAAGAAGTAACATCTGTTCCCTGCCTTTAATAAGCTAATACCAACACATCTGGAAAAATAAAATAGAATGAGTACAGGCATACCTTGGAGATATTGTGTGTTCAGTTCCAGACCACTGCAATCACGCAAATATCCTTGCTTACACCAACTGTCAGGGCAATTTGAAGAAGAGATATTAAGTGCACTAGAACATTTAGGGAAAACCTCATCAGGTGCTAGGCAGGTAGTATGAAGAGTTAGAAAGGGAAAGTGGTGTTGGCATTCTAGGAAAGAAAATTTTTTTTTTTTCTTTATTATACTTTAGGTTTTAGGGTACATGTGCACAATGTGCAGGTTTGTTACATATGTATCCATGTGCCATGTTGATTTCCTGCACCCATTAACTCGTCATTTAGAATTAGGTATATCTCCTAATGCTGTCCCTCCCCCCTCCCCCCACCCCACAACAGTCCCCGGAATGTGATGCTCCCCTTCCTGTGTCCATGAGCTCTCATTGTTCAATTCCCACCTATGAGTGAGAACATGCGGTGTTTGGTTTTTTGTCCTTGTGATATTTTACTGAGAATGATGTTTTCCAGTTTCATCCATGTCCCTACAAAGGACACGAACTCATCATTTTTTATGGCTGCATAGTATTCCATGGTGTATATGTGCCACATTTTCTTAATCCAGTCTATCGTTGTTGGACATTTGGGTTGGTTCCAACTCTTTGCTATTGTGAATAGTGCCGCAATAAACATATGTGTGCATGTGTCTTTATAGCAGCATGATTTCTAGTCCTTTGGGTATATACCCAGTAATGGGATGGCTGGGTCAAATGGTATTTCTAGTTCGAGATCCCTGAGGAATCGCCACACTGACTTCCACAATGGTTGAACTAGTTTACAGTCCCACCAACAATGTAAAAGTGTTCCTATTTCTCCACATCCTCTCCAGCACCTGTTGTTTCCTGATTTTTTAATGATGGCCATTCTAACTGGTGTGAGATGGTATCTCACTGTGGTTTTGATTTGCATTTCTCTGATGGCCAGTGATGATGAGCATTTCTTCATGTGTTTTTTGGCTGCATAAATGTCTTCTTTTGAGAAGTGTCTGTTCATGTCCTTTGCCCACTTTTTGATGGGGTTGTTTGTTTTTTTCTTGTAAATTTGTTTGAGTTCATTGTAGATTCTGGATATTAGCCCTTTGTCAGATGAGTAGGTTGCAAAAATTTTCTCCCATTCTGTAGGTTGCCTGTTCACTCTGATGGTAGTTTCTTTTGCTGTGCAGAAGCTCTTTAGTTTAATGAGATCCCATTTGTCAATTTTGGCTTTTGCTGCCATTGCTTTTGGTGTTTTAGACATGAAGTCCTTGCCCACGCCTATGTCCTGAATGGTATTGCCTAGGTTTTCTTGTAGGATTTTAATGGTTTTAGGTCTAACATGTAAGTCTTTAATCCATCTTGAATTAATTTTTGTATAAGGTGTAAGGAAGGGATCCAGTTTCAGCTTTCTACATATGGCTAGCCAGTTTTCCCAGCACCATTTATTAAATAGGGAATCCTTTCCCCATTTCTTGTTTTCGTCAGGTTTGTCAAAGATCAGGTAGTTGTAGATATGCAGCATCATTTCTGAGGGCTCTGTTCTGTTCCATTGATCTATATCTCTGTTGTGGTACCAGTACCATGCTGTTTTGGTTACTGTAGCCTTGTAGTATAGTTTGAAGTCAGGTAGCGTGATGCCTCCAGCTTTGTTCTTTTGGCTTAGGATTGACTGGGCGATGTGGGCTCATTTTTGGTTCCCTGTGAACTTTAAAGTAGTTTTTTCCAATTCTGTGAAGAAAGTCATTGGTAGCTTGATGGGGATGGCATTGAATCTATAAATTACTTTGGGCAGTATGGCCATTTTCACGATATTGATTCTTCCAACCCATGAGCATGGAATGTTCTTCCATTTGTTTGTATCCTCTTTTATTTCATTGAGCAGTGGTTTGTAGTTCTCCTTGAAGAGGTCCTTCACATCCCTTGTAAGTTGGATTCCTAGGTATTTTATCCTCTTTGAAGCAATTGTGAATGGGAGTTCACTCATGATTTGGCTCTCTGTTTGTCTGTGATTGATGTACAAGAATGCTTGTGATTTTTGTACATTGATTTTGTATCCTGAGACTTTGCCGAAGTTGCTAATCAGCTTAAGGAGATTTTGGGCTGAGACAGTGGGTTTTTCTAGATATACAATCATGTCATCTGCAAACAGGGACAGTTTGACTTCCTCTTTTCCTAATTGAATACCCTTTATTTCCTTCTCCTGCCTGATTGCCCTGGCCAGAACTTCCAGCACTATGTTGAATAGGAGTGGTGAGAGAGGGCATCCCTGTCTTGTGCCAGTTTTCAGAGGGAATGCTTCCAGTTTTTGCCCATTCAGTATGATATTGGCTGTGGGTTTGTCGTAGATAGCTCTTATTATTTTGAGATACGTCCCATCAATACCTAATTTATTGAGAGTTGTTAGCATGAAGGGTTGTTGAATTTTGTCAAAGGCCTTTTCTGCATCTACTGAGATAATCATGTGGTTTTTGTCTTTGGTTCTGTTTATATGCTGGATTACATTTATTGATTTGCGTATGTTGAACCAGCCTTGCATCCCAGGGATGAAGCCCACTTGATCATGCTGGATAAGCTTTTTGATGTGCTGCTGGATTCGGTTTGCCAGTATTTTATTGAGGATTTTTGCATCAATGTTCATCAAGGATATTGGTCTAAAATTCTGTTTTTTGGTTGTGTCTCTGCCTGGCTTTGGTATCAGGACGATGCTGGCTTCATAGAATGTGTTAGGGAGGATTCCCTCTTTTTCTATCGATTGGAATAGTTTCAGAAGGAATGGTACCAGTTCTTCCTTGTACCTCTGGTAGAATTCAGCTGTGAATCCATCAGGTCCTGGACTCTTTTTGGTTGGTAAGCTATTGATTATTGCCACAATTTCAGAACCTGTTATTGGTCTATTCAGAGATTCGACTTCTTCCTGATTTAGTCTTGGGAGGGTGTATTTGTCGAGGAATTTATCCATTTCTTCTAGATTTTCTAGTTTATTTGCATAGAGGTGTTTGTAGTATTCTCTGATGGTAAATTGTATTTCTGTGGGATCGGTGGTGATATCCCCTTTTTCGTTTTTTATTGCATCTATTTGATTCTTCTCTCTTTTCTTCTTTATTAGTCTTGCTAGTGGTCTATCAATTTTGTTGATCTTCTCAAAAAACCAGCTCCTGGATTCATTAATTTTTTGAAGGGTTTTTTGTGTCTCTATTTCCTTCAGTTCTGCTCTGATTTTAGTGATTTCTAGCCTTCTGCTAGCTTTTGCATGTGTTTGCTCTTGCTTTTCTAGTTCTTTTAATTGTGATGTTAGGGTGTCAATTTTGGATCTTTCCTGCTTTCTCTTGTGGGCATTTAGTGCTATGAATTTCCCTCTACACACTGCTTTGAATGTGTCCCAGAGATTCTGGTATGTTGTGTCTTTGTTCTCGTTGGTTTCAAAGAACATCTTTATTTCTGCCTTCATTTCATTATGTACGCAATAGTCATTCAGGAGCAGGTTGTTCAGTTTCCATGTAGTTGAGTGGTTTTGAGTGAGTTTTTTAATCCTGAGTTCTAGTTTGATTGCGCTGTGGTCTGAGAGACAGTTTGTTATAATTTCTGTTCTTTTACATTTGCTGAGGAGAGCTTTACTTCCAACTATGTGGTCAATTTTGGAATAGGTGTGGTGTGGTGCTGAAAAAAATGTATATTCTGTTGATTTGGGGTGGAGAGTTCTGTAGATGTCTATTAGGTCCACTTTGTTTAGAGCTGAGTTCAATTCCTGGATATCCTTATTAACTTTCTGTCTCGATGATCTGTCTAATGTTGACAGTGGGGTGTTAAAATCTCCCATTATTATTGTGTGGGAGTTTAAGTCCCTTTGTAGGTCACTCAGGACTTGCTTTATGAATCTGGGTGCTCCTGTGTTCGGTGCATATATATTTAGGATAGTTAGCTCTTCTTGTTGAATTGATCCCTTTACCATTATGTAATGGCCTTCTTTGTCTCTTTTGATCTTTGTTGGTTTAAAGTCTATTTTATCAGAGACTAGGATTGCAACCCCTGCCTTTTTTTGTTTTCCATTTGCTTGATAGATCTTCCTCCATCCCTTTATTTTGAGTCTATGTGTGTCTCTGCACATGAGATGGGTTTCCTGAATACAGCACACTGATGGGTCCTGACTCCTTATCCAGTTTGCCAGTCTGTGTCTTTTAATTGGAGCATTTAGTCCATTTACATTTAACATTAATATTGTTATGTGTGAATCTGATCCTGTCATTATGATGTTAGTTGGTTATTTTGCTCATTAGTTTATGCAGTTTCTTCCTAGCCTCGATGGTCTTTACAATTTGGCATGATTTTGCAGTGGCTGGTGCCGGTTGTTCCTTTCCATGTTTAGTGCTTCCTTCAGGAGCTCTTTTAGGGCAGGCCTGGTGGTGACAAAATCACTCAGCGTTTGCTTGTCTGTAAAGTATTTTATTTCTCCTTCACTTATGAAGCTTAGTTTGGCTGGATATGAAATTCTGGGTTGAAAATTCTTTTCTTTAAGAATGGTGAATATCCGCCCCCACTCTCTTCTGGCTTGTAGAGTTTCTGCCGAGAGATCAGCTGTTAGTCTGATGGGCTTCCCTTTGTGGGTAACCTGACCTTTCTCTCTGGCTGCCCTTAACATTTTTTCCTTCATTTCAACTTTGGTGAATCTGACAATTATGTGTCTTGGAGTTGCTCTTCTCGAGGAGTATCTTTGTGGCGTTCTCTGTATTTCCTGAATCTGAATGTTGGCCTGCCTTGCTAGATTGGGGAAGTTCTCCTGGATAATATCTTGCAGAGTGTTTTCCAACTTGGTTCCATTCTCCCCATCATTTTCAGGTACACCTATCAGACGTAGGTTTGGTCGTTTCACGTAGTCCCAAATTTCTTGGAGGCTTTGTTCATTTCCTTTTATTCTTTTTTCTCTAGACTTCCCTTCTCTCTTCATTTCATTCATTTCATCTTCCATCAGTGATACCCTTTCTTCCAGTTGATCGCATCTGCTACTGAGGCTTCTGCAATCTTCACGCAGTTCTCGAAACTTGGCTTTCAGCTCCATCATCTCCTTTAAGCCCTTCTCTCCATTGGTTATTCTAGTTATCCATTCTTCTAATTTTTTTTCAAAGTTTTTAACTTCTTTGCTATTGTTTTGAATTTCCTCCCGTAGCTCAGAGTAGTTTGATCGTCTGAAGCCTTCTTCTCTCAACTCGTCAAAGTCATCCTCCATCCAGCTTTGTTCCATTGCTGGTGAGGAACTGCGTTCCTTTGGAGGAGGAGAGGTGCTCTGCTTTTTAGAGTTTCCAGTTTTTCTGCTCTGTTTTTTCCCCATCTTTGCGGTTTTATCTACCTTTGGTCTTCGATGATGGTGATGTACAGATGGGTTTTTGGTGTGGATGTCCTTTCTGTTTGTTAGTTTTCCTTCTACCAGACAGGACCCTCAGCTGCAGGTCTGTTGGAGTTTACTAGAGGTCCACTCCAGATCCTGTTTGGCTGGGTGTCAGCAGCGGTGGCTGCAGAACAGTGGATTTTCGTGATACCACAAATTCAGCTGTTTGATAGTTCCTCTGGAAGTTTTGTCTCAGAGGAGTACCCGGCCGAGTGAGGTGGAAAGAGAATGTTGAGCCAAGTTTCAGAACTGGGAATTGGCAGTGATACCACAATATCAGTGTGGTAGATATTCAACATGAAGGGCACATTTTGGATTGGCATGAGGAATGCAGTTAAACAAGTCGGCTGAGAAAAGAGTAGGAAAGATTTTTAAACACAGGGGGAGGGTTTAGATTGATCCCGGAAGAACAATACTACTTCCCCAATAAATCTCGTGTACATCTAATCCCATCTTGGCATCTGCTTCCCAGTGGACCTGAACTAATGCCAGTGGTACTGACAATGATCCAAAACATAGTCAGTTGAGACAGCAATTTGGGACTGGCTCACCCTGCCCAGCAGGCAAAGAAGACATCACCCCGAATAATAAGTGGGACACCCTGATACAAGGTGACAATTCAATTGCTAAAGATTTTAGTGGTGATGACCTGGGAAAATGTCCCAATAGAGGGAAGCAAACTTGCTAGGCAATTATTCGGACAGGCATGGAATCTCACAGAACATAGCATGCAACCATGAGACCCTCTTCACAGTGAAGGGGGTGTGAGAGTGGGCCCAGGGCCATGGGATCCTCTAGTCTTTGCTTACTGTGGTCTAGAAGCAACCAGCTTCATGGGACACTAGAATAACCTTTTAAAGGTACAGTTTCACTGTCAGTTCTGAAACAGTACTTTGGAAGGATTCGGTACCATTTTCCAGAATAGCATATACATTTAATCAGAGAGCCATACTATGTCCCAAATAGGAGAAATACGTGGGCCTAGAAACCAAGGGATGGAAATGCAGTGGCTTATTCCCATCACTCACTTGGGGTTTTGTCTTTCTCATCCCCACAACTCTGGCCTGTGCAAGGCTGGAGGTCCCAAAGAGTGGCCCCACTCTTTCCAAGGGACACAGCAAGGGTACTTTTGAACTACAAGCTTTGGTTACCCCCAGCACACTCCCTGTGACTCCTTGTGACTAGGGATTGGCAAATGATTAGTCAATAGAATGTCAGGGGTAATTGACCCTGATTACCAGGAAGAACTGTTACGAGATCCTGGCCAGCTTGCTCCAAGACTAAAAGTTCCATATTTTGTTTTGCTTATAAACTGTTTCCCAAAAAATGGACAGTACTTATATTTTCTGACTGAACATTATATTGATATCGCTGCTCAAAAGTCATTTGGGTTCTGCAGAGCAAAAAAAAGCAAGTTCACCTGGATTACACATAAATCAAATAAAAATGCTCTGGACATGCCGAAACCCCGTCTCTACGAAAAACACACACACACACAGACACACGTGCATGCACACACACACACACACAAAATTAGCCAGGAGTGGTGGTGGGCGCCTGCAATCCCAGCTACTCAGGAGGCTGAAGCAGGAGAATCACTTGAACCGGGAGGAGGAGGTTTCAGTGAGTCAAGATCATGCCACTGCACTCCAGCCTAGATGACAGAGTGAGACCCTGTCTCAAAAAAAAAAAGAAAGAAAAAAAAATGCACTAGGCAGATGAGCAGACAGAGAAAAACATCCAGTTTTGTTTTAAAGTAATAAGAGTCATAGTGGTTATTAAATTTTAAGTGAAAGAAGTTTGCCTTTAAGAGGTCATAATAAAATGTGATATACTTTAAATAATGGAAATTTCATGGACTTTCTCAAACCAATTACTGAACTGGATCTTTTATTTTTTCATGGGCACATGGAAACATTTCAAAGTAAAACACTAAATGTGACTTGTTTGTCCAAAACAGCTTATAAAGAATTCATAAAAACAATGTGAAAACTTGTACAAAATGAAACAGCAAATTAAATTAATCCAGAAGACAAATACTATTCCCGTCTTATAGATTCTCCACACCAGATGTGATAAATACTAATCAGATGGCAACTGTGTGACAGTTATGATGAAAATTCCTAGGAGCTATTTCTAGCTTTTTTGCCAACTGAAAATCATCTTCCAATGACTTCATTCAACAAAGTGAAGGTCCGGACAATCCTAACCTGCTGTTGGACAACTGTCATTGTCAGTCTTAGGACAACACGTGGTGAAAGTGAAACATAGGGGTGCAAACATGACTTTTAAACATTAACAAATGCATGTATGTGTGTATGTGCCACGTAAGGCTCATTCCTCATTAGTGTTGGGTAAAAGTTTTCTGTCCTTCCAGTTTATCCCATCAATGAACTGTTTCAAATATGTAGGCTGTTTGGGGCTGAACGGTGTCCCCCTACACACATTTTAATATATTGAACCTCTAACCCCGGTATCTCAGAATGTGGTTATATTTGGAGATAAGGTCTTTATAGAGGTGACCAAGTTAAAATGAGGCTGTTAGCATGGGCCCTAAACTGATCTGACTCATGTCCTTATAAAAAGAGAGTCGGTCATAAAAAGAGACACCAGGCATGTGTAGGCATCCTGAGGAAGGGCCATTCCAGAGGAAGGACCAGGTGAGGACACGGAAAGGTGTCCAGGCAGAAGGTGACCATCTGCAAGCCACGGAGAGAGGCCTCAGAAGAAACCAAACTGCTGACATCTCAGTCTAGGATTTCCAAACCTATGAGAAAATAAATTTCTGTTGTTTAAGCCACCAAGTATGATACTTTATTATGGCAGTCCTAGCAAACTAATACATAAGCAACTTGGATTTTTCTTTAAACTCAATGTATCCAGATGGTCTGTCCCCTATAAGACTTTTTAAGCCTTGCATTTTAAGGATTCTAGCCTATATTTTTAAAGATTTGGGAGACAAAACCAAACTCAAATGAGAAGTAAAATGTTTATTTTAAAAAAATTGATACAGCCAATTATCCCATTTTAACTATAATCTGTACAGATGTTTTGGAACATTAAAAATACCTGATTTGAACATATATGAAGGGTATTTTGTCATCTTTAAATTTATATGTTCAAAATTTACAAGAAAAAATCAAACAGCCCCATTAACAAGTGGGCAAAGGACATGAACAGACACTTCTCCAAAGAAGACGTACAATGCAGCCAACAATCATATGAAAAAAAGCTCAGTACCACTGATCATTAGAGAAATGCACATCAAAACCACAATGAGATACCATCTCACACTAGTCAGAATGGCTAGTATAAAAAGTCAAAAAATAACAGGTGCTTGGCTTGTTGTGGTGACTGATGCCTGTAATCTCAGCACTTTAGGAGGCCGAGGCAGGCAGATCACCTGAGGTCGGGAGTTCGAGACCAGCCTGGCCAACATAATGAAACCCCGTCTCTACTAAAAATACAAAAAAAAAAAAAAATTAGTTGGGCATGGTGGCATGCACTTGTAGTCCCAGCTATTCAGAAGGCTGAAGCAGGAGAATCACTTGAACCTGGGAGGTGGAGGTTGCGGTGAACTGAGATCACACCACTGCACTCCAGCCTGGGCAACAGAGCAAGACTTCATCTCAAATAAATAAATAATAACAGATGCTGGCGAGGTTGTGGAGAAAAAGGAATGCTTTTACACTGTTGATGGGAGTGTAAATTAGTTCAACCATTGTGGAAGACAGTGTGGCAATTCCTCAAAGACCTAAAGACAGAAATTCCATTCAACCCAGCAATCCTATTACTGGGTATATACCCAAAGAAATATAAATCATTCTATTATAAAGACACGTGGGCTGGGCATGGTGGCCCACGCCTGTAATCCCAGCACTTTGGGAGGCCAAGGTGGGCAGAACACCAGAGGTCAGGAGTTCAAGACCAGCCTGGCCAACATGGTGAAGCCTGTCTCTACTAAAAATAGAAAAATTAGTCTGGCATGGTTGTGGGTGCCTGTAATCCCAGCTACTCAGGAGGCTGAGTCAGGAGAATCACTTGAACCTGGGAGGCGGAGGTTGCAGTGAGCCAGGATCACACCATTGCACTCCAGCCTGGGCTACAAGAGTGAAACTCTATCTCAAACAAACAAACCAAAACACAATAAAGACACGCATGTGTATGTTCATTGCAACACTATTCACAATAGCAAAAACATGGAACCAACCTAAATGCCCACCAATTATAGACTGGATAAAGAAAATGTGATACATATACCTCAGGGAATACTATGCAGCCATAAAAAGGAACAAGATCTTGTCCTTTGCAGGGACATGGTTGAAGCTGGAGGCCATTATCCTTAGCAAGCTAATGCAGGAACAGAAAACCAAAAACTGCATGTTCTCACTTGTAAGTGGGAGCTAAACTATGAGAACTCATGGACACATAGAGGAGAATAACACACACTGGGGCCCACCAGAGGGTGGCGAGTGGGTGGAGGAAAAGGATTAGGAAAAATAATTAATGGATACTTGGCTTAATACCTGGGTGATGAAAGAATCTGTACAACACATCCCCATGACAGATGTTTACCTGTGTAGCAAACCTGCACATGTACCCTTAAACTAAAAATAAAAGTTAAAAAAATATTAAAAATAAATTTATATGTTCAACAACAGAAGAAATCTGTTAAGTTACTAACATGTGAAAATGACAAAGATGAATTATAAAATCAATAGAAATTGTTTTGACATAAAGCAAATTATAACAAAAGTTTCAAATCATACCAGAAGCCATAATTCCTTAAGAAATATAGATCAATTTTTTTCAAACTGAAATAATGAATAGGTTCTTGGATTGTTTGGAAACACAATTAATGAAGAGAATGATGCATAAAAGTACATTAACAAAACAATAAACTCCTTCCTGATTTCACAATATTCTTCTAATGTCATGCAAGATAACATACAATTCATAATATTCTTCTAAACAAGTATATCAGTCTGCTATGGCAAGCTAGTTACTGAGTGTTGTCAATTCAAAGAGTATTTGAAATTAGTCATTCATTAGAAATCTTGAAATACCCTGAAATTTTATAGCATATGCATAAAAGAATCTGGACTGAGGTTTTCCTAAATTGAATGACAATTATAAAAATTTATGAGACAGCATCAATAACAAAAAGATGAATAAAACCCACATATGCTTAGAAATTAAAAATAGGCTACTAAATAATGCTTCAAAGAAAAATGCAAATTAAATTTAAAAACATTTAGAAATTAATTAAGTTGAATATCAAAACTGGGACATATCAAAACTTGTAGAATGAGGTGAAAACGCACTTTCAGGGGTATTATAGAGAATAATGATCAATTGAAAGGTAATGTGATAAGTGTCCAACTAATAAGTTAAAAACAGAACAATATAAGCCTGCAGGAACAAGAGAATAAAGACAAGAGGAGAAATCAACAAATTAGAAAACAATTACAAATAGAACAGCAACGAAACCAAAGGTGGCTCTTCGAAAACGTTTATTTAAAAAATCAGTCTCTGCTAAGATTAAGGAGAAAGAGAGAAAGACAGAGAGAGAGAGAGAGAGAGAGAGAGAACATGCCCAAATGAAAAATACTACGATTGAAAAGGGATATAACCTCTGTTGTACCCATGGTTGTAATATTAAAGAGTATTATAACCAAGCGTATGCCAATTTACATTTGAAAATAAAGACAAAATGCACAAAATCTTAGAAAAATAGATCCCAAAACCAACACAAAAAGAAATACGTGCCTATTACATATGTGCATGAATTTTATCAAACTTTATGAAATGAATAATTCCAATTAGAATTATTATCTTACAGAACTTATTATCTTATACAAGCTTATACAGAACTGTCAAAAGGAAAAATTTGGAAATGCATTTTATGAGGCAGTTTAACTTCGATCTTAAAATGAAAACATTGTATAAGAAAAGAAAATTATAGGTCAATCTAATTTAGGAACATGATGAAAATTCTAAACAAAATATTAGCAAACTGAATCTAGCATATACAGAAAAATGAACTACATCATGACTAACTTGGGCATTTATCCCAAAAACTCAAGAGCAGTTTAATATTAGCAAACTCATGAATATCAGTTATCATATAAATGTATTAAAGGAGAAAAATGTGGTAATTTTAACAGATGTAGAATAAGAACTTTATGAATGTGTATTTCATTTTTTATTTTAAAACCCATCAAATTAGAAGCAGAAGATATTTTTTTGCCCTGATACAGAATAACTACCAAAAGTTTGTATAATATATCATATTAGCCAGGCACTGTCATATGTGCTGTTGTCCCATCTACTAAGGAGGCTGAAGCAAGAGAATCTTCCTCCAGGCTTCAGCCTGCTAGTTCAAGTCCAGCCTGTGCAACATAGCAAGACCCCCATCTCTAAAAAATAAAATGAAATTACATAATCAGGAAAACATTCACTTTTACTCAACATTTTATTAAATATCGTAAGCCAGTACAAAGAGTCAAGAGAAAAACTAATAGATACAAAGATTGGAAAGGAAGGAACAAAAACTATCATTTTTCATAGACGTTACATATACATAGAAAACCCAAAAGAATCTGTAGAAAAAATATTGGAATTATGAGTTTGGCAAAGTGGTTGGGCAAAAGATGAATTCATAAAAATCAATTCATTTATATACACCAGCCACAAAGAGCAAATGGCCTCTAAATATCCATTTACAATCGCAACAACAAGAAAAAATGTACTTCAGAGCAATCTCACAAAACATATGCAAGACCTTTATGGATAAACTATAAAACATTACTGAAAGATGTAAAAGAAGAATTTGATAGAGAAAGATTCCATGTTCATGAAAAGGAAGACTGAATGCTCTAAATATGTCAGTACTCCCCAAACTGATCCACAGTTTTAATACAGCACAATTCAAATCCCAACAGTGTTTTTGGTGGAAATTTGCAAACTAATTTTAAAAGGTGTACAGAATAGCAATGTGCCAAGAATTACAACACTTCTGATGAAGAGGAATAAGGTAGATGTACTGGCCTACTAAATATTAAAATATTTTAAAACTCTAATAATTAAGATAGTATTGTCTTGGTGCAGGAAGACAAATTGACCAGTGGAACAGAACAGAGCTCAGGAATCAGACATCTGATGTATGGTAGAGGTTGTATTGTAGTTCTGTGGGGAAAAGAAAGATGAGATGGTCAATAAACATATGAAGATAACTGGCTATCTCTAAAAGAAGTTGGATTCCCACTTCATTAGTCCTCTAGGGCTGTCATAACAAAATACCATACAGAGACTGAGCAGCTTAAACAACAGATGTTTATTTTCTCACAGTTCTGGAGGCTGGAAGTCCAAGATCAAGGTGCTAGCAGGGCAGGGTTCTCGTAAAGCCTCCCTCCTTGACTCATGGATGGCTGCTTTTTTTTCTGTTTTCACCTGGCCTTTTCTCTATACACATGCATCCCTGGTGTGTGTGCATCTCTCTCTTCTTAAAAGGCCAAAGTCCTATTGGATCAGGGCCCCACCCTAATAACCTTCTTTAAAATTAATTACCTCCTTAAAGGCCCTATCTCCAAATATAATCACATTGAAGGTTAAAGCTTCAATATTAAAATTTTGGGGTGACATGATTCTGTCTATAAATCTACAATAGACCAGTAGAAATAAAAATCTATTCCCGATTGATCAAAGATTACATGTGAGAGACAAAACTTTCAAACTTACTACAAGTTGATGTAAGACATGAAACAACAGTTTTTGTACATTGGACATCAGGCAGCTCAAGAAAGCAATCTCTGAGAAAATGGAAATTTACAAAGCAAGCCCTAGAATTGCTCCCAAATTAATGCTGAAAGGCAGCTTCCAGGCTGCAGTGCAGGAATGAGGATCTAAAACAGCCTGCAGACTCCCAGTGTTAAGGGGACAGGGCTAAGGATTCGGGGAAGCCAAGGCAGCTAGAATTTGTAGGACTGAGTAGCAGAAAAATTGTTGCACAGAGAAGAGATCTGCACAGACAGAGCTCCAGATACCTGCAGAGGGTTCTCCTTGAATCTTCAGTTAATTATTTATCAGTGAATGTATATGCTGAGAACCAGAGAAAGAATCACCAGAAAGGAACAGGCACAATAATCCCCAGAGATCACACAAAGGGCTATTGCAGTCAGAATGGAAAAACCTGTATTAGACAGGGCCATAGAGTACTCAGAAAGGCATTGCTTCACTAATGGGGCCAAATTAGCTCTAGACTAAATGCTGCTCTGTTCCCACCTGAATGACCTTAAAAGCAAGCATCGAAAATATCAAATTGTTTTCAAGTAGCTTAACTGCATCTCAGAACAAAGTTCAAGAATATGTAAAGGAATGAAGAAATGTCTTGCAAGGAACAATAGGAAATTCACAATGTCTGACATCCAATCAAAATTGACAGGCACGCAAAGAAGAAGAATATGATCTATAATGAGGAGAAAAATCAGGCAATAAGAACAGACCCAATGAAACGTTTGTTCTGAGATGCAGTTAAGCTATTTTAGATAGGGTTTCACCATGCTGACCAATCTGGTCTTGAACTCCTGACTTCAAGGGATCCTCCCACTTCAGCCTCCAAAAGTGCTGAGATTATAGGCCTGAGCCACCGGCACCCAGCCAGATTATTTCCTGAAGCCATTCAAGACAGTCATTAGAAACTACAAAAACAAGGAATCTGATTTTTTTATGTACCCACAAAAAGACAGTAGTTTGTGATTAACTCAGAAAAAGAGAGCGAGAGAGAGAGAGGTATACAAAAGATGGGAAGTGGCAGGTATCTCCTACTTCTTCGGAACAGACTTTGGGTGATTTAATTCCAACTCACTGATGATTTTAGATCTCGAACTTCTCCGAGAGATCATCTCATCTAATTTCCTTGGCTTATACATTCAAGAACTGAGAATCAAGATATTAAATGATGTCCAAGGTCACATAAAATGTTAGTTACAGAATTGTCACAAGCACTTAAGTTCCTTGATTTCCAGTACTCTAGACTCTAGTACTCTAGAAGCACTCTAGGCTTTCCAGCCAATCAGAGGACAAAAAAATCCCTCTCTTTCTCTCTCTCTCTTTTTTTTTTTAACTCTGGGCTAACCATAGGGTACCCCCAATGTACAAGTAAAATTCTCTGATCACATTACTCGTTTCAGAGAATAGCCATGAAAATGTGAATTTGCTTAGAGGATGGATAGCCTGGTTTTAACTGGCTATGAGGTTTGGTTGAGGATCAATGAGAGAAAAGTACCTAGCAGTGGCTCTGGGAACCTGGGACACTATCACAAGACTGTGAGGGCAAAACTGTTTTCTCAATAATGCTAAGACTCTATTTGCCTTTTAATGCTCCCTCTTTTGTAAATACACAGTGGAATGTTCCAGAGTCTACATGATGTGTGACATCATAGCAGATTGAACGTACAAGCAGCTATGAGACTACAGCCGTCTTCTATTGTCAGGCATAAGAAAATTTGCAAAAATGAAAAACAATGCCATTCTATTTTTTTTTGTTTTGGAAAAATAATTTTTTCATAAAATATGTTAACATGTAATGGGTTTGTTATTGCTATTTTAAAATATATGAGAAATAAATATGTTAAAAGTTCCCTCAGTCTTCTAATTTAATAAATAGTGATAGGTATAGTCCATATAATTAAGTTTCTTGGAGTCCTTGATAATTTTTAAGAGTGAAAAGGGACCCTGGCCAGTTGCGGTGGCTCACGCTTGTAATCCTAGCTCTTTGGGAGGCCGAGGCAGATGGATCACAAGATCAGGAGTTCCAGACCAGCCTGACCAATGTGGTGAAACCCCGTCTCTACTAAAAATACAAAAAACTAGTTGGGCATGGTGGTGCGTACTTGTAGTCCCAGCTACTTGGGAGGCTGAGGCAGGATAATCGCTTGAACCCGGGAGGCAGAGGTTCCTGTGAGCTGAGATCGTGCCACTGTACTCCAGCCTGGGCAACACAGCGAGACTCCATCTCAAAAAAAAAAAAAAAGGATCCTAAAACAAAGAAGTTTGAGAATGGCTATTATGCCAGGTTTCCAAAATCATGCCGAAGAATTTATCTTTCACTCTTGGGCTCATTACTGAAGAGTTTTCAGCAGTGAAGTGTCATAATCAGAGTCGGGCTTTAGTGAAGACTTGCCTAGCAATTTATGGATGGATAGACAATGAAGAAGGGAATGAAGATAAAACAATCAGAAGGCTATAAAAGTGCAATTGAGAATCGGGGAGATAATGGACTAGATATGAGAAGGAGGCAAAACATGTAGCAGTGGAACTTATGGGAGAAACAGTGATGGGATTCAAGGGTCACTGGAGAGAAAAATGACCAATATGTTACCTAGATGACCAAAAGAGTGGCGGTACCATTAACAAAAATAAAAAATCAAGAGGATGAGTTTTAAGTTTTGAGCTGTTAATGTTGAAGTAAAATTGTGAATATGACCCACAGAGAGTTGGAAGTGTGGGACTAGAATTTAAGAAAGGTTAATTCATGTTGGACAGATGGAGTTAGATGGTGTTTGAGGTTTGGGGAGCTGAAAAATTCCCCAAGGAGATGGAGGGGGTGTGGGCTGGAGAAAGAGGGGGGAACAAGAGACCCCATAGGGTCAACAGGGGAGGTGCCAGTCCTAAAGGTCGAATTAGCACTATTATTTTGCAATGCCTCTGAAGCCAGGAGGAGTGCTTCTAGATGGAGAAAGAAGAGTTAATGGTACCCAGAAGCCCATAGGGGTAGGAGCTAAAATAATTTCTGTGATGTCTCAGGAATCTTCAAATATAATTTTATTGGAGTGGTGGATGTGAGTCAGATTTCAGAGGGCTAAGGAATGAGTGTGGGTTGGGAAACTCCAAAAAGAAGTTTGACCGTAAGAAAATAGAGTGAGAGAAAATGGTAACCAACCCAGAGAATGGATAAACTCTGAGGATGAAAACATGCAGGGAAAGAAAAAAAAAAAAATCTTAGAAAAACTTACTGTTTGGAGTCAGAAAGAGGAAGCCTGAAAAAGGGGAAGGATTGGTTTGTGCCCAGGAAAACGAGATTGGCTAGAATGGGGGGGATAATAACAGGTAACTATGTCCAAGGCAGCAGAAAGTGTCTAGGAACACCTTGGAAATATCAGGATCAGATATGCCCGGATTCCATTCCTGCCAAAAATAAAACATGAAAAGCTTATATGCATAGAAAACTCCTGGAGGTTTTATAATAGTAAACTTTCACAAGTGGTTTCCTCTGAAAAGTAGGACTCATGGAGATTTCCTGTTTGTATTTATTCTTCTGTATAATTGGAGTTTGAAATTTTTAAGATCATGAATATGTTTATTTATAATTTAAAATATTCAAATTTATAACAATCTGTGTCAAGTTCAAAATTTTAAACAATTTGATCTTGATGAATTGGAAGGAAAAATTGAAGAAGTTATCTCTTACTATATATGTATACCTTAGAATTTCTTCATGTGCATAAACTTCTTTTATAATTTAAAAAATTATAAGAGAATATATTGTTATAAGGAAGAAAAATAAATAGTTGGCATTGTGTTCTATAACATTCACCTTTTAGTTCTGGGCAGGAAGATATGAAGTTCCTGCCCTCAGAAAGTAAAGAGACAGGACATGATGCAAAATAGCTTCTAAATCCCAGCCCAGTGTACAGAGTAAAAACATCGTGGGACAAATTAAAAGAATTAACTCTAATGCTACATCTAAAGCCTTTAAGGTGCCTGTCATATGGTAGGCACTCAATAAATATTAGTTACTATGATTTGTCAAGTTATATTTATATTTAGTATATTATAAAATATAAATGTAGTAGCCTTAGGCCTCTAATAATTCCATTAATATTTACAGAACACAATGCCTGCACATGTGCCAGAGATGAGAAAATGAATGAGATATTATCCTTTCCTTAAAAGCTAATTGGCAAACAAAATATAAAAAGATATATAATAATGCAGGTCAGTGTATGCCGTGTTCCAGATATGTGATCCAGACAAAAGTGGTTCTGCAATTTGAAGATTAGAAAAATCACACAGGACAGGAGCAATTAGGAAAAGCTTGCAGAGATAAGACATGAATGGACCTTGGAGAATATGAAAGGAGAGAAAAGGGCATCCTGGGGGAAAATGCAATGAACGGAGACTAGAAACAAAAAAGATGCGTGGTCTAAATATAATTTGTTATCCTGGATGGGATCCTGAAACAGCAAAAGGACTGTAGTATGAAAACTGATGTTTAGTCAAAAGTAATATACCGACATTGTTTTCTTAACTTTCACAAATGTATCATGATAATGTAAGATGTTAACATTACGGGAAACTGGATAAAGAGTAGACATATAGGAACTCTCTGTACCAACTTCATATTTTTTTCTGTACATCTAAAAATTATTCCAAATTAAAGTTGATCTTTAAAACTGTGCATGGTAAGTTCATAAACTAGTGAGTAAACAAATACAGCCAAAGTTCAGAATTCAGTTAGAAAGATAATGATAAATTAAGACGAACAGGTGGGTAAGTCCTAGATTGCAGAAGACTTTGAATGCCTGGCTAAAGATTTCTGATTTAATTCTGCAGTTCATGTAGTGTTATTGAAAGTAGCAGAACAATGAGGTGTTTGAAGGAGAAAGGAGCCTTCAAATAGGTGGCCCAGAAAGTCTTATGTCACCATCATCATTGACTTTCATTTGTCCAACATCATGCTTTCTAAAAGCCACCACAAATGGTACACTAACATATTCTCATTCATATTTTCCTCAGTTATTAAAATGCTAATGTTCAGTAAAAATACCAGGTGGTGGGAGAGAAGCAAACAATGTAGCCCTCCCCTCATGAATAATGAAGCCCTACGTAACGATGATTTGGTCTCACTCAATATGCATAGTGCTAGAAGCAGACTTTTCTCTATGAAAAGTTAGTGTTGTCATGAGCTTCCACTTCTTTTACTGTCAGCCAAAAACAGTTCCCTGAAGGATACTGCTTCACTGTAGGAAAATCATTTAAAAGACCCTCCAAGTTGTGAAAATGTAAGGCAGACAGTCTTTGCCTGTGAGAGTTTGTGTGTAGGTGTAGGTGTCCAAAATGAGCATGTGTTTGTTGCTTAACAACATCTGGTTTTCTCCTTTGCATGCAACAGGGAGGTTCACTGTTGGGGTATGCCGAGGTAGTCCAGTGGCAGGAAGAGATGCTAAGACAGACCAAACAAGGATTTATGGAGAAGACTTATGTGCTCCAGCATGACAAGAGGCTGGGATTGAGTTCTTTTCTAGCTTTGGCCCACCTGGCTTGGTGCTAAGCATTGGAGGGAGAAATAGATGAGTGTGTGAATGTGACCTAAAATAGATGTGGTCTCAGAGCTCCAGAGGGACACTGGCAGGGTGATGGGAAGAAGAGAGCTGAATCAGTAGGAGCATCACAGCAGCCACAAACAAATGTCCTGATATCAGAATGTGTGGCACCCATCTTTAACCTCATGTGACAGAGACCAAGCCAAGGCGTTAGTGTATTGTTCATACTTCCCAGCTTTCTCTCTTGTCCTGGCTTTTTGCAGGACTGATCGCCTTTGAACTAAGTTCCTAGTGTTCTTACCCAAGCAGGCTGGCTCAGGGAGGCCTTAGGAAATAAGTGGCCTTCCTGTCACTAAGGGCAGGTAATAAATTGAATAAATAAATGTGAGGCAATTGTGTTTGTATTCCAATCTAGCAAAGTGGATCATTCCAGAGACACTATTGATGTGAATTTCTACAAAGTGAGTCATTTCCCCTGTGGTCTTTTTTAACATTTCTTAAATGTATTCCCACAACAGCTGCAGTTCAGTGCACTGTTTCTGAGAATGTAAGAAGCAGAGTGCACCACCTACCTATGTGAAAAATGGACCCAGAGGATAGCAATGAGAGCTTCACGAAGAGGAAACATGCATGTACCAGTCTGATTCTTTTTTCCGCTTGTTTAGGACACAATACCATGCTGCCTGTTTGAAGCCATCTCACAGGATATTTGCAAGAGCCACTGGGATGTTAGTTTCATGAAAGGAAGAGTTCTGTGTTGCTTATTGACCTATACCAGGGCCTGGTAGATGCTCAGTAAATATCTACTGAACAAACCAATGAATCTAGTGAACTAAGGGACATCAGAATATTTAAATACTACAAAGTAGGATTGAAGACTGATGATGGTTAATGTCTGTCCACTGAAAACGCTATTAGGGAGGGAGAAATTTTCTGGGAGAAGATTGACAAGAGGAAAGAATACATTAATACAAATACACAGGGGAGAAAGCTTCTGTAATGGAGGGCTCCAGTCTAAGTCCCTTAAAGCTAAATTGAGCCAAGAGCATCGCCTTACTGATGAATATTCCTTTGTAGAGGAAATAGAGATCTTTGAGAAGTGGAAGTAAATCTCAATTTTCTGGGCCTAATGCCAGATATTGTAGCACATTAAAGATGACAGACAAAGGAGATGACACCTTAAGATTTATTCCAGATTGTATATTTTCCTCCATTTGTGGGTTAGATTGTATATTTTTCTCCTTTTGTGGGTTGAGAAAGTAATAGAGAATGTGGGTAAAGGTTTCTGCTGTTCTCTCTATAATTTTAGGAGCTACACCATTTGGGAAGCTTGAGGTCTAACTAATCCTATGATATCTAGACTAAGTGAGAAGAAATGGGTGGATCCACAGGCAACGGAAGATAGTAAGATGTATCTTGTCGAAGGGTTCTTGTGGCTGAGTATGCACTGATAGTTGATTACCCCAAAGAGTAACTGAAAGGGCCAGGGTAGCTCTACTTACTGGGAAAGCGGGACATTTTATATTTGATTTGAAATGTTTGTTATACTGTCAGGAAACTCTATTGTTACAGATTTTCTGGGACTCTATACTACATTTCCCCCTTTATCCTAATGTTGACAGTGACCTAGTAAGTCAACTGTATCTTGCCATTTATAATTTGGGAAGAGTTTAGAAAAGACACAGGGTCTCTCTTTTCTACAAAGTTTATACCTCATTCAGAAAAAATTGGAGGCACCCAGGCACAGTGACTCACACCTGTAATCCCAGCACTTTGGGAAGTCAAAGAGGATGGATCACCTGAGGTCAGGAGTTTGAGACCAGCCTGGCCAACATGGCGAAACCTCATCTCTACTAAAAATACAAAAATTAGCCAGGTGTGGTGGCACATGTCTGTAATCCCAGCTACTTGGGAGGCTGAGGCAGGAAAATTGCTTGAATCTGGGAGACACAGGTTGCAGTGAGCCGAGATTGTACCACTGCACTCCAGCCTGGGCAACAGAGTGAGACTCCATCTCAAAAAAAAAAAAAAAAAAAAAAAGGAAAAGAAAAAGAAAAAATTCGAGGCTTTTCTGCAACAACAGGCATTTCTCTCTCTCTCTTTTTTTTTGTTTTTTTTTGTTGAGACAGGGTCTTGCTCTGCCACCCAAGCTAGAGTATAGTGACATGATCATAGCTCACTATAGTCTCAAACTCCTGGACTCAAGCAATCTTCTTGCCTTAGCCTCCCAAACTGGTGGGATTATAGGTGTCAGCCACCACTCCTGTTCAACTATAGGAATTTCAAAGCATAGGAGTTTGAAAGACTGAAATAGCTGTGGGCTTCAAAAATCATGTGTGGGAAAACAAACACGGTTAGAAAATTTACTTATGCAGGGCTGGGTTCTCACTACTGTAAAAAAGTAGAGGTAAAATTTAACAGGTAATAATGTTCTACAATTTCTGTGCATTTCCTTTTTAATGAAAGTACTATTTAGGTGTCTGCAAAGCAATTTTGCTAATAGAATAACAGGCAGTGAGATCATTTTATACAATTAGCATAACTGACATTGAGAAAATGTAGATGGCACCAAGTGCAGTGGCTCACACCTGTTATCCTAGCACTTTAGGATTGTTTGAGGCCAGGAGTTCAATGCCAGCCTGCCTAACACAGTGAGACTCTGCCTCTACAAAAATAAAGTAAAAAATTAGCTGGGCATGGTGGCACACGCCTGTAGCCCTAGCTACTCAGGAGGCTGAGGCAGGAGGATCACTTAAGCCCGGGAGTTGAAGGTTACAATGAGCTGTCATCATGCCACTGCACTCTAGCCTGGGTGACAGAGTGAGACCTTAAAGAAAGGAACACAGAGAAAGAGAGAGAGAAAGAGAGAAGGAAAGAGGGGAGGAAGGAAGGAAGGAAGGAAGGAAGGAAGGAAGGAAGGAAGGAAGGAAGGAAGGAAGGGGAGGAGGGAAAGTAAGAATGACCCATAGTCATCTTATGCATGTCTTGCTCCAGATGTAGAATCAGTCATTTCTCTAAAACGTTTTAGTTTCTTTAAATGGGGAATGCTATTTAGAGGTCACAATCTGGGTGTGAAAGATGTTCATTGCTATTGCATTGGTAATTGTTTTTAAAACTTTTTCTTCAGAAGAGCCAGGGAATATGTATTTTTAGACAAAGTACATCATGAGTTCATACTGATATTCTCAATTCAAAATTAAGGTTAAAGTAGTTTTAATTAAATTGTTTAAATTTGTATTTCTATTGCTTTTCTCTTGTGTGGAAAAGCTTGGTTGATGACAATGTTAAAGTAATTACTTTTTGTTACCCAGTCATATGTTACTAATGATATGGATACATTCTGAGAAATGCATTGTTACATGATTTCATTGTTGTGTGAACATCATAGACTGAACTTACACAAACCCAGATGGTATAGCCTACTACACACCTGGGCTATAAATCTATACAGCATGTTACTGTACTGAATACTGGAAAAAGTCCAGTAAAAATGCAATAGGAAAGGTGTTCACCTCACTGGCATCCTGGACATGGGTTTTCTCCAGGAGCACTCAGGCCAGTGGACAGTGAGGGCGCGAGTTACAATTTGGATATAAAACCATTTTTCTAGCCCACCTTAGGGAAGACTTTTGACACACTAATTGGGATGGTTCCAATAGTCTACTGTGCAAGACACTTCAGATTCAAAGAATTTCCTTTGTAAAAACAACAAGGGAGGCATCACAGTTTTCCATTTACATCAACAACTTCAAGTTCTTACCATGGAAAATTCAGAGAAGACTGAAGTGGTTCTCCGTACTGTAGCTCCTTCAGTCCTATTGCCAACAGGCACCTCAGGTTGTTTGAGCTGGCCAAGGACTATATGAATGGAACAGGAAGATACAGAGTTGTCAAAGGCATGATCTTTCCTGTTGGTGATGCTTATAAGAAGAAAGGACACATTCCTGCCTGTCACTGGGTCATCATAGCCAAACTTGCCACCAAGAATTCCAAGTGAGTGGAAGTTGATACATGGGAAAGTCTTCAGAAAAAGTGGAAAGAGACTGTTACTTTGCTAACATGCCATCAGGAGAAACTGGAGGCTAGTAACTGTGATCATCAGCAGAACTCACCTACACTAGAAAGGCCCGGATGGAAGAGGAAGCGAAATGAACAAAGACAAGATTCTAGTCAAAAAAAATCCCTAGAGCCAAAACCAAAAGGTGAACCAAAGGTCAAGCTGCTGTGTGGGGCAGATTTACTGGAGTGCTTATGGTATTCCTAATTTGTTGAAAAGTGAAGACATCACCCAAATTGTGGCCAACTATGAGCTCCTATGTATTACTCGGGCTGGAAATGATGCTCAGAAATTCATCTATGACTCTAATGTGCTATGGAAACACCACAGCAACATTCATGTGGTGAATGAATGGATCACCAATGATATCTCATCCACAAAAATCCAGAGAGCCCTTAGAAGGGGCCACAGCATTCGCTACTTGCTACCAGATCTTGTTCAAGAATACATCGAAAAGCATAATTTGTACAGCTCTGAGAGTGAAGACAGGAATGCTAGGGTCATCTTGGCCCCTTTGTAGAGAAACACTGCAGAAGCTAAGGCATAGAAATCATAGAAATCCTACGGCATGATGTTTTGCACTTCCCTTTTGAGTATTTGAAACAATCTGGATGTTAGTGACAGGGGAAAGAAATTGTGATCCTGTTGCTTAAACTAAAGCTTAAAAGTTTAGTAAAAATCAGTAGTAAGGTAAAATCAGCGTCTTTTTTTTAAAATTTTTATCAGGAGGTGCTAAGATGAATGTTTTCTGTATTTTTTTTTTTTCAGATGGAGTTTCACTCCGTCACCCAGGCTGGAGTACAGTGGCGCAATCTTGTCTCACTGCAACCTCCACCTCCCAGGTTCAAGCAATTCTCATGCCTCAGCCTCCTGAGTAGCTGGGACTACAGGCATGCACCACCATGTCTAGCTAATTTTTTTTATTTTTAGTAGAGATGGAGTTTCACCATGTTGGCCAAGCTGGTCTTGAACTCCTGACCTCAGATGATCTGCCCACCTCAGCCTCTGAAAGTGCTGGGATTATAGGGCATGAGCCACCACACCCAACCTGTTTGGTCTTTTTAAAAAATATATGTATATATAAATCTTTTTATCTTTCAAACAAGAGATTAGCAGCACACTAAACCCAGAAGAATTTTCTGTGAAACTAACTACAAATAAGAAGTCAAAAAGTACATCCTAGCTCTACCACATAAAAGAAGCAAAGTGTGAAGTGCAAAAATTCATTTAAAATTCTAACTCTGGGCTTTTTGGGTTCTAAGATGGCCAAATAGGAACAGCTCCAGTCTACAGCTCCCAGCATGAGCAATGCAGAAGATGGATGATTTCTGCAATTCCAACTGAGGTACCGGGTTCATCTCACTGGGGCTTGTTGGACAGTGGGTGCAGCCCATGAAGTGTGAGCGGAAGCAGGGCGGGGCATCGCCTCACCCAGGAAGTGCAAGGGATCGGGGAATTCCCTTTCCTAGCCAAGGGAAGCTGTGACAGACTGTACCTGGAAAATTGAGACACTCCCACCCTAATACTGCGCTTTTCCAATGGTCTTAGCAAACAGCACACCAGGAGATTATATCCCGTGCCTGGCTTGGCAGGTCCCATGCCCACGGAGCCTCTCTCACTGCTAGCACAGCAGTCTGAGATCAAACTGCACGGCAGCAACGAGGCTGGGGGAGGGGCATCCTCCATTGCTGAGGCTTCAGTAGGTAAACAAAGTGGCCAGGAAGCTCGAACTGGATGGAGCCCACCACAGCTCAAGGATGCCTGCCTGCCTCTGTAGACTGCACCTCTGTGGGCAGGGCATAGCTGAACAAAAGGCAACAGAAACTTCTGCAGACTTAAATTCCCTGTCTGACAGCTTTGAAGACAGTAGTGGTTCTTCCAGCATGGAGTTTGAGATCTGAGAATGGACAGACTGCCTCCTCAAGTGGGTCCCTGACCCCCGAGTAGCCTAACTGGGAGACACCACCCATTAGGGGCCGACTGACACCTCATACAGCCGGGTGCCCCTCTGAGATGAAGCATCCAGAGGAAGGATCAGGCAGCAACATTTGCTGTTCTGCAATATTTGCTGTTCTGCAGCCTCTGCTAGTGATACCCAGGCAAACAGGGTCTGGAGTGAACCTCCAGAAAACTCTAACAGACCTGCAGCTGAGGGTCCTGATTGTTAGAAGGAAAACTAACAAACGGAAAGGACATCCACACCAAAATCCCATCTGTACGTCATCATCATCTTCAAAGACCAAAGGTAGATAAAACCACAAAGATGGGGAGAAACCAGAGCAGAAAAGCTGAAAATTCCAAAAATCAGAGTGCCTCTTCTCCTCCAAAGGAACACAGCTCCTCACTAGCAATGGAACAAAGCTGGACGAGAATGACTTTGACGAGTTGAGAGAAGTCATTAGACGATCGGTAATAACAGACTTCTCCAAGCTAAAGGAGGATGTTTGAACCCATCATGAAGAAGCTAAAAACCTTGAAAAAAGATTAGACGAATGGCTAACTAGAATAAACAGCAGAGAGAAGACCTTAAATGACCTCATGGAGCTGAAAACCATGGCACAAGAACTACATGACACATGCACAAGGTTCAGTAGCCGATTCGATCAAGTGGAAGAAAGGGTATCAGTGATTGAAGATCAAATGAATGAAATGAAGTTAGAAGAGAAGTTTAGAGAAAAAATTAAAAAGAAATGAACAAAGCCTCCAAGAAATATGGGATATGTGAAAAGACCAAATCTACATCAGATTGGCGTACCTGAAAGTGACGGGTAGAATGGAACCTAGTTGGAAAACACTCTGCAAGATATTATCCAGGAGAACTTCCCCAACCTAGCAAGGCAGGCCAATATTCAAATTCAGGAAATACACAGAATGCCACAAAGATACTCCTTGAGAAGAGCAAGTCCAAGACACATAATTCTCAGATTCACCAAAGATGAAATGAAGGAAAAAATGTTAAGGGCAGCCAGAGAGAAAGGTTGGGTTACCCACAAAGGGAAGCCCATCAGACTAACAACGGATCTCTCGGCAGAAACTCTACAAGCCAGAAGAGAGTGGGGGCCAATATTCAACAACCCAGAATTTCATATCCAGCCAAACTAAGCTTCATAAGTGAAGGAGAAATAAAATCCTTTACAGACAAGCAAATGCTGAGAGATTTTGTCACCACCAGGCCTGCCTTGCAAGAGCTCCTGAAGGAAGCACTAAACATGGAGAGGAACAACCAGCAGCAGCCACTGCAAAAACATGCCAAACTGTAAAGACCATCGATGCTAGGATGAAACTGCATCAACTAATGGGCAAAATAACCAGCAAACATTGTAATGACAGGATCAGATTCACACATAACAATATTAACCTTAAATGTAAATGGGCTAAATGCTCCAATTAAAAGACACAGACTGGCAAATTGGATAAAGGGTTGAGACCCATCAGTGTATTGTATTCAGGAAACCCATCTCATGTGCAGAGACACACATAGGCTCAAAATAAAGGGATGGAGGAAGATCTACCAAGCAAATGGAAAACAAAAAAAAGCAGGGGTTGCAATCCTACTCTGTGATAAAACAGACTTTAAACCAACAAAGATCGAAAGAGACAAAGAAGGCCATTACATAATGGTAAAGGGATCAATTCAACAAGAAGAGCTAACTATCCTAAATATATATGCACCCAATACAGGAGCACCCAGATTCATAAAGCAAGTCCTTAGAGACCCACAAAGACACTTAGACTCCCACACAATAATAATGGCAGACTTTAACACCTCACTGTCAACATTAGACAGATCAACGAGACAGAAAGTTAACAAGTATATCCAGGACTTGAACTCAGCTCTATATCAAGCAGACCTAATAGACATCTACAGAACTCTCCACCCCAAATCAACAGAATATACGTTCTTCTCAGGACCACATCACACTTATTCCAAAATTGGCCACATAGTTGGAAGTAAAGCACTCCTCAGCAAATGTAAAAGAACGGAAATTATAACAAACTGTCTCTCAGACCACAGTGCAATCAAATTAGAATTGAGGATTAAGGAACTCACTCAAGGCCAGGTGCGGTGGCTGATGCCTGTAATCCTAGCACTTTCGGGGGCCGAGGCGGGTGGATCACGAGGTCAGGAGATCGAGACCATCCCGGCTAACATGGTGAAACCCTGTCTCTACTAAAAATACAAAAAATTAGCCGGGTGTGGTGGCGGGCACCTGTAGTCCCAGCTACTCAGGAGGCTGAGGCAGGAGAATGGCATGAACCCGGGAGGCAGAGCTTGCAGTGAGCGAGATCGCGCCACTGCACTCCAGCTTGGGTGACAGAGCAAGACTCTGTCTCAAAAAAAAAAAAAAAAAAAAAAAAAAGAAAGACAGAAAGAAACTTGCTCAAAACCACACAACTACATGGAAACTGAACAACCTGCTCCTGAATGACTACTGAGTGCATAACGAAATAAAGGCAGAAATAAAGACGTTCTTTCAACCCAATGAGAACAAAGACACAACATGCCACAATCTCTGGGACACATTTAAAGCAGTGTGTAGAGGGAAATTTATAGCACTAAATGCCCACAAGAGAAAGCAGGAAAGATCTAAAATTGACACCCTAACATTACAATTAAGAGAACTAGAGAAGCAAGAGCAAAGGCATTCAAAAGCTAGTAGAAGACAAAAAATAACTAAGTTCAGAGCAGAACTGAAGGAGATAGAGACACAAAAAACCCTTCAAAACATCAATGAATCCAGGAACTGGTATTTTTGAAAAGATCAACAAAATTGAGAGACCACTAGCAAGACTAATAAAGAAGAAAAGAGAGAAGAATCAAATAGATGCAATAAAAAATGATAAAGGGATATCACTACCAATCCCAGAAAAATACAAACTACCATCAGAGAGTACTGTAAACACCTCTACACAAATAAACCAGAAAATCTAGACGAAATGGATAAATTCCTGGACACATACACCCTCCCAAGACTAAACCAGGAAGACATTGAGTCCCTAAACAGACCAATAACAGGTTCTGAAATTGAGGCAATAATTAATAGCCTACCAACCAAAATAAGTCCAGGACCAGACGGATTCACAGCCGAATTCTACCAGAAGTAGAAAGAGGAGCTGGTACCATTCCTTCTGAAACTATTCCAATCGATAGAAAAAGAGGGAATCCTCCCTAATTCATTTGATGAGGCCAGCATCATCCTGATACCAAAGCCTGGCAGAGACACAACAAAAAAAGAGAATTTTAGACCAATATCCCTGATGAACATCGATGCAAAAATTCTGGCAAACCAAATCCAGCAGCACATCAAAGAGCTTATCCACCACAATCAAGATGGCTTCATCCCTGGGATGCAAGGCTGGTTCAACATACACAAATCAATAAATGTAATCCATCATATAAACAGAACCAAAGCCAAAAACCACATGTTTATCTCAATAGATGCAGAAAAGGCCTTCGACAAAATTCAACAGCCCTTCATGCTAAAAACTCTCAATAAATTAGGTATTGATGGGACGTATCTCAAAATAATAAGAGCTATTTATGACGAACCCACAGCCAATATCATACTGAATGGGCAAAAACTGGAAGCATTCCCTTTGAAAACTGGCACAAGACAGGGATGTCCTCTCTCACCACTCCTGTTCAACATAGTGTTGGAAGTTCTGGCCAGGGCAATCAGGCAGGAGAAAGAAATAAAGGATATTCAATTAGGAAAAGAAGAAGTCAAATTGTCCCTGTTTGCAGATGACATGATTGTATATTTAGAAAACTCCATCGTCTCAGTCCAAAATCTCCTTAAGCTGATAAGTAACTCCAGCAAAGTCTCAGGATACAAAATCAATGTGCAAAAATCACTAGCATTCTTATACACCAATAAAAGACAAACAGCCAAATCATGAGTGAACTCACATTCACAATTGCCTCAAAGAGAATAAAATACCTAGGAATCCAACTTACAAGGGATGTGAAGGACCTCTTCAAGGAGAACTACAAACCACTGCCCAGAGAAATAAAAGAGGACACAAACAAATGGAAGAATATTCCATGCTCATGGATAGGAAGAATCAATATCATGAAAATGGCCATACTGCCTAAGGTAATTTATAGATTCAATGCCATCCCCATGAAGCTACCAATGACTTTCTTCACAGAATTGGAAAAAACTACTTTAAAGTTCATATGGAACCAAAAAAGAGCCCGCATTGCCAAAACAATCCTAAGCAAAAAGAACAAAGCTGGAGGCATCATGCTACTTGACTTCAAACTATACTACAAGGCTACAGTAACCAAAGCAGCATGGTACTGGTACCAAAACAGAGATATAGACCAATGGAACGGAATAGAGCCCTCAGAAATAATACCACACATCTACAACCATCTGATCTTTGACAAACCTGACAAAAACAAGAAATGGGGAAAGGATTCCCTATTTAATAAATGGTGCTGGGAAAACTGGCTAGCCATATGTAGAAAGCTGAAACTGGATCTCTTCCTTACACCTTATGCAAAAATTAATTGAAGATGGATTAAAGACTTAAATGTTAGACCTAAAACCATAAAAATCCTAGAAGAAAACCTAGGCAATACCATTCAGGACATAGGCACAGGCAAGGACTTCATGACTAAAACACCAAAAGCAATGGCAACAAAAGCCAAAATAGACAAATGGGATCTAATTAAACTAAAGAGTTTCTGCACAGCAAAAGAAACTACCATCAGAGTGAACAGGCAACATACAGAATGGCAGAAAATTTTTACAATCTACCCATCTGACAAAGGGCTAATATCCAGAATCTACAAAGAACTTAAACGAATTTACAAGAAAAAAATCAAAGAACCCCATCAAAAAGTGGGCAAAGGATATGAACAGACACTTCTCAAAAGAAGACATTTATGCAGCCAACAGACACATGAAAAAACGCTCATCATCACTGGCCATCAGAGAAATGCAAATCAAAACCACAATGAGATACCATCTCACACCATTTAGAATGGCGATCATTAAAAAGTCAGGAAACAACAGGTGCTGGAGAGGATGTGGAGAAATAGGAACACTTTTACATTGTTGGTGGGACTGTAAACTAGTTCAACCATTGCGGAAGACAGTATGGTGATTCCTCAAGGATGTAGAACTAGAAATACCATTTGACCCAGCCATCCCATTACTGGGTATACACCCAAAGGATTATAAATCATGCTGCTATAAAGACACATTTATTGCACGTATGTTTACTGCGGCACTATTCACAATAGCAAAGACCTGGAACCAACCCAAATGTCCATCAATGATAGACTGGATTAAGAAAATGTGGCACATATACACCATGGAATACTATGCAGCCATAAAAAATGATGAGTTCATGTCCTTTGTAGGGACATAGATGAAGCTGGAAACCATCATTGTGAATAAACTATCACAAGGACAGAAAACCAAGTACTGCATGTTCTCACTCATAGGTGGGAATTGAACAATGAGAACACTTGGACACAGGGTGGGGAACATCACACACCGGGGCCTGTCGTGGGGTAGGGTTAGCGGGGAGGAATAGCATTAGGAGATATACCTAATGTAAATGATGAGTTAATGGGTGCAGCACACCAAAATGGCAGTTGTATACATATGTAACAAAACTGCACGTTGTGCACATGTACCCTATAACTTAAAGTATAATAATAAAAAAATAAAATTCTAACTTTGGTTATGAAGTTAATTGACATTTTATGCATGCCTGTTGGTGGGTAATCTGCAGCTAGGGTAGACAAAAGAAGGAATTCTTAACGTGGTGATCTTGTAAAATGCACCATTGATAAATCATCTCCAGTTACACCAAATAAAGATTGTGCATAGGCGTGGCAGAAACTTTGTACCAATAGTTCTCTGTGGCACATATCAGAATTGCCACCTCAACTTTAGCAAGACCTATCTCCCTGGAGCTCCACCTTTGGAGGTAGGGAGTGAGGTCCAAGCCCTCATATGTTTAGAAACATACACAGGTATTTCTGATGCTCACCAGAGGTAGAGAGCTGCTACCTTACGCTTTATACACATTCACTTAGCTTTGTTGTGGATCATGATCTCGCTGTGTCACTCAGGCTGGAGTGCGGTGGCATGATCTTGGCTTACTGCAACCTCTGCCTCCCAGGTTCAAGCAATTCTCATGTCTCAGCCTCCCAAGTAGTTGGGATTACAGAGGCAAGCCACCACACTGGGCTAATTTTTATATTTTTAGTAGAGATGGAGTTTCACCATGTTGGCCAGGCTGGTCTTGAACTGCTGACCTCAAGTGATCCACCCACCTCGGCCTCCCAAAGTGCTGGGATTACATGCATGAGCCGTGACCACACCTGGCCATCATCTGCCCTCTATTTTCAGGAGCAACTTCAGAGATGACAGATTGCTACCTTGAATTGAGAGAACCACAGAGAATGAGGGGTCTCATTCAAGGAGTTAATAAGTCTGAATGTTCTTAGCCTTTATTGATAGCTTAATCAGCAGACCTGAGTGGACTTCTCTCACACTGTCATGCCTTCCTACTTAGAAGTACCCGTGGCCTGCTCAGCTGTGATTCTACTGACCTCAGGACCTCACTGGTCAAGGCATGTAGGGACCCTTGCAGGAGCCTTGGTAATGGTGAAATGATCCTATCGTTATACTATCTATGGAGCAACAACTTTGTACAGAGAATGAGCTGCTTGGCTTTTTCTCCCAGTGCCCAATATACTGCTGATGCGGCCGTGTAATAGCATAATTTTGGGTGTCCTCAAGGACAGGACTTCCCCTTGGAATGGAAGTTAGAACAATGTACTTCACAGGGGAATAAATATTAATGACTGCTATGATTTTCCTTAAGGAAGAAGAAAATATGTCATTGTTGGTTCCCTCTCGCATCATTTGCATAATTTGCTTTTGTACTGTGAATTTAGAGGAAATGAGTGATGCTGGTGTTTTGTTTTGCTTGTTTGTTTGATGCTGGGGTTTTATGTGTTGTACACTTTTTACCCCTTACATTGTGTCATTTAAATGCAACAAACCTGCAGTAAAAGTCCTTTATTGGCATCTTCATTCAGATGAAAAATAAAATAAAATAGGAAAGATTTTTAAATGGTACACTTGTATAGGGCATTTACCACGAATAGAGCTTGCAGGACTGGAAATTGCTCTGTGTGAGTAGATGAATGAGTGGTGGGTGAATGTGAAGGCCTAGGACATTACTATACACTACTGTAGACTTTATAAACACTGCACACTTAGGCTACACTAAATTTATACGATAAAGGTTATCTTCAATAATAAATTAACCTTAGCTTACTGTAACTTTTCGATTTTATAAACTTTAAAATTTTTTAACTTTTGGATTATTTTGTAATCACTTAGCTTAAAATACAAACACATTGTACAATTGTACAAAAATATTTTCTTTCTTTATATTATTATTTCATAAACTTTTTATATTTTTAAATTAAAAAAAATTTTTTTTGCTTTTTAAATTTTTTTTTGTTAAAAATTAAGACACAGACACACACATTAACCTAGGCCTGCACAGGATAAGGATCAGTATCACTGCTTCCCACTGTCACATCTTGCCCCACTAGAAGAAGACATGCATGGAGCTGTCACCTCCTATGATAACAATACCTTCTTCTGGAATACCTTCTGAAGGACCTGCCTGAGATTGCTTTACAGTTAACTTTTTTTTAATAAGTAGAAGAACTACACTCTAAAATAATGATAAAAAATATAGTATAGCAAACACATAAACCAGTAACATAGTCATTTGTTATCAAGTATTATGTACTGTACATAACTGTATATGCTATACTTTTATGCAACTGGCAGTACAGCCAGTTTGTTAACACCAGCATCACCACAAACAGGAGTAATGCATCATGCTATGACATTATGATGGCAACGTCACCAGGTGACAGGAATTCCTCAGCTCCATTATAATCTTATGTGGGACCACCATCATATAGGCAGTCCATCATTGACCAAAACATCACTATGAGTTGCATCATTGTATATTTTTACGATAATTTCAAAGTTAAAATGCCAAATATTATTAATAATGATATGACTACTGAAAGTTTTCTTTTCTAGTTATTTTTGCCCTTCAATTATATTCCACGAAGGATTTACAGATTGTTGCTTTTTTTTTTTTTTTTTCCCGAGATGGAGTCTCGCTCTGTCGCCCAGGCTGGAGTGCAGTGGCACGATCTTGGCTCACTGCAACGTCCGCCCCTCCAGGTTTAAGCAATTCTCTGCCTCAGCCTCTGGAGTAGCTGGGATTACAGGTGTGTGCCACCATGCCTGGCTAATTTTTTGTATTTTTAGTAGAGATGGGGTTTCACCATCTTGGCCAGGCTGGTCTTGAACTCCTGAGCTCATGATCCACCTGCCTCGGCCTCCCAAAGTGCTAAGATTACAGGCGTGAGCCATCACGCCCGGCCTTTTTTTTTTTTTTTTTTTTTTGAGATGGAGTCTCACTCTGTCACCAGGCCGGAGTGCAGTGGGGCAATCTCAGCTCACTGCAACCTCTGCCTCCTGGGCTCAAGTGATTCTCCTGCTTCAGCCTCCCGAGTAGCTGGGACTACAGGTGCGCGCTACCACACCCAGGTAATTTTTTTGTATTTTTAGTAAAAATGAGGTTTCACCGTGTTAGCCAGGATGGTCTCGATCTCCTGACCTCGTGATCTGCCTGCACTTTTTAAGTCATTTGAAATAATTCCTTTCTGTATCACAAGCTTGATTAACAGGTTGATTTGTTTTTTTATTTTAGTTTCTATTGATTCTTTTACAAAATGACTTTCACTTTATAAGTAAGTAAAATATTTCCAGGGTTCAAAGTCAAATCCACAAAACATGGTATATTCAGAGAAATCTAGCTTCCATCCTGTTTTCTCTACCTTTTTCCCCTCTGCCCTCTATGTAACTTTAAAACATTTTTTGTTTATCCTTCCATTATTATTTTTTATGATCAAACATGTATATATTCATATCCCTCACCTTTTAAAAATAAATGATAACATATAATACATATTTTTCTCTACTACTCAACTTTTTTCACTTAACAATATATCCTGGCAATTACTCTCTGTAGCATATAGAAAACAGTCCTAACACTTTGTTATAGCTCCAAAGTACTCCATTCTGTTAATTCAGGTAGACCTCTAGGAATGGACAGTTGTGTTGTTTCCAGCCTTTGACAAAGCCAAGATTTTTGAGAATGGAAGAATGACTAGTAGTGTTTAATGAATCTGAGCCATGCAATAGAATAAAGACAGAAAAGTATTTATTAGATTTGGCAATACAAAGGTCAATGAAATTTTAACCAGGGAAAAACTGTATATACACAACCTACCCAGCAGTATGCAGTGGCCCTGCCTCAGCAAGAATAGTTTCAATGGCATGGAGCAGACAGAAGTTGGATTTTAGTGGGTTATGGGATGAATGTGACTTACGAAAATGAAGACAGTGGGGGCCTAAACTACTTTTTCTGGAAGTGTGAATGAGAGGAGAAAAAGAAAATGGCTAAAACTAGATACATATTTGGGAGCAAGATGGGTTTTATTTTTGTGGCTCTGTTTTGTGTATTTATAAGCTTGTGCATATGTGTATATTTTTAGGGTGTTTACTGTTTTGGGGAAGGAGCCAATGGAGAGAAAGAGTTGAGACTACAGGAAAAGAAAGGTTGTTGCTAGTGAAGAAATTGTGCAATTCTTCATTTTTTGAAGAGAAGACTCCTGAGGTTATTGAGAGTATGGTTGAAAAATATAAAGGTGTCCACCCCCTAATATCACTCTGTTACATTACCCTGTTTTATTGTCCTCATAGCTTAGATTTCACATCTTATATTGTGTTCCTGTGTTCACTGTTGCTCTCCTCAATTAAAATATCATTGCCAACTTACAGTGGAAGCTTCTTGCTCACTGCAGTCATCCAGTGCTTAGAACTGTGCCCAGCACGTAGCAGGTACTCATTAAACATTAGCCAACTAAGTTAATATTGTTCTTTCACTGTCACCAGGACTTTCTATAGTAACGTTCCCATGTTTTTACTTATTATTTTATCTCCTGTGATTTTACACAAAGCATTCCAACTTAGCCATGGCTTTTGGGGACAATACAATCCATTTGAAATGGATACAATTTGAGCTTAAGCACCTTAAGAAGAAAACACAAACTTGGTTGGCTGTGGTGGCTCACCTACATCTGAATCCCTCTGGGTTCTACCCAGCACTCTGGGAAGCCAAGGCTGGAGGATCGTTTGAAGCCAGGAGTTCAAGACCAGGAAGATGCTATCTCCCCAAAAAAAAAAAAAAAAAAAAAAAAAAAATGGCTGGTTGTGGTGGCATGCACCTGTAGTCCTAGAACTACTAGGGAGGCTGAGATGGGAGGATGGCTCGAAGTTCGAGCCTGTAGTGAGCTGTGATTGCACCACTTCACTCCAGCTTGGGAGACAGAGTAAGACCTCAAAACAAACAAACAAAAACAACTTCAGGAAGTCTTATTTAAGTAAAATGGAGCCTCCCTTGGTTAGCTGGGGCAAAAAGTGATCACCTTGTCTCAAATGGAAAGGCACAACATTAGCCTGTCTTTTGAAAGATGAGGTAACTTAGGGTATAAACTGATACAGAGTGGAATAATCTTTCGGGAAACCAGAAGAAGGGCATTTTCTCATGAGAGAGTGAACTTTTATGATCCACAGTTATTGCAAATAAATTGCAGCCTGTGGCTGTTCCACTATGGTCGTATCCGAGACTTTTTAATTTAGAGGTAAAATATTAGCAAGCAAATTTGGCCACAGATCTAAGGCCAAATCTTCCAGTCCACTTTTTAGATAATAAAGATAATATTCAGACTTTTATCTCTCTGACTTCTGATTTTTGTTTGTTTGTTTTTTTGGGACAGAGTCTGCCACCTAGGCTGGAGTGCCCTGGTGCAATCATAGCTCACTGTGGCCTTTAACTCTCGGGCTGAAGCAATCTTCTTGCCTTAGCCTCCCAAAGCGCTGGAATTACAGGCATGAGCCACCGCACTGTGCCTGATTTGGGTCCTTATTTGCCTTCATACTTAGGAGAGCAAGCAGCTGTCATTTAATAACCATCCTCTAAAAACCCTCAATAGACAGTGTTCAAATATGTATAATTCAGCTGCATAGCCAATCCTTTCAGACTGATCATTATGGATCATTTTTTTATTAAAAAATTCTTCATCATAACTACTACAGTTGGATAACATTAAAGGAAGTCATACAAAGCAAGATTTTTCAAAACATCTAAGGTACATGTTGGAACTCTGATACATACCTTTGTTTCCCGTCCTTCTTTATATCCTAAATACTGTCTTGGAGGCAAGACCCCTTAAGTAGGTTCATGCTCACAAAACCTTGAGGCTTTCTTCTTAATTTCCAGCTCAGCTCCTAAAATCTTTCTTCTTATTGCCTTCTTTTAAGCCAAAAGGAAAGCATTTTTTGTTATTGTCAATGCTGTGCTTTTAAGTACCTGTTTATAGTCTAAAGAAAAGGAGAAAAGACCTATTTAGGAAATCTTGGCCTTGAGAGTGAAAAGCCATTGACTATTCCTTATAACCAGGAGGAGACAACATTCCACTTTACCCTTTTCTCAGGATTAAGTTTGGGAAGAAAAATTACTGTAAGGTTTTTTTTTCTACCTCATTAAAATTATACCTTAGAAAAGCTAATGGTCTTAGCAACAGCTTGATATCACAATTGCTTCAGATATAAAATTAAGAAGCTATTTCTGAATATATCTGAATCTTTCTAGATCAGAATATTTTAAAATAAAGCCTTTTAAATGTCTAGAACAGAAATTCACAATATTTTATGACTCTCCTAACTTACTACCAAGAAACAACTTGTACATTCTCTGCAGAAAGAATAAAACTCAATAGAATAAAGAGAGAAGGATTATTAAAACAACAAGTATTTCAAAAGATTACCTACCTATGTGTTAATAAGTCTCAACCAGTAAAGTCAGAAATAAGTGACAAACGTAGTAAGACAAAAAAAAAAAAAAGCCTTCAGTAGCAGGGACTCCCATTTACCTATCCAATATTCAGTGGTGTGCTGGTAAAAGTTTAACAACTGCCTCTCCACAAAAGGGGGCAGGGCCTTAATTTTCAGTGTTTGACAATTTTTGCAATGTAAATACTCCCACCATGGCCAATTTCAGGCTACCAATGTGTTTCATGATAAGCTTGCAAAAAATCTGAAAATGTCACCTTCAGCTCTCACAGCCAGTACAAGTCATTTGGAGCACACCACTGCATTCATCCTTTACCTTCTTTCTCACTTTGTCATTTTGTTGCCTGGATTAAAAATAATTTGCTTAGATTAAAAACCAAAAATGATATTTCCTAGCCACCCTTGCAAATAGGAAAAGCCACATGACAGTTCTCACCAAGGATGCATAGGCAGATGTTGTAGTAGTGATGACAGCCTATCACCCATGGTGGTGGTAGGTGGTGTCTTCCTTAAAGGGACTTCAGGCTTGGTCCATCCCTCTTGTCCTTGCCTGTTTATTTTTCCTGTCCAGAATAAAGAGGTGACTGGAGCTGCAGTGGCCATTTTATAATCAACAATGAGGGAGAGGCAAAGGGAAGTACAGAGACCTTGGCCTAACACCTCTGAGTCGATTACTTGGGGTTTTTAAAATTTACCTGACACACGTTCAAACCCCTGGTTTGTGCCAGATATGGCCCTGAGCTACCCTACTGAACTGTCCCTGAAATTCCTTTTTCTGGTCCCTTTCTACAAGAGATGAAGTAAATCCTATCTTGCTTAAGCCACTGTTATTTAGGTTTTGTATTAAATGTAGCCAAAGCCAATCTTTCAGCATGGAAAACCTTGCCAATGGATGAGGGCTTAGTGAAGGGAAATCACTTTTGAAAGCAAAACTGTTAAATAATTTGTTTCTGGAAATTATGTGATCATTAAAACTTTAAAAAAGGGACTAACCCACTAATTGAGTCTACCTAAAATACTTCACTTAAGTACAACACTATGAATGTCCAGTGAAAAGAATATTGGCTACATTTGCTGAACACATATATATGTCAGATACCTCATTAAGTACTTTAGAGGCATTAGCATACTTGCTATGTGACCTTGGGAAGTCATGTAACATGTTGGTGTTTCAGTTTTCTCATCTATAAAATGGAAATAGCATAGTATCTATATCATAGGATTGATTTGAAGAATAAAGGAGTTTATAACATATATGTAAGGTGATCAAAACAATGTCTGGCAAATAGTAAACATAAGTGTTAGCTATTATTATCACTATTATTATTGTGCCTCACAAACTCTATTCAGTAAACACGGATACTATCCACAGATAAGGAAGATGGCATCTACCTTGTATGGAGATTTGAGACTGAAAGAGATGATGCCTCTCAGGTGTTTAGTATTGTGACAGGTAAATGCTCTGTCAATTCTAGCCATTATAAGTTTGAAATGTAACAACACTTGAAAAAGTCTCTCATTTCAAATTTATTTCAATACTTTTTGGGGAACAGGTGGTTTTCATTACATGGATAAGTTCTTTAGTGGTGACTTCTCAGATTTTGGGGCACCCATCACCTGAGCAGTGTACACTGTACCCAATGTGTAGTCTTTTATCCCTCACCCCCACCTCCACCTTTCCCTGACAAGTCCCCAAAGTCCATTGTATCATTCTTATGCCTTTGCATCCTCATAGCTTAGCTCCCACTTACAAGTGAGAGTATATAACACTTGGTTTTCCATTCCTAAGTTATTTCACTTAGAATAATGGTCTCCAACTCCATCCAGGTTGCTGTGAATGGTGTTATTTTGTTCCTTTTTATGGCTGAGTAGTATACCATGGTATACACACACACACACACACACACACATATCACTTTTTTTTTGAGACAGAGTCTTGCTATGTCACCCAGGCTGGAGTACTGTGGTGAGATCTCGGCTCACTGGGCAAGCTCTGCCTCCAGGTTTAAGCGATTCTTCCACCTCAGCCTCCCAAGTAGCTGGGATTACAGGTGCCCGCCACCATGCCCAGCTAATTTTAGTATTTTTAGTAGACACGTGGTTTCTCCATGTTGGGCAGGCTGATCTCAAACTCCTGACCTCAGGTGATCCACTCACCTCAGCCTCCCAAAGTGCTGGGATTACAGGGGTGAGCCACCATGCCCGGCCCACATTATCTTTATCCACTTGCTGGTTGATGGACATTTAGGCTGGTTCCATATTTTTGCAATTGCAAATTGTGCTACTATAAACATGTATGTGCAAATGTCTTGTTCATATGACTTCTTTTCCTCTGGGAAGATACCCAACAGTGGGGTTGCTGGATCAAATGGTAGTTCTACTTTTAGTTCTTTAAGGAATCTCCATACTGTTTTCCATAGTAGTTGCACTAGTTTACATTCCCAATAGCAGTGTAAAAGTGTTCCCTTTCACTACATCCATACCAACATCTATTATTTTTGATTTTTAAATTATGGCCATTCTTGCAGGAGTAAGATGGTATCTCATTGTGGTTTTAATTTGCATCTCCCTGATAATTAGTGATGTTGAGCATTTTTTTTCATGTTTGTTGGTCATTTGTGTATCTTCTTTTGAGAATTGTCTATTTATATTTATGTCCTTAACCCACTTTTTGATGGGATTAATATTATTATTATTATTGTTTGCTGATTTATTTGAGTTCCTTGTAGATTCTGGATATTAGTCCTTTGTCGGAGGCATAGTTTGCAAATATTTTCTCCCACTTAGTGGGTTGTCTGTTTACTCTGCTTTTGTTAGGTGAATTTAGGAGCAACATTTGAACAATGGATATAAAATGATTGAATTAATAGAGATCAGATAAGTGAAGAGAATGCTGTCAGTCTATATCAGGAATCTAGCAGCATTAATATTCTCTGTGATGTTTTGGGGAATAAGGACATTGAAGTATTGAAGTTCTACGTGGCAGGATAGTGAGTGAGAGAATAAATCATCCTCAAAGGTCTGTGTCTAAATACTACAAATACTTCCTGACTTCACTGACAATGTAGCACAAGACAATAATTCCATTAAGCAAAGAGTGTAGAATGGCCCATGTATTAGTCTGTTCTCACACTGCTGTAAAGAACTACTTGAGACTGGGTAATTTATGAAGAAAAGTCGTTTAATTGACTCACAGTTCTGCAGGCTTAACAGGAAGCATGGCTAAGAGGTCTCAGGAAACTTATAATCATGGTAGAAGGTGAAGGGAAAGCAAGGCACATCTCACCATGGTAGAGCAGGAGAGAGAGAGAGCCTATAGGTGCTACACTTTTAAACCATCACACCTCATGTGAACTCACTCACTATTGTGAGAACAGCATGGGGGAAATCTGCCCCCATGATTCAATCACCTCCTACCTGGTCTCTCCCCTGACATGTGGGGATTACAATTCAACATGAGATTTGGGTGGGGACACAGAGCCAAACGATATCATTCTGCCCCTGGCCCCTCCCAATCTCATGTCCTTCTCACATTGCAAAATACAATTATCCCTTCTCCATAGTCCCCCAAAGTTTTAACTCATTCCAGCATTAACTCAAAAGCTCAAGTCCAAAGTCTCATCTGAGACAAGGCAAGTCCCTTCTGCCTATAAGCCTGTAAAGTAAAAAAAAAGTTAGTTACTTCCAAGATACAATGGGGATAGAGAAACTGTGTAAATGCTCCCATTCCAAATGGGAGAAATGGGCCAAAACAAAGGTGCTACAGGCCCCCATGCAAGTTCAAAACCCAGCAGGGCAGTCATTAAATCTTAAAGCTCCAAAATAATCTCCTTTGACTCCATGTCTCACATCCAGGTCACATTGATGCAAGGGGTGGGCTTCCAAGTCCTTTGGCAGCTCCTGTGGCTCTGCAACTCCAATGCCCCTGTGGCTTTGCAGTGTACAGCCCCCTTTAGCTGCATTCGCAGGCTGGCATTGAGTGCCTGCAGCTTTTACAGGCGCACAGTGCAAGCAGTTGGTGAATCTACCATTCTGGGGTCTGGAAGATGGCAACCCTCTTCTCACAGCTCTACTAGGCAATGCCCCAGTGGGGACTCCATTTGAGGGCTCCAATCCCACATTTCCCCTCTGTACTGCCATAGTAGAGGCTCTCCATGAGAACTCCACCTTAGCAGCACACTTCTGCCTAGACATCCAGGCATTTCTATACATTATCTGAAATCCAGGCAGAGGCTCCCAAAGCTCAGCTCTTGTCCTCTATGCACCTGCAGGCCCAACACCACGTGGAAGCTGCCAAAGCTTGGGCCTTGCACCCTCTGAAGCAATAGCCCAAGCTGTATCTTGGCCCCTTTTAGCCATGGCTGGAGCTGGAGGGGCTGGGTTGCAGGGCATCATGTCCCAAAGCAGTACAGAGCAGCAGGGTCCTGGGCATGGCCCACAAAACCTTTTTTCCCTCGTAGGCCTCCAGGCCTGGAATGGGAGGCGCTGCTGCAAAGGTCTCTTACATGCCCTGGAGACATTTTCCCCATTGTCTTGGCTGTTAACATTTGGCTTGTCTTTACTTAAGCAAATTTCTGCAGCCAGCTTGAATTTGTCTCAGAAAATGGCTCTTTTTTTTTTTTCAACCACATGGTCAGGCTGCAAATTTTCCAAACTTTTATGCTCTGTTTCCCTTTTAAACATAAGTTCCAATTTCAGACCATCTCTTTGTGAACACATATGACTGTATGCTGTGAGGAGCAGCCAGATCACATCTTGAGTGCTTTGCTTCTTAGAAATTTCTTCTGCCAGATACCTTAAATCATCTCTCTCAAGTTCAAAGTTCCATAGATCTGTACAGCAAGGGCACAATGCTATCAGTCTTTTAGCTAAAGAATAGCAAAAGTGACCTTTACTCTAGTTCCCAATAACTTTCTCATTTCTATCTGAGATCAACTCAGCCTGGACTTCACTATCGATTAGCATTTTGGTCAAAATCGTTCAACAAGTCTCCATGAAGTTCCAAACTTTCCCACATCTTCCTGCCTTCTGTGCGCCAAATTGTTCCAACCTCTGCCCATTACCCAGTTCCAAAGTTGCCTCCACATTTTCAGGTATCTTTATAGTCATTCCCCACTTTCCTGGTACCAGTTTTCTGTATTAGTCCATTCTCACACTGCTATAAAGAACTACCTGAGACTGGGTAATTTATGAAGAAAAGAGGTTTAACTGACTCACAGTTCTGCAGGCTAAACAGGAAGCAAGGCTAGGAGGCCTCAGGAAACTTACAATTATGGTAGAAGTTGAAGGGGAAACCAAGCACGTCTTATTATTGTGGAGCAGGAGAGAGAGCAATGCGGGGGAAGTGCTACACTTTTAAACTATCACATCTCATGAGAACTCACTCACTATCACAAGAACAGCACGGGGGAAATCTGCCCCCATGATCCAATCACCTCTCACCAGGTCACTCCCCTGACACGTGGGGATTACAATTCAACATGAGATTTGGGTGGGGACAGAGAGCCAAACTAAATCACCCCACAAATTTAAGAAGCTGGAAATATAAAGTTCTACTGTCATCATAATGTTTACCATAGAATTTTCACATGGAACTTTGTAATGTATAGACTGTTACAAAACTCTTAGGAAAAGGGCTGACAACTTTTTATTAATTCCTACAATTTATAATTAGATCTGAATTTCAGACTTGGGGGCAATAATGAGAACAATTACTAGCTGTAATCAAGAAAAAATACCAATTTGTGTTTGACCACAACAGTTGTATTAGAGATTTATTCTTTCGGCAAATATTTGAGGGTCTGCCATGACAGGTCTGTACAAACTTTGGGCTTGGAGATGGGAACACAAACTAGATACAGCTCCCACCCACATATTACTTAGAAGAGCAGCAGGGTTTTCTCACTGGATATTCAACAATTTGACTAAATACATTTATAATTACAGAGAACTATAAGTTCTTTGGAGCAAAGGGTGTGATGAGAGAATAAAGGATTTCAACAACAACATTTTTTTCCGAGACAGAGTCTTGCTCTTTGGCCCAGGCTGGAGTACAGTGGCATCCTCACAGCTCACTGCAGACTTGACCTTCCAGGCTCAATCCATCCTCCCACCTTAGCCTCCTGAGTAACTGGGACTACAGTCATGTACCACCACACCTGGCTAATTTTTTGTATTTTTTGTACAGATGGGGTTTCACCATGTTGTCCAGGCTGGTCTCGAACTCCTGACCCCCACCTTGGTCTCCCAAAGTGCTGGAATTACAGGCATCAGCCACCATGCCTGGCCAGCATTCCTTTTAGTATGAAAAATAACACACCAATGATCCTTGGCCCGCTCATTCCAGGAAAACAGTCACTTAAATTCCCTGATGGAGCTGAACTATAAATCATTACATTTATTTTTCTATTGAGTAGAATCATCTCTTAAAACAGGTTTTTGGATGTACATTTTGCCTATATAAAATTTGCAGCCAATTTTAAGGGCTCGTCTTATTGTAGGTGATTAGTAGCTGATTTTTTCCTGATAAACTGATTACATAGCATAATTAATTTGCCTTCAGTTCCTTAATATCTCCTTTTCTGGAAGGATCTTGTCCTCCTCTCTACCTCAGCCATCCACTATCTCTGGCCACACCCCTACATCTTGGCATTGCTCAAAACTGCCCCAGCATCATGATTTCAATTTCAAGTATCTCATTCCCAGACTGCTCCCCAGCTTTTGGGAAAGGCTCCCAACTCCAGTAACTCATGGACCCCACTAGGACCTTCACTCGGTGGATCCTATCATCTTTCCAGCATTTCACATTACATATGTTCTTGCCTTCCTCCTATCACAGACCCCCGACAGTCACTCCATTGCCTATACCTTCTGCTCTCTGATCCCATTTCCTTCCATGACATACACCTGCAAAACCCCAGCCCTAGTTAGACTAAGCTCTGTCCCCTTAGGTTAACCGAGGCTGGAGAAAAACCCACAGCCATGCCGACTGGTCTTACTTTAAATTCATGGCCACTAGGCTGGGTGTAGTGGCTCATGCCTGTAATCTCAGCACTTTGGGAGGCTGAGGCAGGTGGATCACCTGAGGTCAGGAGTTTGAGACCAGCCTGGCCAACATGGTGAAACCCCGTCTCTACTGAAAATAGAAAAATCAGCCGGGCATACTGGTGCGTGCCTGTAATCCCACCTACTAGGGAGGCTGAGGCAGGAGAATCACTTGAACCTGGGAGGCAGAGGTTGCAGTGAGCTGAGATCATGACAGTGAGCCAAGATCGTGACAATGCACTCCAGCCTGGGTGACTGAGCAAGACTCCGTCTCAAAAAATAAAAAATAAATTAATTAATTAATGGCCACTAACCTCAAATGGACACTTAATAGTAGCAATCTTACCACATTTCCACAGTTCATTCGCTCCCAAACCCGCCCAGACGACTTAGATATCACTCCTCTCTCTTCCAACCTCCAGCATCTCTTCAATCCCACCATTCTCAGGAAGCAGGTTCCCTGGCAATTTCAACAAGATGAGAGAGTGGTGAGAAGAGATCATCCCTGTGTTCTCACCTCTGCAAGCAAGCACCAGCTTGTGTGCATCTGGGTGCACATACTCCGCCTTCCCTCCAGTCGCTAGCTTTTCCTACATCACTGCACTGTCCCCAACCCTGCCCCCCAGCTTTTCAGTGCATGTGTAAAGTAGACTCAGTTTCTAGGTCTTTACACTTGCTCTTCCTTTCGCTTGGGAGGTTGGGAACTCATCCCTCAGAGTGTGTACTGTGCTTCCTTCCCTTCCTTCAGGACCTCTTACAGTGAGATTTTCTCTACCCCTTTAGAAATAGTCATCTCTTCCATTCTCAATCCCTCTTCCCCTGTTTTTTCCATCACTTGTACCACTGCCTCGCATATTTGCGTATTTATTTATTTATTTATTTATTGAGATGGAGTCTCGCTCTGTCGCCCAGGCTGGAGTGCAGCGGCACGATCTCAGCTCACTGCAACCTCTGCCTCCCAGGTTCAAGTAATTCTCCTGCCTCAGCCTCCCAAGTAGCTGGGACTACAGGAACATGCCACCATGCCTGGGTATTTTTTTTTATATATATATTTTTAGTAGAGATGGGGTTTCACCATGCTGGCCAGGCTGGTTTTGAATTCCTGACCTCGTGATCCACCCGCCTTGGCCTCCCAAAGTGCTGGGATTACAGGCGTGAACCACCACGTCTGGCCATGTATTTATTTATTATCTGTCTTCCTTAATGAGGGCAGGGATATTTTTCTGCTTGCCACCATGTCCCCTGCTAGAACAGTGCTTCATTTACTCATTCATTCAACAGGTATTTAATATGCCCCTGTTAAATACCAGGCACTGCTCAGGTGCTGAGATTATAGCAATGAACACAGAAGACAAGAAATCCTGCTCTTTTGGCTAAATAATATGGAGACATTTGAGTGAAGACTTGAGGGAGATAAAGGAGTGAGCCACGTGGACATCTGTGGGAAGAGCTGTCCAGGGAGTGCTATGGTTTGAATGCATTCCCCAAAGTTTAGATATTATAAACTTAATCCCCAATGCAACAGTGTTGAGAGGTAAGAACTTCAAGGAGTGATTACGTCATGAGGGCTGTTAAATTAAGTTTAGGCTAAAGCTGCCTCCATATATATATATATATATATATATATATATATTTTTTTTTTTTTTTTTTTTGAGACGGAGTTTTGCTCTTGTTGCCCAGGCTGGAGTACGATGGCATGATATTGGCTCACTGCAACCTCCGCTTCCCGGGTTCAACTGATTCTCCTGCCTCAGTCTTCCGAGTAGCTGGGATGACAGGCATGCACCACCAAGTTCAACTAATTTTGTATTTTTAGTAGAGACGAGGCTTCTCCATGTTAGTCAGGCTCATCTCAAACTCTTGACCTCAGGTGATCCGCCCGCCTTGGCCTCCCAAAGTGCTGGGATTACAGGCTCACGTGAGCTACCACGCCCGGCCCATACATATTTTAAGTTAGGCCTAAAGGTTTCTCTGTACACAGCAAACTGTAACCTAACTGGATATGCAAACAGACTGTAACCAATTCTTGTACCAATCACAGAGTTTTGGTCAATCACAGGCAGCCAACTGTTCAAACTGTGTTAAAATAAGGCAAATATTTAGCTCTAACCAATTCAGTTTTTTCTGTACCTCACTCCATTTTCTGTCACTTTTCTTTCTCTGCCCATAAATACCATCTGACCCTGTGGTAGCTCCAGAGTTGCTCTGAAACTATTCTGGTTCTGGGGGCTGCTCAGTTCTCAAATTGCTCTTTGCTCAATTAAACTCTGTTAAATTTAATTTGCCTAAAGTTTTTCTTTTAACAGGGATCTGTCCTCATGAATGGATTAATGGCATCATGGGAGTGCGGTTTGGTATCTTAGGAGTGGATTGCTGATACAAGCATGAGTTTGGCCCTTTTCTACCCTCCCTCTCATGTTCTCTGTCTTGCTATGTGATGCCTTCTGCTATGTTGTGATGAAGGAAGAAGGCCCTCACCAGATGCAGCCCCTTGATTTTGGATTTCTCAGCCCCCAGAGCCATGAGCTAAATTAACTTCTATTGTGTATAAACTACCCAGCTGGTGGTTGTATTGGTCCATTTTCATACTGCTATGAAGAAATACCCAAGACTGGGTAATTTATGAAGAAAACGTGGTTTAGGGCTGGGTGCGGTGGCTCACGCCTGTAATCCCAGCACTTTGAGAGGCCAAGGCAGGCAGATCACCTGAGCTCAGGAGTTCAAGACCAGCCTCGCTAACACAGCAAAACCCCGTCTCTACTAAAAAATACAAAAAAAGATTAGCCAGGCATGGTGGTGCGTGCCTGTAGTCCTAGCTACTTGGGAGGCCAAGGAAGGAGAATTGCTTGAACCCTGGAGGCGGAGGTTGCAGTGAGCCGAGGTTGCATCACTGCACTCCAGCCTGGGTGACAGAGTGAGATTCTGTCTCAAAAAAAAAAAAAAAAAAAAAAAGGTTTAATGGACTCACAGTTTCACATGGCTGGGGAAGCCTCACAATCATGGCAGAAGGTGAAGGAGCAGCAAAGGCACATCTTATGTGGTGGCAGGCAAGAGGGCGTGTACAGGGAAACTGCCCTTTATAAAACCATCAGATTCTCATGAGACTTATTCACTATCACGAGAACAGCATGGGAAGAACCCACCTCCATGATTCGATTACCTCCCACCAGGTCCCTTCTATGACACATGGATGTTATGGGAGCTACAATTCAAGATGAGATTTGGGTGGGGACACATAGCCAAACATCAGTGGTATTCTATTACAGCAACACAAAATGAACTCACAAAGGGAGGGAACAGGAACAGCTAGCACATAGATACTGAGGTGAGAATGTGCCCAGATTGTTCCAGAAGAGTGAGGATGCCAGTGTGACTTGGGGAAGTGAGCAAGAGGAAGAGTAGAAGTGCAGGTCAGAGTGGTAAAGGAGGGGAAGGAAAGATTATGTAGAGTCTTGTGCTTATTATGGGAACTTTTATTCTGAGTGAAATGAGGACCCAAAGGAGGAGTTTTAAAAAATTTAATACAATGCTATTAATATACAGTCCATATTTAGGTTTTTATAAAGGTCTCATCAATGTCTTTTTAAAAAGAATATCCAAATTTTTATTATCATTTAAAGAAATAACTTGCACAATGGGCAAAATGAAATTTTATTGCATACATAATAATATTAATAGTTATCATTTAAGACTGCTAGGACTGCACTAAGAAAGGCCATCTAGGCTGGGCGCAATGGGTCATGCCTGTAATCCCAGAAATTTGGGAGGCTGAGACGGGTGGATCACTTGAGGCCAGGAGTTAAGACCAGCCTGGCCAAAATGGTGAAACCCCGTCTCTACTAAAAACACAAAAATTACATGGACGTGGTGGTGTGTATCTGTAGTCCCAGCTACTCGAGAGGTTGAGGCAGGAGAATTGCTTGAACCCGCAAGGCAAAGGTTGCAGTAAGCCGAGATCGCGCCATTGCATTCCAGCCTGGGCGACCAAGCGAGATTCCGTCTCAAAATTAAATAAATAAATGCCATTTTTGATTTTTTAAAAAATTAACAACTTTAAAATGACAGTTTATAGCTCCCCCTCCCCATTCAGGATCCAGTCAAGGTCATATACTGCATTTCATTGTCATGCTTTTTCTTAATAGCTTGAGGTAAAATTCACATTCCAAATGATTGACCCATTTAAAGTGTTACAATTTAATGGCTTTTGGTATAGCCACAGAGTTGTGCAACCATCACCAGAAACTAGTTTTAGAACAATTTTGTCACCCCATAACCTTTAGCTGTCACTCCCCAAGTTCCTCATTTCCCCAACCCTATGCAAACCACCAATCTACTTTCTGTCTCCATAGCCTTGCCTACTCTGAGCATTTCACATATGTGGAAGAATACAATGTGTGGTCTGTCTTCTTTCCCTTCACACGTTTTGAAAGGTTATCCATGTAGCATGCGTCAGTATCAGTACTTCATTCCTTTTTATGGCTGAATAATGTTCTCTTGTATGGGATACTTTATACTATTTATCAAGGGAGGGTTTTCAACAGAGGAGTGGCCTGATCCGAGTGGCATTTAACAAGGTTCACTTTCCTGTTGTTCTAAGGAGCAGAGAATGATCAACTGCGTCAAATGCTGCTTTTAGAGAAAATAAGATGAGGCCCACGAATTGACCAGTAAGTGCTCAAATAGGTTAACGGCAAAAGGAATTTAATTAGAAGGCATATTCTGATACACATTGCTGGGAGTGATTTTTTTTTTTTTTTTTTTTTGCTTCATGTGAAATTTATTCCTCAAAAAAAACCATTTTTTCTAAACATAACTCAACATTATAGTAATTATGCAAGATTTTATGCAGCTTCAAGAGTTAGCCAAGAGAAAAGTTGACTCTTGCAAGAAGATATTTTCAATGTCTATGCAGATCAGGTAGGTAAGAGTTAAGTGCAGGGGAGTTGGCATCATCTAAAAGACTGTAGAAATTGGACCAAAAATGTGGAGTTCTAAAGCAGTATCTCCTTGTGGCATGTCATTATTTGAAGCAACAAGGTTACCTACTCGAATCACTGGATCCTGAGTTGACACAAAACGCATCTGTTGACTCAGGGTTTGTATAAGCACGTGCAGTATTTACTAGGCTATCCAATTCTGGGTACGTACAACTTCTGGGGCCTGCAAATTATTGGAGAGTGAGTGAGGGGCAACGAAAACTAGACATAAAAGGGCGCGTCTGGAAAGATAACTGTCAACATGCACTCCACGTTTATAGAACGATTCGGTGGGCGCGGTGGAAGCGTTAATGAACATTTCAGAAAATAAACATATGGAACATCGAAATTCACTTGCAGATAATGGACTAAGTCCGCTCCACCGGGACTAAAAAGGCAGGGTTAGGAAAGCCTGAACGCCGCCACACTGTGTTTTCTCCAGGAAGAAACGGGGCGTGGGGCTGCGGGTGGAAGGGGGTGGCTCCGGCCGCTCCCCCGCGCCGTCCTCCGGCCCCGGCCGCGCTGCGCTCACGCCAGCCGGGCCGGGAATTTGGAGAGGATCCCTGGTCGCGCGGCAGCGGCGGCGGCGCGCGGGTGAGCGGGTGAGCGTGTGAGCGGGCGGGCAGGCGAGTGCGCCGGGTATTGGCAGCCGAGGAGTGGAGGCTGGGCGGCTCCGACTCCCTGACGCCAGCGCGACCAGATCAATCCAGGCTCCAGGAGAAAGCAGGCGGGCGGGCGGAGAAAGGAGAGGCCGAGCGGCTCAACCCGGGCCGAGGCTCGGGGAGGGACCCTGGGAGCGGAGCGTGGCGCAGCGCCCAGCCGGCCGGACCCGGGCCGCGGGACCCCGCTCGCCCGGCCACTCGTGCGCCCGCGCGGACGGGCGCGCCGCCAACCCGGTAAAACGAAACAGACCCGAACCCAACTTTCCCTTCATGCCGTGTCCCAGCCGTCCCCTCGGCGCCCCAGGCTTTCCAGCGCCGCCGCCGCCGCCTCTGCACGCGTGGGGCCGCCACGGTCGTGCTGGGCTCGGGGCGCGGGCGTCGGCGGGAAGGGGGCTCTTTCTGCGCGGGGCGGGCCGCGATCCCCCCACCCCCCATGATGGCGCCTCCCGGCCGCTCGGAGGAGCGAACCTGCCACCGCGTCTTCTCGCGCCCAGCCCGCCGGGCTCCCCTGGTGTCTTTGTTGGGTCTTCTGCTGTGGGAAGCCCAGTTCCCGGGCCCCCGAGCCTCGGCTCCCGGGCCTGACCGCGCTGGGACCTCCCCGGCCGCGCTCCCCTTCCGCGCGCTCCTCACATCTCTCCCGTGCTGCCGCCGGGCCGAGGCCCGTTCGCGCGGCCAGCGGACCCATTGTGTCCCCCGCGCCGGCGGGGCGACCCCTGCGGGAGCTGGAGGACGACCGCCGGCGCTGCTCTCCAAGGCGCCTGGTGGAGCGGGTCTCGCGGGCGGGGGACCCCGGCGCCCCGGGTCCCTCCACATCCCGCACGGGTTTCCTTCTCGGCCCCAGCGAGCCTCTTTGGGGTCGAGGTCAAGGAAAGTTCGCACCGAAATCCCCTCTAATTTATTCAAAGGTTTGGCGGCGGCGCGTAATTTTTTCCCCTCTTCCGCCTACACCCGCTGCGTCTCCTGGTGTCTCATTCCTTTCCCTTTACCGGAGTCGATTGCCTCACTGCATGTGTATTCGTGAGTTCGCGGTTGAACAACTGTTCCTTTACTCTGCTCCCTGTCTTTGTTAGTGTTTCTCGGGGTTGTTTCTGTAGGAAGGTGGGGGTGGTGGGCGTGAGAGACAGACGTGGGCTCTAGTTTCTGAATCTGTGTGAAGGTTTTAAAGGGAGAACGTTTTCTTGATGTGCTTTAGGAGGGGAGGAGGAACAAATGCCTGCCAGATCTCACAGCTACAGTAGCTGAGCTTTTGTTTATTTTGAAGCGCATGCAATTTTTAAATACACGGTGCAAGATAACCAGTAAAGGCGCGTTCCTTCTGAAAATCGAGGCCGGTCTCAGAACCATCTCCTGAGAAGGCATCGTTTTCGTGAGTGCTGAGACAACTGTCTTTTTTCTCTGCCCTCCCCCCTCTTTTCTTTCCATTGTATCTGAAGTTTCAAAGTACATGGAATGATACAGAAGTTGCATGATTTCTGTTATGTCTTCCTGTTGCTGAAACTCTCAGCCGCTAAATCTCAGAATGCCTTTATCTTAGAACATCTCTGGGTCTAATTGCCTGTTGTGGATAACTTGCCCACATCTCAGTAACACAATGAGAAAACTGTTCCCTGCCCATGTTGATTTTTCAAATTGTTTGTAATTACTTTAAATTGTATTGAAGGTAGGTGAACTGTATTAAAAAAGAATCGGAGCAGAAGTGTTCACTGCCCCAGCATTTTCAATTGGTATAAATATTGTTGCATCAGTGTTATTCTGATGTAGGTGCCAGATCTAAATATGCTGTACTGATTAAAGTGTTTGTTCTGCCCTCTCCCACTCTCTTTCCCATTTGCAGTTATTTGCTATTTCTGTGCAGGTGGTGTATCATTGGTGTGATACTGCAGTTGTTAGGAATGTGTAACTAGGGTCGTGAGAGATGATTTTTCTGGAGGTGGGTGATGCCAGAGCCTCTAGAGGATCCAGGCAGGATCGGGTTTCTTCTGAGGGTAGGGATTTGTCCTTGATTTAGTTTTGACCCCTACAACCATAGGTATATAACTAAATACATTTTACCTCTTGCAGTATCCTTTGGTTTCATATCCTTGAAGAGCTGATGACCTTTGTGTTTTAGAGAAATGACAATTTTTAGGCAATTAAAGACATTGACCTCTTACACTTCTTGGAATTTAATTTTATTTCTACCAAGTTCATTAAGGCATTAAGAGGAAGTTGTCACATTTTCTCAACTACGTGTATTACATTTATTAGTTAAAAACTAAATTTCACTTTGTAATTTTGATTTCTAGCAATTCTGGGTTAAATATAAAATCTAATAACTTAGTAGATTGGAAAAAGAAGTAACTTGGGTATAATTAGACTAATGTTTAAGCTGCAGTAGCCTACATAATCAAGGCCAAGTGTGTGTGTATAAAAGATCTCATTTGTGTAGTCTTACAAGGCTAATGGAGGCATCACTGAGGCTTTATAAATAATGTAAGTTGGGTATAATGTAGAGTCTCCAGAGACGGCAGAGAAAGCATCATTACCAGCCTTTTCAACCTGCTTGAGATCTTAAATTGATTTACAGCACTGAACTGGTGCAAAATGATACATCAGGATGACATGGGGTCAGCCTGTAAAAATCTATGATGTCAGCCTATTAGTTCAGTCATCATAATTAAACCATATTACAGGGGTAGCTGAGCAGGAGTCTGGCGTTATACTTCAGATATGGGTGGTACATGGGTTTTGTTTATAGTGGAAAGGCTGAGATGGCCAGGGACACCAGTGCGCGTGAAAGAGGGAAAAGGCTTACAGAACTATGAATTTCTGTAGAAAAATTTAAGATAAATGCAGATATATTCAGTCTGAATTGTATAAGTAGCTTTTCATTTGGTAGAGGAGAAACAGATGCTTTAGGGATGCTGATAAGGACCTTTGCAGCTCTGATATGTGTACTGAATGCTTCATGTGAGTTTGAATTTAACTTGGCCTTAGGGACCTTCTAAAATATCAGTGGACCACGTACTTAACTCTGATCCTTTTATTACCCCTGAATTTTCACTGTATTGATGTATCAACTGACATGTTATTTCTTTAACTAGTCAAACTTACCAGGCCTATACCAGAAACAAAGATATTTGAATTGAACATATAAATAGTTCAGGAAAAGAAGATTCTTATTTTGCTTAAATTTCTGACAATCCTTATTTAGCATATGGATTATCTAGGGCTCTGCTATCCTAGCCATAGTCACATGTAGCATTTTTGAAATTTTATTTTATTCTGTTTTTTTTGAGACGGGGTCTCGCTCTGTTACCCAGGCTGGAGTGCAGTGGCACGATCATGGCTCACTGCAGCCTCGACCTCCCAGGCCCAGGCAATCCTCCCACTTCAGCCTCCCAAGTTGCTGGGACTACAGGCACTGCCACCACGTCTGCCTGACTAATTTGTTTTTGTATTTCTTGTAGAGACAGGTTTCGTCATGTTGCCCAGGCTGGTCTCAAACTCCTGGGCTCGAGCTGTTCTCCCGCCTCAGCCTCCGAAAGTGTTGGGGTTACAGGTGTGAGCCACTGCACTCGGCTACGTATAGCTGTTTAAGTTTAAATTAAAATTAAATAAAAATTCATTTTCTCAGCACTAGCCACATTTCAAATGCTTAGTAGCTGCTTGTGGTTAGTGGCTGCCGTACTGGACAGCGTGTATATAGAATAGTTCCATCATCACAGAAGGTTCTGCTAGCCAGTGCCACCCCAGGACCTTTACCTCATCTCACTTGTTACCTCTACCAATGAGTTTGTGAAGTCAAAGATGGAAAGACATATATAAACTAATTTTATCACTAACTAGCTGTTCTTTTTAAAATAAAACACAGTTTGGAAGGGACAGTTGAAGCTACTGGATAAAAGGAGTTTGACTTTTCTGTAGATCTTATTTATTATTAGTGTCATCGATTCTAATTTGGTTTAGAGCCTTAGAGAGGAGAAATAATTGTAGCTAACCTTTTTTTCTGAATTTTTACTGTATGTATGCCAGGCATTGTTTATAATACCCGTATCTCATTTAAGCCTCAAAACTTCCATAAGTACTGTTGTTGTCACATTTTACAGGTAAAGAAACTGAGGTCAGAATGATGCTTCAGGCGGTATAGTGAACGATTATGATTTCTAATCTTACCTGGGATATGATCGAGGTCGTCCAACTCTAGAAACTCTATCTTAACTATGTTTTTTGGTCGTTCGTTCGGAAGACCCAAATCGTCATTGTTCTGCTGTGCTTTTCTATGCCAGTATAGACGACTTGGCTTGTGTCTTTTGTAGGTCTTTAAATAAATTTACCTTCTGTTGTGCCTTTCTGGGCTATCTTCTTTTTTTGTAAGTGTTTAAGAAAGGAAAAATAATGCTCATCTAAGCAGTACATAATTTGAAGAATAAATCTGGCATGAAAATAATGCATTTCAATAATGCATTATTCAACTAATAATGCCAGATTAGTTTTATCTCTGCTTTTCTGTGTAATTCTTGTCACTTTCCTCATGCATTTTCTTACATAATCACAAACTGATACTAAGTTAGGAGGAAAGTTGTAGTAATTCAGTTTGTCTGTCTTACCAAAATTAGTCTGTCTTCCCTGAGATGTTAAACACTGTAAGAATAGTAATTGCAAATTCATTGGGGATTTTTAAAAAAACATTTAACATCTGTTTTTATAAATGTTTTACAAGGTCAGGGCTGTTTAAGAATCTGATGAAACTATGGATCTTGTATCTTCTTATTCCCACCTTCTTATCCCAAAATGCTTATATGCCATGGTGAGTTAATATGTATACTTAACTATCCAAATCTCATGGTCTTTCGGGTGAAATATGTCCATGGGACTGCCCTGCCAAGTGCTTTCATAAACATTAAGATTTGTAATTTCCTTTACAGAGAATAGAGATATTTAGTATTAAAAGTTGCTTTAAAGATTTTCTAATCTGGTTGGTTCATATCAAGGTGAACAATCTGAAGTCTAGAGAAGGTAACTGACATCCAAAGTTACCTGTCTAGTGATTGGAAAAGGGAAAGCCAAGATCTGGACTCTTCTTAGCATTAAGTGCCCTTTTGTTTTTGGGTTTTTTTTCCCCGTACCATGCTCACTATATTTCTGAGGCTTTGGTGTGAGCATATCCAGTGTAATTTAGGGAAGGGAGGAAAGAATTTTTTGGCCTGTTAGCGACTTTTGATACCTAACATTGTTTGAGCTAAGTAGGAATCAAATCTGACAACCAGAGATAAATGCTTATTTTCTACATATTAAAATTGATTCTTTCTCATTCTGGAGATGGAAAAGAAAAGCCTTATATCTGATTTAATCAATGGGACCTTATTAGAAAATGGGAGATCCAAGATTGTACAAAGTTCAAATTAAAGCAGGCAACTCTGACATTTAGCAAAATATACGAATCTCCTCTTGACTCTCAAAAACAGATCACATTCCTAACCAAAAGCTAAAGTTTGGGGTATTTAGGGAATACTAGGGAGCTAGGGAGTCCTAGGGTGAGAGTTGGACAGGTCTGAGGAGAAAAAGGATAATTTAAATATAAAAAAGTGGAGAAAATCGGTTTTAAGTCATAGTGTGTCTTTGAGGTTGATGAAATGTTCTGCTACTTCTATATGTGGTTTTACTCTTTGGTACCAAGATTTTAGGACATACTTTGATAACAAATAGGGGCATCTCCTCTTTGCCCCAATCTGAAACCTCTTGACCCTTTATTTTCCTTTCCTGCTGTTATCTGATAGTACAAATATTCAGTCTAATCTGTTGATCTGTCATCTGATTTGCAGCAAAAATACCTGAAGTATTTTCATCACTCCACTGTAGCCACCTTTAAAAAGAAAAGGAAAGAGAAGAAAAAGGCAGAGCCAAATAGTATTGATGTAATTGCTTAAAATCTAAATTAAAATACTTGCTGTGTGTTATTAAGATGGTGTCAGTTTTAGAGGTGCAGGGCTAGTCCTATATGCAAAACAGTAATGTCTATAGCTATTGCGGGCTGACTTGCAGAAATGAGCGGCTTCTCTAGAACATTCATTTGCATAAAGGAAACTATCTTTCAGAAAAGAAAAACCAAAAGTTTCATAAGCAGTTTCACTCCAGTGACTACATCAGAGTTTTAGTAAGGTACTGGGAACTATGCTATTTGAACAGTTCAGCATCTTTATAATTTTTGTTATAAGCTAAAATCTGAACTTCAGGGAAGACTCTCTCTTGAAAATAAAGCATTAAGTCCTCTAAGGTGTGAGGAAGTCCTTACCTGGTGATTCTCCCAAATCTCTTCTCTGTTCTTAGTGTTTGAAAAAGGAGCTTTTTTTTTTTTTTCAATAAGAACCAAGGTTTGCAGTATAGATTGGTTTCTTAACAAATTTTTTTTTTGAGACAATAAGCCTGGATCTGAAGAAAGAACATACAGTTGTTAATTATGCATCTATATGCTTTTGAGTTCAGGATGTAAATGAATATTCACTAGGGCCTGTTTGGGAAGAGGAGGAGAGAGGGGTCTCTCTGTTGATTCAGAATATATTTTTGTACATAAGTTTTAATGCTTTATTTGTAGTTTCCCCTTAATTGCAGGGCTGCTGTACTGTGGATATTTTGCTCTACAATCTGAGATTGTTGGGGTATAGTTACTCAAACTATTCATTTATTATCCTCTCCCTGTCTTTTTTTTTTTTTTTGTGGTTTCTTTGTGGTGTGCTTATGCAAAGTAGAAGTATTCCAGACCTTTATAGCTTTTTTTCTTTTAGTTTCAAACACTGCTAGAAAAAAGCTGGCGGGGAGACTCTCTCAACTGTTATAATTAGGCATTAATTAAGCCATTATTCAGTTAACTAAATGCAAGATCTTTGTTTAGATTGAAAAGAAACGTATCTTTTTAATGAAGGAGGGATATTAAATGGGCCGTTATTTGATCATTTTGCTGCAGTATTGTAATAAGTATATGCTTCATTTATTCCCTGAATATTTATTAGTTCTGAGGCTCAATAATTAGAGGATACACAAACATGAAAAATTAAATGCAGCAACATTATAAGAGCTGTTACAAGGTAGTATAGGAGTAAATTGTACAGACAGCTCACATCAGGACCACTGTGGCCTGGAAGGACATGTGAGTTTGCATAGGCAGAAGGAAGAGGGACATTATAGGCAGAGTAATGGCATGAAAAACCTGGGAGATAAGCATGAGTGTTGAGTATCTGTAGAGCAGCACTGTCCAATAGAATTTCTGCAGTGATGGAAATGTTCCACATCTGGCTAATACAGTAGCTATAGCCACACATGGAAGAGCATTTTTTAAAAAATTAATTTATGTTTAAGTAGCCACATGTGGTTATCATATCAAATAGCACGGATCCAGAGGCAGTGAGCAGCCCTGCCTGACCTCAGTGGCTGTTCCTCATGGAGCCTAGTATGGTGGTGTGGAGGAGATGCTCAGAAAGGTTGAGTTCCAGTGAGAATTTTAGGGCCTTAGAGTGCCAGAATAAGGAAACATTGGGAAGTCACCAAAAGTGTTTGAACATGCAGTTTGCACTGGAGGGATAGAGCCCAGTGCCAGAGATCAATAAGAAAGCTATTGAGTTATGTATGAGATGATAAATCTCTGGTAAAGGTAGACATGGAAAGAGAAGGATTAAAACAAAAACAAAAACAAAAAATAAAACAAAAAACCACGAAGGCTTGGTAATTACATGGCTATAAAGTAATGAGAAAGAGATGTCGGAGATATATCCTTAAGTTTCTAACCTTGGTAGCTGGAAAACTAATAAAGGTGTTACTTAAGAATAGGGAAGAGCTGGTCGTAGAAGGAATAAAAATTGTGCAAATGATAAATTAGACGATGTGTTAAATTTAACATGCGATATCTAAGTCAAAGTATGCTACAGGCAGGTTGGAGATAAGGTTTGGGAGGACTTGAAAGCTTTATGTTAGACTCTCTGCAGTTGTCTACTGGGTATTCTGAGAGAACCACAAAGAGAGAAAGAACTGGTGGATTGAATCTTCCGTTGGAGCCCACAGTTAGCAATTAATAGAAGGAAGAGGCTAATTTGAAGTAGACTGTCTGAGAGGCTGTTTGACATAGACCAAAGAGAAACTGGAAGAAAGACATGGGGTCAGAGGAGTGGGGAAACCAGGAAGCCACTGGAAGAGAGATTCTAGAAGTAGGTTTGGAGGGGAAAATGTACAGTTCAGGGTGAAGGAGAAGTAGTCAGATAATCACGTGAATGCAATTTCAGAGAAGACTGAATACGTTAAGAAGTGAGAAATAAAGTCTTATATTGCCTTAAGTGACTTGAATTTTAAGATAGATGAGACCTCTTCATATTTGAAGGTTGAGGGGAAGAAGTCAGTGGACAGAGAGCAATTAGAGGTGATGGAGTTAGCAATCTGGAGCACAAGTGACAAAATGTTGACCCTGGTAAGGAGGGAGAGTTGTCTGAGAAAGAAACAGAATGGGATCCGAGTGAGAGGAAAGCATGTGGCAGAGCTCCTGTGCACTTTTGCTGATTTTCCTGTATTGTTGGAGGTAAGTCCTTTCACTGGGATGGTGAGGAGGAAGATCAGCACATGGTAAGGGAAGAAGAACCACCGTAGGTAGTGTGCCAGGAAATCTATAGAGAAGTCATATTCTAAACAATTGGGGGGAAACCTGGGGTGAAGTGTGGTGAGGCTGCTGTATAGGAGACTAGGTTAATTGTTACTTTTTGGTATCACTTTGTGGCCTGGTAGGCTTAGGGATAGCAAATGGGTTCAGAGATAAGGCTCTAGAGTCAGATTGCCTGGGTGTAAGACCAAGCCCTAACACTTGTTTTATAAGAAGCCTGATGAACTAAATGAATTGAGAAGAGGTAAGCAATGAGAATCTTGGTAACGAAGTAGTGAAATATCAAGTTTGGGAATTTGTAGATAGAGCATTTCCCTAACAATTCTAGATAAAGGTTTCTAAGAAAAGTATAGAAATTGAACTAACAGACGAATCCCTTTAATGATTTTAAAGGTTATTTAAGTTAATTAGAACTTAAATAAGTATTGTATTCTGAATTTTTCTGTGGCTTTTCTTATAGCATTCATTACGGTTAAAAACATTTCTTTTTCATTAAACCAATACATGCTTAATGCAGAAAGATTCTGCAGTGGATTCTTGTCATAGCGTTAAAAGGAAAGGGGAAATTGATTTATGCCATTGGGGGGAGGGTTATTAATAACCAGCCACAGAACCCTTCAAAATGTGGCTCCAAAGGCAGAAACAATAAAGGAAACTTTTTATAGATTTGATAGCATTTATTATGTGACGAAACATACTCAGAAACAAAACCTGCAAGACAGATAAAGAGATTTGCAACAAGATATTGTTCTTTGCAAGAGAGACTTATATCAATAGGAAGCACCACCCCAATAGAAAAATTGGTAATGGACGTGAACAAGCATTTCACAAGCAAATGAAATGCCAGCTGCTGACAGGAAGGTTCTGCGCCTGTAATCCCAGCTACTCTGGAGGATGAGGCAAAAGGATCACTTAAACCCAGCAGTTCGAGGCTGCAGTGAGCTATGATTGTGTCACTGCACTCCAGTCTGGGCAACAGAGCAAGACTGTCTCAAGAAAAAGGAAAAAAGAAGTACAAACTGCTAATGAACGCACAATGTTTTGGTTATGTCCTGGATCAGACTCTTGATTGAAATGGGGATGATGTCTTCCTTTTTCCTGTATTTTGTTATTCTTTGTATACTAGGAAGTATCAGTCTGGGAAGACTGGGCTTTTCTCATTTAAGGAAAGGAAGCCTGAATTTCCCAGCCTCCTAGGAGAATCTGGAGTGTCAAGGAGGTACGACATATATATAAAGTAGAGTTGTAAGAGGCAGGCACCCTGCTTCCCTCCATAACATGGTTTTCGTCCAGGAGTTTCCTTATTACAATGTGAGGGGCTATCAGTTATACACAGTTTCTTAGTCACCTGGCGTAGATGATGAACCTTGAAGACACCAGTGCTTCCTAGAACATATTGAAATAGGCCCCTTTCTCTCCTACCTGAATTGCAGTATTAGATTTTATAGTGGCATTTACTCATTGATGTGAGACGCAGTGATGGTCTTGGAGTATAGTTTTGATTATTGAGATGGATGAGTTTATGAGGTATTAAATAAAGTGAGAAAAGTTCCTCTTGTAGTAAAGCCTTATAATGTTTTAAAAAAACGTAAAAGTTAGGCATCAGTGTTTAATTTTACAAATTTTTTTTAAAGGATAATAGAGGTCATGAGTTTTCTGTCAGTAGAAAACTCAAACTGTTTTTCCCTCTGCTCTCACACTACAACAGTCAACACAAAATACTTTTGTGACTAAATGTGTGTGGGTTTTTCCCTACGCACCAAACACTGGCTGGGCTGGGTGTCTTCCAATTCAATTTTGACACTACCTGGAGATAGCCTCAGATCCCACAGATTGAGGATTCAGTCTCACCCACCTCCAACATAAGTCCAGGCTTCTGGAACTTCTGGCTGACCAGCTTCGAGTTGGGGCTCCTATGACTCCACTCTTTGGATTCAATTAATTTGCTAGAATGGCTTACAGAGTTCGGGGAAACTTACATTTACTTATTTATTATAAACGATATTAAAAAGGGTACAGATGAAGAGATGCATAGGGCAAGGTGTGGAGGAAGGGGCATGGAGCTTCCATGCCTAACCTGGGCGTGCCACGCTTCAGGAACCTCTGTGTGTTCAGCTGTCCAGAAGCTCTCTGAACCTTGTCCTCTTGGTTTTTTATGGGGCTTCATTTTATAGGCATGATTGATTATACCATTGGCCACTGGTGATCAACTTAACCTTCAGCCCCTTGCCCCCACCCTTGAGGTTGGAGGGTGGGGCTGAAAGTCTCAATCCTCTAATCCTGCCACCATCCTAAAGCTAGTTAGGGGCTGCCAGCCAACAGTCAATCATTAGCATACAAAAAGACATCACTTTGGAGTCTCCAAGGATTTTAGGAGCTGTATGCCAGAAACAAGGTTGAAGCCCAATATATATTTTACAGTACCGCAGGTTTAAAAGGCTATTCATATGCCGCCCATAAGGGAATGAGTCTGCTGGTTATTGGTAGGATCCGTACCTAACTGAATTACATTCAGTCTTAAGTGGGTTCTTACCTTGCCACTAGACAGAATCAGAATTTGTCTGCGTCTTCTGTCTTACCATCTCCCTTCTTTTAAATGACCTGCAAACATTTTAAAGTTGGATAAAAAAGGCTTTTAAATCTCACCTTCAGGCTCACAACTTGGCCCACTAGCATCCCCTGCCCATCCTTAAGTCCTTTCTGAGTGAGTTGTGACTGGGAGTATGGGCCCTGAAGTGATGTGCATTGGTGAGACTTGTCACTCAAACTCTTTGAGCTAAGTGGTAGAGGGAGGAGAAATGCCAGGAAAATCAGTCTTAATTTTATCAGAGACAGTAGTTTTTCATGAAAGAGAATAATGATACAGTGGATATTGCTGTAGAAATTATACAGCTGGTTGTGTATAGCTTGCCATCTCATCTATTACAGCTTCCTGTTTTGCTTTTTGCCCATTGCTGGCTTTGCAGTCCAACATATTTAATAACAACCTCTTTATTTTTCATGTGTTTATGTTTGTGTGCTCAGGACTTCTATTTAGTTTATTCAAGCTTGAGGGAATATTTGATTAGTTTTAAATGTTTTTCTGTTAACTGTGAACAAAATTAACTTGATTATCATTTAAATGTTGGCACAAAAACTGTATAGCATTTATTCACATTTATTTATAGCATATATTTGCTGAAGAGTTTTGTCAATTTGTGGGCTGAGATGTTCTGTATTCTAGAAAAGGCTCCTTTAAAAGGGGTGTGTCCTCACTGTGGAGTTCTCCTTTTTTGTTAAGCTGATATTAATCAATTCAGCAAGTATTTCATGCATTCCTGCTGTGCATCCAGCACTGGACTATGTTTTGGGTGGGATAGAGAAAACTGTAAGTCATTTTCTGCCCTGAAGAAGCAATCTAATTGGTAAGCGGAGATTGTGCATTTGAAGCTGTTTCACTTCAAAATCAAGGGATTGGGGAAAAAAGTCTGATGCATCTGGTAGAGCTTTTTGTCTCTGGCCCACTTCTACCTTAGTTTACTCTTTATTTATTAAGTTTTTTTGAGACGGAGTCTCACCCTGTCGCCCAGGCTGGAGTGCAGTGGCGTGATCTCGGCTCACTGCAACCTCCGCCTCCCAGGCTCTAGTGATTCTCCTGCCTCAGCCTCCTGAGTAGCTGGGATTACAGGTGCCCGCCACCACACCCAGCTAGTTTTTGTATTTTAGTAGAGACAGGGTTTCACCATGTTGGCCAGGCTGGTCTCGAACCCCTGACTTTGGGACCCACCTGCCTCTCCCTCCCAAAGTGCTGGGATTACAGGTGTGAGCCACTGCGCCCGGCCCCAGTTCATTCTTTCAGCAAGGTTTTGAGTGTCTGTATTTTTATTTATGCTTATGTTCATAGTGTATCTCTTAGACAGCTTGATAAAGTTGGGGATAAGAAATTGTAAGTATAGGACCTGCACTGAGGATCTTCTAACTTTAAGGAACAATACAAACCTGCTTGTCTAGTCTAGCATCTGTTGTAATGCCTTTTACTACAATTACCTTATTAACTCTTTAGACTGAGTTCCTTGAGGGTATGGCCAGTGTCTTTATGATCTTTGTGTTAGGACAGTGCCTAGTGCAGTGGTTCTCCCTTGTCTACTCATCAAAATCATATGAACAGCTACCACCACAAAAATGCCTGGGCCCATCCTATTGAAGGGTTATGGTAAGGAAGCTTTTAAAAATATTGTTAATATCCAGCAATATTAAGAACGGTTGGGCTGGCACACAGTAGGTACTTGATGAGTGAATTTTTTCATTTTGCTGTTTTTAGAATTACATCAGGAAACATGGTATGTCGTGAGTTCATCGTAGTTATGAACCATGTCTTTTATACTCTGTAGCACCCAGCACTGTGTGATGCCAGTTGTGGGTGCTCAGACACACCAGTTAAGTTCTGAGGATTGACTGCTTTTGCTTCCCCTTTTTTTTCATTGAGGAGAACAGAGACAGAAAGGGTATATGTGTTTGACATCTCTCCCTTTTCCCTTTGTGGAAGAATCAGCAGTTCTGTGAATCCCGGAGTTGAGGCCTGAGGTGCTTAGATTGCAAAGAGAAAAGGAGCGGAAAAGTGGCAGAATAGAGCTGTGGCTTATCTGGCTATGTCAGAAAAATTTTTGGTTGTCACAAATTGGAGGGAGAGGCTGGAGGGTTGCAAATAGCTTCTAGTGGGTAGAGGCCAGGGATGCAGCCAAACATCCTGTAATGCTAAAGTTGAGGAACCCTGAAATACAGGATAAAAAAGGGGATTAGGAGACAAATGGGATAACTGAAGGAGTAGTGTCATGACCGTTTCTGCCACACCAGCACACAGTTTGTGTGCTTTATCTTCCCACTTTCCTTACCCCCTTACCACAAATCCTTCAGAGTGCAGAGTACTATTTTTGCCATTATCTGTAAGTAGCATTGTGACTTACAACTGTGTATTAGGTGTTGAAATTAATATCTTAGCATCTTATCTATGTTAAAATATACCTGAAAGATTCCTTTAAATTTTCTTTATCTCTACGTCTACTTGATTGGAAAACTGTTAACCTCAAGATAAAAAAAGAGCTAGCAATTTTTGTTTTGTTTATGTTTTCAATAAAGGATCTCAAAATAATCAGTGGGAATGTAAAGAAAATTAATTTCCTTTTTTTTTTTTTTTTTTTTTTACTAGACAGGGTCTTGCTATGTTGCCTAGGCTGAAGGCTGGTGATCACAGCTAATTCTAACTTCGAACTCTTGGGCCCAAGTGATCCTCCTGCCTCAGCCTCCCAAGCAGCTGGGACTACAGACATGGACCACACTGCTTGGCTTTTTTTTTTTTTTTTTTTTAAATGTTATGTTGCCCAGGCTGATCTCAAACTCCCAGCCTCAAGCAATCTTTCCACCTTGGCCTTCCAAAGTGCTGGGATTACAGGTGTGAGCCACTGCACCTGGGTCAAGGAAATGAATTTCTTAAAAGGAGTTTAATTTTAGTGTTTTACAGATTCATCATGAGAAAAGGACTATTAAGATTTGAACACATACAAGAGCTAATGGTGCCAATTTTCTGATGTCTTGTTGAATGATAGCTTCTAACGTCTTATTCTAAGCTCTTTAAAGTGAATTTAATTTTGTCACTGCTGCCCTGATAAAACTCTTTTTTTTTTTTCATGTTCTGGGTAAGTGGGAAGGTATCAAGAAGGAAAGCAATAGGAAAAACAATAAATTAGAAAGGGACAGAAGGAGATGGAGGGAATTTTTTAAAACTATAAGCAAATCCTTGCCTGTTACTCTGCCTTATGCTTCAAACCAAGGAGGGGACTACTGTGGAGAAGCAGTAGAGAGGTTACCTTGGCAGGTTCCTTAACTTTTTTGTGCCTCGGTTTTGTCATCTATAAAATAGTACTTATTCTACAGGACTTGTGTAAGGATTAAGAGAGCTACTTAATTAAATTTAAAGTGCTCAAAACAGTGCGTGGTGATTTATTATGGTTGTGGTTGTGGTGATGAGGATGATATAAGGATGATTTTTGGTTGTTTTTGAATATAGTTGACCCATGACTAATAGGGGCTCGAACCGCATGAGTCCACTTACACTCAGATTTTTTTCTCAACCAAAAGTGGATAGAAAATACAGTATTTGCAGAAGGTGAAACCTTAATATGCAGAGGGCCAGCTTTTTGTTTATGCACGAGTTCCACAGGGCCCTCTGAGACCTGTATGCAAGGATTTTGGTATTGGGTGGTGGGGTCTGGGAACCAGTGCCCCAGGTATACCGAGGGATGACTATACTTCTGTTGAAATTTGATGGAGATCACGGATGCACTTTTATACAGTGTTTCCCATAAAACCACCTACCACTTTCTCCCTTTGAAGTTGGTGGTGATAGTGATAAAAGTTTCTTGAGTTTTAAAACTAGTATGTTTCAGGTGTTCTGTAAAAGTCTGTTTTTTTGCCTATACTCTGAATTCCAAGAGGAGTGATTTATATGACATAAAATGTTTGTCTTTATGTTTCTATAATATACTAAAACACTATAGTTAACCGTCATCCATTTACAGATTTTCCACAGCAATTTTTGAATCTTAAATAGGCATTTCTCTAGAATTTACTATGTTCTCAGGGCATATTGTAGCTTTATTAATAGTGTAAGCAAAATATAAATGATTAAAAGCTTTGATGAATCATAATACATTGTAGAAGCAATAGTTAATTACTAGTAAGGCTGCTTTGGATTATCTGTTCCATTTTTCATACCCACTGAAATAGCTGGTTGATATTTGGACCATTTGGATCTCCACTGTAGGGTAAGTAACACAGAGCTCAGGATGCGTGGAAGATGTCATCGTAGCACAGACTGTAGGTCACTCTGTCTGCATGTATGTTTCTCCTTAGACGAAGAGCCTGAACAGGCGGTCCTGTGACTCTTACCATAGTCTACCATATGATATGGTTCTCCCATCTCTCCCATACACACTTCATAACCATAAGCTTGATGGTGATGGGAACCGTGTTATACTCATTTTCTTTCTACTGCACCTTTATGTTGGTGATAAGGGATTAAAAATTGGTTCAGTTAAATACTGGATTAATGGAAACGAAAGCCTTCTTAGTAGCTGAGCATGTAAAGGAGGAGAACTTGGGTTCTGAAGTCTTCTGAGAATATTGTCTTGGGTTTTTCCATTGTAATTGGTAAATAAATTACTTTAGGGAAGTTAGCAGATAAGACCGTACTGAACAAGTGATCAGAGGTAGAAAGGACAGATTCATGGGTACAGGTCTCACCTAATTCTATAGGTGATGCTTGCTTATATCTAAAGCATTATTTCTCTAAAACCAGTGAAAAACTTTGCATTTGCTTCTTTTAGCTCTTAGGTGTAGGGAGCTCTCACATTCTGGAAGAGGGGGTTGCTGCTATTTGTTCAGTTTCTCCTCCAAGGTGGCCAAGTGAATGTTTGCAATTCCAGTCCAGTTTTTGGCAGATTAAAAAAGTCTGTCGTTGATTGTCATATGAGAGTGAAATCTGGCCGATGTCAATGTTTGTTTCAGTGGTTAGATAAACTTTGATTTTTAGAAGTTATTCTTTCAAATAACAGATTTCTGTAATGGATAAAGGACAGGACCAAATTGCTCATGAAGATATTTGAATAACATAGAAAGTAAGAAATTCCTGCATTGAAAAATTTGATGGATATTTGAATAGTTAGTAGAAAGGGGCGTAAGGGTCTAAAATGGGAGGGAAACTTACTTTTTTGCTATAATATGCCATTCTGTGAAATGGAATTTTTTTATTATGTGCCTGAATCCTTAATAAAATAGTACATTCCATTCCTATCCATATCATACTAACCCAGAATAGGGTCATGTATTTTACCAGAATACATTTTTCTGAAAATCCTATGCTGATACACTTTCAATTATTTTTTTTCCTTTATAAGAAGATATATCTTGCCACCTGTTGGTCATAATGCTGTCTCTTCTAGAGCCATGTAGAAATAACTCTCTTACCTACTGTCAGTTTTTATTTATTTTTATTATTGTGATTTTAAATTTGAAAACAGCAATTGGTTAAAAGTAAAAGTAGTTGGCTCTGCTGCACTCCCTTGTACCCAGCTCACTCCTAAAGGTAACTACTTGTTCAGTTTCTTTTATTTTTTTCTGGGCCTTTAAAAATGCACATGTATATACATAGACAGTTTTTGTTTCTATTTGTGTTTTTAAAAGGAGACCATACTATAGGTACTTTTTACCACTTCTTACTGAACAGTTGTGGTATAGTTTTCTTTTCATGGTAGTATTGTACATGAAAGTCCATCTGTTTTTTTCTTATTTTGTTAACAGTTACATCATAGTTGAATGTATCATAATTTATTTAATCATTCCATTATTGTTAGGCACCTGGGTTATTTAGAACACGAATATACTTGAACATAGATCTTTGTGTGTGTTCATCTGAGGGAGCTATTTCCCCTGTGGCTCTCTCAAGCCGTGGCTGGTTTCTCCCATAAGCCTTTTACCTCTTATTGCCACCTTCAGACCATTCTTCTACCATCCTCTATAAAAAACACCCAACTTCGACTATCATGTAAAATTATATCACTCATTACCGTAACTTCCTTGTTAGTCATTTTCTGCCCCACTGCCCGTGTCGTTCACTCTAATTCCTACAAGATTTAACTGCTAGTTGTTATTCCCTTTATACTATAGGTTGAGCGACCCTAATCCGAAAATTCAAAATGCTCCAAGATCCAAAACTTTTTGAGGACTGATATGGCACCACAAGTGGAGAATTCTGTACCTGACTTCATCTGACAGGTCACAGTCAAAACTTTTTTCTGCACAAAATTATTAAAATTATTTTATAAAATTGGCTAGGCATGCTGGTTCATGCCAGTAATCCCAACCCTTTGGGAGGCTGAAGTGGTGGATCACTTAGCCCAGAAGTGCAAGACCAGCTTGGGCAATGTGGCAAAACCCTGTCACTAACAAAAATCCAAAAATTAGCCGGGCGAGATGGCACTTGCCCGTAGTCCCAGCTATTCAGGAGGCTAAGGTGGGAGGATCACTTGAACCTGGGAGGTCTGGGCTGCAGTGAGCCATGCCACTGCACTCCAGCCTGGGCAACAGAGCAAGACCATGTCTCAAGAAAAAAAGAAAAATTTCAGCCTATGTGCATGAGGTGTAGATGAAACATACCTGAATTTTATGTTTAGACTTGGGTCCCATCCCCAAGATACCTCACTGTGTATATTCAGAATATTCCAACATCCAAAAATATCTGGAATCTGAAACATCACCTGGTCCCAAGCATTTCAGATAATGGATACTCAGCCTGTATTCCTGTACAGGAATTATGGACATTTAGTCCGTAATTCTTGGACTACTACTCCTCCAGTGGCCTTGTCTTTGGTCCTATCTCAGATACTCAATCTCTGGGTAGAAAGATTCCATAAAAAAAGAAAAAAAAATCTTGCTCAGTCTTACAGTCCCCGTAATACGGGATTTCATACTTCTAAAAATTAAACAATTCTCCAACCTTACAGTTAATTATTTTCTTTATATAAGCAGTAAAGTAGTATTTGTTCATGTCTGTACTTTGAGAATATATCCAGAATCTGATGACTTCTGCCATGCTGGTTGAAATCTTTATCATCTTGTACCTTAACAATTGCCATAGCTTCCTAACTGGTCTCCTTACCCACCACTCCCTACTTCCATCCCTGTGTCTTTCAGTATGTTCTCAACCCAGCAAGCCACAGTAATTCTGTTAAACTCTAAGTTGGATGATGGCTGTCCTCTGCTCAGATCTCCCAGTGTTTCCATCTCCATTTGGGTCAAAAGCTCTGAAGTCTCTGTGGGTCCCGCACATACCTTCCCCTGTGACCTGTCTGGCCTCATCTCTCATTTCTCTACCCTCATTTAACTCCATTCCAGCGTCAGTGAGGACTCCTTGCCATTTCTTGAACATCTCAGGATCATTCTTGCCAAATGGCTCAAATGGCTTTTGCAATTGCCCTTCTCTCTGCTTGGAATGCCCTTCCCCAGATAATTCCTTTTCAGGGGGCTGTTCAGATATCACATTCGCGACGAGGCTTTCCTTGACCACCAGAATGTAGGCCCCACCAAGGCACAGGAACAGACTTTGAAAAACTTTTTGTGTCTCTTTCAGTGCTGCATTTCTAGTGCTTAGAATAGGGCCTGGCATGTGATAGCTGTTTGTTGAGTGAATTGAATAACTGTAGTGGTTACTAGTTTTTCTCTTTTTGTATGAAGTTAGAACTTCATTAAACAGACAAAAACTAGACTGTAAACCTCATTTTTTTGGATATGCAAAATATTAAAATTAGCCTTATTTGTAAACCTG